>NC_134122.1:6995892-7631428 GCF_040939455.1 Microcebus murinus | reverse complement strand
GCCTGGCACAGAGGAGGAGCTCAGCAGACATTTATTGAGTGAGTGAAAGAATAAATGAATGCACAAAGTAGAATCGATTAGAAGATGAGGACAGGAGGATGCCCCTTATCAAAGGCCCCCTATTGTAAGGGTAAGAGAACAGAAAAAGTGTTTACAGCACACCTGCTACGTGCCAACATAGCGGTTACAAGGGCAGCTGCGATGCACACAGGACTGGGTCCAAATCCCTGGCTTTGCCGTTTGCTAGCTGGGTCACCTGTGCAAATCACCCGCTGCTCTAAGCCTCAGCCTGTCACCTATTTACCGTGGACAATGAGAGTAGCGAGAGCACCTCCCTCCCACGGGTGTCCTGGGTATGAGATGCAAATGCTTTCCGAGTGCCTGGCGCCTGAGTGGCAATAAATATTAGTCATTCAGATTTTTACACCAGGTGACCTCCCTGAGACAGCAAAAGTGCCTATTTCCTAAAGCACAATCAAGACTTCCAAACTTTTTTCTTTTTAATGTGAAGTAATGAATGTGCAGGAAGGAATTCCGTTAGACAGAAAAATCCAGGAACTGGCCTCCATGAATATTCCTCCGTCATGTCATTTTTGACCTTTTTCAGATTTAAAACTTTGAAATGACTTAATAGGCAGAGATTCCGCCCGAGTCGGATAGACGCCAATTGCCTCCCCCGTTTTATCTCTGATTCCAGACTCTGATGGCCTCGCCCCGGAATAATTCTGGAAGCTGTTTTCCCTGATAAGAAAATGATCAGTGCTTCCGCGGAACATAAATAGCATCTGGGCTTGAACGGTCCTGGGAAGACGGCAGAGAGGCGCGCGTTTGTTTGAGGCACAGGTACTTGGTTGGCACAGGTACTTGAGGCACAGGTACTCCTGGTCCAGTGGTTCCGCGAGGCAGGTCCTGGGAACTAGAACAGATCATTTACTTCTCCCACGGCCTTCTGGGCTCAGCTTTCACATTTAGGCAGAGAGCCCCGAGCTTGCATTTGTCACTCTGACAGAGGACATATTTCTATTCTGACTCCATGTTACCTGTTCACTGAAACCCTCATCATCTGAGCAAAAAGGCAAATTACAGAACATTTCAAAACCTTGTGACCTCACTTATGTAAATTACATAGATGTGTATTTCTTTAAGCACTAGAAGGATATCTGGAAAGATGCTCTTGAAAATAGAAAGTGGTTAACTAGTTATTTAGGGCTGATGGGAATTTGGATGAGTTGAAGGCTTCTTCTTTTTTTTAATCTTTCTTGTATTCTTTGCAGTTTCTAAAAATCCCGCAAATTATCTATGTAATAGAAAAGAAACAATAAAGCTATGCTCTGTTCCAGGGAGAAAAAGTCATCATCATTATCATCACCACCATCATCGTTATCAACTTCATCACAAACAAAAAGGGGGAAGTGGCCGTGTTATAATGCTTGCATTTTCCCCTACATGTGGCAGGGCTGGTATCTGGTGGTGCTCGTCCAGGAAGGCCAACTGGGAAGTCAATGAGTTGACCGTTTGGTTTTCTAATGAGTGTCAGCTGGAAGTTATTTGGACATTTGTCATTGGCATCTAAAAGTCCTAAATTGATCTGCCAGATGGGGCAGGTGTCTGCACTCATCTTCCCCACTTCTCTCTGTGTAGGGGCAGCGCTATGCAGGTCCAAGGGCTGGGAGTCTGTTTTAATAGGAATATTCTAACTCCCTTAGCATGGAAGGCAAGGAGGCAGAAGAGAGGTCACAGAGATTCCAGGTCACTCCAAGCCACCCCAGCCTGAAGCTTCCTGGCAGTGTGCAGGGAAAAGGCAGCTGACTTTCCCTCACCCATTCCTTTATTAATGAGTATCTGCTAGGCATCGACAGCAGGGCAGACTCTGCACTCAAGGCCTGCCCTCACGGAGCCCACAGTCTAGCGGGGAAGACAGGTGGTAAACGTGTAGCAACCGTTTGCTAGAGAACCAATCCTAGAAGGTCAATGCTGGGTAGAATATGAACCAGACGCTGAAACAGTCTAAATCAGAGATCAGTAGCTCACGAAGCTAGAATGGGCTTTTACATTTTTACAGGGTTGTAAATGTACAGAATAATATGCAACAGGTGCCCCCAGCAAGCATAAAATTATTTACTGTCTAGCCCTTTGAAGAAAGTTTGCTCATCCCTGGAGGGTTCAAAAGAAAACGGGAGAGGGCATAGCAGGCAGAGGTCAGAGAGGTCTCTCTGAGGAAGCAGCATTTAAGCTGAAATCTGAATGAGTAGGAGCCAGTCATGGGAATGTGGTCCGGGAAAAAGGTCATCGCGTGCAAAGGCCCCGAGGCAGAGAGGAGGCACGTGTGGCTGGAACACCATGAAGGATAAGGGTGGTGCCAGCTGCAAGGGGCCAGGGACGTAGCCAGGGGCCAGAGCATGCAGGCTGGTTGGGTGGCAACAGCTCTGAGCTCTGGAGATGTCTGTCTGTCTATCTATTCGTCTATCTATAGATATCTAGCTCTCTGAGGATGCAACAGTTACGTAGATGACAGATTGATTTACTTTTGAAATAATTACAGACTCAGAAAGTCACGAAATGGCACATAAAATCCCACGAACCCTTCACCCAGCTTTCCCCAATGGTGACACGTCACATGACTTACGTAACCAGAAAGGCGGCATTACCTTCTTGGCTCAGTTTCCTTATCTGTAAATGCCACGTCAGTTCTGTGGACTACTATGAATTAGACTACGGAACTCAAGTTCATCTGTGTTTGTAACCACCCCGGCTGCTCCATAGAGAGCCCACAACAGGTGGGACGCCTCAGACTGTGAGCAGAGGCTGAGCAGCTACTGTGGTCATCCAAGCAAGACGAAAAGTGGAAATGAAGAGAGACGGATGGCTCTGAGCGTTCTGGGTGGTTCCCTTCCAGTTCTGCTTCAGTGTCTGTTCTGCTTGTGACCGCGAGCAGTTTCGTGGAATGGTGAAGACGAAATAAACTGATGTATGTAAATATCTGTATCCCGGGCCCTGGCACTGCGTGCTCGGCAAACACTAATCCCCTGCACGTCCGCTTCCCTGCATTCTCAATCAACATGCAAGGCTGACGGGCAAGCAGTCTTGGTGCGGCAGTGTGGGAAGACAGGCTCAGCGTGTTACACTGCTGGCCGGGGGCTCGATTCCAGGTCTCTGGACTGCTAACACCTAACAGGATAGCCGGCAGCCGTTATCCCAACTCTCTCTTCTCCTTGGTTTTTCTTTCCCTGCAGTGTAACCTTGGAACCAAGTCACCTTCTTGTCTCAGTTTCCTCATCTGTAAAATGGGGAGATAATGATACCTCTATTGGTGGATTGTCAAGGGCATCCGATGAGTGGATGCACATGAAGCACGTAGAAAAATGCCCAGTTCAGACTAAATGCTCAGAAAAGGCTTGTTTTCCTGTCCCTTCCCCACCATCGGGGAACGGCCTCTTCAAGTTGAGAATTGGGAGCTCTTGAGGTGCTGTGGTCCTTGGTCTTGAGAACAGGAGGAGAGAGACTATCTCGTTCCCCCTCCCAAGTTTCCTGGTACCTCTCAGACAGGTAGGCCAAACTGCAGCTCAAATGCATATCCCCGTCTTCACGTCTACGCCTAGTAACTGACTGAGGAGGTCAGAGGTAGATGCTAGAGAATCCGAATTTTTTAAGAATTATTCCGAGTAATTGGGATAATCAACCCCATTTGGGAACCACTCGAAAATGCATATCAAGCGCCCTGTAAAATATTTGGCACATAATAGGGACTCAATAAAGTTAGCTGCTTTACGATTTCATGACACAGCCTTGGAGGACACGTATGATACTCGCATCGTGGTCAAGAGTGTGGACTTGAGTGCAGACCCTGGTGCTAACAGCTGTGTGGTCTTGGGAAGGTCTCGTAACTTCTGGGAATCTCACTTGCATCATCTTCAATATGGGGTTAATAGTAGCACCCGCCTCAAAGAGTTGTTGTATAGTCTAAGCTGATTAATACATGTAAAAATGCATAGAACAGTAACCAGCAGCTGGCACATGCTCAATTCTGTGCTTGCTGTTCTGATCTTTTCCATGGAATGCCTTAGGAGCTGCCAGAATGAGACTCAACATTCAGTCAATCGTGATAACATGAGATTACCTCTCAAATGATGATGTTCACCATCATTTGAGGGAATAGGCACAACCTCCAAGAATTTTGAGAAGCCAGAGAAATGTAATATATTTTTCATTTTCTCAGAGCAAGTCACATAAAGAAAGTCCTATAGGATCTTTGGAAGATTACAGAAGCTGTTAAGATTCTGAAGCGAGATTTTTAAAAAAATCGCAGAAAATGCTGAATGTTAGCAAGGTTGGGGCAGAAATGTGCTCTGTTTTTTTTCATTATAGCTGTAACAGGAATTAATCAGTTTGACACTGAGCGGCGATGTTGTTTTTTTTTTTAATAAAAATAGCATTTTAGCACATCCCTAGAAAAATGAGCTGATGAGACCAAATCTATATATGCTTGTGTACATGCACACACACACACGCACACCCATACACTGTCTTCAGCACAGAGTCTAATAAATTAACTCAAATTGGCTTCCAGAAAAATAAAAATTGGCCCCAGGGTTGCCATGATTCCGTGTGAGAAAACGCTGGAAGATATTAGCATTAGACTCAGGCTTCTATGCAGCAAACAGGTCTGCCAGGTACGAAGTGAGAGCACGCAAGATATTCGACCCCCAGGCAGGACACCCGGAATGCCTTCCCCAGTCTTCAGCCAACTTTTGAGAGAACTGGTTGGGATCCAAAAGACCTGGGTATAAATCTTGCACCTGTCCCTTCCGGCTCTGTGACCTTGGGCAGCTTCACTGAGTCCAAGACTTCAAAACTGTAAAACAGGCTTACACCGGAGTACTAAGAAGGAGATGACCTCGGGCCAGAGGTGCCAATGGTATAAACCAACCGTTACGCACATTTTACAGGTCATGGTACATTCGTGGTCAAAGCCTTCAAAACAGCATCATCTGTGATAATAAGCAGTATGTTATAATAATTATGTCATTAATAGAGTGAAAAATAATGGAGGGAAAAAGCTCTAAGCATTCGTTTGAAGTCAACAACTTGTGGTTTAGATGTGTGATGTAGGAAACTGTTTTTCATTGAAATGGAGCAAAAAAAAAATTCATTACGAAGAGCTTCAAAAGAAAAATAAAAAGGAATGAGATGACCTAGTGCACAGGGCATCTTAGCACTGTGCCCCGCACGTGCCAACCGAGCCTCCCACACTTGCCGACCCTCACTTACCCATCCTGGCTGGTTCTAGCCCACCCAGGCCTTACTCCTCAGATCTGACACATGTTTCTGGATTCCAGAAACAACTCCAGCTTCCTCTCGTTTATGCCTCTGCTCGGGGGACTGTGTTGCCCGGATAAGATCCCGGGAACCTTCCCCTTGGCCTCCGGTTGCCTCCAGATAATGTGACTCCTGTCCCAAACTGGCTGTCGAGCCACAGCCCAACAGCCCCCTCCCGTCTGGGAGGATCAGTAAGTCTTTCCCCTTCCGGTTAGCATCACCCTCTCCCCCTGTGCGTCCGTTCCTGGGGAGGCCAAGAATTCTCCTGTTTGCTGCAAGTGCATTCGTTCGATATCTTGGTTGCAATGCAGCAAAAAGTGAAGAGGGCTATAGATGATAGACTTGGGTGTGTTTGTTTCCTGTAGTCGCTGTAACAAATGACTTCAGACTGAGAGGCTTAAAGCAATGGAGATATATTCTTTCACATTTAAAGAAGACAAATGCCCCAAATCACCGTGGGCTGAGCAGGGCTGGGCTCCCTCCAGAGGCTCCGACGGGGAATCCTTTCTCGCCTCTTCCGGCTTCTAGGGGCTGCCGGCACTCCTTGGCTTGTGGCTGCATCACTCTAATCACCCAGTGTCAGAGTCCCCCGATCTCTCTCTGCCTCGGTGGCTACGTTGCCTCCTCCTCTCCTGTGTGCCTGTGTCACCTCCCCTTGCTTCTTTCTTACCAGGACACCGTGGCTGTATTTGGGCCCCACCTGGGTAATTCAGGGTAACCTCCCTATCACAAGAAGCTTAACTCGATCATCTCTGCAAAGACCCTTTTCCCAAATAAAGGTCACATTTGCCGGTTCCAGGGCCCGGGGCCTGACTTCCTTGCAGGCCGTTCTTCGGCCCAGTGAGGCGAGTTCCATGAGGCAACAGGCGAGATGGGAAGTCATGTCTGTTAAACACCTGCTGTGTTCTGGATCCTTTCCTCAAAACAACTTTGTGTGCGAAATATCATGATTTCTACCATATCGATGATGCCAGCATTTAAAAAAAAAACAAAAAAACATAAAACAAGCTGAGAATAGCAGCGGCATTTGTCTTTGGTTTTGCATTGTGGATGAAATGGTAATTAATCAGCCTGGCGCGGAGTACACACTGCTTTTCTGCCTGCGTCGCCTGTACTCTCCTACCCTGCAACTGGCGAACACCTTCTTGCCTTTCAAACCGCAGCTCAGCGCCGGGATCCACGGGGGGCCTGCCTGCACCCCAGCTGGGCGGCGACCCTTCGTCAGGGGCCCCTGGCTGGCTCTGGACTCTCTGGTCACTGACGTGCTTGCTCTCCGCCCCGAAAGACCGCAGCCCCTCCAAGGGCAGGGCTCCATCCTCTCGGCTTCGCGTCCCCCACAGCCTGCACAGGTAAAGCACGGTCATTAATAACCGCTCTCGGAATTAATAACGTGATAAGACCGAGACTCAGAAGGAATTTATATTATTTGTCCGAGGTCACACTGCCAGAGCGTTTCTCCTTATAATAAATGAATCCATTCTCCTTTTAGAAAATTAGAACAGTGCAGACAAAGTCCCTTTGACTTCCACCCCAAACAGCGTTATGAACTTCGTACCTGTCCTACCAGGCCGCTTTTCATTATTTCACATGCACATAAATGTCTCCGTAAAACACGTGGCACCTTCTGCGACTTTTTTGCATGCAGGGTATCATTCCGACTGGATTCTTCAGTGACTCTGTTTTTTTTAAATTCAAGTCTGTCTTTGAGATCCGCCTCTCCAACTGATGGACATTCATTCCTTTTGATGGCTGTGTTTTATGCCATCACGTAAATATGCCATATTCTTGTTATTCTTTCCCCCGTTAATAAACTTTCGGGTTGATTTCAGCTCTTTTGCGGCCAGAGTCCCGTGCCGGTCCCTCATCTCATACGGACAGGTGCTTCTGCAGAGTAGATGCTTAGAAACACCGCAGGATTTGAACCCAGGTCTTCCTGATTGAAAGTCTTCATATTATACAATGTCAAGCTTCTGTTTGTATTTTAATAGTTCTAGCAAAAGGCCACCGTAGAGAGTTCCGGAAGGGCCAAGCAGGACTTGGGTAGATCCCCTTTTGAGGGCAGAGGAACCACCGGGACCCCCGAGGACAGAGGATGTAACAGGCCTCGCAGAATCATTAAAGCGAGAAGCAGCTTCAGCTAATTCGTCTTTCACAGTTACTCCCTCTTCTCGCGGGTTGCTTGGTTGTTTAGCAACACGAGAAGCAGAAGGCAGAGGAGCCCCCCTTAGGACGGCACAGGGGCACGCACGAGAGCCTCAGAGCCGGCCCCACATGGGCCCCGCCTCTGCCAGCCAGCTTGGTGGCCTTGGACAAGTCCCCTGTGTGTCCCAGTGTGCATAGAAGACATGGAACGAGATGGTACGACCCTTAGGGCCCCAATATTGGAGGATACGCAGAAGCCCCCTTCTCCCCCACTTTGCGACTGCACTCCTTCCAGCGACCCCGTCATCAAGCTCTGTCATTTTTTTTTACTTCCCACACTCTACAGAAGCCACCGTCACCGCATTGTTCCTGCCACCTCCTTAGCCTGGGCCACCGTCATTTCTTGCCTGGACTGTGGCAATAGCTTCTTTACTCCTCCTCCTATCTCCACTTAAGTCACTCCCCCCAAATTTGTTTGATCCATCTCTTTGAGAGATGAATGCCTGGTCTTGTCATCGCTCCTTTGTTTGAAACCCTGCAATGGCCTGCCACTGCTCTCAGGGTAAAGACTAGAATCCTTGACCTGCACTATAAAGCCCTCTGTGATTCGACCCTGCCTGCCTCCCCAGCTTCAGCTCACACCTCTCCCAGCCTCAGCCACATTTGCTGTCTTTTATTTCCTGGGTGGTCTCTTCTCCCCAGCCACAGGGCCTTTGCACAAGCGGTTCTCTTTAATTAACTAATTCCTACTCACCTTTCATGCAATGTTTCAGAGGCACATCCACACATGGAAGCCTTGGTCAAATACCCTATTTTTGTAGCTCCCAAATCCTTTTATTTCCCCATAGCTCCTTTCAACAAATGGGAATCCCATGTGTCTGTGGAATTACTCAGCTAATGACTGTGTCCCCCTCCAGACTATAAGCTCCATGCACAGGGCCTTGCACATGTTAATAGTAGATGCTGCAGGAATTAATACAAAGGAGGGCACAAATACTGCTGGCATTATGCACCTGCTTCCAGGTGGCAGGTGCTGGGAACAGATTTGATCTTCTCAGGTCCCGGGTGAGTTTATTAAAAGAGAAGAGGGTGGAAATGACAAGGAAAGGGAAGGGGGCTGCCCTTTGCACATCAATCAAAAGAATGGTCAGACTGATAAAAGTTCAACCTATTTAACCTCTCCTGCTCGCCTTGGAAGTAGCCAGGCCCACGCCTGCTTCCTACCCAGCAGTTTCACTGGGACACATCTGGCTTTTATTTTCCTGTCTATTTTGACAAATGCACCTTTCCCATTTTCTCATGGGACTCCAAAGTCCCATGGTGAACGTTGGGCTCCCTCTCTTCTCTCAGGGCTGGGGACAGCAACCCCAAGAAACCCTGAACTCAGGCTGGGATGACGGATGTTGCAGCCCGGAAAGCCAGCTCCGTCCATCACTCTGCAAACAGAAACATGTCTTTAATTATATCAGCTCACTCAGCACAGGGAGGGGGTCGGGAGACAGATGATCCGAGTCTCCAAGCAGCAAGCCTTTTCACGCTGTGCGTCAATGCCACGGCTGCCCGTAATTCCATTTGTCACCTGCTCGGCGGCCGTCAACAGCTTGATTGAGCTGGGACAGCTGACATCACGCATTTAGGCAATATTGTCAGGTTTCCATGTTTTGATCTTTAAGCTTATTGATGTCTAAAAGAAAGGCAAGGAAACCTAATCTCTTGGGATCAGAGTTTGAACCTGTTGGGCTGAGGAGAGAGAATGCACTGTTATTGGCCGCCTGCTATTGGGGATTACGGCACAACAGCACCGTGCAATGATCTTCTGGAGAGAAAGTTTCGTTCACTGGCAGCAGGGTCAGAAGAAAAGGCATCAAGTGCCCAGTGCAGTGGCCTGGCACAGAACTTAAGCTCAAAACAGGGGAGTCCGTGTCAGTGATATTGCTGTCATGAGCAATAATGGATTAATAAATCTTTGCAATAAATCCTGTTGCACGGCTATATCTCCAGACTTAGAATAGGGCCTGGTATATAACAGGTGCCCAATATATACTTGCAGAATGAATGCATGAAACCAAGCAGATGAGGATGGTCATTCTCATTTGTGATGGGTCTCTGCAGTTTTCTTTTTGGCTACTGAGTACCTGGAAAATGTTTCTTCCTTTCCCTGGAGTGTTTGCCACGTGTTTTGAGGCAGAGCTCACCTCCCACTATAGAAGGTGAAGGTGCTAAAAACCCACTTTCACGGGCCTCGCAGACTGCCACGCTCTGCCAATCCGTTACGCCCGCCCCTGAGTGAAACTGGAGCTATGGACACCAAAAAACGGGGAACCAGTGAAATCCACACTTTGAAAACGCATGGTGGTGGTGGCGGCAGCTCTTTCCGGTTTCCCAGGGCATGAAGGGCTGCTGGGAGCAACATCACGCCCGGTGTCCAGGGCTGTGCTGTGGACGATACAGGCTCTCGAGTGACAGTGGGAGGGATGGCATCCGGTTCTGCTGGGAGACTCTGGGAGCCGATGCTGCCTGCATGGCTCTGAGCCCGACTCCCTGGCCCTCTGGTGGTACATTTCTTTGCAACACTCAGGCTTAGCTCTGTTGCCTACAACCAAAGTCCCTGACTATTCGTTCCTTCCATCACCTACAGTTAAAAGAAATGATGCAGCAAGAAATGACCGCAGCTTACCCAACATCACAGCTGCTAAGCGGCAGAGCCAGTTTACAATCCCAGGTCTAGAGATTCTGAAGTCCATGCTCATCGTCACTGAACTTCCAAAAAAGAAATAGGTCGTCACTAAACCACCTGGCTGCGGAAGATACAAATCAAATGTCTGGTTGCAGGAGTCAAGAGTCTTCTCCTTGATTAGTGCACGTATATGTAGAGATGTGGACAGGTGGGCACGTGCGTGTCCACCCTGTGGGCATCCTCTTTGTGGATGCTCTGTGCGGAGACCAGCCTGGCCGTCTGCACTTCGGAGTCCTGGTTAAAAGGAAAGGTTCCATTTGCCCAGCGTTAATCAAAAGAAGCACTCACACTCAGACAGAATGAAGTCAATTTTTTAATTGGGTTCAAGTCAGATAATTACTCAGCTGCCCATAAAATTCATTTTAGCTTATTAAATGGAGCTTCCAAAATAGCGTGGTGATGGAGTGTGGCCAACTGCATGGGTAATTTGTCCGAAGGAGAAACGGATCCTATCCTGCCCAGCAGCCGAAGGACTTGGGCGAGAGAGTGAGTCAACTTCTCCGAACTATCATTTCCTTGTCTTTAAACGGGTATATTTATGTCTGCTTCGTGGCAATGTTGTGGGAACACGGGAGGTCTTGATGTAAACTGTGTAGCACATGGTCTGGCACAGAGAAGGATTTCCTTATGACAGATTCACAGAAGTCAAATTACCAGCAGTCTTCAGTGCGCTTGATTTATATTCCCACTTTGTTCCCTAAAGGGCTGCACCAATTTTCATAGCCACTGGCAGTTTATAACAGCACCTATTTTGTAAAGGATTTTAACCGGATCCTTGCCAATTGGCACGGGCTGCTGAGCAAAAAGCTCCTCACAGCAGGAGCCAAAACCACGGACTGTGAGGCAGGTGGACTTGAGTGGTTCGTGGATCGATAAAGGATCCACATATAGGTCACTTTCAACCCAAGTGTCAATAGACTCTACCTTCAGTGGCGTGCAAAAGGAGGGTTATTGTGCATCTGTGGTTAGATCCGAACCCTGAACGTCACAAGGGACCCGGCAGGCTGCTCCACCGTCCCCTGCTTGTAGGAATTACTAAACCCAAGATCTGTGCACAGAGGAGGAGGGAATCCAAGAATTCAAACAATGCCACTGGGGAGAGTACATGGCAGCTGGGGAAGTTGCCTTTATTCGAATTCCCAGAGCAATTGTGTTTGAGATAAACAAGAAAAAAATAGAGGTAGAAGAACACAGGGTGGCTTCTGTAGCCCCAGAAATCCTGACTTTTCCTTCTAGAATGAAGAGGACCACCGCTCACCTGTCCACTGAAAGATGGAACCGTGAAATCATTCACAACAGAAACCTGTGGCCATGTGTCGATTTGCAAAGCTCTTCTTGCTTTATCTCATGACCTCAGCCTTTCACAAAAGGGCTTTAAAAAACATTAGAGCCACAGAGACCTGTGTTCAAGTTCCAGCTCCATCATTTACGGTCTGTGTGTCCTGGCCACGGTGCCTAAGTCGGATTTCTCATTCTCAGATTCCCCTTCGGGCCATCAGTGCTTTGCTAGTTCACATTGTGCACCTGTCAACGTTTGAGATAGTGACCCTGGCATTCAGGTGTTCCAAGGGCAAGCCCAGAATCAGACTCCCTTCTGTCCTCCGCCAAGTCCAAAGAGAAAACTATCAGAGGTGCCCAGGCCCCCAGCCTGTCAGTCTAAGCAAGACCAATGCCCCGATTCCTCTGCACCTGGGTGACTTGCAAGTGTACTGCCCAAGGACCTATTGCAGGTGATGGTCAATCCATGTTCTGGAGCTACAAACAGTGCACACCTGCTTGCACTCGATCCAAGTGAATAGAGATGTGCAATGTACTTTGGGCCACCTGTTAATCCCATCAGCAGCAAAAGTACCCACCTAATGTCGCTTGTTTGGCAGCCTCTCTGCAGGGAATGCCAAGACTCCCTGAACATTAAGTGTATTAATGTCCCCCTTCGGAGGAGATGTTCACTTTTAACCAATGTGAAATTCTTCGGCAGCAAGTTCTGGCCAGGAAATCTGTCCCCACAGTGGAGGAAAGGATCCAAGTGTTCAGCTGAGCGGCACCTCATGAATAATTTTAATTTCTTCTAAAAAGGAAAAAAAAAAAACAATAGAACTTGGTCACTGTCATTGCTCAGCAACTGCACACCAAGGTTCTTTGAATCAGTTGTTCCAACCTGGCAGGGGAGCACGCCCCTGGCCCCCGGAAGGATGGTCCTGAATGATTTATGGTTGTGGAACATACACCCTGATGCTCGGCTTTAGAAATAAGGGTGGTAAGGGAGAGAAGACTGGGAAAGAAATCTGATTGCAAACTTCTAAGTAATGTATGTTTTATTTATGCTTATGAAGCCTGAAATATTAATGGAGGCAAGTGGATGCATAATTGATGTGCCCCATAGAAAAAATGTGCATTACGGAGCATGTACAGGAAGCTCCAAATGTCCTCGTGTCACAGATGTAAGAAGCATCCTGCAGCCACCGGCAACTTTGGAGTGCTCAGCATTGCTGAACGTCTGGAAATCTCTGTGCACTGTGGCAGTCACTATCAAAAGAATGTTCTTTTTAGCATCTTGTCTCTTGGATGAACATACCATTTCAGCATTTTGGTTAGGGGGAGAAGAGATTAAGAGGGATCTTGTATTAATGGAGCACCTAATATGTGGCAGGCATTTTTCCAATGCTATGATATTTCATTTAACCCTCATGAAAATGTCATGCTATTATTAATCATGCTATTTTATGCATGGAGAACTAGGATGCAGGAAGGGAAGGTGACACACCCCGGGTCACACAGCACACAAATGGAAAAGCTAGAGTTCAAACCCTGTTCTTCTTACAACACAGAGGTAATTGTTGAGGGCAAAACCTATCAATGAATGCTCACCATGGTGGGTGACAAAGGTGTGTGGATGTGAATCTTGGCCCATCATTCAGAGAAGTGGATTGAAAGCAAGCCACTTATTCACTCTGTGACTCAGTTTCTTCATATGTAAAATCTGGATGATGATGGTACCTACTCATAGGATTGGTAAAGGGTTGAATGAGTAATGCATATGAAACTTCAGCTCCTGTCACATGGTAAACACGTGATAAACTTCAGGTAACATTATTATTGCGACTACTTTGTACACGACACTGAGTTAGACCTTACGCAGTCCAGTGGGGAAGACAAACATAGAAATGAGTTGTGACACTACAGGGTAATAATAATTTTAAAGTGGCCAAAACTTACAAAAACACAGAGGACGGAGAGAAAACCTTCCTGAGGATATTAGTGATGGCTTCTTCAAGGCGCTGATTTTAGAGGGCTTTGATGAGTAAGAGTTTGCCGAGCAGAGAAAGGGGGAAGAGCCTGCCAGGTGGGGTGACAGCCTGTGTAAAAGCCTTAGGCTGTGCCCCGGGAAGAGCGGGAATTGTGGGATAGTTGGAGCTGCCCGGGGGTGGGGGGTGGTAAAGATGGAAGTCCGAGTGGTGCAATGGGTGTCGCAGACACAGGGCAGCACACCTCCTCTGCTCCCCAACGAGACCCTTTGCAACCTCCGGATTCATCAACACCAGAACCTCCCCAAGAGCCTTGAGACAACGTTTTGGCTCTTGCCTGTTTTTAAAGAAGGCTCAGCTGTGCAGCACAGAATGAGCTGTCTGACCTCTCCCATCCGTCTTTCAAATAAAACCATCCATGTCCCTTCATCTCCGTCCCGGTCACAGTAGGGCGGACCTCCAGCCCCTCTCCCTTAGGCAGCTCCAGTGACCTCCTTGCTGGACTCTGCTTCCACTTCTACCCACCCTCCCCAGTCACTTCTACAGCCACGGGGGTCTCTGCGACACACAATTCTTACCATCTCATCCTACTCTCTTAAAATCCCGGGGTGACGTCCATTGTTTCCATGATAGAGACCAAATTCCTGACTGTGGCCTGGAAGATCCCAAACAAGTTGCGCCGTGTGCACGTGTCCAGCCTCACTTGGACACCTCAGCCTACCCCAGTCACTCCGACCTTCTCTCGCTTCTCCCAACCACCGTGTTTGTTCGCACTGCACAGCTGTGGCCGTTCCCACTGCCTGGACCGTCTCCCTGCCCCACCCGTACCCATCCACCCTCCAGTTAAGGTCTCCTCCTCCTTCATACCTCAGCTCCCCTCCCCTTTCCCTGGGGAAACCTTCTGATTCCTTACAACAAGCCCAAAGCCCTACTCTGGTCTTCCACACATGGGCCTCGCCTTCATAGCACTGTTCACGATTCAAATTCCCCAGGGATCATTTTATTATGCTCATTTCCATGAGAGCAGGAACCACATCTGGTTTTACCAACCATTAAAATCTCAGCAACGACATGTGGAAGTAACATTCATCAGGTGTCGGGCAGGTGGGAGGGGGGAGGAGGGGATGGGTATATTCACACCTAATGGGTGCTGTGCACACTGTCTGGGCATGCTCATACCTCTGACCTGGGTAGTGCAAAGGGTATATATGTAACCTAAACAGTTGTATCCCCATAATATTCTGAAATTAAAAAAAATAAACAAATAAAAATCTCAGCAACTGGAACAGTACTTGACACACAGTAGGGAATTCTAGATATGTGCTGAATGAAAGAATGGATGGATGAATGGATGGATGGATGATGCATTTCCAGTACCCAAATTCCAGCATTTGATGAGATATGTTTTTATTCATCCATTTGAAAATATATATTGAGTGACTGCTATGTGCCAGACACTGTTCTAAGTGCTTGGCATACATTGGAAAGTAAAACAAAGATCTTTACCCTTGGGGAGCTTACATTCTAGCAGGTAGAGACAGATAGTCGACAATCAAATACTAGGTAGGCAAATCATTTAGTAATTTGCTAAGTGCTGTAGAAACAAGAAAGGATATAGCAGGAGGAGGGGAATTCGGAATGCCAGCCAGGGAGGCAGTGTGTAGTATGAAATGGGATGGTGAGGGCAGATTTGGTAGATTTTGTTGTGAAGACGACATTTGGACAGCAGCGTGAGGGAGGAGAAGGAGTGAGCCAAGTGGTATTTGGAGGAAGAGCATTCCAGACAGCCTGGCAAAGGCCCTGCAGGGAAAGCGTATTTGGGGCGTTCAAGGAAGAGCAGGGAAGCCAGGGTGGCTGAAGCAGAGACAGTGAGTGGGAGAGACTCGGAAATGGGATCAGAGAGACGGCGAGGCGCCACATGTTGCAAGAAATTAGGTTTTTGCACTGAGTGAATTGGGCACCACTGCGAGGCTTTAAGCAAAAGAAAGGTATCAAGAAAGACATGACTTGACTTGTGTTCAGGTTGTTGTGTTGAAAACAGACCACAACGGGAAGAGCTAAGAAGGAAGCAGGGAGACCATTTGGGAGGATTTGCAGGGATGCGCGTGAGAAACAGTGGCGGCGGAGATGACAGTGGGAATTGGCTGGACACTGTGTGTGTCTTGCTGTGGAGCCAACAGCTGATAGGCTGGGTGTCGGTGGAAAGAAATAGCGACATCGAGGACAAGTCCAAGCAACTGGGATGGTAGGTTGCCACGGAAGACGGGGAGGACGTGGGAGAGCAGGGGTGCGGTGGTCTCGTCCGGGGCCCCCTGTGTTTGGGATGCCCATCAGACGTCCCAGGGGAGATGCCAAGTAGGCATTTCTGTCCGTGAAATTTGCTGTCTGGAAAATGTTCCAATTCTTTTCTCCTTGTTCCCAGCTGTAATTTGTTCTCTTCTTATAAAAACGCTCGGGAAGGAAAGGGGAGGAAATTAAAAATGCACCAGCAGATTCATTTAGGTCATGCCCCATAGTTTGGATGTGCCCTTTGTAAAGAGTATTAAATTATGTCCTGTAACTCCCTGAAAAACGGATCTAATGGACAGGCAAGTGGCGATGGTGACGGTGATGATGATGATGATGATGATGGAGATAGAATAATATAAGGATCCAGCTCAGAGAGAGAAAATTACAGGAGAAAAAGGAAGGAAGGAAGGTAGAAAAGAAAGAGGAGGGAAGGAAAGGAGAGAAAGAGGAGGGGAAGGGAGGGGAGGGAGGGAGGCAAACACCATTTTTAGACATTCAGGTGGCAAAATGGCTTTTTGTCTTTAAGGAAAAAGCAGCCTCCTGGTGTGGGGGGTGGGTAGAATAGCAGACAGATGCATGTGTTGGGTTTGTCTGTTTCTCAAAACCATGTGAGTGCCGATCAAGGAATGAACTCGATCAGAAATCCCTGAGGCTTCATTAGCGCGGAGTTTCCTCATCTGCCTTGCAGGCAACACGATGCCCAAAGTTCTCCCCGAGGCCCAGAAATGCGCAAGGGCCCTGCAAGGGAGGAGGCGGGGAGAAACGGCGGGGAAGACACCCCCACCTCTGCGGAGCAGGCTCCGGGGGCTCAGCCCCAGCCTGGTGCACCGGGTGCGTTGTCTCATGATGCCCTCACGTCCCATACTGCGAACTAGGGGTCAACTTCTTCTTGCTAATGTAGCAAGTAAGGCTTAGAGCAGGGGTCCTCAAACTTTTTAAACAGGGGGCCAGTTCACTGTCCCTCAGACCGTTGGAGGGCCGGACTATAGTTTAAAAAAAAAAAAACTATGAACAAATTCCTATGCACACTGCACATATCTTATTTTGAAGTAAAAAAACAAACGGGCAAAAACACCTGCATGTGGCCGTAGTTTGAGGACGCCCGGCTTAGGGGGTCTGAGTGACATCCCCAGGGTCACATTGCTCTAAGATGGGGAGGCTAGACAGAAACCCAAAGCTCTTTGGACTTCAGCATGAAGATTTTTCCATCCTGCCAGACAGGATCCCTTGAAGGAGACTTTGAGGCACTCGTGAAACGCCCGGATAATCAGGCATCGGGAGAGAGCGGTGGGATAGTTATTGGGCTTCCCTGGGAGCCGTTGGAAAGCCTACAAATGGGTCCTGACCCAGGCACCAGCCTCGGGGACCCGAAGACCCACCTTGAGCAGTATTCGTGCGAGGTTTTAGCTTATGAAGCTGCATCTTGAGGCCCCGCGAGCTTTATCTTTGCAGACAAGGACAGTACCTGTTTTGTCTGCTTTGTCGCCTGTACTGTCATGCGGTAATCCCAGTGCTGGGCAAAAGCCTGGTATGTCACACGGGGTACATAAAATGAAGAGTAGTTAAGTGAACACATGAAGCAAGATTTCCAATCAACCAGCATTTTGTTATATTCATTATAGCTGTAAAACCACGAAAAAACTTTGCCAGGAGATGGATGGGGCTCCCACCCCATGGGGGACTACTGTCAGCGTGACAGCCATGGCAGGGACGGAGACAGCGACCGCCCTGTGCTGTCGTCTGCTTTCACAGAGCAGACGGTGGCCTGATGTTCGACCGCCTTGAGCCGAGCGCTTAGAGAAAGTGGGGTCGGGGAGGCCTGGGCACGCACTTGGCTTCTCCTCGGGGCGATCCTTTCCCCTCCCAGCCCGGCTGTGCCGTTGGCTGTGGTCTCCAGCCACCTGTCGTCTTCTCTCAGATGTGGGGACCGTCCCTTCCCGGTGCACCCAACGGGAGAACCTTCGGGCGGCACGGAGACACACGTGCACTGGCTTGGGAATCAGGCAGAGGAAGCCAACTCCCAGCTCAGATGCGTGGCCTGGGGCAGCCACTTCTCACTTTGTTGAGAGTATCAGTAGTTCCTTCCTTTTAATTGTTGAGTAACCGCCCCATGGTACTGACGGACCACACAGTTGGTTTAGCCATTAATTCCCTGAAGAACACTCGGGTGGCTTCCAGCTTGGAGCTATTGTAAATAAAGCTCCTGTGAACACTCGTGTGCGGGTTTTTGTACGGACCTAAGTTTTCATTCCTCTGACATAACTGCCCATGGCAACAGCGGGGCTCTATGGCGAGTGCATGTTCAGTTTATAAGAAACTGTCGAACTATTTTCCGGAGTGGCTGTACCACTTTGCATTCCCACCAGCAGTGTATGAGTGATCCAGTTTCTCTGCATCCTTGCCGGCATTTGGTGTTATTACTATTTTTCTGTTTTAGCCATTCTGATAGATGTGTAATGAAACCCCTTTACGGTTTTCATTTGCATTTTCCTACTAGCTAATGATGTTAAGCCGTTTCTCACGTGCTCACTTGCCACCTGTGTATTCTCTTCAGTGAGAAGTCTCTTCACGTCTTTGGCCTATTTTCTAGTTGGATTTTTTTTGTGTGTCTTTACTGTTCAGTTTCGAGAGTTCTTAATAGAAGTTTCTGTTTTTAGGATTCATTTTGGAATGCCAGCTGTGCTACAAGAGAATTCTGATCAGATGGACAGTGCCCGTGGACGTGGGCAAAGACCATCCTGAGCTTCATCTGCACAATTATCACGCCTCTCTGCGATGTGCAGCTCGGCCTCAGATCCCTTTTATATCCTATTTCAAACCAACAGTCCACTGCGGGCATGCCTTTAAAAATATCTAATTGAGAACAAAACAATTTAACATGACAATGGTCAAAAACTCTCTGTTCTGCTGAGTGATCCATCACCCAGGGACCGAGCAGTGAATACTCCCATCTTACCATTCTGCCCCTTTTATAAAAAGAAAGAAAAGCGTCTATTACTTTTACATGTTGCCAAGGACTGGAATTTGTCATGGCCAAAAGTAGAAGCTCTTCAGATAATATTCAGTTAATAAGGAATCAGACAGCTTAGGATCAAATCCCAGCCTTACCGCTTGGTAGTGGTGGGGGAGGGCTGCCTGGTATGGTTTTGCAGGTTGTGCACTGCACACATGCCTCCACACAAGGAGGTGAATGGGGGCAGAAGTCCAGATTGCCCTGTATTGCCAAGCTACGCGTGCCATGTGGGGTTGGTTCCACCTAGAGGATGGGGCTACTTCTTCCTTACATAAAGATGCCAACCACTTGCCGAGCTGTACCCTGGTAGAGCTGTATCCACACAAAAAAAGGGCATCTTGTTCTAATTCAAAAGGATATACCACTTTCTGATTTGCACACAGGCTCCCATTGGCTAGCAGAGACCCGGACCAGATGCTATATTACCATGGGCAAGTTAGTTAACCTCTCTGGGACTCAGTTTTCTTATTTTTGAAATGGGGATGATGATGGCATCTATCTGAAAGAATTGTTGCAAGCATTAACAGGGCTAATTCCTATGAAAAGCTAGACATAGCATCTGGCATATGATAAATGCTCAGTAAATGTTGTCGCTGTCGTTATTATTGCCATTATTTAATAATGGGGCTGGACTGGCTCACCTGTGTGAACCAGTTTGCAAACCAACAATTGGAAAACGAGGGTTCAGCGTATTGCACAAGATCGGGACAGCACAGCTCTTTATTAAACTGCAGGCTTCTGATTTATAGTCGCAATACGCCTCAAGGCACTGAATGCTCCCCTGATCTTGGGGCTAGGGAGGTGGATCGATACGGAGAGGCTGGTGGAGTGTCCTTGGTCCTGGAGCCCCGCCAGCCCGGCTGTAACATGCCAGGTCACACGCCCAACCCTAGGCTCTCCTGCTAGGATGACGCGCCTCTTCTTCAAATAGTTTTCTTTTTTTCCTATTTCCTGCAAGATGTAGGGTTTTCATTTCTTTTCCTCAAGAAAATCCCATCTATTCTCTGCCAATATTTTCTCTCCCAGAATAATAGTCTGAGAGTATCTGAAAAGAACTTCAGACACTGACGTGTCCATTGGTTTCCAGACTCCAGAGGGCAAAAGAATCACGTGGAAAGAAAACGTATTATACACGCGGGTTCCTGGACCCTACCCCCTGCAGATTCCCTGTTAGTGAGTCCGGAGTCCTCACTTGGCATTTGTCTTTTGAACAAGTACTTTTGTGGGTTTCCAGTGCTTACTTGGCCTTATCTAACCCCTCTAATACTCAGAAGAACGTGACCAGCCCGAGGTCACGGCACAAGGTGACACAGAGCTGACATCAGAACACAGGCTTCTGTCTGCTGTAGTTTCTTAGCAAGGTGCTGTTCTGCTTATTGCTTTATGTTCTCCCTCAACTCCCCCCCATAACCGTAGGGGCCATCGTTGGATGCCCTTGGATGCCCTTGGGTACTTAAAAGTCCACCCCTCACCCCCAACCAACAATAAAACAGGCTCAGGGTTGGTTCCTTAAAAGACATGACTTCTCTGTATTCAACGGTACAATGTCCATCAATTCCTACCTGGGGATTAGCAACAAAATCCCCCAAAGGGAAAAGTGCTTGTGTCTCTCTGGGGCACACACAGCAAAGGCAGTGGGCAAAGTGGAGAATCTGCACCCTTGTGGACAATACTAGGAAGTGAAAGGAGGCCCAAGGATGGCATGAAAGGGGTTGTCTGGGAGGCTTATCCAGTGGACAGCCCATTTTGCCCATCCAGTTTCTTCTTGCAGCATCCTATGCGTGAAAGAAGAACTGACGTTGGACTGGGTAGCAGTTCCTGTGTTAAGCCCTGGTTAGGACCAACTTTGACTAGACACACACACACACAAAAAGGAATACAATCTATCTTTGTTCAAAGATTGCAAAACCTTTTCAAAAGCAGATAAAACATTCATCCTGGAAAATGCACATGCAAATTGTGCATGGATACAGACACACTTATGTGGACAAAAGCAGATGCACATAGATCTGCACGCCGAGTGTGCACACATTCAGATGCAGATAGGCGGGTGTGTGCCCCTGCATTAACGAGTGCACAAGAGCATGCACACACACACACACACACACACGTGCAATTATATACATACCACATACCCACAAATGTGCTTAAAATATACCATACCATACTGAATTATTATTTCAGTCCCAGAACTATAAGCTTCTAACACTGGGAAATGGTGTCTTAGTCACTTTGGCTAAGACAGGGACTGGAATAGAATAGACATTCAGAAAAGTTTTGTTCAACTGTACTGAATACAGGCCCACACACTGGGACCTGAGCTAAAAGCATCCTCCCATGGATGCAGATGTGAGTTCTTTCAGATATATTTCACTGCATCAGCAGAAATCAATCCTGACTGTGCATGCAAATATCAAGGCAAAATCAGATTGCCTTCGTTGCATTCCTATTTGAGAAAGCAGCAAAAATGGTCTCAGGGCTCCAAAATTGATGTCTTCAAAGAGAAAGTCTGGAACAGCTACTGGGTCTGCACCCGAAATGGGGGCCCACCCCACCCGTGGAGGCTCGGCCGTCCTCTCCGACCACTAGCACTAACCAGCACAGTGCATCCCCACTCCCTGCCAAGCTTCCCGACAAAGTCAGCCCTTTCTGGACTGCACAAGGGACGAGGAACTTTAGTCCCTGTACTGGTTTCTTTGTGGCTGCTAAAACAAGTCGCCACAAACTGGGTGGCTTCAAACAACAGAAAATTTGTTCTTTCACAGTTCTGGAACCCAGAAGACCAGAATCAAGGTGTCAGCAAGGCCACACGTCCTCCAGGGACCCTGGAGAAGAATCCATTCTTTGCCTTTCTGGCTTCTGGTGGCTGCCAGCGTTCCTTGGCTTGTGGCTGCATCGCTCCAATCTCTGCCTGCGTGGTCAGGTGGCTCCTCTTCTTCTGCTGTCAAAGCTCCCTCTGCCTCACTCTTATACGGACATTTGTTAGCTTTAGGGACCACCCAAGATGCTATGGTTTGAATGCCTCTCCCAAAGTTCAAGTGTCAGGAGCCTCCTCCCCAAAGCAACAGTGTGGGAGGTGGGACCTTTAAAAGATGATCAGGTCAGTAGGGCTCTGCAGTTAATCCTTCATCCATGGATTAATGCTACCATGGCGGGAATGGGTTTGCTATCCTGGGAGGCGGCTCCTTAATAAAGGATGAGTTCAGCCACCTTCTTCCTCTATCTCTGTGTGTGTCTCTCTCTGTCTCCATCTCTCTCTCTCTCTCTCTCTCTCTCTCTCTCTCTCTTGCGCGCGCGCGCGCGCACACTTTCTTCCCCATGCAGCCTTCTGCCATGGAATTACACGGCAAGAAGTCCCTCTCGGTAGATGCAGGCCCCTCAACCTTGGACTTCTCAGCCTCCAGAACGGTAAGAAATAAATCTCGGTTCTTTATAAATTACCCACTCTCAAGTGTTCTGTTAAAGCAGCACAAAACAGACTAGGACACAGGACAAGCTCCCTTTGGAGATACTTACCCCAATTACAACTGCAAAGACCCTTTTTCCAAGTCAGGCCACGTTCACAGGTTCCAGGTTCAAGGCATTAGGACATGGACATATTTGGAGGGGTTGCAGAGGGACCCCATTTGGCCCACTACCATTACTACAGTCTCTAAGCTGGTAAAATAATAGGACAATTTTCCCAACTGCAACTTTCTGGACAGGAGCTTTTTTTTTCTGAGATGATAGGAGAGCTAAGACTGTGTTTAAGAAAATGCAAATTCAATATTTTCCTGCACTGGCTTGCCTCATTTAGGACTATCTTAGATGATACAGACTGGTTACAAAGCTACTTATTCCATAAATGTTGCAATATTTAAAAAGAATGTACTTGCAAATCCATGACAATCCTAAACAGAAAGTATGCACGTGTAATTTTTTCCATCACCCAGGGTGGAGAACCAGAACGGCAGTTGAGTGAGGCTCAGCCCTGTCCACAGGGGGCTGCTTCTCGTTTGGCCAAAGAGCTTTGGCAAACCTCAATCTGAGCACAGCTTGGTCTGTTTGTTCCATTTCACTGTAGATGCAACTTCTGCCATTCTTCCTCCTCCGGTGAACACTTTTGACCCTACATGATGAGTATCATGCTCAGTATTACACCGCGAATCTGACAGTGGCTGGCAGCGGGTGGGCACCTTCAAAGAACTGGTCCAGGAAAGAGGCTATGCAGATTAACAGTTCTTAGAATTCAGTGGGGAGCTTTAGGAAGTATAGTTTGCTTCTAGGCTTCACTCACCACCCCCCAAAATGTGGCCGGCTGGCCATGCATGACAAGTGGCTGTAGGAGATTCTGGCCCCAAAACACTCCATATCTTGGAGAATCTCAGGAGAACCAACAGGGATTGCCAATGTCACCTTCTTGGGGACGAAAGCATCAGCAGGGAAGCAGAGAGAGAGAGAGAGAGAGAGAAAAGGAGGGAAGGAGAGAGAGAGGTTTCTAAGACTCTCACCCGAGAAATTTTTTTCCAGATGGGGTGGCACCTGGAAGCTTTATAGGAAAAAACAAAAACAAACAAACAAAAAAACCACCCTTACTCAGGTGCTTTGACCCAAAGCCATGTTCAGGAGGCTCTGCCTCAAGGAAACTGCCTTAATGAACAGACAAACATTGTTGGTGCTTAGCATGGTTTTCCTGTCACCATAATTTCTTAAGGGCAAGAGCTAAGTCCTGTTCATACTTGAACTCTTCATTGACTGGCACTCTGACTTTCATGTAACGAGAATCAATACAGTGTGTTGAAACTGTAGACATCAGGAATATGCATTCCATCAAATTTGGCAATATCTCGAGTGACTTAGCCATCTTCCCGGCCTACCATATAAATAAGCAGGAACAGCAGTTGGTTAAGGAGGAAGAGTCCAGAATTGAGCATCTTTGATCAAATCTTCACTCTTGGCAGTTACTCCATAACTTCAGACAAGCTACTTTACCTGTCTAAGCCTCAGTTTCCTCATCTGCTAAATGGAAATAAAAATAATACCTATCTCTTAGTGTTGTTGGGAGGAATACGTGTGCACAACCCCATGCCCAGCACCTGGTAGATGCTCCATAAATGTTAGCTGTTATTGTTAGAATTATTACTAATATGAATAAATTACAACATGTCAGATCTCTCCATTGCTCTCCATTGTCTGCATGATTAAGCAAAAGAAAAGCTCGTTGGCCTTGCATGGACCTTGCAGACCTTCTCAATGGATTCTAGACACCTTGTCCCTCACCTTCTGGAAATACTGAATTGCTAATAGTCCTTCTGGAAATACTGAATTGCTAATGGTTCTTCTGGAAATACTGAATTGCTAATGGTTCCCCACGTTCAGGGAGCCCCTTTGTGCCTCTAAACTATTCATAATACTGACCTCCACACACTCAAAATGCTCTCCTCCCACTGTCACCCCAGCTCCACCTGCCTGCTGATCTACTTAACTCTAAAATGCCAATTCAGGGGCCGGGCGAGGTGGCTCACACCTGTAATCCCAGCACTCTGGGAGGCCGAGGCAGGCGGATTGCTCGAGATCAGGAGTTCAAAACCAGCCTGAGCAAGAGTGAGACCCCGTCTCTACTATAAATAGAAAAGAATTAATTGGCCAACTAATATGTATAGAAAAAAATTAGCCGGGCATGGTGGCGCATGCCTGTAGTCCCAGCTACTTGGGAGGCTGAGGCAGGAGGATCGCTTGAGCCCAGGAGTTTGAGGTTGCTGTGAGCTAGGCTTATGCTATGGCACTCACTCTAGCCTGGACAACGAAGCAAGACTCTGTCTCAAAAAAACAAAAAAATGGCAATTCAGTGCATCTCCTCTCCAAGAAGCCTTCCCTCCCTGCTGGGTCTCTCTCCTCTCCTCCATAGAGTTAATAATCCTCTCCCCTTTCTTGGCTCTATACTTTGTTTCCACTTGTATTTTTAAACATACCACACTGTGCTGAAATTTACCACATTTTATTGATGCATGAATAGCCAATCCATGTCAACACAGGTTCTGAAATTCACGCACAGTTGTATCAGAGAGGTATTGCTGTGTGACAAACCACCCCAAAAGTTAGTAGTGAAAAATAACCATGGTTTATTTTCACTCTTGTATCTGTAGGTTGGGTGGGAGTTTGCTAGGCTCAGCTGAGCAGCTCTGCTTCAGGCCTGGGTCTAGCTGGGCTGGGCTGCTCCTTGGCTCAGGGCTACTCCAAGCACATCCATTCTGGGGCCCAGGTAGCAGGTGTAGCAGCTCCCAAGCTGCAGCTCCTCTCCCAACACGTCCCAAGCCTCCCTGCTCGTATCAGGAATGCTACCCTCTCATCAGCCAAGTCCCATGGCACAGCCTAAAGTCAAGGAACAGAAAAATGCACTTTGTCTATCATGATGTCAACAAGCTACATGGTTAAACTCAACACGAGCGGGCCTGGTAAGCATGGAGGTGAGGGGGAGGGAGGGAGTGGATATTTTTAAGCAGTAATTGATCTCCTGCAATAATACTCTAATCTTGCTCTAATTCATTTTGCTTCTCAAATGCTTTAATCTCTATTTAGACATCTGCATTTTCTTGCTCAAATGGCCTTATTAATGAATATATTATTATGATATTCTGAACTCTAACAAGGAATTAAATTCTTCCTTTTCAGTTCCTATTACATCTGTGTGTGTGTGTGAAATCATTTAGCATCCTGTATCATAATTCTCTATGTGCATCTCTTTCAATGGTGTGACACTACCCGATGGTATCACAGATACTACTGTTGACTGACCCAACACCCATTCTTCGCCTCTGCCCACCCACACTATAAATGAGAGGGATGATGGATATTCTCCCCAGCTTCCACTGCAGCTAGAATCGGCCACATGACACAGGCAGGCCGCTGCAGCATAAGCAGAAATCTGCACAGGGATCTCGGAAAGTCTTTGCTCCTCTAACAAGGCAGAACACCTCCACTGGCCCTGCCCCTTCTCTCCTTGTCCCTGTATTTAATGTGGTTGCCATGAGGTTGACAAGCATGGAGGACATACGTAGAGAACCATGAAAATGCCATCTTTGGACCATTGAACCAACACCAGCAGCTGCCTACTTCATGCAGTAGGGTTCTCCCTTAGGTGTAGCCAAAGCCACTCCTAACCGTGCAATGCTCTAGGACAGGGGCTGGCAAACTGCAGACCACAGGACAGATCCAGCCTACCACCTGCTTTTGTAAATCCAGTTTTGCGGGGACACAGCCATGCCCACGTGTTTGTGGTCTGTGGCTGCTTTTCTCCTACAACGGCAAAGTTGAGTAGTTGTAACAGAGACTCTCATGCACGTGAGGCCTAAAATGTTTGCTATCTGGCCCTTTATAGAAAAAAAAGTTTGCCAACCTCCTGCTCTAGGACAAAGGGTGCACCTTATTTCTTTGTTCTATCCTTCACTGTCTAGCCCAGTGCTGGTACACCACAGAGGTGCAATAATTGTGTGATATAATAGCAAGAGCATTAGATGTCATTTAATGAACACTAACTGTCAGGGTACCCTTCATTTATTACCTTTATCTTCACGACATCCACATTGGTTGGAACTGCTGCCTCCCCCTACTCTACAAAGGTGACGATGAAGGCTGAGAATCATTAAACAACTAGCCCAAGGTCACAAAGCAAGTGAAGGGCAGAGCCAGCCCTCCCATATATAGGTCTGGCAGACTTCAAAGACAACACTCTTAACCTCGGGCTCCTCTGCCTCCCAGTTGTTGGGGTGAATTTGATCAGAGACTGTCTTTCACGAGGAGGGACAGTGAGCTTTGCCCTCTTCTCCGCACTGCCCTTTGTGAGCTAGGTTTATGAACTGTCTTTTTTTTTCTTGGGAGACTTCATCACACCTCACCGGAGAAAAAAAAGAACCTCTTGGCAAATTGAAAACGAGGACTCTAAATCACAGAAGCAGAGGGTTTTTACGGCTACCAAATAAACAGAAGACGTCGTAAATCTCCCCTCGTGTGCTGGCTGAGCAGTAGCTTTGCATCATTCAGAACTTCCCAGCAGTCGTTCTTCCCCTCCGCCCACACCAAGGCATGTCCAGACAGAGAGAAGTGTGCGTCCTGTCTGTCAACTCTCCCTGGCTCTAAGATAGGTATCTTGCCTTATCTTTTTTTTAAAAAAAGAATCCTTCTTGCTCATTCGGAGAGCTCTCCCAGCACAACTTAGCTTTCGGTGGGAGATGGACACGTCCCCTCTCTCTGCTCACATCACAGGCCTGCTGCCCAGATGTGCAAGGTGCCGTCCCCACCTCACTCGGCTGCCTCTGAGGGCGGGACAGGCTAGCGCTGGGCGGGCATTTATCACACCAGAGTCTGTCTTCAACACTTCGGTGCAAGGGTTTGGTTGGAAGATGAGAGGCACTTCCAGATCAAGTTAGTTTGAACATCGTTGGTGGAAATCCCATGGGTTTCTCTTGGTGGACTAAAAAGAGTCCAAGAAAATCAGCCTGGGGTTTAACTTGAACTTTTTTTTTTTTTTTTGAGACAGAGTCTTGCTTTGTTGCCCAGGCTAGAGTGAGTGCCATGGCATCAGCCTAGCTCACAGCAACCTCAAACTCCTGGGCTCAAGCAATCCTCCTGCCTCATCCTCCCAAGTAGCTGGGACTATAGCCATGCGCCACCATGCCCGGCTAATTTTTTTCTATATAAGTTAGTTGGCCAATTAATTCCTTTCTACTTACAGTAGAGACGGGGTCTCGCTCTTGCTCAGGCTGGTTTTAAACTCCTGACCTAGAGCGATCCTCCTGCCTCGGCCTCCCAGAGTGCTAGGATTACAGGCGTGAGCCACCGCGCCCGGCCTTAACTTGAATTTTTGTTCAATTCATTGATGAGCACATTTTCTAAGAGAAGAGATAACTAATTAATACTCATGGGTGCCTCTCTGCACCCTGCACAGTATGTGTTTTCATACAAGGATACATATTTTATGTATACATACAATACAAGGATAACATATTGTATGTGCCATGTGCCAAACCTGTTCTCAGCACTGTGCACATACTAACTCATTTGACTCTCACAGCAGCCTTACATAGTATGATTTTTTTTAGATGAGAAAAAATGGGGCATAGAGAGTATATTGGTTATCTGTTCCTGCTAACAAACATCCCCAAACCATGATGGCTCAAAACTAATCAAGCATTTTCCCATTCCCCACCTCAACCCCCAGCCTCTGGTAATCACTATTCTTCTCTCTAAGGGAACAAAATTCTAGTTAGACAGGAGGAAGACGTTTTAGAGATCTGTTGCACAACATAATGACTATAGTTCATAACAATGTATTGTATATTTCAAAATTGCTGAAAGAGTAGATTTTAAATGTTCTTCCCACACACACACAAAAAAAGATAAGTATGTGAGGTGATGGATATGTTAAGGAAGTCATTGAATCTGAAAGTCTTATGGAGACTTGAACCACCATTAGGAGAAGCCTGTCTGGTTTTGGAAAATGTGTTTCAAATGAAAAATGAAATCAAACTACAGAAGAAAGGAGTAAACAAAGAGTGCCGAGGCTCTTCAAACGCCAGGATCCAGTTGTCCCTAAAGCCAGTAACTCTACCCCTGCCATCCCAGTCACATAAGCACTCTGCTGGCTGGAGTCGAGCTTCGTCACGTGCAGTGGGAGGGTACTGAGCTGTACATCCACACTGCCCCCCGGACCCATGTGCAGAAATGCGTGCAGAAAGAGAGACGGAGTGTGCTTCATTAGCCTGCAAGACCTTCCTGCCAGCTCAGTCTGCCCTCCTCTCATCTCCCTGTGGAGGCATCTCATATTACTGATAAGAACTTTCTACGCTTCTCCAGTCTGCCTGGCTCACCAAGTGTCAACATCTCCTTGCCGAAGTTTTAGTTCTTGGGAGCTGTACAAATTCGCTCCCTTGGGATGTGGGAGCAAAGGTTGAGCTGTGGAGGGCTTTAATCAATAGTGCATGAGCCTGAAGAATGGGCAGGAATCAATAATATATTTCCACACTCAACATTTTTTTATCCTCAAAACAACAGCATCAAAACATTCATGCCAGACTGCAACGGAAAAAGTCAATTTAAAAAAAAAAAAAAGTGCTATTCTTCTCTCCCTTGCCCTTTAATAAAAGGCACAGTGGATGTGCTTACCACATGGAGAAGCGAAAGAGTCAACCAGAGAAAACTCAGAAAATATGGTGTTTCATAGTGGTGGGTCTTCTTTCTCCGCTTTTGCAAAGAAAGTCACTTGCAGTTTTTAGGATGGGTCTGCGGAATGACGTGTGGTAAATAAGAAATAGGATGAGAGGTTACGTTCAGAGCTCAGAGTGTGAACATCTGGGTTTGTGCAGCAAGAAATTGCTCTGTTAACTCATGAAATACAGTGGCTGCCTCAGTCCATGCCACATAGCAGGCTCACAGCGGATATGCGTGCGGCGATTGCTCAGACGGCAACCACTCTCATCGCCAGATCCCTTCAAAGGGCAGCCCATTTTAGAGCCACTGGATCTGATTATGGCTCAAGGCTATGCTACTTGTTAAAAATACCCCATGGTCCCAAATAGGTTTTCCAAAAGTCGATGATGATTTTTATAGCACTGAGGTTCACATCACAATGAATGAGTAGACAGAGCTGTTCTACCAAAGTCTTTTATCTCAAGGGACTTGGGAATATTCCTTGACTTCTGGAAAATGTGTTTCAAAGGAGAAATGGTAAGAAATATAAAAGATATGAAATCATACTTACATTTTATTAATTTGCTAAATCACTAACTCTTTTTTTTTCCCCCATGCGTCCAACATTTGTTATCTAGGAGACACTTGGGGTATTGCATGGGATAAGACCCAGTCTGTGACCGCAAGTAGATCATTGTCCACTAAGGTGACACCAAGAAAGTTAAAAGAGAAGGATGAAGTGGTGGATTATAATTCAGTGTGATAAATGCCATGAACGGAATGGGTACAGGGGAGCTGTGAGAGAAAAATCGGTAGCCACGGAGGGAGAAAAGGCAAGCACATGTTCGTAGGAAACTATGAGGAGGATGAGGTCGAAATGCGATGGAAGCGGAACATGGAGGCAGGCCGGGAGGTGAGTCTGGGAGGTTGGGGAAGACCAAGATCCGTGGCTCTGAACCTGGCCGCACCTGAGAGTCACCTGGGGAGCATCTAAAAAAAAATTATAAATGCCCTGTTTCTGCACAAGTCCAATTAAATCAGAGACTTCTGGTGATGAAACCCAGATATCATTTTTTAAATTATGTTTTTAATCTCTCCAGGTGGATCCAGTGAACTGCCAGTTCGAGAAAGTCTGGACTAGATTACGAAGTGTCTTGTTACCAGTCTAAGGAGTTCGGACTTTGATTTCCAAAAGTAAAGGAGTTTGGATACCATGGAGATCATTAGATTCGAGAAAGAACATTCAACTTCCAGACTTACTTAAACAGATCGCTAGGACTTCCAGTCCTCATGCAGCCCTTTGAGCCCTGCCAAGCAGAAAGTGAACTTCTAAAAGGTGTGGAAATAACATGCTGGTTAAGAGCAGAGCTTGTGTGAAACTGGGCTGTGTTCAAGTCCTGGCAGGTTAATTTACCTCTTTCTGTGCACTTCGGTTTCTTGATCCCTAATATTTGTCTAGTAAATATCTGCCTATTTCATACAGTTGCTGTAAAATACTGACTGAGAACTTACTAGGTGTCAGGCTCTTTGATGAGCCCAGTAAATAAAATAGTCAACAAAGCCGACACAATGTTTATTCTCATGGGATTTACCTTCTAAAGAGGGGAGTCAGACATTAGTCAAGTAAACATACAAGCAATTCTAGAAAGAAATACATAATCGCAATCGTGTAATTACAAAGTGATACTTCTATTTAGGAGAAACATTAGGAACTAAGAAAATGTGTAATAGGAGAGCTCACATGGGAAGCATAAGCTGGAATTTGAAAGAATAGAGACTAATTGGGAGAAAATGCAGTGAAAGGGAAATTAGAAGGGAGTGGGAAGGAAGTCCCAGGCAGAGGGGCATATATAAACACAGGTCCTGAGAGGTGTGGCAGTAATGTATATAAATGACCCAGCGAGGTTTCAGATGTGTTGTAAGTGTTTAAAAGTCAGTTATCCTCATCAACATCATCATCGTCATCGTCATTAGCCGTCTTTTCTGAATTTAAACTACAGAGAGGTGAGAAATAGAAATGGAAGAAGAGATTGATTGAACCAGATATCTTCTAATTGTTAAACATTTTGTAATATTGGTGATGTCGAAGGTGAAACTGCCCCCTCCCTCCCATGCAGTTTAAGATTAGTGCTTTGTGTTTAATGAAGGTCTCCAAGAGAGCAATGCTGGCTTTTGTTCAAGCCTAGGACAAATAGCTCACTAGTGAGTGGCATGTTAATTGTCGCAGAGCTACCTTGACTGAATGCTGAGACAGACTTTTTCTGGAATAAAGAACGGTGAGTTTTTCCAGGCAGCCTGGACCTCAAAAGATTATCAGCTGCTCTGGCACATTGACACTTGCTCCACCAATACCAAAATGTGCTTGAAATGTGACTACCTGTCTCACCTTTCCCTCGGTCTCCCCAGGAATGGCTTGAGTGACAAAATGCAATAATATTTTTCATGGATTTCCTTGGAGTTCCCTTTGGGGGCTCGAGATTAAGTAGTGAACTACACACAGCCATTATCTCTGCGTATTCCAGCACCTGATAAAATGCATTTGGTCAATTATTTTAACATAAGTTGCATAAGGAGCTCCATGCATCAAGGGTGAGCAACTTTTGTGCTTCCTGTTTACAAATGTTCCTTTTCTCAATCTTTTGTTTTCTCAATCTCTGTGGCCTGGATGTTACTTCAACAAAAGATAATGCATGGGTGGAGTCTAGCACTGTGCCTGGCTCATGGTAAGCCCGGGTTTCTGCTCTTCCCCTTCCACCTTACTTGGCATGTGTGCCAAGGTGCCATACAGCATGTAACCAAAGCGTGGTGTGAGCCTCAGATGGAGCTGGACTCAAATCTGAGCTCCGTGACTTAACCAGCTGTTGTACCTTGGGCATGACACACTGATTCTCTAACTCTGGGTTTCTTCAGTTGGAAAACAGAGACCACACTGTGGGGTTATTTTTAAGATCAGTAGTAACCACCACCACCACCACCCCCAAAAAACTCTTGGAAATAGATACTAAGCTTATGAAAGTTATCATTCTCCTTGTTGGCATGCTAAAATTTTTCTGTTTTGTTTCTTTGTCTTGAGTTTCCACCTTCCTTCTCCCAGCAAATGTAGGAAATTTTATTTGACTTTGAGAAAATACTATTTTGACCATGAATACTGTATTTTCTAGAACTCATAAGGACTCTCCTTTTTCAGTGACAAAAAAAAAAAATTCATCATAAAGTGCTTAAGGCAAAGCACACAAAAGTCCAGGTGCCATTAGCTGCAGGCATGGCTGGATCCAGATACTCAAATTATGTTCTCAAGAATCTGCTTCCTGCCATCTCTCATCTCTTCCTTGCTCTGTTTTGGCTTCATTTTCAGGCAGGCTTTCCCCTTGTACTGACAAAAATGGCCCTCGGCAACTCCGAGCTGGAGATCCAACTCCAGTTTAGCAAGGCTAATGAAAAGAGAGTAGCTATTTTCCCAGTGGCTCCTGCACCTAATTCTTAGGCTGCTTTTAATCATGTAACCATCCTTAACCTATCTCTGTGGCCAGGGATGCAATGTTGTGATTGGCCAGACCTGAGTCGGGAGCCCACCCCCAAAGTGGGAGACAGGCAGGTTCCTAGAGGAATCACGGGAAGCTCTTCCCCGAAGAGACGTGCCTGGAATACAGACAAAACGAATCGATTTTCACTAATTATAGATATTTTCCATTTTTTCCCCTTATATCAACTCCCTTCCCCATAAACCATCTGTTGACAGAGAGGCTCGCTTGGATCAGTTGCTCAGCTGAACCCTTCTCCCTGGTCTCGCCCTCAGCCAGCCTTTCCCTCCACGCGGATGTCGCCAGACCTCCATCCGTTTGCAGCGTCTGCACTTATCCCAACCTGCACAGCAAGAACCAGCGTCAGCCAGGAAGATAATTGTAGCCAATCCTCTGGCTTCCAATCACCCACTGTCAAAGCATGTTAGAGCTTGACAACACAGCCATTTGATCACTAGAAACCACCAATTTAAAGGAAATCAGCCACTTTTCTTCCTTCACTGATTTCTAGCCTCCTTCACACAAAGAAATATCCCTTACCCTGCCTTTATAGTGACTGAAATAACCAGCAACAACAATACGGTTTCCATCGGCTATTTACCAGGCAGCAGAGCTCAGGGAGGAAGCAGCAGGTGCACCTGCCTCCTCTCTCCACGCCTACAGCCACGACAGACATCACTAATCAATCAGGAACCCTTTCTTGGTGAACCTGGGCCTGGTCTCTGAATCCTTCCTGACACTGCTGCTGTTAGGAAAAGAACGAGGTTGGCTTCATTCATAAGAAAGGAAACTATTTGCGATGTCGGACCCTGGCCATATCTGTGTTCACATCTGTATCTAACAAGTCGTAATCCGCACAACAGCCCTCCCTGTGGCATCCCCATCTAGCAGGTGAGACGTGAGGCTCAGAGAGGTGGAGAAGCCTGCTCACCATCACAGAGCTACCCCACTCCTCCTCCTACCCCTCCTCTATCCATATCAAAACAGCCCGCTGTTCATAAACCCCCACCCGGCCAGAGCACAGGGCACAGCAAGGGCTCAGAGCTCCCCGGCAGCCTAGAGGAAGGGCTGGCCCCCACTTCCCACTCCTGAAGGCACCTGCTGCCTTACCCAGCCACGGCACCGAGGAGGAGCACTGGGGGCCACTAGGAGCTACTCCTGAGCGCTGCTGTTTTACAAATGGCACCAGGCAGGCTCCTGCCCTGCCCTCCTTATTAGGAAGAGCAATGGCGGTATTTTGAGCCCACGAAGCAGCAACCTTAGCTTCACTTTCCCAGGCAAAGTGGGCAACCGCAGCTCATCAGAGTAGACCAGGCTCGCAGGCCCTGGTGCCAGGGGAAATTTGAGAGAGAACTGAGCTCTCCACAGCAGGGGCTCGAAGCTTCCACCCTAGGGGAGGGAGAAGGGGAGGGAAAGCCCATTTTCAGTACAAGCAAAGCAAAGTGAAATGAAATAAATTAACTTAGTGTAGCTGCAACCTGCTTTGTGTTTCCCAGAAATGGCTCTGAACTGTTCTTCCCCTACCTCCTCCCTGCCACTTTCTCAATGCAAAAAGCTACATCGCTGCAGAGAGTAAGAGCATGAGCTTTGGGTCTGGATCCAATACCAGTCATTTGCTTCCTGAATAACCCAGATAAAGTGCTTCAGCTTCTCTGTGCCTCGGTTTCCTCATCAATATAATGGTGATAATAGTATTTCATACTTTGTTGCAGAGTTTCTCAACCTCGGTACCATTGACATTTGCAGCCAGATAATTCTTTGCTGTGGGGGCTGTCCTGTGCACTGTAGGGTGTTTGGCAGCATCCCTGTGCCTCCCCGTTAGATGCCAGTAGCACCCACCCACCCACCCTCGGTCATGACAGTCACAAAAGTCCCCAGACATTGCCTAATATGCTGGGGACGCTAAACCACCCCTGGTTGAGGACCACTGCCTAATTGGAGTCTCAGGAAGATTAATCAAGTTCATATTATATATCATAAACTATTTATAATAATAAATTATGCCTGGCATAATAATAAATAATGCCTGGCACACTATAAGGGCTCACTAAATGTTAGCTATTATTGCCATAATTGTGTTCTTGCTGGTCCTGCTGCCTGGGGCACCATCCCCTCTCTCACGCCCCAAACCCACATCTGTGACAGACATTACTAATCAATTGTTGCTCTGTTCCTGGTGTCTTTGGGCATGATTTCTGAATCCTTGTCAACATAGCAGCCATCTTTCAAGATCTAGGTGTTCTTGGGGGTTGCCTCGAGACCCAGGAACTGCACCTGGCACTGAGCAGCAGCCCCGGCCAGTTATTTCTTTCTGACCTCATGACAACCCTATGAAGTCTTTATGCCCCCTTAATGTTGAAGAAACAGAGCAGTCGAGGAAACGGAGGCGTGGAAAGTTTCAATAGTTTGCCTAAAATCATGTGGTTATTGAACAACAGCATAAGACATGAACTCCAAAGCCCATTTTTCTTTTGGCCATCCCCAAAGTTAGATATCAAATCCACGAGAGTCTGATTCCAAAACTCATATTCTTAAGCATGACTCTGCGTAGTTAATGAATGATTCTATCATCAGGATGTGCTGGTAAACCACCTCTCTAACAAAAACTTTAAAGCCCTCATTTGTAGCATTCTCCAGTTCCAAGGTGTAAATACTCTCGCCATGGCAGATTTGAAATTAAGGATGGTTTAAAAACTGACTCACAACATTCCTGACATGTAACAGTTGGTTCTTGAGGGCTCCTGCAAGCAGTTCCCAGCGCATTGCAGAGTGGCTTCTAGTCCATTTTGTGCAAGGCAGAAGCATCATTAAATAAGTAAATCCCAGGAAATCTCAAGATATTGAAAGCAGTGGATGAACCAGCTAAGGTAAAGACTGTTTCATTTTCCATCCCTAAGGTTTGATTGATGTCCACACACAGAGCCATGTTTGGGTTTGAATTCCACGGCTGCGCTTACATAACCTCACACGGTAAACTCTAGACACACTGTCCCGAAAATTAGTCCGGGCTGACATTAGCTTTGTAGCCTCACTAATTGCCCGCAAGTTCTCATTTGGGAAGAGAAAACAAAAACCTCTCTCCTTAGGCTGATTGTTTCTAGCAAACAACTCAAGAATAAATATTAGCGGCAGGCTAGAGAGTCCGGGCCCACGTAGGGCTTGCAGACGATTTCCCCTCCAGAGACGAGCTGCAAGATGTGCTTCAATTAGCCACTGTAGCTCCAGGCCAGCAAAGGCAGCATCGGGGATCCATCTCACTGGGCCACGTGTAAGACATGCAGCCCTTATGTAATTAGTGTAGACGTTCTACGCTTAGTTAACTTAATGAGCATTAACTGTGTGCTCGCCCAGCTCCTAAGCAGGCAGAGGCGTCCCCCCTCTTTTCTCTGCCTCCTGTTCCCCATCCAGAAGGCAAGGATGAGTGACTCCATCTTGTCCCCTGTTAGGGGGTTTTCCTTCCACTCTGGTGCACCCCAAGGCCCCGTCAGACACTCGAGCGAGCGTGCACATCCGCTTTGCCATCTCTAAGTGTGGGGTGAGAACACGTCCCAAGCAGCTTTCCGTGCATCCAGGTTGCATCCTGGAAGTGAAGGGGACCTCCCTGGAAACACTTCTAGAAAGCACAGGGCTTAACACCAGAACACGGCTGCTTTCCCATAAGGGCAACGGATGTGCTTAGCTTTGTACGATGGCCTCCAGTCTCTGTTTCTCAAGTCTCACCAACAATCCCCTTCACGTCTAAATAAGAAAAGACGATAAATAAGCCGCAAGCACCAAGAGGATTCATGGGAGTTTAATATCCTGAATGTAGAAGGTACGTAATTCTTTTTTCCTGTAGATTCTGCTACCAGGTCTTTAATGAAGAAGTGAAAGAATTCTCCCTGACATGGTTCGTGTATAAATTATAGAGAAGCAGAAAGAGAGGAAAGAAAGTGGATTATGGCATCAGACAGACAAGCCTGGGTTCAAATTGTGCCATGTGCCAGCTCTATGTCCTTGAAAATTTAAACACTCTGTGCCTCAGTTTCCTGATCTGTAAGAAGGAGACAGTAATATTGACCTTATAGGGCTCCTGTAATTAGAAAAAAAAAAAAATAGAAGTGGAGGTTCCTAGCCCAGCTAGAGGCAACTGATGTGTGCTCTCCACTAGAGATTAGGAAATCAACTAATTTTCTAATGAGGGATTAGTGTCTTTTAAATTTAAAAAGAGATTCCAGTTTCAAGACCCAGAGGTCTAAGACTTTCCTTTTGTCCCATTCTACTGGTTTTAGAATGCCCCTGATAATCTTTTTCTTTTCTGTAGCATTTTATAGCCCTGATAAGGACCTAGTTTGCTTCCTGGTCTGTAAAAGTTTATTAAAAATGGGAGCTTCAAAAGCCAGATGCTTCTCCTGGCCCCAGAAGGATAGAAACCATTAGGTGCTGTGCACCATGGATGACATAAAGGAGATATGATTCTGCTGAAAATGACCCCAAACTCTCCCCATATTGTGCTTGTATAGAGAGTGGCTTCTAAATCCATGGAAGCCTGACTCGGGATGTTCTCCTTTAAAACACATTAGAGACATCACGTGGCTCTCTCCAGAGACTCAGCGCGAGTATTAGAGCTCCCAGAGGCATTATGAAACAGCTTTGTCTTGGTCTTTTCCAAGTTTCTAGGGGACTCTAGGGAGATTACTCCATCAAAAGGAAAGGTACTGGCATATCTGGGAGAGGACAAGCTTCCTCCCCATTAGCCATCCCATTTATTGTCTTACTCATATCTTCTCTGGCTTCTAACCCATTCATTTATGTGAAATCTCCCACACTGAGCTTTGCCAGGAGCTACCCCTGAGGCCTTCATGCTGGAACACAGAGGATGGGTGGTTGTGTGCCTGGTGCCAGGCACAGAGAGCAGCTGAGATCAGAAACCCCTATAGGTTCATTCACCCTGGCCCCATGAGTGGGCCTTGGGGACAGTGATGCACGTGGGAAAATATAGGAGTTTTGTATCCAAAGATGTGAGGTTGGAGGCTCAGGTCTATGGGGCCACAAGGACACCAGCACCAAGTCTGATCCTGAAAGACTCTTCCTTTCTCCTTGTATTAGCCAGGGTTCTCCAGAGAAACAGGACCAACAGCACATAGAGAGATTTATGGGAAGAGATTTATTTTATGGGAATTGTCTCACACAATTGTGGAGGCCAAGAAGTCCCACCATCTTCCATCTGCAAGTTAGAAAACTTGAAAAGCCAGTGGTATAATTCAGTCTCAGTCCAAAGGCCTGAGACCCAGAGGGGCCGCTGGTGTAAGTCTCAGAGTCTGAAGACCCAAGAAGCAGGAGCTCCAACATCCAAGGAAAGGAGAAGACAGGAAGAGAAAGAGTTTGCCCTTCCTATGTCTTTTTGTTCTATTCAGGCCCTCAACAGACTGGCTGAAGCCCTCCTCATTGGTGAGGGTGGATCTTCTTCACTGAGCTGAGCCTACTGATTCAAATGCCAACCTCTTCCGGAAACACTCTCTCTGATGCACCCAGAAGTAGTTTTTCACCAGCTCTCTGGGCATCTCCTGGCACAGTCAGTTGACACATAAAATTAACCATCACACTCCTCCCTGCGTTGACCCTTTGGAAATCTAATCCCTGAGAAATGAGATCACAGAGAGATTTCAAACATTTAAAACATTGTCATGTAAAGGCAGGAAATGAACTGATCCCTGCTATTTAAAGAGTGGAAACATGACTAGTGAATGAAATTTACATGAGAGGAAGGTGTCAGACTGACGTTAGCGAGGAGAACATCACAAAGTGGTCCAAAAGAGAGTTTAGAATTTATGCATCATTAATTCATTAAAAAAAATATATTCACTGAGCACCAACCATGTGCCAGGTCCAGCTCTAGATGCTGAGGACATACCAGTGGGCCAGGACCGGCATATCTCCCATAGCCGACTCCCCTTCTTCCCTGCCTTCTCCTCTTCCTTCTTTCCTTCCTTAATTCATCAAGACTTTGGTGCTTACTATTGCCAAGAACTGTGCAGGGTACTGAGGCTCCAGAAATGGTAAACAGATAGACAATTGCAAGGCAGTGTGGAAAACAGCTAACATGTATAGACATGGGCTGGACACTAGGGATTAACTCAATCCCCATAACAAACCCTATTTGTTTGTAGAATTATTATCCTTCTCTTACAGGTGAAGAATCTGATGTTGAGACAGGCTAAGAAACCGGCAAGATCACAAAGCAAGGAAGTAGTGGAGCTAGACATCAAACCCACAGGGTCTGATTCAAAATTCATATTCTTAAACATGACTTTGGACAGTTAATGCATGGAGATTTTATAATGGGGGTATGCTGGTAAACCACCTCTCCAAGAAAGAAAGAATAAAGCCCTAATCTGTAGCAGTTGCCAATTCCCTTGGTGTAAATATTAATGCTCCCACTATGGCCGATTTGAAGTTACCAATCATGTAACAACTAATTTACAAAACTCCTGAAAATTTAATGATTTCTTTTTGTGAACTGGTATAAGTCAGGCTCTGACATATGCCTGAGGGTAAGTATGAAATGACGGTGGATTCAGAGAAGTGTGCCTAATCCACCTTTAGGGATTTAGTTGCAGAATTCAAGATGAAGGAGCCATAAACTCCTTTTCCGTAGGTCCCTGGAGCAGCCCATTGCCCCAGCCCCTTTCTTAGGATCGGTTGTTCAACATTTCTTTGGATTCTCTGAGACGCGGTATCCTTCCAATACTATCCTGCCAACAAATCGCATCTCGCCAAAGCTGACTCAAGTTGAGAATTGTTATTGAAAAGCAAAAGAATCTTATTAACTAACGCAGAGGGACCTCTCCATGGAAGTCTTTTGTTACTGGAATCAGGAAAACGTTCTCCAGTGGAGCAGCAGCAGTGTGTTGATGTCAATTAAATGCAGCTTCGATGGGTAGACACACTCTTCTGATGATCCAGGTACTCCCAGAACAATGGAAACCGTCACTCTACCGAAGGAAAAAAAAATCTAGCGGCAAGATCCCCGGGTGCACTTAAGCGTGTGTTTATACGCCATCCGCTGCTTGGCGGAAAGACTGAAAGAACACTGTGACCACAAATAATGTAAACTGAGGTTGGAAAAGCTGGTGCCAATTGAGGGTGTCAGTAACGAAGACAAACGACCCCTGAAGTTACAACAGAAGCCAACGATAAAGTATGATTCAGCTTTAAAGGGAAAAGACCAACAAACAATATTTTGGAAATTCAGCTACAGAGTAAAGCAACAAATGATTTCTGAGGTCTGTCTGCACTTTGCAGTCAGGTGGACGTGAACTTGAATCTCAGTTCTTTTCCCACTTTGTGACCTTGAGCAAGTCACCTTACATCTTAGAGCTAGCTTCGGGCTCTGCTTGTATACCATGAGACAAATAATTCAGAGTGACTCTGAAAAGTAAAAGAGGGATATGTGGATCCTCTAGTGTCACGCTGGCCCATCATTAATATTCAAAAGGTGACAGTTAATGTTGTCAACAGTGACAATGATGACAGTGATGATGACTACAGCTCACTTCTTGCCTCCTCCCGAAAGCCCTTCCTGACCATGCTCTCCCTTGTCCATTGTCATAACCTTTGCAGACAGTCCTGATGTAGTCCTCCTCAACATAGTCAAGTAGATAATTACCTGTAGTGGATTAATAAAATGTGGTGTGTATACCATAGAGTACTAATCAGCCATAAAAAAAAAAAAATTAGTGAACTAATACCTTTTGTAACAACCTGGATGGAACTAGAGACCATTCTCCTAAGTGAAGTATTTCAAAACTGGAAAAACAAACGCCACGTGTACTCACTATAATATTGTAACTAATCACTCAACACTCATGTACACAAGGAAGTGAAACTCGAAAGAAATCAGGCAGGTGGGACAGGGGAGGGGGGTTTGGGTAAAAATCGCACCTAACGGGTACGATGCACACAATCTGGGTAAGGCACACACTTATAACTTTGACTCAAACTGTGCAAAAGCAATTCACATCACCAAAACATTTGTACCTCCGTAATGTTCTGAATTTTTTTTTAAAAATTTCAAATTTAAAAAAAAAAGAGCAAGGACAGTGTTTTAAGTAGCTTCTGCGTTTCGTGTGATGGTGAAAGCGCAAGGTTTGAGGTGCAATCGCTTTCAGAGAAGTGCGGTCATTCGCCTAAGATCACAGCCAGTAAGGGGCAGAGCTCAATAAGCCCCAAAACAGATCTGCTCCACAGTCCAAGCTCTTACCTTCTCCGCCTTTCCTGCCTTGTATGTTCATGTCTTTTAACGAAGCTTAGTGCTCTTGGGGCCCTCTCGCTGTTGTTGCCGATACTCTGGCTGTTGCCGATACCCTTGCTGTTGCATTTCCAAACCCCGTGTTGATCTATGATAGGGTCTTTGGATCGATTACAGCTCAAATCAATGTCAAATACACACAGTGGATGGGTTCTTGAGCTTCTTCGAGCCCCGGCGTTACGGACTCAGTGTAACAGAATTAAACTAGAAGCTGCCTAATCTATTGCATTTGGCATCAAGAACAATGGCGAACAAAACTCACAGTGGTATCAGCCTTGCTCGGTTGTACCCGGTGAGGAAATAGAAGTCTCCAAGTGTTTGTGTCCTGGCTAATTTAGGTTTGTTTTCCTGGGCATTTGGCCTGTTCACTCTGCCCTGCAGAGTGTCCCTTACAAAGGGCCACGTAGGATACTTGGGAAGGTTGCTGCTGCTCCACCAGGGTCCGTACCCTCTGAGCGTTCTTGGCCTTCAGTGTAGTCCCAGGGTCAAGGGCTCTCGACAAAGCCTGCTCTCTGCAAGCTGTGTGGACTTGGGGTAGCTGGTTAATCTCTCTGTGCCCTAGTTCCCTTATCTACGTAATAAGGATGTTACCCCCAAGATACAGGCCTGTTGTAAGGACAGAGTAGAGGATAGGAGTAGAGGAGATGCCGTGTACACAGCAGCATATACGATCTTGGCTCTCGGGCAGTCAATGCTGCCCTGAGCTCTCTGTCTACTCACCGCCAGGAAGGCCCAAGAAAAGCGTGCAACTCGGCTTGGCCTCTGTAAGGGCCTTTTAAGGAATTCATACACCCTCGACTCTTCCATTTCTCCTTCCCTCCCTCACCCCTCATGCACCCCTGCAAAATGTCACGCTGCCCTCTCCACACCCTGAGGACCCCTGGGAACGAAACACAGAGCTCTGTGGGGTCAGGGCTCTGCATTCGGGGACCCGCACCTCCAAAGACTGTGCGTCCCAGTGAAGTGACTCCATCTGTCTCGGTATTTCTACAGCGACGACGTGGGCTAAACAAAAACGCCTGGCACATGAACATCACACAAGCTACGCTGTTGTTTTTCCCAGATAGCTCAGTGTTTTGGTCTTACATGAAGGGAGAGTGTTTTTTTCTGCAGAAAGTCTTCTCTCTCTCTCTCTCTCTGCACCTCTCTCTGTTTCTCTATGTGTGCATGTGTCAACTATCTCAGTCTCTCTCTCTACACATTTCCTTAAATCTCCCTTTGTTTTTCTCAGACTTTCTCATGTCTCACACTCTGTGTCTTTCTTTAAACCATCTCCCCTCCCCCCCCGCGTATGTGTGTGTGTGTGTATATTTATATGCACGTGTGAATTCTCTCAATCTCTTTCCTAAATGCTTTTCATACTCTCTCTGTCTCTCGACCATAGCAATTTAAAGTATATCTTCTAAATTCATCCACCTGAATTTGCAGACTGGCTCCACACTTTAAGAACTGTGTGCACTTGGATAATTTACTGAGTCTCTCTGAGCTCGTTTTTTATACTTCAGAAGTAAGGAAAACAACAATATTTACATCACAGAGTCATCACGAAGAACAAATGAAATAATGCAGCCAGAGCACCTAGCACGATACCTGGGCATGCACTTAATAGGTATTGACTGTTATTATTATCTATTTCTCCTGTCACCTCTGATCCCTGCATCTCTCTGTGCCAGGCACAGAGAGGGGACATTCTCTTCCTTTCTCTTTCTCTGCATTTCTGACTCTCTCTCTTCTCCTCTATCTCCCTCTCCCCTCTCTTGCTCTCTCATTTCCTCCCTTCCTCCTTCTCTCTCTTCATCTCTCTTTGGACAAAGATTCACTGCTGCTCCTTTCCTAAATTTATTTAGCCACATCAAACTCTTGGTCAGGTATAGATGTCAAGCCACTCACAGCAAAAAGAATTAAAGAGTAACTCTCGTGGTACCAAGGTTTGGCTATCCGTGGTTCGGGAGCCCTCGCCAGGTTGCTCGGGAGATAGCCCAGGGCTTCCGTGACGACAGGGCCAACGCCGTCACTGTTGTCTTATGCCATGGCAACCACCCTCGGTGCGTCACTGCAAGACAAATGGTGCCGCTTGGTAAGCAAGGAGATTAACAGCACAGAGCTCTCCAAGGGGAGCAGAATGTTCAGCGGTAATTCATCTGAACTCTCACTTTTATCGCAAAACACAAATTCGGTTGCCAATAGAAGTCTATAAAGAATTAATTAGGGAACTTCACAAACAGTCAAAACTCACACATGTATCACTGTCGAGAAGAATCATCTCTCCTGTCAGACATGAAGTACGGCTGTCAGGAGATGGAAATGGGGAAAACACACACACACACTCAAAGAAGCAGCCCTGTTGTCTCGTTTCCTTTCCCCAGTTGGAAGAAAGATAGGTTGGGACTTGGAGAATTCAGAAGCAGACAGTGCCCCACCTAGACCATGAGCTCCACGAGCATAAGGTCGGCCACGTCTGTTGTGTTCACTGGCAGAGCCCCCATCCACAGGCACTGCCTGGTATACTGTAGGAGCTAAAAAATATTTCCTGAATTGACTAAAGATTCAAAAGGAGGCTGGGGTGAGGCAGGGATGAGATTGATGGCTCAGACTTCTGGCATTAATCTGGCTTCCCGCCATTGCTGTTTCCCACTTCCTGTAAAACTTCCTGTAAAACAGGAAGTGACACGGTGGCATCGTCTGCCTGTTCTGAACATTCCTGCCACTCCCACCCAGTTATCACTCCAGCAACCCCAGTATTAAGAGCATGCATGGCCTTGGAATGCCAACAGCCCCAGCTCCACCTTAACTTCTATGAGCCTGTTTCTTCAGGCTAATAGAAGCTAATAATTCTAAGATGAAGCTAATAATTGCATCTGTATCATACAACTTATGGAGATTAAGTGAGAAATTCATTTGTAGATTGAGAATAGCTCCTAGTATCATTGCTGCAAGTGAAGGGGACTGTATTAGTTTGCTAGGGCTGCCATAACAAAATGCCACAAACTGGATGGCTTGTTTATTTTTTATAGGGTGCACAATCAAGGGAGTTTACAGGCCACTGATCTATTAATACAAGCAAACAACCTTATCTTTTTAAAAGTGAAGGCAATTTTATAGCATAGTATATTTCAGAACACATCCTTTTCTTTTTCATACTGGCATCCTCCCTGAGCCTAATGGAGCTGTCACTGTTATGCTAATGAAACCTCAGTCTGTTTATTCCGTGTTACTAAACACGACCTTCCCACCAGGAATGGAGGGGGAAATCTCATCCTGCTACTAATAAATTTTTACACTCACCTGAACCCAACTATAAAGACAGCATCTGAGAGAGAATGAAAGGATGCCAGGATGGTCAACACAGAGTAAGTCAGTAATTATGACGACTGTACAACCCATTCCCATTTGCTCTCTGTTGCTCGCTACTCCCCACGTCGAAGCCCTGGTTTTCAATGATATATATGTCATTTCACTTTGTATTTCTCTCACTGTGCGTTCTCAGGGAGAAGCTGCGTTCCCCTGGGTCTGCTTTTCTATTGTAACGTCCACTGTGTTTCCAGCTGTGGTCCCAGAGGCTCAGCAAAACCTGGATACTTGCGCTGAAAATAACTTTCGGCAATCTTGCTATCATCGGTAGGAATTCCTTCAATCCCATTGCCAATACCCAGAGTTCTGCTGTCTTGACTTTCCCCATGTGAGTTTGTATCGAAGCCACCTGCCTCTTATACCTGCGCCTTTCTCATACTAACTGCAATTACCTGAAAGGAAAGGAGGCGGCTCATGGTGCTGGGACTAGGTGATGAGCTCCCTGCCCCTAAAGCAGAGTTTCTCGACTTTGTCGTACTGACACTTGGGGCTGGATAATTCTATGCTGGGGGGGGGGGCGGGGGTTGCCCTGTGCACCCTGTGTTGCTTAGCAGAATCCATGGTCTCTACCTGCTAGATGCCAGCAGCAGCCAAAAATGTCTCCATATACGACCACATTCCTCCCGAGGGGCACAACCACCTCTGGTGGAGAATCCCTGCCTTAGAAGTCATCAAGAAGAAGAAGAACACCCACTTTAGGGGCTTACAGTAAGAAGATTCCTGTTCTGGGTCAGAACTTGAAACAGATTCTAAAGCCCCTGGAAATTCGAAAAATTCTACAATATCATAAAATGGTGTTTAAGTCAGTGGTGTTGGTCTGGTGAAGTGGGGGTGGGGGGCCACAGGCAGGAATGGGCCAAATCCGGAATCCAGGCCCCACGACTTGGAGTCCACCCAGACCTCATCCGAGAGTGCTCCCACTCAAGCTGTCCCTCCCGCAGCCCGTCCCTGCAGGGGTCCAGAGGGCGGCAGGCGGAGAGGTGTGACGCTGACCCAGGAGTTTGAGATTCATACCCACGGACGATGCCCCAAGAGTGTGGCGAGGACCAGGTGACTGAGTCTCCCCAAAGGACCCCCAGGGACGATCAGTCCTTATGTTCTAAAGAGTGAGTGCATCGTCCAAGCCTGACGCCCCCTCTTCAGCTTTGTGTTCCCATGTCCCTGAGTACCAGGAGCAGCCTCCTCAGGGAAGTGCTTGAGCGATCTCAGGAGATGTAGAAAAGGGGGACAGCTACAGCGTCAACCCCCCCCCCGTCCTGAGACCCCCACACCAGCACGATCCTCAAGGGCATTCCCATCCCAAGACATGGGGTAAGACACACGTGTTTCATCGTTTTCATTCGAGACAATATGCAGTCTCAGAGGCGTGCACTGATGGCGGAGCTATTGTAAACTGTTCCTGTTTCTCTTGCTATTAAATAACCATCTCACGAGAGCCTGGGGACTGGGCTGGGGGTGTTAGGCCAGCCCCCAGCTCTGACATTGGCACAGCATACATAATCAGACCTTACCTGAAGGACCTCATTCCGCCCACCTCCCCGAAAAGTTTGCTGTTGGATTTCCTGACCTTCCCATTTGAAGAGCTCTTGTGCTTAGCTGGGCCGTGTTTCAATTTAATTGTCCTGCCCACGACACACTCGGTGTCTCACATGCTGGAAACAGAATGAATTAGAAGAAGTTTCCTGTTCTGCCTCACAGAGCCTTCCCCTCCCTCGCGCTATGTTTAGCACTTGTGTGGGCACTTGGCTGATGCCAGATACAACTTATTGCTTTAATTCCTGTGTTGATGAGACGCCCTCCCCACCGAGGGTGAAGCTCTGCCTCGTTTCCTGTGGCCTGTGAGGCTGGCTCCATTTGGGGAAAGAGGGAGGCTTCTCCCGAGCACAGAGAAAGTGCACTTCGCTGGAAGGACTGCAGCAAAGAAATTCATCGGGAGGACTGTGGGTGGGGGAATTCCAGCGGGCTGCCCTGCATTTGTGTTCTGCGTTTAAGCGACACCCACAGCACCCCCCACGGAGTGCTGAGCGCCGTGCTGGGCAGGGTGACACAGCTGTGAACTAGTTACAGTCCCTGCCCTGGAGGGATTCATGAGCTTGACGTGAAAACAGACTGGTGACTAGATATTGCAGTAGGACACAGGAACAAGAACAATAGAAAGGAAGCAGCTCTTGTTTTTCATGCCCTTACTCTGTGTCAAGTACTGTGCTCAAAGGAAGAAATGGAATTCAGGCCCTGGAGACAAGCTGCCCCACTTGGAATACTAATCCAGGCACTGCCTAGTGATATAAACATGGAGAAGTCACTTCCTCTCTCTTAGCTTCTAGACGTAGAGTTTTGGACCAGTCCAGCAACCTCTCTGAGCCTTGGTTTCCTCACCTGTAAGATGGGAACAAGAGTAGTCTCTCTCCCTTATGGCTGTGTTGAGGATTAAATGCAATAACATATATAATGTGATAGATGCTCCATAAAAGCTATTATTATCTCAGTAACCCCAGGAGACAGGTCTTCTCATTGTTGCCATTTTAAAGATGAAGAAAAATACGGCTCAGATAGGCTGCATTCCTGGCCCAAGATCCCACATCTAGTAAGTGGTGATCCTGTGATTTGAACCCAGGTGGGTATGGTGGCAAAGCCATGCTTTGGACTAGAGTTCAGTAGGAGGGAACCAGAGGTTTTGAGGGCAGTAAGGGCAGAGCATTTGAAGGGACATCTTGAGCTTCTACCCAGGGTCTTGCAGTGTGAAGACAAGAAGAAAAGAGTCCTCAGAGCCATGAGGGCTGGAGGGACCTTAGCGTCTCTACCCTGTCACCCCACCCCCTTTCGTCTCCATTGCTCTGTGTCACCATCATCCCGTCTCTCAATGTCTCCACTAGAATATCTATCTAATCGGCATCTCGGTGTTAAGACAGCCAAGCCTGACTCAGGGATTCTTGCCACTCCTCCCACTCCTCCTCCCCTAGCTCTTTCCCATCCTGGGGGATGGCTCCATCATCTCTCAGCCGCTCAAGCCGAAAATTCACAAAGCCAAACATCAGTCAAACACAGCAATTCCTCCTTGAAACCAGTGACCGGCTCTACTCACTCTCCTTGATGCCGCCCTCGCTCAAGGCACTGATAAGTCTCACGCAGAAGGCAGCTGTATCCTCCCTGCCTCGCGCCTGCCCTCTACAACACATTCCTCACGCAGTGTCAAAGAGAGCTTCGAAAGCAAAACTTACACACCCTGCATCAGCCTTCTGCCCTCCTCGCTCACTGGCAACCTCCAAGCCGACGTTCCTCACCAGGCAGTCTCCCTCCGACCCATCTATTTTCATTTTTGCACAGCACGGGTCACCAGCTAACATTTTCCCTGGTTTTGTTTCTCCCAACTAGACTGTGAGGACCTGGTTCTTGCATCTTGAGTACCTGGTACCCAATCTGGCACGTGCCGGGGTCTAGCACAAAAACAGGTGCTCAGTAAATATTGACACCATAAATGCACAGACAATTCCGTTTCTTCCCTTCTTCCTCCCTCCCTCTTGCTGCTCCTCTCTCCAGCTTCTCATCCCTGAAACCCGTTATTCAGAGTAAGAAGGAAAGGCATGTAACGTCTCATGCTTAGGCATTTGTAACCAGCGGGTAAAGCCCTAGAACTCCTGAAGTGTCACGAAGAATTCTAAATTCCAAAACGCAGCGTGGGGATGGCTCGTCTGAGATGTTTACCAGCGTCTCTGCAAGGGCTGCCCCTCCCCAGGAACACAAACGAAGACGCCTCCCTCGGCAATGACCTTCCACGGAGCCGCGGCCGGTCCGCAATCCCCGTCGCACCCTCGGGGCGCGGTCTCTGGCGCAGGCCCCCACGTTCACTCCAGTGGTTTTCATTGTCCCCACCATGAGCAAGCTAGGGTTTTAGAGCCATTTCAGAAATGGAGTTAGCAAACTCAGAGACTGGGTAACTTTCTCCAAGGTGTTCTGAGCCGTCACTGTCCTCGCACGGAGCAGAGGCGGGAGGAGCACCAGCCTGTCCGTGTGCGCGTTCATGCCGCATCGAGGGGAGGCGCGGCGCCAGGCGCCTCTTCATCCGTCTGGATTCGTGGATGTCAAGGCTGCCTGGGCTGACCCTCGCCCTGGCGGAACGGTTCCCACCTGCTCCCGTGACATGATTCCGAGTCCAGCCACGCATCTCACTTTCACACGCCACACACACACACATGCACACACATGCACACACATGCACACACGTGTACACACATGCACACGCGCACATGCACACACATGCACGCACGCACATGTGCACACACACGCACCATCACAGGCAGTAGCAGCAGCAGCAGAGAACCACTCTGTAAAAATTTCTTCTTCTCTCTCTCTTTCTTTCTCTCTCTCACTCTCTCTCTCTCTCTCTCTCTCTCACACACACACACACACACACATTCACACAAAACAACAAAAATCACACCCCCAACCTGACCACTGCCACCACCATGACACTGTAATATAAGCCACGATCACCTTTTGCCTGGGTCACTGTGGGCTCCATGTTTCTGCCCTGCATTTAGCACCTTACAGAAGAAAAGTCCAATCACATTCCTCTCTGCCCAGAGCCCCCTGCCAGCCCCTCCCCACGTGTGGATTAAGTCCTCACCCTGATCTGGCCCCTGCCCACCTCTCTGACATCAGCCATGACTCACTGTGCTCCTGCCACCTTGCCTATTGGATGTTTCTGGAGCCCGTCCCTGCGTTTGCTATTCCATCGGCCCGGAACACACTTGTGACAGATGTTCACGTGGTTTGCTCCCTCGCTTCCCCCAAGTCTCTGCTCAGATGCCACCTCCTCTGAGAAGCCTCCCCCGATCACTATCTGAATACCACCCTCTGTCTTCTTATCCCTACACCCCGATCTTTCTTCCATAGCACCATCAGCTCTCCACATCACACAATCTAAATATTTGTTTATTTGTCATCTCCCTACATGATGCATCAGAATGTGCTACCAGGAGGATTGAATTGAGGAAAAGAGAACCTGGCTGTAGTACCTAGTGAAAGATAGACGCTATCTCTCCACAGAAACTTCCACTAAAGTGGAGAGAAAATATTGGAAAGCTTAGCCAAGAGAATATTATAAACAGACACAGATATGTATTTTTCATATAAATATATATTCATGAAGAAATAATAGTAATATCAATAATTAATGTCAGACCACATGCTAAGCAAATTACATTCATTAAGTCAAACCCTGATGGCAACGATTTAACATATAAATTGTCCCCTTATTCAATATGAGAAAACTGACACTTAGAAAGATTGGGTAACTTTCCAAGGGTTACACCCCTAGGAAGTGGCTGGGCTCGAATCTAAACCTGGACTTGCCTCATTTCCACTGTTTTTTGTCAGGCACAGGTACGAATCTACCTGATTCCACAGCTTCACTGTCTTTTCTGTGAAGAAAATGAAAAGAGAAACCAAGAAGGGAAATTCAAAGCACTTGTACACTTGTATCACCCATGGCTAACTGCTAGGCACTCCCTACATAGAAAGGTGCTGTGTGTCTTCATAAAAGCCAGTACGCTCGACTCTGTCATTCTCGGGGAAAGAAAGTGCTGTCACTCGTGACATATGGTTGTCATTGTCTATTCCTAAGATCACACTGATTACAAGTCTTTGCCTCTCTTTGGTCTTCTTGCTACTGGATGCAAAGGAGTCTAAAAACTTTCAGAAGCTGCCGTGCACTTTGTTGCGTGGGAAGCTTTGGACTTTATGCACACACACAAAAAAAAAAAATCAAGAGGCTTATAAGGGCATGAGGAATGAGTCCTAAGGGTACTCCAGTAGGATTCATTTCACATATATTTATGAAGTGCTGGGTGCTGAGAATATAGAAATACTAACACCCAGCATCTCTCTGCTCTGGGAGATTAGACAGGATCATTTTTAGCAGATCCGTAGGTGAAACACCATCACTCAAAGACCAGGCAGTGAGCCAAGGGGCAGCCCTGTGTTACCCCGATGCAGGCTGGATCAGAGAGCTGACTTATTAGTGGGCTTGACGGACCAGCCTGGGCTTCGGACAAAAGTGGAACCTAATTCTGTTACTCACCTGCCAGGAGTGTAGCATTGCACACACCGGAGAACGTCAGTAAGTTTCAGCTTTTCTGTTTATAAAACTGGGATGATGATGGCTAACTGGCACTGTCATGGTAAAAAGTAGATGGACAATACAAGAGAGCCATGCACGGTGCCTGGCCCACAGTAAACACTCAATACATGGTGCTAATTGGAAGCAGATATAGAAGGAAAGAAAGAGGAGTGGAAGAAAGACAGAGAGGGAGGGAGGGAGGAAGGGAGGCTTACATCCATGCCAAGACTTCTAGGTATATATTCAAAGGAATCGAAATCAGAATATTGAAGAAATGTGTGCTCTCCCTTGTCCATTTCCATGGCAGCATTATTCATAATAGCCAAGATTTGGAAACAACCTAAGTGCCCTTTTATTATTGTTATTATTTCAGCACATTATGAGGGTACAAATGTTAAGGTTACATATATTGCCCTTGCCCCCACTTCCCCCTTAAGTGCCCTTTTTTTAAATGTGAGATACACACACACACACACACACACACACACACACACACACACAATGGAATACTATTCATCCTTTAATAAGAACGAAATTCTGTCATTTGTGATGACATGGATGAATCTAGAAGGACATTAGGCTAACTGAAGGAAGCCAGGCACAGAAAGACAAATATCTCATGATCTCACTTATATGTAGAATCTAAAAATTCAAACTCTTAGCAGTAGCAAGTAGAATAGTGGTTACCTGGGGGCAGGGAGGGGGAGGATAGTTGGTCAAACAGTCCAAAGTTTCAGTTAGACAGGAGGAGTAAGTTCCAGTGATCTATTACACAGCAAGGTGACTGTAGTTAGCAATAATGTATCGTGTATTTCGAAATTGCTAAGAGTGAATTTTAAATGTTCTCACCACAAATAAATGATGATGATCAGAGAAAAATAAATAACAGGCAGAAACCCACCTGTCTACAAGGGTAAAACAGATAGCCAAGCTTGTGTGAGAGAAGTAATAGGGATTAGTGGGGACTGTGGCAAACTGGAGAGTTCAGACCCTGTTGAATAGGAGCAGTTAGGTCAGTTTCAAGTTCAATGTTACCACATAAGAATGCAAGTCTGGTTTTTGCTAGGCTTTTGCCATTGTTCAATCCATATTTTTATGTAAAAACCTTACTTTTTATGCAAAAATCTCACATTTTTAAATATTGGCAAATAAACATTGAAACTCTTTTTAAAAATATGGATATAAGTATGATGAAAATATTAGGAGTTGATTCTTTTGTTTTCTTTCTTTCTTTCTTTCTTTCTTTCTTTCTTTCTTTCTTTCTTTCTTTCTTTCTTTCTTTCTTTCTTTCTTTCTTTCTTTCTTTGACAGAATCTTACTCTGTTGCCTGAGCTAGAGTGCCGTGGCTTCAGCCTAGCTCACAGCAACCTCAAACTCCTGGACTCAAGTAATTGTCCTGCTTCAGCCTCCCGAGTAGCTGGGACTACAGGCCCAGCTAATTTTTTTCTATTTTTAGTAGAGACAGAGTCTCACTCTTGCTCAGGCTGGTCTCAAACTCCTGAGCTCAAGTGATCCTCCCACCTCAGCCTCCCAGAGTGCTGGGATCACAGGCGTGAGCCACCACACCCAGCAAGGAATCGATGGATTCTTTTTGGTTGTCGGGCGCATAGGCATTGTGACTTTTCTCTATTTTTTAAGTAAGAAAATAAAAGACAAAATTAAAACTCCCACTACACAGACCATATAAGACATTAACAAGCCACATTCAGTTTTCAGCTTGCACTACGGTATTATAGTGCAAGGATTATCTTTTACTGTTTCAGGCAGACTTAGTGTGAACTGATAGGGGATCAAAAGGGAAGAAGCATAGAAGCTTTTTCTTATGTTCACTGTCATTTACGATTTTGGGGGGGAATGGACATCACCATCCCACCCTTCTAAGTGTTAAGGGGATACAAGGCAATAGGCATTCTCTAGCAATCATGAAACAGTAAAAGACCGAGGGAAACCGAGGGTGGAGAGAGACTTGGCAAGGCTGGGAAATGGACAAGTCTTTCATCTCGCCCATCCTCAGCCCTCTGAGCGAATGTAGCTGTTGTGTTTAAATGACATATCCAGATTAATTTGTGTGACAAATGAAAAGAAGTGTGAGACATGTCGGGTCATGGAGACGGCTGTGTTGCGCCTGTCTTTATAAATCATGCCTGCTTCTCCTGAGACAATGCCAGGTTAATTCACGGGGCCTCTGATTCAGATGGCAAGGATGAGAACAAACCACCCTTTTATGAAGAGTTCAGTTAGACAGATTGTGATGGCGTCTGCAGGGCCGGAAATGATCAGAGTCTTACAAAAGTAACACGAGAGCATCTCAGTCCATTTTAGGAACCGAGACATCCTACAATTCAGAATCGGCTAGTGAGACACAGGTGTTCTTGGGTGTGACTCACCTCTCGTTGGCCCATGGGCCTGGGTCCTCCTAGCCCAGCACGTTGGTTAAGAGATTCTGCTAATGATCGTAGAATTAATGATAATCAGCATTAACTATCACCCATGCAAAGCCCACTCTGTGCCTAATGATTGACCTGCATTTCCTGTTAATATTTGTAAAACTTGAAATGGGTACTGACATTTGGATTTCATTCTTTTTTATAGCTGAATAGTATTTCATTGCATACACACACACACACACACATATCCCATTTTCTTTATCCATTCATCCACTGATGGAAACTTAGGTTGATTCCATATCTTGGCTATGCTGCAATAAACATGAAAGTGCAGATATCTCTTCAACATACTGATTCCATTTCCTTTGGATATATACTTAGTAGTGGGGATTGCTGGATCACATGGTAATTCTATTTTTAATTTTTCGAGGGACCTCCACACTGCTTTCCACAATGGCTGTACCAATTTACATTCCCACCAACAGTGTGTAAGTGTTGATTTTTTTCTCTGCGTCCTCGCCAATACTTGTTGTAGACTTCTGTCTGTAGAAGCATTCCAGAGGATTGGAGGCATGTTTCAAATCCCCCTTGTTTTTTTTTTTTTTTTAGGTTTCAGGTTTTAGGCTTAATGTTCATAGGCTAAGATGCATACCTTTTAAGTATACAGTTTGATAATTTGGACAAATGCATAACACTCATGTCATGTGAGGGGAAACACAAATTAAAAATATATAAAGGCTTAATTCTCCCTGTTGAAAATAAAGAAAGAGAATTCTCCCTCACCCCCACCCTTTTCTTGGAGCATTTACTTTAGAAAACTTCTAATTGTAGGTTCTCTCTCTCTCTCTCTCTGTTTCTTTGAAATGTATGTAAATCTTTTTAAAAGTGGAATAAGCCTCTCTCGCGCCAGCTTCAGGAGCCAGGAATATCTTCCCCGCAGACCTGGGAAGCAGCTCTCTAAAACAGAATCGTCAGGGAACATGGCACCTCCGTCTCCCAGTTCCTGTGGGAGGACGGGAGCCTGACCCAGGTTGGAGTCGGCACCTCGCTCCGAGTTACGAAACTGCCTCCTGTCACAAACCTGTGAGGAGTCTATTTTTCCTCAGGATGAATCCAATTAGCAAACACAGATGGCCACCCCAATTACCAAGTGGATCTGGGGTGAACTCCGGGGCGATGGATGCAGCTTGTCAAGGTCTCTTACTTGAGGACCACGTGCTGTTTACCTTGAGAACATGTATGTGATGGGCTGTCTCTGCCTGACTGGACAAAAGGGTGAGATTTCTTTCCGCCTTTGCAATCTCTCAACAGATTGCCTGTGATGCACATCGCATTCTAGATTAATGCTCATTCAATGATGAAATTGTTTGCTTTTCCTTCTAGCTTTCTGGGATGGGAGGGGATTTTCTTTTTAATTATATGGTATCATCAAGATACAGAAAAATGCCATCCATCACCCCAGAAATTACCATGTGCCCCTTTGAGATGAACCCCCGACTCTCCGCCCTAGGCAACCACTAATGTTATTTCTATTACCATAGACAAGTTTCACCCATTCTTAGGAATTCTGACAAATGAAATCATATAGTATTTACTCTTCTTTCACTTCTTTCACTCAGGATATTTTTGAGATCCAACCATGTTGTTGCATGTGACAATAATATGTTTATTTTAACTGCAGAGTACTATTCCAAAATTGTTTTCTGCTCACTTGATGGATGTTTGAGTTGGCTCCGGTTTTTGACTACTACAAACAAAGCTGCCATGAACATTCAGGTACCAGTCTGTTTGTAGACTGGCATTTTCATTTCATCTTGGGTACATAGCAAAGAGTAGAACTGCTGAGTCTTGCGTGTTTAACTTTTTAACTAGTTGATGCACTCTTTTCTGAAGTGGTTGTACCATTTGACACTCACCAGAAAGCTCCAGTTGTTCTGCACCTTCACCAATACTTTTTAATTCAGTCATTTTATTTTATTTTATTTTATTTTTTGAGACAGAGTCTCAGTCTGTTGCCCAGGCTAGAGTGCCATGGCGTCAGCCTAGCTCACAGCAACCTCAAACTCCTGGGCTCAAGCAATCCTTCTGCTTCAGCCTCCCGAGTAGCTGGGACTACAGGCATACGCCACCATGCCCGGCTAATTTTTTCTATTTTTGGTAGAGACTGGGTCTCACTCTTGCTCAGGCTGGTTTCGAACTCCTGACCTCAAGCGATCCTCCCACCTGGGCCTCCCAGAGTACTAGGGTTACAGGCGTGAACCATCGTGCCCGGCCATTCAGTCTTTTTAATTCTAGACATCCTAATAGGTTCTAATTTGCATATTTCTAATGGGTAATGATATTGGGCATCTTATCTTTTCGTGTGCTTATGAACTATTTGTATATTTTCTTTAGGGAGGCGTCTCTTCAAATCCTTTGCCCATTTTTTTAATTGGGTTTTTTCTCCTCTTATTGAATTGTAAAAGTTCTCTTTATATTCTGGGCACGAGTCCTTTGTCAGATATATGTTCTGCAAATATGTTCTCATTTTCTTAATGGCCAGTGCGTTTTTTGTTCAGTCTTACTATATCTTTGCCTACCCCGAGTCATGAGATTTTTCTCCTATGTTTTTCTTAAAGTTATAGTTTTAGCTTTACATTTAGGTCTGTGATAAATTTTAAATAAAATTTTGTGTACAGTATAAGGCAGACACCGAAACTCAAGTTTTCCCCCTCTAAATATCTTGTTTTTCTATCACCATTTGTTGAAAAACACCCCAAATTTTTGTTAAAAATTCCCCTAAGGGAATTATTAATACGTTGATACCTTTGTCTAAAATCAATTGATCACACATGGGGGGGTTATTTCTGGACTCTATCATTACACCAATACTACACTCTCATGATAGTGTAGCTTTATAGGAAGTTTTGAAATCCAGTAGTATAGGTCCTCCAATTTTTTCCTTCTTTTTCAAATTATTTTGGCTATTCTAGATATTTTTTGGTGCTCTACAAACCCTGCTTGGGTTTTCATTGGCATGACAGGTAAGTTTGGAGAGAGAGACATAGTGACAATGTTATCAATTATCTACTGCTACATTTTTTAAAAAAGTATCCAAAACTCAAAACAACAGCATTTATTATCTCACAGTTTCTGTGGACTAAACACATGGGCGTGAATTAGCCGGGTCTTCCAGCCTGGGGTCTCACACAGGATGCCTCCAGGTGTCAGCCAAGGCAGCTGTCCTCTCAGGGTTTGACCGGATCCATTTTCAAGCTCACTCGGTGGTTATCGGCAGGATTTAGTTCCTCACTGGTTGTTGACCTGAGAACCTCATCCTTACTGGCTATTAACTGGGGGCCACCCTCAGTTCCTTGCCAGGTGGACCTTTCCCTGGGGAAGCTCACAACACAGCAGCCGGCCTCGAGAGAGAGAGAGAGGGCAGGTGAGCAGGAAGAAGGTGAAAGTCAGTCTTTTATTAAACAGATCCGAATCTCAGAAATAGCACCCCATCGCCTTTGCCATGCTCTGTTCGTTAGAAGCAAGTCACCACGCCCAGCTCATACCAAAGGAAGAGAGTTCCACAAGGGCACGAATGCCAGGCAGTGCAGATCACTGGGAGCCGTATTTGAGGTCTACCCACCGCAACCACATTGAGCGTCCCAATCCATGCACACTGCGTCTCTCCTGACTCCTGCCTCTCTCTTCATCAACTTCTCTTAACAATGTTTACTGGTTTCACTGTTGACGTTTTGCATTTTTTCCATTGAATTTATTCCTAGATACTTTATTTTTGACACTCTTGTAAGTGGTATTTTGATTTTCTCATTCCATATAATCAAAAAATAGAAGTGATTTTGTATATTTATCTTGAATTCTGTGATCTGGCTGAACTCACTTATTAATTCTAGAACTGTGTGCTGAATGTTCTACATAGACAATCATGTCGTCTGAAAATAAAGTTTTGCTTATTTCTTTGTAATTTCTATACCTTTTGTTCTTGTTTTTGGCGTCTTATTACACTAACTAATTCCTCCATCCAGTAAAAGATTTAATAGAGACAAGAGATTCTTGCTTTGTTCCTAATATGAGGGGGAACACATTCACTAAATATTATGTTAAATGTATGTCTTTCATAGATTCTCTTTATCAAATAGACACACCCTTCTATTTCAATTCTCTGAGGGTTTTTAATCATAAATGGATTTCCAATCTGTTATCAAATCCATCTAGCAGATTTTTAACTTCAATTACTATACTTTTCAATTCATAATTTCCATTTGACTCTTTTATAAAAATTTCCATTTCTTTGTAGATTTCCTTATTTGTTTATTCATAAGGATTGTGTTTCCCTTTAAGTATTTAAATATACTTAAATTTACGCTTTATTATTCACAATAGCCAAGATCTGGAAATAATCTAAGTGCCCATCTATGGATAAATGAATTAAAAAAAAAACTGTGATATACATACAGAATAGAATAGTGTTTAACCTTTAAAAACAAGGTGATTCTGCCATTTTCATAACATAGATGAACCTGAAGGACATTATTCTCAGTGAAATAAGCCAGACACAGAAAGAAATTATATTGTGGAATCTAAAAAAAAGCCAAATAGAGAGTAAAATGGGAGTTACTGGTGAGGCGGGGAAAGGAAAGTGAGGAAATGGGGAGATGTAAGTCAAACGATAAAAAGTAGCAGATTTGTAGGATTAACAAGTCAAACTAATGTACTACATGAAGACTATAGGTAATGAAATTACACTATATTTGTGGTTCCTGCTAAAGGACTAGATTTTAGCTGCTTTTGCCACACAAACAAAAACAAAAAAGGGTAACTATGTGAGATGACAATTATGTTAATTTGTCACTATAATAACAATTTTACTAACTACATGTATCCCATAACATCATATTGTACACCTTAGATGTATATAATCAAATTCATTTTAAATAAATCAATAAATAAACAGATGCTTTTTATTCTTTTTCATAATGTCCATCATCTGGGCTATGTTGGAGCTGGTCTCTATAGACTGCTTTTGTTCTTGACTGTGGTTAACCTTTTCCTGTTTCTTCGCATGTCTAGTAATTTTCAGTGTATGCTGGACATCAAGAAAGAAACATTATAGAGGCTCTGGATTTTTTTCTCTTTCTCTGAAGAGTGTTGACTTTTGTTCTATGAGGAAGATCACTTACTGACCAAGCACCTTGAACATATCTAGTCTTGGCGTTATGCTTTGTTAGGACAAATGTATAGAATTCCCAAGGTTTTCCTTAAGCTTTTCAACTTCCTAATGCTGACTTCTCTGCAGGTGTTTTGTCTGGGATTGGTTGTAACCTCTGTTAGAGACGGGTCTAGAGAAGACCTCACTCTCGGATGTATTCCTTACTTCTGGCGAGTAACCTTTGTGGTTCCTCAGCTGGATGGCCAAGGTGCTAACAAGGTCTCTTGACTCTGGGTGGAACAGAATGCCAACATCTCCTAGCACTCACTGATCTGCAGCTCCATTCTTCTCTCAGCCCATGGTAGTGACTGGTAAGTCTTGCATAGTTTTTCTCTGCACATGTGCAGCCCAGCTCTCAGCTAAGAAATCCCTGCAAAGACTTCTTAAAACTCCCCTGTACAACTCCCCTCACTCCAGCGCCCTGCCCTATAGTTTCCACGAGCTGCAGCAGCCCTGAACTCCGACCTCTGCCCCATCAGTTCAGTAGCACTACTGCTTCCTACCAGGGTCCAGCTTTCTGCACCACCGTCAGAGAACTGTCCCCAGCCAGTGCCACATAGAGTGCGGGTATCTCTTCGTGAGCCTATCTGTGCTCAGGGATCACAGTTCTGGAGTGATTACTATACCATGACTGGAAGCATAAATTTTGTGCAGTTTTGTAGTTTTTAAAGCAGGGGGGGGAGGGCAGAAAATCCAGAGCCAGTTATTTTTTCAAGGCTGGAAGCAGAATGATTTATGACATTTTGATTTGAGGTGAGGGCAATCTTCAAAAACACCACTTCCTCTCATTCCAAGTTACTTTGTGCAGTGGTGCTGTGGGTTGAAAGCCCCTGTCGTGCTTCTGCTGGGGTCTGGTCATGTCAGGGCATGTCCAGAGGGTCTGCGTGGCAGGTCAGTGCGGGGTCTATTTGCAGGGGAGACAAAGCACCCTTGGGAAACAACCCATCCCAGCAGAAGAGGACACCTAAGAGCAGGGGTGTAGGGATGGTGAGGAGGGACTATTCTCTATCATTTGAACCCCCTCTGTTCCGACAATGCAGACATACCCCAGGAAGACAGAAAAGAGTGACAACCAAAAACACCATTTGTTGACATCTTTTAAGAAAGTTGATATCAACGGTAGTAATGATAATACTAGCAGCTGAGCACCATTTCCACCATATCCCAGCCATGGTTGAAAGGACTCTTTATCAACTGACTCAAGTAATTCATACAACAGCCTAATGACAAAGGCTCTGGTACTGTCCCAAGTCGGCCAATGAGCTTAACCAAGGTGCTAAGAAACTAAATCACTTGCCCATGACCTACCAACATACCTGGTAAAAATAGAGTCTCATGTACCTTCCACAATCACTCTCTGCTCCCATTCAGCATAGTATATACCATGCAACCTCAAGTTTCTCTTCTATTTCTTTTAACTACCCAGGAAGGCTAATAATTCACAGATAAGGAAGCCAAGGCTCAGAAAGGGGAAATTAGTTCGTCCAACGTCCTTTACCTGTTGCGTAGGAACTCTGGGCTCTGAACGTGGGTTTTTATCTGATTTCAGGCCAATGCTCCTTCTCTGACCCCTCTTCCCCATGGAAAGAGCCCCGCAGCCCCAGGGAATTCAGAAAGAGGACAAAGACGTTTCGTGTCTACCTTTGTCCGTTCAACACCTGGCATTCCTGGTCTCAACAGAGACATATTCCAGCAGCAGGAGAGCAGACCTGGGAAAGAAGAGGTGCTTGGGCTTGAGTGAGGGTCGAGCTGGAGGGGGGTCCTTCAGTGGTGGGTCCCACAGACGGGGGAAATGTTGTTTGTGCCTGCAGTGGGGACCTATTTTTACCACTATACTGCATTGGCTTAAGGGGGGGAGGACATTTTATCCATTTTATTTCACCAACTGCTTTGGAGAGCAGACAAATTTAGTGTTGGCAATTTTGGTCTCCCCACAGCGTGAGCTGTTTCCAACTGTATTTGTAATAAAATAAATGATACAGCATCTGGCCTGCAGGAAAATAAGAAGGCGAACACTCTGGTCAGGGAAGTTTGCTTATACCCTGATTTAAATACCGTCTGAATATGTCCCCATCAAAAGAGATAGAATACAGGTCCATTTGAACCTAAAAGACCCCCAAAAAGGAGGAGAGGAGTCACCTAATACACAAGCAAGCTTTGCGTAAAACAACAGAACAGTTACTTGCTTTCAAATTCAATTGCAATCCTACCACTTATTGGCTGTGGGGCCATAAGCAGGTTATATCACTTTTCTGAGGCTCGGTTTTGTCACTTATAATATGGAAATAATAAAGCCTCCTAAAAATACAAATTACTCAGCAGCTTTAATGCTCAGGGAAGATTTTTTGAAGCAATCAATACTTGAGGAAGCCCCAAAGGATGAGACCAACCCAAACATACAAAAATCACATAGAATATCTGGTAGGGGAGGGGCGGAAGGGGAGACAGCAAGTGCAAAGGTCCTGGGGCAGGAACGGATTTGTGTGTTCAAGAAACAGAAAGGACAGTGTTACTAAAACATAGAAAGCAAGAATGAGGGAAGAGAAAATTAGCTTAAGGCAAAGTCAGATCATGCAGAAATTTTAGAACATGGTAAAAAATTAGGGTTTTATGTCAAGTGCAATGGATAGGTTTTAGAGGATTTTAAAGGGAGGAAGTGACTTAACTGGACTTATCCCAGGGTAGCCACGAGGGAATTGGGTCAACAGTGCTCACCGAGGGAACTAGTACGGCAGCTGGAGGTGCAAATGTATATGGTAAGAACTCCCTTCGTGGCAGCTGCCATTTCTCCCACTGCGGGATCCCTCCGGGCTCATCCTGGGCACAAGTCATCGCTGAGAAGGTTCACCTGCCTGCAGCCAGAGGAAAGTCCCAGCCAAGCCAGTGGCATCAGCTCCCTGGGCCTGGGACAGCTGAGTCAAGAGCAGAACCGTCCGCCCTAGCGGAGCTTGTTAAGAATCCCCGGCCTTGCTGGCGTGGATCTGAACTTTAGTGATGAGGGAGCATCCTTACCTGGCTTTAGGGCATTACCTGCCGCTGGGGCCGCGCCTGGATTCCTGCCCTCCAGAGGAGGAGGGGCCGATGTTTCTCTGACTGTGCTCACTCCGCTGTTTTTACTGCTGAGACAAGCCCTGCAAGTAGCTCCTAATGAGGGCAGGGACCATGGGTGCAACCGCCCACTCCCTGAGTCACGGAATCCTCAAGGGTCAGTGCTAGGAGGGCCCTTCCCCTCGCCTAATTATAATGCCAGAAATAGGCTCCTCTTCGTGGAGCACCTACTATGCCCTAGACACCGCACAAGTCAACTACATTGCCTGCTTCCAATCCTCCACCGCTCTTCCAGGGAAGCGTTTTTCTCTCCATTTTACAGAGACTCAGAGAGGCTGCGTAAGCTGCATCCGGTCACACAGCCACTCAGTAGCAGAACTTGAATTTGAACCTAGCGCTTTTAACACCACAGCCCACGCTGTACGGCTCCCACGTCTCGACTGCCCATCCTAGAGATGAGTACAATGAAAGCAAGGATACAGAAGCAATTGTTTTATATCAGATGCCTCGGGGTGTTTTTTCAAAGCTTTTTGTCACAGAAGGCAGCACCTGGCATCACAGTCTGTCTATGAGCCCCTCCAAGGGCAGGACAAGTTGACCTTGAAGCTTCCTTCCAGCTTCTAAGTTCAGATACTCTGTTTCTAGGATGGTTTCCGAGAAGACCCACAAAGCAGGTGGTTTAAATAAAACTGAAAACTGAAGCAAATCAACAAATATTTGTTGACTTCTTTGTGTGCCAGGATTTATCGTTGAGGAAAGATTCATATATTACTAAATATTGCTCCACTTCTGCCGTCCACTACTGGCTAAGATGGAGTAGCAACCACACGATTTCCCTTCGCACCTGAAATAACTATCAAAGCCCAACAAGAGATAAGAGGCAGTGGTTTCAAAGCCAGTGGACGGCCAGGAGGAAGGTCAGTGACCCCTTTGAGGTGGGAAGCAAACAAGCCCAACCCCATCCATGGCTCGTGCCGTCCTGACAGAGTTTCCAGAACACAGCTTACAGAAGGGGAAGCCAGGAAGAGCCAGGAGGACCCTTGGAGGTGAGGAGGTGGAGCTGTGAGACCAGGGAATGCAAAGTGTCTGGAGTTTGCAGGAACCAGAGAGAGGAGAGATCTCGAGTACTGCACAGGGCTTTGAGCAGCACCTGCATGTGGGGAAACCACCTAAGTCTTGGGAAAGAACCACCCGAAAGGATTAGGGGAAACAGTGCCTAAACCCACGGAGGGCTGGGAACAGTGCCTGTTCCTACCAGTCAGCCTGGAGAACCTCGTGATTCGTGTGGCATTGGGTAGACTTCTTCAGAAGGGTCTTGCTTCAGTATTTAGTTGTCATGTTGCAAATCTTGGAATAATAGGAGACAAAGATAAGACCCCTAGAAAAAAATAGCATCATAAACATCTCCCTTTCTTCTTGCCGTATAGATCACCATGATAACTGGGAAGGAATTGAGGAAGATTGTAGCATGATTGCACATAAATTCCTAATGAGCAATTTCCCATTTGAGCAAGGCTTGACTTAGAACAAAGATGGCTTTTTAAGAAGCAAATAGACAGCTTTAGAAGGCAAATCGCAAATCATTAAGTTATACCTGGAACTACTTTGTCCAGGGCCTTAGAAAGATCTATGTCTATTTGAGCAAGTGATAAGCTCCAGGTAATTTTTTTTTAAGTGGAGGTTGTTCATTTCCCCTCATGCACCCTTTGAAGAGAAAGAAATGAAAGTTTTCCAATAATCTTCTTAACATATGACACAACAGAGTACAATATTATACATACTAATTAATCAGCATCAGAAAGACATTTTTATTAATAATTTGATTTAACAAATATTCATTGAGCACCAAAAAATTGTCAATGTGCTGGAGGAATGAGAGATAAAAAGGAAGCATATGGTCTTCCTCTCAAAATGAATGAGGCAGACTCACCTCAACTTATTGAAAGTTCAAATAACATTGAACTTTCAGCATATCCATAGGTAAGAAATAGTAGAACTCTGCCTGGGGCCCCTTCACCAGAATCCATAAACTCACAACACATATGTTGCGGTACCCATAGTCCAAGTCCATCACCATGGACGAGTGATGCTCGGGACACTCTACCCCTAAGCCAGACCAACAATTGAATAAGGAGAAACCATTTGCACCCCAGCCATCAGATTGTCACCTTCTGCTGGTTTTCATCCACCTAAATCAAGTCTTTAAACAGTTCCCACGTCCAAAGTATCTTGGTTGATCTCGTGTGGTTTAATTCTTCAAGAGATGGAAGAGCTGCTTCCTGGTTTGCGTTTTGGCAAAAACTGTCCACTGCATGTTCTGCTCTCTCCACCCTCCAACATAATCACCATCCTTGTCATCATCATCATCGCCATCATGGCATCACTACCATTTTTTGAACACTATGAACCAGACTAAGTACTAAAGCTGAGACTAGGTACTAAGGATATAGTAAGCATTTTCCATGCCTTGTTTCAAACTCTTAGGACATTTTGAACGGGCAGCATTTCATCTCCATTTCACACAAAAAGAAACTGAGATTTAAAGAGACAAAGTACCTTGCCTAAGTTTGCCTAGTAAAAACCAGAAATCAAACCCATATGCTATGATATCATAGAAAAACTCATACTTAGTGATGCAAAAACTTTTTTTTTTTAAGTCCAGGTTTCCCAAACTCCCTAAATTTAAACAGTGGCAGAGGAATTATTCATTTCCTATAATTGTGACTGCAGTCGGTGCAACATTTTGCTCATCGGGATTTAGATCATAAGCCTAGAAGTTATTTGAGAAGATTGAAAAATCTCTTTGTTCCAATTCAGAAGTGTTCAGCCAGCATTAAAAATATTACTGCAGCTCTGTGTGGATTACCTATTTTTTCCCATGATAAACTTTGTGTCGTGAGAGCTTCCTAACTGGCTTTGCAGTGAGCATTTGCATTTGGGTTTCTTTCGTGATGTGCAGATGGTAATAAAATAAAGCTGCCACTCCCGTCCTTGCTTTTAGCTTTCGTCACTACACATCATAAATAGTGTAGGAGTACTCACCAGGGACTCTTGGGGTATATATAAATTGCTGTTATTTCTGTGGTTTACCACTTGGACCGGGAGTGATTTATCTTTGCACAACCAGGGGCTGCCGTAGAATTCATCATCTGAGCGGAGGCAGAAAGCCAATGGGCCCGTGTTCATTGAGCAGCTAACCTGAGCTGCATGGTGGGCACGGAGGTCAGGTTAGGTCTCATTAATTCATAAATGAATGTGCCCACTGGGTGCATCCCTGAAAGCCACAGCTGCCAGTAAATTGTTACAAAGTGCAAGCTGCATGAGGGTAGGGACCTTGTCTGTCTTGTTCATCAGTCACCTAGAGCCACCACCCCACCCTATGCCCTGCACACGGGAGATGTTCCAGTAATATTTTTCTAACATTTTATCATAAAAGTTCTCAGAAACAGCAAAGTTGAAAAAATTTTGCAGAGAAAACCCACCTAGATTCTACCATTTAAATGCTATTATATTTACTTTGTCACATATATACCCATCCATGAATCCGTCTTATTTTCTGAAGCATTTCCAAGTAAATTGCAAAAATCAATATACTTTTCCCTAAATACTTCAACATGCATACCATTAATTGCAGTTCAATATTGGCTTTCATTGTTTTCTTTTGATGAAAATTTACATACGGCTTAATATACAAAGGTACATGTACTGAGTATTATGAGCTGAATTTTGTTTTCCAACACACACACACACACACACACACACACACAAAATCAGTCCTGAAGTTCTAATCCCAGTACTGCAGAAGGTGACTATATTTAAAGGTAGTGTCCTTGTGGCCGGGCGTGGTGGCTCACACCTGTAATCCTAGCTCTCTAGGAGGCCGAGGCGGGCGGATTGCTCGAGGTCAGGAGTTCGAAACCAGCCTGAGCAAGAGCGAGACTCCGTCTCTAAAAAAAAAAAAAAAAAAAAAAGGTAGTGTCTTTAAAGAGACAATTGAGGTTAAATAAGTTTATGAGGGACAACCCTAATTCAATATGACCGGTGGCCTTAAAAGAAGAGATTAGGACACAGACACACACAGAGGGATCACCCAGAAAGACACAGGGAGAAGACGGCGTCTACAGGCCAAGCAGAAAGGCTCGGAGCAGACCCTTCCCTCTTTGCCCTAAGAAGCAGCCAACCCTGCCTACAACTCCATCACTGGCATCTAGGCTGTGGAATTTTAAGAGAATACATTTCTGCTGATTCAGCCACCCAGTCTGTAGTATTTTGTCATGGCAGCCCTAACAAACTAGCGCACTGGATTTTGACAAATGCGTTCACTTGTGTGACTCAAACACCTGCCAAGACACAAAACGTTAGGATCCACCAGAACGTTACCGAGTGCCCTTCCCAGGCAGTCTCCAACCCAGACACTGCTCTGAACTTCTGTACTGTAGGTTAGTTTTGCCCATTCTCAAACTCCGTAAAAATGGAATCAGGCACTATATTCTCTTTTATGTAAGACCTTTTTCACTTGCCATGTCTTTGAAATTCATCCATATTTTCCCATGTATTTTATTGCTAAGTAGCATTAGCATCCATACATAGCATGCAGACTATGTACGGACATGACATCGTTTATTTATACATTCTCCTACTGATAGACACCTAGGATCATTCTAATTTTTGGATATTATGGATAGGACTGCTGTGACTATTCCTTTACAAGTCTTTTCTTAAGCATAGGTTTTTATTTCTCTCGGGTAAATACCTAGGAATGAAATGGTTGGGTCACAATGGCAGGTGTGTGTTTAGTTTTATGAGAAATGGCCTGAAGGTTTTCCAAAGCGGTCGTTCTATTTCACATCCTCACCAATGATGTAGAAGAATTCCACTTGTTCCACACCCTCACCAACGTCTGGTGTTGTCATGGTAAGCATTTGAAGAATGAATAAAGATGTGGATTGTTTCTGAGTCTTGAGGTAACCAGACCCAGAACTCCTTTGGAGAGACCTCAAGTGGAACAACTGGGTTTCCTTCTCATATGTATGACACAATGAGAGGATTATGGGCTTTGGAGTTGGAACATCTGGGTCCAATTCCCACCTCTTAATAGTCATGTAAGCTGGGCAAGCCACTTAAATTCTTTGAGCTTCAGTTTTCCCTTGTGTCACAAGGACAAAACGAGGAAATTTATTTAACCGTGCTGAGCACCAAGCCCCGGCCCCATCGTGAAGTTCAGGAGTTGATGCTTGAGGACAGGGATCCGTCACTCTGTCCCCTTTAACCTCTGTTCTCCTCAGGGTCTTCCTGTTGCACTCCCACCCCGCTTGCTTCTTAGATGTCTTCTTGCATCCTTCCCCTCCTCCCTGATGCCTCTGCAGAAACGTGGATTTATTGGTTAGAACAGGGCACACCCAGCTGCGGAAGGCATCCCTTGAAGAGATTGGGGGAATCGAGCCACAGGAAAAGGCTGAAATTTGAATTCAGCTTCACTTCTTATTAGCTGTGACACTGGGAACAAGTAAGTCTTAGTTTTCTTATCTGTAAACTGCCCCGTGTGGTTGTTGGGTGGATCAAACCAAATAAATGTCTAAAAAATCCTGCCCAGTGTGCAGAATAGATGGGGTGGTCAGGTATCAGGAGGTCTTTTCCTTCCCGAGGTGTGAGGTCAGAAGGCACAGCGCATCCCTTGAGACTGCACCTCTCTGTCCACTCTCAACTCTGCTCCCGACCCACTTGGGACTGGCGGGAAGGCTCAGGGTCTTTGGTCCTCTCTCTTTAGCTCTTGCTGCTCCAGCAAGACGCTGTGCGTGGTCAGGTCTCAAGCCCTGGGGAGAGCGCACAATGTGTGCCGATGAAGAAATAAACAAGGAACAAAAGAGAGAGACAGGAGGATCCATTTAGCACAATTTCTTCCTAAGCCTCAAAGAAAAGATGTCAGAAAGTACCCTCCCCCACGCCACTTCCCTATCGCTTTGTCATTAAAACCTCAGAGAGACATTCAAGGCGTCCCTTCTCTCTTCAATTTAAGATAAAGAAAGTCTCTTCGTGTTTAACAAATGATTCCTGTGAAATGAAAATAAAAGCCTTTCATTCAGAGATCATTCCATTGTATTATTATTATTAACCACTGGTTGGCTCTTGCTAATTGAGCTCCTCTGGATAAAAGGTTAACATTTCTTAATACAGAACAGCCACTAAACCATTTAGCAATTTGCAGAACGTGTTCTCTGCGCTTTGCCTAATTAAAAGAACATTGTGGGGAGGGGCTCGTGAGTGGTCAGGGGTGATCTTGGCAAGAGAGACGTTGCCCACAACCATGTCCTAGCACTTAATGCACCATGTTCATTCTAAGTGAGTTCTTAAACCTATGCTCCTTGAAGTTGCCCGAGCCTTACACGATGATGAATGCTTGACGTATCCTAGACGCATAGATTTTCACTGGATAATTAGGAAATGGGGTAGATGAATCTCTTCCAAATTGTACTCTCGGGTAGCTCAAATAGCATCATTTAAATTGCTGCAGAATTTACATATGTGGCAGAGTGGAAGGTTTTGGAAGCCAATAAAAGTATATTTGAATGCCAGCTATGACTTTTTCTAGTTCATGACCTCGAGCATGTACCCTCTTGAAGCCTCAGTCTTCTCCCCTGTAAAATGTCAATGAGAAGACCAACTGAGAAGAGTTATTATGAAGATTAGGGATGATAACACTACACAGCGTCCAACATAGTGCGTAACCGGCGCTCTCAACAGGGGCTCATCATCTTCATCATCATCATTCAGCAGTGAGTTTGTGGCCTTTGACTTGCAAGTAGATTGAATCTGTGACAGGACGTAAAAACATTCCCATAGGACATCAAGAGTGGGCCAAACCCTATGTTTAATGCAAGAAGGGTAGAGATGTATATCCTCTAAGTCCCTGTGTAAGGCTGGATCCTTTGTCCTTCTGCATCCCCAAGGACTAACAAGCATGCACAACAACACACATTTATGCATTATTCATGCATGGCAAAGACGATGGTACTGGAACCCGTGGTGCACCGAGACATGCATAAGCCTTGTTAAGTCAGATTCTGCGGGGGTGTGATTTCAGCCATCAGGATTTTGGTTGTAATAAATAGTCAAGGGGGGCGGAGTTGACCTGGAACTGACATCTAGTTTAATAATACCTGTAGGAATTCTAAATCCCCGGGCCTTTTAAAAAAACTAAGAAAGGATTTGGAGAGAATGGCTGAGCCTTCACACTGGCTTCTAAGGAGGTCCTGTTTCCTGCCATGCCTACGTATCTCAAATCACAGTGACAGGCAATGCAGTCTCCCATCCTTCCTGCTCAAGGAAGAGGTGGTCAAGCTCAGGAACGCAGACTGGGTCACGTTGCAGAGGAATAGAGGATCCTGAGGAAATAATGCTCATAACATATTCGAGCATTGTTCTCTGCTCACATGTCAGGTACCTGCGGGAGTCAAGCAGGTACATGGATGAGTGACGGCACTATCTAAAAAGGGCAGCTACGCTCATTGTCGGCTGATTGATGCCAGGCAGGCATGTGCAGTGTCACCAGATAGTCTTGTTTTTCAGGATGAGTTAGAAGGTAGGATTTTTGTAAAATCTCCAATTTTTCAACTATTGGCAAACAATTTTTTAAAAATACTACAGAGGTCAAACAAACATATTTAAAAGCCAGAATCAACCCTTAGACAGCCAGTTAAGAGCTTAGTCACTAGAATCCGTCAGAACTGAGATCAAGGGTCAGCTCTGCTCCTTACCATCTGGGTGACCCTACATAAGGCTCAGCCTCCTCATCTGCAAAATGAGGTTAATGCTGGTACCTGCATCAGCGGTTGGTATTCAGATTAACTGAGATTATACTGACAAAGCCATAAGCATAATGCCCGGCACCAAGAGTTGAATTAACACTAGTTTAATAAATCATCGGTACATCAAAATGTGGGGACAGAATGCAAGAATGTCAGACAAAGTTAACCTTTCCGGGCCATACACAATGATTGATTGTGGACCGTCCAGTTTTATTTCTTATTAATTTTACCCATACATCTCCAAGTTGGCAGAAATTCTGAGCCAGACTTGTCCCCAAGAGCCACCCAAGAAAAATCAGCTCTTTCTCCCTCAAATCCAACCTAGGCCCATACCAATAAATGTGGCTTATATTTGTCCCTCTATTTTGGGATAAGAGGAAGCAATGGGTTAGGAACGGGACGATTCAAAAATACCCCTCCTGAGTCCTGGATTCCTTCAGGCAACCTTCTCTGTCCATGCTGTCACTCATCTGTGTTGCCACCTTTGTCGACTTCTCTGAGGAAGCAGAGATGCTCGGGATAGAATGTAGGGACAGGTCACCTGGGCAATGTCCAATTTCCTCTGCAAACACAGGTAGAGGCACAGCAGAGGCAGGGCTGCTCACGGGGCAGGACAGGTGAGAAGGGTGCCTAGATCAGAGTCCAGCACTCAATCTCAGCACTATTGACGTGGGGCCAGACAAGTCTTCGCTGTGAGGGGCTGTCCTGTGCATTGTGGGATGTTCAGCAATATCCTTGACCTCCACTCACTAAATGCGTGTGTGTACTAGTGGGTACACACACACACACACACACACACACCCCAGCTCTGACAATTAAAACAATCTCCAAATAATAACAGATTTCCCTGGGGAGCTAACTTGCCCCAGTTGAGAACCATGACTCTCAATCTACCTCCTTGCTTTTCTAAGGAAATCACTGATCCTGAAAATCTCCCTGCAATAGAAGTAGGAGACAAAGACCAGAAGTAGAAGAGTGCTCAGTAAAGGATACTTGAGGAACAAAGATGCAGAGTGGATTTGAGTCAGATGATGCAGGATTGAATTCTGGTCCACCCGCAGGTGAACTGCTGTAGGCAAATTCCTTCACCTCTCTGAGCCTGGGATGTGTCCCCTGTAAAACGAGGGTCCCGGTACCCTCCTCCAGGAGATATTGTCCATAGTAAATGCGAAAATGTCAGGTAACTGAGTATCACTGTGTCATATAGTGCTGCTAAATAAACAGAAATAATTATTGTTTTATGGAGAAGATTACAATGCACTCTAATCTTTAAAAAGAAGTTACCGGATCTTGTTTAGTATCTTATGTATTTGGGGCATTTGGACAGGGCCCCACCAATTCAACAACTTAGCCTATTCACAGCTAAGTTGAGGGGCTGATGCTCAAATGAGACATTTTCCCTCTAGTGGTCTCACTCGTTCCTTCTTTCTCTATGTCTCTGGTTAAAACATCGTCCGTGATTATTTTAACACAAAAATATACAAACTATTTGGGTCCTTCGGTGTTCTTTGTCTTATACACTAGATCCAAAGTAAAGAAGTCCCCAAAGCACCAGTCTCACCCCTGTCCCCTTAGATCTTCTCCATTCACTTAGTAAATATTTTTGAGCACCTACTATGTACCAAGCATTTGAGGTAGATGGATGGAAAGATATTACTCTCTTTTCTTCAAAACTCACAAACCAGTGGGGAAAACAGATTAGTCCCTGGTCAATTAAAATACATTGTGATCATTTTTAAAATGCTTAGTTTTCTGTTTTTTTTTTTTTTCTTTCTTGTTTGGGAAAAACAGAGTCAGTGCAAGATTACAAATTTATGCTGATGAGGAAATTAAGGGAAAGGAAAAAAGCATAAGCAAAATAAGAGGAAGTCAGAAGATTAGTGTACACAACACTTTTAACAGGCTACTGGTAGCCTACAAATTGAGTGCTGAGCAACCTAGTAGCCAATGCAAAGAGAGAAATAAGAAATTACAGGACAATTTGATGTGGTCAGCAGAGGAGGAGAGGTATATAATCCTGTAGGGGAGTCCAGGAAGATATCCTATAGGTGGAGATCATGTCTGAGATGAGTCTCAAAGCACATGCAGGAGTTATGCACATAGATAAAGCAGGGACAGGTAATATAGGCAAACTTTATGCCATATTAAAGGCCTAGAGACAAGGTAGAGTACAGCAATCTCCAAGCTTTTGAGCAAAGCTCAGGATGCTGTTGCTTTGACCATTTCTCTTTGCTCAATGAGATCAGGTTAGTACCAAATTACATAATGAATCCTACCAGCAATCTGCCCTTGCTGTTTCCACAGCAAGTCATTTAAAAAGGTGAAATTCAGCAAGAGCTATGTTAGTTGCAGGAGAAAAGCACATTCTGAAGTTTTGTCTTTTCTTTTTGTTCCTGGCCTGGCAGAGTAGAGAATACATGAAAATCAATTCAAAGGTAAATGCTCTGCTAATAGAGAAGCATTAACAAGAAAAGAAAGCCACTGTCAGGCCCCTCCTACTCTCCCCTGCACTACCTAGATTGCAGGTGCCAGCATTACCGATGCAAACAGCTACTTGGGATCCACGTTGCCCATTTGCTACCCTGGATGTCCTCTTTTTTTAATATAAAACATTTATTTTTTTATTTTAGCTTATTATGTGGGTACAAGTGTTTAGGTTACATGTTTTGCCCATGCCCCCCTGCCCCCTCCAGTAAGAGCTTCAAGAGTGTCCATCCCCCAAACGTTGCACATCTCACTCGTTGTTGTGGTTGTACCTACCCATCCCTTCCTCCCCCCTCCCACCCTCCTGACACCTCATAAATGTTATTCCTATATGTCCACTTAGGTGTTGATCTATTAATACCAATTTGCTGGTGAGTACATGTGGTGCTTGTTGTTCTATTCTTGAGACACTTCACTTAGTAGAATGGGTTCCAGCCGTATCTGGATGTCCTCTGACCACGCCCCTGGAAGCCCCTGAAAAAATGCCCAAGGCTGACTGTGTGAAGGAGATTTTCTTCACCTGATTTCTCATGTTTTATGTGTGTTTCCCCAACCAACCAAGCAACTAGCCCATCAACAAATTGCTGCATGGTACTCACTGAGCATCTGCTTTGTGCCAGGCATTGAGATGCAGCCAAGTCATGGAGAGCCTTGTAAGACTTGTGTTGTGGTGCAGGTTCCCCAGGAAACAGAGTCTGAGCAGAGATTTGCATGAGGGATATTTACTGGGGCATGTTCTCAACAACAGCACCTGTGAGCAAGGGAGGGACACAGGCTGGACAGAGGGAGGCGACAAAACAATGCCATGACCACAGAGGCTCCAGCTGACCCTACAGGGCACTGGAGCTGGCACGTGGGATCTTCCCCTGATGAGGGCGCACGAGCTTGGACAAGGCAGCATCTTTTCTAGGCACGGACAAAGCTGTGTGCTCTCAGCAGCCAACCCTCCCAGCCACTGGAAAAAATAATGCTTTGGTCTTGTACAGGGGTCAGGACAACACCCACTGCATATGAAGAGGTTGATATTTTATCCTCAGACTAAGAGGAGTTATTGAAGTGGTGTAGGCAGGAGGATGGTATGATTATTGTAAAGAGATCACTCCAGCTGGGTGATGAAGAGGAGGTGAGCAAGGCTGACAGCAGGGAGGCCAATTAGGAGGCTGCTGGAGACATCTAGGCCAGAAGGATGGGGCTGCAGCAGGAACGGGTGGGTGGATGTTTAACACAGCAGGACATGATGAAGGACTGGCTGGGAGAGTGGGGGGGACTCAGGCTTAAGCACCTATGTGGATCACTAGACAGCAGACACTGAAGAAGGGTTGGGTTTCCGGAGGAGGCTGTTTCCTGACTCCACGTCAGGCAGAAGGAGTCTGGGGTCCCTTGAAGGTGTCCCAGAGAAAGATGTCCTGTAATTTGAGTGTCACTCAGGAGAAAAATTAAGGCTGGAGATATACAAGGAGGAGAAGCCTCAGCATAAAACTGCTGCCTGAGGCTATGGGGGTAGACCAGCCTTCCTAGGAATAATGTATGGCTTGGAAAGCAAACAGGGCCCAAGAAAGAGCCGGGAGAAGCACAGTTTTTAAGGAAAAGGCAGAAGAGTGGAAGGCAGGGAAGGAGGCTAAGAAACAGAAGCCAGAGATGTTGGTCAAACACCAGGAGAAGGTGGTGATGATAGAGCTAATTTCTGCTGAATGTCATTTGTGCCAGTCACCGTGCTATGATTTTGGCAAAGATTATTTATTCTTTTAGTCTTTGAAATAGGAACAACTGTTGTCTTCCCTCTGCAATTGAAAAAACTGCGGCTTACCCTGGTGAAGTAGCTTGCCCGGGATCACACCCTTAGCAGGAGGAGAGCAGGAGCTGCTCTCGGACTATCTGACTCCGTATCTGATGCCCTTAACCTCTCTGATTCGTTGCCACAGAGATGTCAAGACCATGGAGGGTTTTCTGGAAGGCAGGAGTGGTCAAATAGGGGAAATGCCACAGAGAGGAGAGAGAAGAGGGACGGTGGCAGTGCCCATGATTTTTTCAACAGGGAGGGCATTGGTAGCTTGGTGGGGGCACTTCTCCTGGAATGATGGGTGTGGATCCAGAGTGTGCAGGACCAAGGAGGAGTGGCGAGTTGCTCTGGCTGCTCTGGGCATAAAGTTCTAATATTAAATTGCCCACCTCAGTGTGTTTTGCAGTCAAATTTTGACTTTCTTTTTTTTTTTCCCCTTTAATTTTCTCTGTGTGTTACTATCTTGCTGACCAGAGGGTCCACATAAAACCTACTGGTTCATTTAAGACTATTGGGTGTCTATCGAGAGGATGAGGATGGGCAAAATTAGTTTAGGAATGTATAAGTAATTTAAAAAGAAAAATAAAAAAGAAAGCAGCAAAATGATAAGACAGTTACCTTTAACTCCATTACCTTAGGACGTGGTCAAGTTCTGATCCACCATCCAGTGGGGCTCATGATAGCATTCAGGCTTGCTTTGTGTTGCATCTGCTGTAATATTGCCTTCTTTTTTGAGTTTGGAGAAAATCCTTATCATGATAATAATAGGAATAACACAATCACACTTATTGCTTCGAGAAATGTTTCTGGAACTCCAATTATATGCTAAGTGCTGGGGGATCCAGTTTAACTCAGGCAAAGTCCCTGTTCTGGGCAAACTCACACTTTTGTTGGAGTTATAGGCCAGTAAATGTGGTGCCAAGTGATAAGAAGCAATGAAGGTGGTGTATGGGCTTAGTGGAGAGCTCTGAAAAGGAAGTGGAATCAACTTGATGGGAGAGGGGAGCGGGTGCTACTCAGAAAAGGTTTATTGAAGGCAACATTTAAGCTGGGTCTTAGATGATGGAGAGAATAAACTATGGGGAGCAGGAGGCATTTGGGAGGCTAAGTAGTTCTGCATGGCTGGAACACAGAATTTTGTAAGGAAACAGCAGGAGATGCGGGTAAAGAGAGAATTGCATTCCCCACAGAATATAATACTTCGGTTTGCAAAGGTCCTTCCCTTTCATTATGTAATTGGTTCTCCAAGGCATGGAGAAAGGAATCTTTCACGGATTGAATTGCCTGATATACTCCCAGGTTTGCGCTTAGAGTTTTTAAGTTGTCTTATGTAAATCCCACCACGTGCCTGAGATGCGGTACCCGTCGGTGTCTCTGCTTAAAGATAAGGGAATTGAGACCCGGAGAAGGTAATGTCTTGTCCAAGGTCTGAACGTGGAGTTTTTAACCTAGGACCTTCTCACTCCCAAGTCTATTCTCTTTTTATTACACAACCCTGCCTTTTTCCTATGCCTGCATATCCTTAAACACCGGAGGATATGCATCTTACGTGCCTGAAGAGTGTAGTGGAGTATTTGTGAAACTATAGCTGGCCTGTCCTTGACACAGCATGATTTCAAAGCTCCCACTGGACCTTAATAAATGCATTTGACTCTAATAAGCTCAGTTCCAAGGTAACTGAACTCCCTTTTTTTTTGGGGGGGAGCCTCTTACAAAGGGGGAACGTTCACTGTCCTCCCACAATTATTAGTGCTGGTCTTACCGTTCGAGGCAGAAGCCACCCAAGCAGTTTCTCAAAACACGTCAGATAAAGAACCTGGAGTGTGTCTGAGACTGTTTCTCATTTTTAAATTTTGCTGTGGAGCCTCCTGGATCCGACAGCTCCCAGCCGGTAGAAGGGCCCTTGTGAAACGCGTGGGCCCCGAGGTGCCTCGTGACTGACAGCTCTTTGCAGATAAGGACCAGCAGCCATAGCCAAGTGGCCCCCAAGGGCTCCTGCCAAGAGAAGAGGGGCTCCAGGGAGCAGGAATTGAAAATCACTGAGTTTACACAACACACATACACACAGTCTTACCAATACCCTTAGCACAATTCAGATGTTGAGCCGTAAAGACCAAATCCTCAAGGGCATTCCAGAAATAATTGCACCAGAGCGGGCCTGTTGGGTCCACGCCCCTTAAAATCAACCTCACCCCGTCATGCACCCTTGTCCATAAACAGCTGTCAGGGAACTCAATAGAAACTCAGTCTGTGTTTACACTGAGGCTTTGCGCTTTCCCAGAGGGCTCTCCATTCCCCAGCAGGGTTTTTCTTCCCCTTAAACGTGGCTCTTGGGGCTGGAACGTTTGGGAAACTGCAGGAAGATGGGCAGAACTTCCTCCAACCAGTCTTCCCTCTGTGCACTCAGACCCATGACCCTGTTCCCCGTGCCCTGGGCCCCCTCTGAGGTGCCTCTGCAAACGGCCCACGCTCTGGGCTCTGCAGATGTTGTCTTAGAGGCTGCCACCAGGACACCTTGCAGCCCGGGGCTCTTGGGTTCTTCAGACAATGTTGAGAACACAGACCAGTCAACGTGCATATTTTCTGCAGATTTACTGATCTCTTGGTACTTTATAAAACCATAGAGGCAGACAATAGCCCTTCTCCAGCCAGACCATGAGAAGAAGGAAAATATCAGCAGTTACCTATTGAATGTTTAACCTGGGCTCAAGCAGTTTGCTCACTGCTTTACCTTTCATCTAAATTCACAAGAGCCTTGCAAGTTACCTAGTCATTGTTGTTATTGCTGTTGTTGTTGTTGTTATTTTACAAGTAGAGAGTCTGAGGTTCAGGGTGGTTAATTAAGTTGCCCTTAGTTGCCAGGCGAATGACAAAGCTTTTTTGGAACACATATTTTTGTTGATTCCAAAACCTGAGATCTTAAAAGCATAAAAAATAACAATAACTGACATTTAATGATCCCATTACCACATGCCAGGTGCTAAGCTAAACATTTAACATGTCTTTTCTCACTTCTTTCCTGCAGTTATCCCAGAAGGTATGTAGTGTTATACCCATTTTAGAGATGAGGTCACTAAAGCCCAGAACAACTAAGTATCTTGCCCAAGGATTCATGACTTGTGAGTGGAGGATCAGGGATTCTTCCTTCAGTCTTCTGACCTCAGAGTCTAAACTCTCACCCACAGCACTACGGAAACTTCCACAAAGGTTTTGCAGATGAACTTTGGGCTGTACTGAAGAATTATCTCAAAATGTTTCTCTGTGCAACTCCATGCCTGTCACCAAAAAACGTACATTCAATTTTTTTAAATTCAAGTCAGTAGCAAGAGAGGTAGTTTGATATTTGTGTCCTCAAGGGTGCAATTCAAATCCTTGTCTTATTCTTAAAACATGTGATAATATACAGTTCCTTCCAGTGGAGCCATCCAAGCCCCCAACAGCCCCAGCTACTTCCATACTTCTGTCTCCCAACTCTGAGTCTCAAAGATGCTGGCATCCTCCTCCCAGCATCCTGCACCAGAGCCCAAGTTACTCAGAACGTACAGAACTCTCAGGAAAGCAATGAATCTCTCTGCTTTTCCCTATCTAATGTCCAATCACAGGTTCTAGAACCAGTTCCCAATTGAAAGAAGAGACCAAGTGTCTCCAGCCTGTGTCTTGGGTGAGTAGGATTTGGCCAGGCTGGGAGGAGACCACCAGGAACGAGGACCAATGGAGGAAGACATAGTGGAGCATTCCTGGAGCTGCCTGTGCTTCAGTGAGCTGGGAGCATGTTGACATCCCCTTGCGTAAGGGCAGGCTTGGAAGCATGGCCACCCCAGCATCATCACTATTGACTAGGAACGGGTTTTGCATTACTCAGAGCATCCACACCCTAGGTAGTACCCAGCACGAGCGTCTGTCCTGGACAGATCAGGACTATTCTGGAGACCTTGATGGTGCATCTCAGACTCAGAGGCACCATCTCTATACCTGCATAACGTTATTCACAAGAGGCCGCTGGCCATGACAGCTGGAACACCTGTCCCAGTGCCCATCCGGCTGGCCACTTGGTCAATTCTTTTCAGCTCAGGGAGCCATCATTTCCAAGCCTGGCATGATAGAAAGGGCACAGGATCAGGAATCTCCCACATGTGGGTTCAAATCACGCATCTTGTCTTTGCCAGCTCTGTAACCACTTAAGACTTGCCACTTTACTTCTCCAAAATCCAATGGCCTTACTGCTCATTGGGGATTATAACATCCTGCTTACATGGAGTTGTTGTGAAGGTTAAATGAGCTACCCAAAGGACCTGGTACAAAGAAAAGGCCCGCGTGTGTCGGCTTAAGCCCTGCTCCCCTGGATAACCCAGTGTGCAGAGGTAGCGAGATAGTGATTAGACCTTCTGAGCAAGGGAACTCCAAAGGCAGCTCGCAGTGCTGCTGGAACTGTCCGAATGGATTTATTAATGGGGAGATTGTGAAGAAGAACCCTTCACTTGTTCCTGTTCTTCATATTGGAATGTCGGAAAGATCACAGTGATCAATGAGGCTGCAGAACAAGCTGGAACAACATGCAGAGGAAGCTGACCACAAGGCCAGGTGTGTGGAGGGGACAGGGAGAGCAACTGGGCAGGTGGCCAGTGGGCGAAGACATCTCCATGGGGGGCCCACCCACCAAGGGCCACCTTCTTCCTGACTCTAACTGAGGGTCAGGTGCTTCCTCCACATGCTATGCTCCTAAGAGTCTGTAGCCCCTCGAAGGTCAAGGAACTGTAAAATTCTTGATAAGTTCTAAAAGAAAAGAAAACATTTAAAATATTCACAGGCCTGGCAGTTTCCCAGAGTAACTGAGGTCCTCTCTGTGACACAAGGGGTCACAGGCAGCCCAGCAGCTACCTCTACCTGGACTCGTCCGCAGCCCCTCTGTGCTCCCTCCTTCTCTCCCCTCCCTCCTCACCCCACTGTGAAAGCTCCTGTCCTTGTGTCGGGGTGCAAGGACCAAGGTCTTTGGAGCCAAATAGACCTGAGGTCAAACTGGGCTCTGTCCCTTCCTGGCTGTGCATCCTTGGGCTAGTTGCTTCATTTCTCTGAGCCTCAGAGCCTCATCTCGAAACACCCAGAGCATAATCATGGCATCTTCTTGGGTTGCTGTGAGGATTAGCTAAACTATGAATAAAAAGTCAGTCCTTAACCAGTGCTGGTTTCCTAGGCACACCCCCAGCACGGTGCTCAGCATCCATAATAACGACAGCAACAGCAGAGTTAAGTAACCGCTGTGCACTGGGCTCTGGGATAAACACTTTCACTTTACAGAGAGCTCGGCACTTGTCCTCGAGGCTGCGTCAGAAGAATGAGAACAAGTGGGTTGAGGAGAAGGAAAGGGAAGTTTATTACTTTGCCAGCAAAGGAGGAGAAATAGCAGCCTGTCGTCTCAAGCTCCAAATTTCCTGAGCATAAGCAGAAACACAGAACTTTCAAAGGGAGGGCCCTCAGTTCTAGGCTACTGAGAACAATGATTCTAATCCTCCCATCTCTGCCCATCTCTGCAGAAGACAAAGCCTGTGACCTCCACCCACCTGGGCCTGGGAACGGCTGTCTCCTGTATAACAAAGAATGAAAGACATTCCCCTGCCCCTCCTGACCACCTGCCCGAGGCAGGGATGCAGGCCGGGCCACAGTTCCCAAAAAGAGTGGGGGAAGTTCTAAAGAGACAGAAAATATTTTTGCCATTTTTTTCAGGCCATCCCCTCTCTTACAACAGTTATCATCTTCCTAATCCTCACAACAGCCATAAGATGTAGATAATATTAGTGCACCTTTTTAGAGTTGGGGAAACTGAATCTCAGAAAGATTATAGGGTGAATCCAAGAACACAGTTGGAAAATGGCTAAGTTGGATTCCTACCTAAGCAAGCAAGGCCAGCTAAGTGGTACTAAGTATTTACAACGTGCAAGAACTGCTCTGACTACTTCGAATATATTCTCCCCCAAAGAACTTCATGAGATCAGTACTCCTTCTAGCCCCATTTTGCAGAAACATCTAGGGGCCAAAGGAAAACTTCCCCTTCACCCCCTGAGGTCTCACCAAAAGTCACCTGACAAAAGGCAGGCTAATAGCAGAAAGGCATATGGAATTTTATTTTTACTCACATAGCAAGGAGGAATCGAACGAGAATGATTACCCAACCGCCCTGTGGGGTACAGATGTTTACATGTCCTTCTTCATAGGTGAAAATGAGATGGGGGAAATATGGCAATTTGAGGGATAGTAAATTATTTTGGGGGGAAATGAATGGACTTGGAGAACATACAACGGCCTGGGACAATTTTTGTCCTGAGGCAGACAGACAGTGGCTTGTGACAAAAGTCTAAGTGTGTTGATAGACTTCAGTCTTTCTGTGGTTTGAGTTCAGTTAATGAAAACTCAGGGAAACCAACTGTGTTCTTTTCCGGCAGCTGTGGTTTCAAGGTAGATAAGGGAACTTCACACAGCACCTTCGCCTCGAGCTTTCGGGGAGACAGAGGGTAGGAAACAGGGCAGGCGAGGGCTAGAGAGACCCTGAGGCTGCTTCGTAGCTCAGTGCGCCAAAGCATCATATTTTGGGGTGTGGGGTTTCTGAGCCCCGACAAAAGGAAACAAGCACGGAAAGGTTACACTGCTAACAGACTGCCCAGCTAGTAAAAGCCGGAGCCAGGATTCAAGCCCACATGTCTCCAATTCTAAAGCTCATCCTTTTAATCTCTACATGATGCTGCCTCTCAAAAGCAGTTAAATGAGAGATGGGGCTCATCTCAGCAAATGCAAATGGGGAGACAGGCACTTTATGTTCTGGGAGTCAAAGGGGGGAGACGCGCGTAGGATGGAGAGGGGTGGGCACCCGCTCTGGTACCTGAAATGCTATTTCACGTCTACGAGCCTCAGTTTCCTCACTTGAGAAAGGGAAATAGCAGCACCCGCGTCAGAGGGTCAGGGTGAAGATTTGGGCGGCTGTCACACGGAAGAGCACCGAGGGGCGCTTCCCACGTGGAAGATTTGCAGTGGGGGCCTTGCAGTGGCCGGAGCAGCCGCCCACCTCTGTGCCTGGCCTCCCCTTTCCGGGCGGGGAGTCCACGCCGGGGATGGAAACACCCCAAGACCTCTCTGAATATGAAGATGCGCTGTCCGGCTTCCTCAGCTTGCCTACGGGAGCAATGCAAAGGCCGCACGTAATTGTCTCGAAAGAACCAATTCGGAGAAAGCACATTACAGGAGGCGAGAAAATTGCCTAATCCTCCTGCTGCTGAGTCCTCAATTTGCAGAAGCTCAGAATCAAAATAACGAGGACATAAGCGTGGGCCGTTCCGGGGCCAGTCCTCTTGTGAATGCCTGACTGTCGCTCGCTCACCCAGCAGCCTCCACCTTTTGGGGCAGGCAGGTCCTCCGGGCCACCTCGGTGCCGCTGTGAGGTCAGAAAAGGCCGAAACGGGGCAGTAGGAGCATGCGAGGAGGGCAGCAAAGAGACCCCGGGTCTGACGGTGCCGAAAGTCACAGCTCAGCCCCACTCCTGCTGTGCGGTCCCCGGCGAGGTCCTCTGCCTCTCGGGGGCCCCAGGACAGGTTACGGGGCTAGAACACACACAGAGCACTAGCACGGGCGGTGCCCACGGCGATGCTCAGTAGGTCTCCATGCAGCCCAGCCGTGAGGAGACGGAGCCCACAGGTCCACATCCTGGTCCCACCCGTCATTAGCTACGCAACCTCGGGCCAGTCACTGAACCCCTCGGCGCCCCAGCGTCAGCAATCCAAGAAGGAAGGAATGATAATACCTGTCCGTGGGTTGTCAAGAGGGTTAAATGAGAAAATGCTGACAGCTTAGCACAATGCTAGCCCATCGTGGGTAATCGACAGATGATGTATCTGTCATTGTTGCTGCTGCTGTTTCCTGAGCCATTGAATCCAGACTTCAAGTACTTTCAATGAGGGGCTCAGCACAATGATTTTGAGATCAAATCTGCCCAGGCTCGACTCTTGGCATCACCACCTCTTGGCTGGGAGCATAGCTTAGGACAACGACCTCTTGGGACCTCGGTTTCCTCCTCTGCAGGAGGTGGGGATGACAGCGGGGCCTCAAGGGGTTGCCACGAGACTTTCGAGAGACCATCCACGAAAGTTCAGTGTCCCGGCCACGGTCAGCGCTCAGTAAACGGAGGCTGTTGTGGAAGGAGGGGCCCCCCGGGCAATTCGGTCCTCCGAATAGCAAGGCCCCACGAGGAAGGGGAGACCTCTGAGCAGCACTAGGGGAGGGCTCTGGAGGGACAGTGACAGGAGCAGGGCTGGCGGCGGCCACGCCTGCGTGCCGTGTTTGTGGCTCAGCTCAGGGAACGGCGACAGAGCGCAGGCTGTGAGCTGGGCATCCTGGGACAGAAACAGGGAGCTATCAAGGAGCTCCCAGGGCTTCCGGGAGCCACAGGGGAACACGCATGTGCCAAGTGTCCACTGCGTGCCCGGCACCATGCTTTGTGCTTTATTCACTTTGCCGCACTCAATGCCTGTAACAGCCATTGGAGGTGTGAATTAGTTCACCGGGACCGCCACAGCAAAACCCCTCTAGCATGTAAGCGTGCACAGACCGCGTGGCTTAACAGCAGAAATCTATTTCTCAGTCCTGGAGGCTAAAGTCTGAGATCAGGAGTCGGCAGGGTTGTTCTCTTCCCGAGGCCCCTCCCCTCTGCTGGCAGACTGCGCCTTCTCGCTGTGCCGTGTGGCCTGTCCTGAGTGCACGCATCCCTAGCGTGTCTCTGTGCATCCAGATTTCCTCTTCCTCTAAGGACGCCAGTCAGATTAGACTGGGGCCCACCCGTGTGGACTGATTTAACTTTAATTACCTCTTTACAGGCCCTGTCTCCAAATGCGGGCACATTCTGAGGCACTGGGGGTTGGTGACTTTGGGGGAGAACACACAATTCAGGTGAAAAGAGATGATGGTAAGGACTATTATTGCTCCATTCTACAGATTGGAAACTGAGTCTCGGAGGTGCATAAGAACGTACCCACATACCCACAGTCAGAAGTGTGTCTGAGCATCACAGCCAGGTCTTTATCGTCTCGACTCTCAGATCTGTCCTTTACACTCCTGAAGCTGCCTGAAGAGGGGATGGGACAAACGTCCTAAGAGGTGTGTGAAGGGCTTGGATTTGAAGGGACCTGGAGAGAGATCCCTCCTGCTCCCCTGTGGCCAGCCCTGGGGCCCGAAGCACTTCCCTGAGTGCACTTACACGGACTGTCAAGTTCACTTGGTGGTATCCAGAGGAGTTACCAGAGAGCAGTCCTTGATTACCTCCGCTGACACGGAGCTCATTTCCTCACAAGATATGCAGTCTCATGTCTTAGCCCAGATACCATGACAGACTGTAGCCTTTGACCAGGACACATATAGCATCTCACTAAGCAGTGGTATGTTGTCACCTATCAGGGAGGTGCAGCCCCAACAAGATTTTACAAAACTGACCACCAATCCGTCCTTGTATGGAAAGTGCAAGAACTCAAGAGCCAGAGCCACTTGGGGCTGAATCCCCCGGCTTTGCCACTGTGTATGAGGTTGGAAAAACACTTCCTAAACCTCAGTTTTCTCATCTGTAGGATGGAACCAATGGCTCGTGGAATGGGAGGACAGCTGAAGTGAACCATGGAGGTAAAGAACTTGGCGGAGAGCAGATTATTTCTCCTCCCATGCCATGCCCATCTCCCTCTCCGCCCCCTTCTCCTCTCTCCTTGGTTCTCTCCCCCTTGCAAACCCCTCTCTGTGCTCCCCACTCACATCACAGCAGCCTGTTTTCTCAGCAACCCGGTCATTTTTCCACCCTCTCCTTCCCGATGCTATATGAGCGCCCTGCTGCTCAGCTCGCTGGGAGCTGTTTAAGTCCCTCCAGCACGGCTCCCTGGGCTGGGACTCAAATTATGCAAAGTGAGCAGAAGCGGCAGGTATCAAAACTGCCGGGACCCGAAGGAGGGTTTTAGTTTTTCTTACATGACAAGGACAGACATTTTAAATAAAGCCAGGAATATTTTTTTACATTCCATCAACGGAGGTACGAAAATTGATTCAGTGTCCAAATGAAACCCCATATGTTCAAAGTCTTACCATTGACGGGGAAGTTTTACAGATGTGTGTTTAATGCATAATTCATGGCAAAGTGGTGTGATTTATTTATGTTTATCTGTTAGGATGGGCTGAGCGGGAGCTACTTTACATGAATAGTTTTATTGCCTTGAAAAATAAAAGAGACTCAATTTATACATTCATAATTAAAGCTCACTGATGGCAGAGCAAAATGTAGACATGACTCAGTCCATCCACGTGGCTGGTGACAAATGGATTTGGGGGATCCCCAGGAGTTCTGAGAGTGGACTGGGCCAGCTCTCATGCTCCCTGGTGACCGGCCAGCTTGCACGGAGCCCTGCCAGAGCCTCTTTACCAAGGGCACCGGGAGATAATGTCACAACTAGGCAGGGAAGTGCAGTGATGAGGGATGAGGTCTGCTCAGTGCCAGGACCTCAGAGAGAGGTGGTGAGGATAAGCGAGATGATGTAGGTGAGGCGTTGGCATACAGCAGGTGCTCAACAAGTGTTGCATGTTGCATCGAACATGTTGCAGTGCCACTTAGCAGTGCCAGCAGCACAGCCCCCAACCCTACCACTGGAGCATCATGGTCTAGAGCACAGTACCTGGGCGTGAGCACGTAACGTTCTAGAGCCTGAGCCAGTCATGGGGCCTCCCTGGGTGTCAGTGCACTTGTTCCCATAATGGGAATAAAAACAGGACTTTCCTCATAGGACTGTTGCAAAGATTAAAAGAATAACATATGCTTTAATTTGTGTTCCCCAGAAGCACAATTGTCCCCACTTAGCAGACAAGCAAGGGGTTCTCACAGCCCGGTTCATGCCCATGGTTCTGGCATAATTGTTAATAGGGCACCCTTCAAGCTCCCAGATACCTGTCTGGACTGTAAATCACATGGTCACCCTCATCCAGAGGAGAAAATCAAGGTGAGAGAAGTAACTTGCCCCAAATCAGACATTCAACTCCATCCTTCCCCCTGACCCCTACACCTGCTTGCCTCAGATCCTGAAATCATCTCTCAGTGCTCTTGGTTATAGAGACACTGGCAGGACCCCGAGCAGTGCCAGTCGGTCCCCTGTGAGCCCAGGAACCATCCAGATCTATTCTCAGAACTGCTGGGAATCCCAAAGGTCTGTTCCTCACAAGCCACGTGGATGGGCTGAGTCTTGTCCACATTATATTCAGACATCGGTTGCCCTTCAATTATGTGCATACAAATCGAGCCTGAGATGGGATCTGAGTACAAGTCCTTTATTTGGAGGGTGGTCTCAGTTGGCGCTAGTGGGGAAGTGAGAAATGAGATGGGAAAAAGAAAAAACCAACACAGGGTGCATGACCATGTGGGTTGCCAGGGGCAAGTAGGGCTCCATCCCCCGGGGCCACCTGAAAAGCTGTGGAGCAGCCCTCAGAACTGTGCAACCCACCAGTAAAGAAGCTGGACTATTTATCCACCAACTCTCACCCCTCATCCATAGACCAATGCTCCCGGGGCATCATCTCTATGGCATATTCCCCTACCCAAGGCACAGGCCAAGGGTAGCACCCAGAGAGCACCCAGGAGTGTCAGAGGAAGCCACCAGCATGTGGGAACTTCAGATGCTGCTAGCAGCTGCTGCAGTAAGTCAAGAGCATCTGTAGTACTGGCTGTGGTCCCTCCCCAGGAAGGACTTGAGACCTCAGTACTGTTCAAAGTATTTCCTGAGCCAGGCGCTGTCTCTCATGATCCAGGGAGAAGGTGGCCCAAGATGATATTGAAGAGAAAACAAGGCAAGGTAGGACATAGAGCTTTACCCCGAGAGCAGCGGGAAGTCCCTGTCGGCCGCTGAACAGGAAAGGGACCTGATTTAATTAGCACTTTCAAACAATCACCCAGGCTGCAGCCTTGGGAAATGCAATGGCCTTGAAGCATGTTCACGACACAGCCAGCCAAATCAGAAGTGCTTCTAAAGCAGTGGTTCTCAAGCAGGGGCGAATGTGTCTAAGCCCCCACCACCCCCAGCCCAGGACACTTTGCAGTGTCTGGAGATACTTTTGGATGTCACAGCTGTGACAGGGAGTGATACTGGCATCTGGTGGGTAGAGACCAGGGATGCTGCTAAACATCTACAATGCACACAACAGCACCCATGACAGAGAAGCGTCTGCCCAAATGTCAACAGTTGAGAAATCCTGCTCTGAGGAGTTCTACAGGTGCATTGTGTGGGGTGAGCCTTCCTGGCCAAGGAGGGTCGGCAGAGCTGACAGGGAGGGCATCATGCAAGGTCCCATAAGAGGAGAAGTAAGAAGGTGAACAAGAGATGGAGGTACTCAAGGGTCGTAAAGTCATGAGCCCAACAGCAGTTAAGGGCCATGATAGGGAGAAAGAGACATAATGCTGGGTAGGCTTGAAATAGCCCCCTGGGCAACATGATCCTATTCTCGTTCTGATAGAAGGCAAATCACTCTCCTCTACATTTGACTAGTAGTGACTGCCTAGATCAGTGGTTGGATCTGGCTAGTGCCATGATTGATTAGTGATGTCTGTCACCAGAGTTGTGCCAATGGCTGTGAATTCTTTTTTTTTTCAAATTGACAAGCAAATAATTGTATATATTGATGGTGTACAATATATTTTTATATATGTACACCTTGTGGAATGGCAACATCAAAAAGATTATATGCCATGTCAAGTATAACAACACATGCAAACTGATAAATGCGATACGTCACATCAAAATAACAAAGGGCAAAAACCATATGATCATCTCAACAGATGCAGGAAAAGCATTTAATAAAATTCAATACCCCTTCATGATAAAAACACTCAACAAACTAGGAATAGAAGGAACATACCTCAAAATAATAACGGCCATCTGTGACAAACCCACCTCCAACGTCATTCCAAATGGGGAAAAGTTGAATGCTTTTTCTCTAAGAACTAGAACAAGACAAGGATGCCCACCCTCCCCACTCTCATGCAACATAGTACTGGAAGTCCTGGCCAGAGCCATCAGGTAAGAAAAAGAAATAAAGGCACCCAAATTGCAAAGGAAAAAGTCAAATTGTCCCTGTTTGCAGACAACATGACTTTATATAGAGAGAAATCTAAAGACTCCAAAAAACTCTTAAGACTGATAAATGAATTCAATAAAGTTGCAGGATACAAAATAAAAACCGATAGCATTTCTATACATCAGTAACAAACTAGCTGAGAAAGAAATCAGAAAAGCAATTCCATTTATGATAGTCACAAAAAAAAAACAAAATAAAACATCTACTCACTCTTTAAGCTCAGAGAATGTAAGCAAGAGAGAAGGATGTTTAAAAATCGCTTGCGGTATGACGCTGAGTTCCTGAAAGTGTGGCCCATGGGCCACCTGCATCCCCTGACCCCAGACTCTTCAGCAAGGCGTCTCAACAGCTCTCTCTCTGACCCTCCAGGAGTGCTATGGGAAGGGCCAGGGGCTGTGGGAGGCCAGGCAGACCACAGAGTCCAGGGAGCTTTCCCTCAAGGAGCATCTCTGCACTGAGTTCCCAAGGATGCTCCATACTCATCTAAGGGAGGAGGAATGAGGAGGAAGGAACAGAGAGCAGGCAGAGGGATTAGTATGTGCAAAGGCACTGGGGCATGAACGAACATTGCATGCTGTCCATCGCTATAGAACTCACAGACAGGAGAGACCACATGAAACACCCAACTCCCCAAGAGTCCCAGGGCTCAGGGGAAGTGAAGCACCTTGACATAACCCACAGACAGTCTCGTCTCTGTGCTTGGCAACATGCTTGCCTTTCTGGGCCCCCAAAATCAGGAGTTCTGGCCTTCCAGCAGCTTCTGGGGAGGAATTCATTCGCTCATCCAATAAACAAATATTCGTTGAGCTTCGATTATGCACTAAGCCCCACGATCAATTCTGGGGATACAATGACAAACTAAACCAGCAGGTTGTGTCCTCCTGGAGCCCACATTTGGCCCCACAGCCCCATCACTGGCAAGTGCGTACTCTAGGCCAGCCCTCTTGCAGCTCCCGGGAGAGAAGGAAAGGCCATGCCACTTTGGGAAAAAACTCCCAGTGGCTTTAATAGATTTCTTGGTATCTCCAGCAGCATATCCTGCTGACTGGGCACTTTCTCCAGCGAGAAATCAAAGGCCGTCCCCATGGGGCCAAGGGTGAGAAACAAGGCCTGTCACAGGGGCTTCCAGGTGTCCTGTTTAAATTCAAAGCACTCGGCACACACCCTTGCTCTAGAGCTCATGCTGGAAATAATTAATCAGTTATATGCAGCATCCAGCCTCGTGAGAATGCAGAGCGCAGAACAAAACTGCCACAAGGAACACAAAACAGCTCGTTCTGGTGCCTGCAGGCCTGCCCTTGGCCCTGGAGAACCGTAAACCAGGGATGGTTGAAACGCAACTCAGCTTTGTTGAAACCCCTGCTTCCTTCTGGCTGACCCCTTCAAAAGCAACACTGGTCCCTTTGTTTGCAGACCTGGCCGCTTTCTCAGGACCCAAATCCACTGTCAGCACCTCTGAGATTAGAGGCTTCTCTAGAGCCACAGAGCTCTCAGAGGATTATCATTTCTTCTGGATTTTCCTAGACCTTAAGGCTGCTTGGAATTCATTTGTTGCCCCCTTTATCCATTAGCATCTTCAAAAATATTCATGATACTGAAATAATTGTGATGATAATGACAATGTCATCAAACCATTTATTGAGAGGCTATTGTGTGCCATACTCTGTGCCAATCGCTTGGTGTGCTTTGTCCAATTTAACCCCGCTAATTTCCCTACAGGTTGGTATTTGTAGTGGGTGCCATGGGGTGTCGCCCAGAGCTCCCCTTTAGGACTGAAGCACTCATTCCCCCACTTTCTGGAAGTTTCCTTGGCTGACAGCTCAGCCAAGTTCTTCCCTGGGGATTAAACCCACTGGATGGGAGGAAACTGCCTGTACCAAGGTCTCCTCCCTGGGGACAGCCATGTCCAGTGACTGGCCCAGCCCTCTCCCTCCAGGTGGGACAGCTCTTTAGAGTCATTCCAGCTCCAGCTGATGGTATTAACAGTTCAACTCCTCCCCCCACTGGCTCCCGCCTCCCTCACGCCCAGCAAGCGCTAAGCTCTAGAACACGCCCCAGTAAACTCCACCTCCGAGTCTGTTTCCTGGGGAACTTGACCTACCACAGTATTATTATATCAACTCTGCACAAAAGAAAACAGATGCTCTAAGAGGTGATGTGATTTGCCCACACAGCCAGGAAGTGGGTAAATGTCAACCATGGACTTGGAAGACAATGACGTGTCAATGCAGGTTCACAGATTGTAATAAATGTATCGCTCTGGTACAAGATGCTGATGGTGGGGTGGTACAGTATGCATGTGTGTTTGGGGCAAGGGTAGATGGGAAAGCTCTGTGCCTTCTGCTCAGTTTTGCTGTGAACCTAAAAGTATTCTAAAAAATAAAGCCTATTTTTTTTAAAAAACACGAAAAAATAAAATATACCACATTGACAATGTTTTTAGTTGGGAAACCATTACATGTGAAAGTGTTACAATTTTGGATATATTAGGTTAAATATAAAATTAAATATTAAGTTTATTTTACTTGTTTCTTTTTACTTTTTTAGTGTTACTCCTAAGAAAAATTTAAATTACATAAAATTATACAATTTTATAAATTCCATAATTATACAAAATTATATTTGTGGCTTACATTTGTGGCTCACTTTATGTTGCCATGGGACAGCACTGGTCTAATCAATGGATTTCTGCAGAAGCTTTCTGCACCCACAGGCCCTGCAAAATGTCGGCTGTTTTCTTCATCTGTAACCAAATGCCAAGCACAGTCCTAGTACATAATGGATGTTTTAGTTAGTGTTTGCTGAATGAATGAGAGACTAAATGGGTGAGCAGGCTGGGAGTGGTTCTATGATGCTACAGCTCGCTCTCTCTCTCTCTCTCTCTCTCTCTCTCTCTCACACACACACACACACACACACACACACACGCCTGAACCCTCTGACCCTCTGTCCTCAACTCATGTCCTCTCTGTGAAATCAGCATCCTGCAGACTGTAGGAATAGAGGGATATTTTAAACCGTTTTTGGCATCCTACATAGAGTCCGTCCTGGAAACAAGTCCCCTACTGCTCAGTCCAAGGAACTTCCTGTGGGACACTGTAGACATTCCCCCGCCTCCAGTAAAATAGCTCCTGAAATTACTGTTTAATCAGTTCATACTCAATATTCCATCTACGGCCCTTTTCACCCTCCTTTTTTCAGTGGTAAACGTGTGGGAATTAATATCTCCACTTTACAGCCGAAATGCCCAGGAAAAGAAACTTTGGGAGCTTGATAAAAGGTCAGAGAGGATGTGTGGTTTCCTAGACTCCACGCCCAAGTTGAAAGTACAAACAATCAAATGTCTCTGCTCCACCAAAGGGAGGTAGAGTGTGGTCAAGCCAAGATTCATTCTACTTTATTATATTTTGTTCTATTTCATTTTTCTGATTATAAAAGTAATACATCATCATTATAGAAAATTTAAAAGACAAAGAAAACTGTAACGAAACAAGAATAAATATGCCCTACTTTCCTACCACCCAGTTATAACCAAATAATAGCATATTTTATTTCAGCCTTTGTACTTAGGACTCTTTACATAATTGACACAGTGTTTTTCCCAATTTTTCATTTGCTACTTGAGCATAAATATTGGCAACATCATTTTAAACTCTTCATGGGACAAGTTAAGGGCTGTATGTGGAACAACCATAATTAATCTAATTTTGTCCAGATTGTGGGGCCCTCAGTTGTTTCCCATTGCCCATTGTGATAGAGCCTGACTCTGCATCTTTATGAGCAAATCTTTGCTCCATCTAGTGCTATTTTCAGGATAGTGACCAAGATATAAAGTTACTGAGTAAAAGAGTAGGAATATGTGTGGAGTCCTTGATACATCCAGCAAGACTGACATGAAACGCCCTTCCCAAACTCCCACCAGGCATAACATTCTGTCCTCCCATCTCCCTCCCAGTGGGAGAGGAGCTGAACACCCAGGAAAATAAGTAAAAAGCCACTAATTCTGCCTTGTCCCAGGCCACACAAATATCTCCTGAATTTCTTGGCTCAGAACACATCCCTCCCAGAGAGCAGTGTGGGAGGGAGTGTCCATTCACCTTCAAAATGTACAGGGAAATTGGTGAGAGGAATCAGACTTTCTTTTTGCTGCAGAAAACAGAATAAGAACTGAACACAAATCATCCTATGAGGAATGGCATTTATTGGCTCACATGATTTTGAAAGGATACTGAGGGAGTACATAGAATTGAAAGACTGGTTACAGGAATGATGTCCCCAAGTAATGGAACTGGGTCTTCACACTACCAAAACATCTCTCTTTCTTTCTCTCCTCTCTTCTCTCTCCCTCTCCTCCCTTGCTGTCTGATTCTCTCTCTTCCCCATTAATTTCTCACCTCCTTTTCTCTCCTTCACTTCATACCTTCCATTATAAGATCCATTCCATGTAGATCTTTTCTACATGACAGGAACAAAGATAACCCTCCATGCCTCCAACTTTACATCCCCCCTTGTACTTCCAGCCAAAAGCATGAGTATCTTTCCCACAACATCTATGTATCAACTCCAGAGATGAACACTAATTGGCTCTGCTAAGGTCACACTCCCACTCATGGAGCCAATTACTGATGCCTGAGAAATAGAGTTCAGTGATTGGCCAGACTGAGGTCAGAGAACAATCTCATTGGCCAGATCTGTTATCAGAAGAAGGGAGATGCAAAAACTTGCTGGACAGACTTTTTAAAAATAGCTACCTTAGTTAAACATCTCATCTGCACCCACAAGCTCCGAGAATATCTGGTTTTGAAAGCAAGGGCATGGACATTTGATGGGAATTGTCATGAGCAGAAGTCTTTCTTTATTGTAAATTTGAATTTCACTTTGAAAAGTGAAAAGATGAAGGAAAGGTAACTGATAAGCATCGCATACCCACCTTCTATTGATTCCAAACAGATACCCATAATTATGCTATTTACCTAGAGATCTCACATGCCAGATGACAACTGTTTCTCTACAAGTATCTGATTTTGCATTGCATAAATTAGATGTTCAAGGTGTCGGGAAAGAGCTCTTATCCATACATAGAAAATTATGTATGTGTATCATCTGGTTATAAGATAATCAGTAAATAGGGTATTTAAGAAAACCGTACAGTAATTACTAGGGCATGCTATTTGGGGGCGTATTACTTAACCAGGTAATAAAATAGCTGAACACCAGTTTCCATTTAAATGTCATTCATCTGCAGGTAGGAAAAATACTCTGCAGCTTTTAATTAAGTCATAGACTATCTCAGCTTTAGTGTGCATTAGATGGAAGGTTCTTTCTCTTTTATAGTGGGATGAACTGAGGTTTACTTCTCTGGCACGGGACCTAGAAATGAGGGTTATGAAATCTTCAATAGAATTTTCCACATCCCTTTAACATCTGCCTTATATGCAAAATGGAATAATTTTTATACACATAAAAATGTACTTACAGTTGACTTCAGAACTGAGATGGAAGAGGAGAGGAGACAGACACTAGCATTTGTTAAGTGCCTACTATGTGCTAGGTATTGCGCAAAGCACTTTCCACAGTTTTATACCATTATAACTACCTGCCTTTTATAGAGATGAAACCAAGGCTTGGAGGGCTGACATGGCATGTCCAAGGTCACGCAGCTCATGAGTGGCAGAGCTGGAATTTGAAATCAAGCCAGTGAGACTCCAAGGTCCATGATCTGGCCGCCACAGCAGGGGCTCAGAAGCTGGCAGCTAGAAGGGATGAATGCCAAAGTTTCCTTCTAGCTGTTGGGTTCCATGATGCCAATTTTTGTAGCTGCACTCATAAACGGCACGAAAATAGCATCTGGTGAATCAGGGCTCGGGGGAACCGAATTCTGCTGGGTAGTTCTGTCATCTGTCGTAGTTTGCAAGGCAAAACCTGTAGGAGTGATCTCATTTGCCGCAGACCCTACGCCTTCCCTTGAGGATGGCAGGTAGTAGAGTTCAGCACATGGACCAGCATCCACAGAGCACAAATTCTGGACTCCGCCTGGGTTCAAATACAGACTTCACTATTTCCCAGCTGTGGATATAAGCAAGTCATTTACCCTAAGTTCCAGGATCCTTACCTGTAAAATAGGATCAGCTGTATTACCCACCTCATGTTACTAACACACATGAATTGTGTTTAAATATATTATATACTTGGACTAGAGCACATAAATTCAATGTTTCTGTTTTCCTCATACTTAGTTTGAAATGTCAAGATGGATTCATTCATCCATTAAACAAATATTTACAGAGTACCAGCTATATCTTAGGTGCTGTGCTCAGCCCTGCCTACATGCCAGTGAACAAGCAGATACAGTCTTGCCTTCGTGGAGTTTATAATCCTCAGAGAAAAATGTATTGGTTAGAAATGTATTTGTCTGTAATTCATCTTTTAAAAAACAACCCAACACTGTCATAAGCCATGAATACACTTGTGGCTTATGAAATAAGAAATCCATAATAACAGAAAGACCTAGATTTGGTTGAGTAGCTCAGTAATGAGCGTCCCACGATCACCCCATCCTGTTATTCTCAGTGTGAAATAAGGTCTCACCTCATGATCACAAGATGGCTGCCACAACTCCAAACAGCACATCTCCACGTGGCAGCCTTCCGAAAGGAAGGAACCTTTTTTTTTTTCTAATGAGGGAGGAAAATGTTTGCTGGGAACTCCCAGCAGACATCTCCTTGGCTGTCAGTGGCCAGAACTGAGTCACATACTCACCCTAAACCGATTCCAGGCAAAAAGGAAATGGGATGACCACAGATGGCTTGGACAAACTACGATGCATCCCCCGAGGCTAGACACATTGCCTCTTCCTTAGCCAAAAAACAGATGAGGGAATGTTTGTTGGGCAAAATGCAGCTGTGCCTGTCACAATGGGCAGGGAAAGGTCTCAGATACCGTCGGAAACAGCAGCGGCACCGTTGCGACAGGAGCTGGGTCGGCATAACGAGATCGCCGCGGGATGCCGAGCGACAGACTGGCCGGGGCGCGGAGCACCAGTGAGCAAAGGAGTCCAGAGCGCGCACCTGCCACGGGAGCCCAGGGGGCAGACCCAGACGCGGAGGAATAACACGGGGGTCTCAAGCCCGGATGTCCAGAGGGGCCAGGTTGGCAACAGCAACAGGCAAAGCCATCTGGAGAGAGGTCGAGACAGGTGTCAGGGTGTGCCCCGCCTGTCTGAAGGGGCCGCGGCCACTCCGCAGGGGCCAGGTAGCGCCACCGGGGTTCTGGTCCCGGGGCTGCTGGAGCCTCTGAAGTTTCAAAAGAAGCCAGAAATCTAGATTTCCCCCAGTTTGTAAGTGTCAGTAAAGAATGTAAAATAGCATACATAAAATGGTGGCCCAGACAAAATATCTGCAGGCTGAATTCCCTGCGTGGAGCTGCAGCCTGCAGCCTCGGGAGCAAGCTGTCCCCGCCCTCTCGGCTACGCCAGGTGGTGCCGGCGCTGCCACCTCCTTGCATCGTGGGTGCCCCAGCATGCTCCTGACCCCGGCGAAGCTTCTGGAGTGACACGTGTCCACTCTTTCTAGCACCTTCCAGCCCCAGATCCTCCAGTCCTGGGTCATCCTCATCCTGACATTCAGAAGGAACAAGAGAAAAGGCTCTGGAGGCCAATCATGACAAGCTCGTAGAGAAGGAAGGAAGGAAGGAGGGAGGGAGGGAGGGAGGGAGGGGGAGAGAGAGAGAGAGAGAGAGAAAGGAAGGAAGGAAGGAAGGAAGGAAGGAAGGAAGGAAGGAAGGAAGGAAGGAAGGAAGGAAGGAAGGAAGGAAGGAAGGAAGGAAGGAAGGAAGGAAGGAAGGAAAGGAAGGAAGGAAGGAAAGGAAGGTGCGTTCATCATTCACTTAACACACATTTAAGTGGGGCCTCCTGTGGTCCAGGCACTGTCCCCGGAGGTGGAGCTACGGTGAAACCGAGGCAGACAGCCCCTGCCCTGGGAGAGCTTTCCTTCCCTGTGACTTGGGGTCCCCCAGCCCCCTGCTCGACTGTCAGTGCCGTCTTTTCCACCGTGGTGTGGCGCAGGGACAACACCACACCCCTGAGCCCCCGAGGTCTTGGCTGTGACTCTCGTCTTGCTTTCCCAGCATCACCTTGCTCATTTGGCTTCCTGGAGGATTTCTCACCTTGTGGTCACCTTTCTATGCGTCTCTTCCTAACTGGGGAAAGTATAAGGTGAGTGTTTAGGCAGGGGCGCACGTGCGTGTCTTTTACTTCTGTCTCCATCCCTGACACACTCATCAACCAAAATCTCACCCAGCCCTGTCCCAGGGAGAGGCCTTGATAGCATGGAAGATATTCAGGGCTCCACGCGGCTGCTGGGACCCGTGGCAGCTTTACAAATGCCCTTTCCCCTCCGTTCACAATACTTTCTGCAATATGATGGCGTTGTCTTTGAAGGGAAAATGGCAGCTCAGTTATGTTAGTCACAACTACTGTCTAGAGAGAGTCCGCATGGCTCTGTCGCCTCCCGGCAGCAGAGCACCCGGGGTAGCTGGACCTGACAGTCTGGCCCACGGGGTCTCTACAAGCATGCACAGGGCACGCACGGTTGGGGGGGAATGCCATGGCTGGGCGCCTGGTGAGAAGACTTTCCAAAAAGAAAAGCAATACTAGAAAATTTAAAAAGAGGAAAAGCAAAATGAATACACAAGCTTTCTGCACTTCCCACCGCCTCTAAATGTCACTTCTCTGAAGACTCAGTCAATTTGGTGGGGGAAAAAACAGCATCTGAAGCTGCCACACTGGCGTCCCTGCCATCTCTGGGCAGGAAGATACTCGTCCCGGAGGCCTGCGCGGGTGGTGGGAGGCAAAGAGCACATGGGCCTCGGAGACAGACACATGAGGGTTCAAATCCCAGCTCCACCGTGGTCCAGGCCAACCCATTAACCTCTCCAGACTCAGTTTCCCCATCTTTTAAATGCAGCTATTAATAGTAACAAATCATAACTGCCTTGCTGGATCAGATGAGATGATGAATATAAAGGTCTTGCCTATTATTAACTGTCCATTTTATCATTTATGCAACAAATCGGTGTTGAGGGCTTACTCTACACGTGGGCATTCTCCCAGACGCCAGGGCTTACAGCCATGAATAAAACACAGTCGGGGGCTGAAGGGTTCAGCTAGTGTGGCCATAGACGACTTCCCTGAGAGGGTAGGGACCGGCCAGGAGGCCAGAGTGTCCAGAGCGAGTGAGCGGGGAGGGGACAGCAGGAGGCAGGGCCAGGGAGATGGCAGGGATGGGGCTTCTCGAGGCCAGCCGGACCACTGTGGGGCGTTGCGTGTTGCTCTGAGCTGGGAGCCCCTGGAGGAGTCCGCGCACAGCAGCAGCGGGATCATTCACGTGCTCCCGCCATCCCCCGGCAGCTTGTGGGGGCGAGGCTTTAGGGAGGCCAGAGTGGAAGCTGGGCCAGAGGACGGAGGCGCCCCAGCGATCACCCAGATGGGGGTGGCAGTGGCCTGGCCCCGGGGCCGCGATGGAGGTGGCGGGAAGCGGCCACGTTCTGGGTATATTTTGAAGATAGAGCTGACAGACAAAGTATGGGGCATAAGAAAAATAGAGAAGTCCAAGGATGGCACCAAGGTTTGGGCCCTGTTTGGGGTTGTTTATTTCAAAATTATTATTCAGAAAGAGCATAACTTCAAAATAAAGGGCAATCCTTGCCAAAAAGAAGCTGGTGGCCTTATGCTAGCATCCATACCTATTACCTATTTCTTTTTTTTTTTTTTTTTTTGAGACAGAGTCTCACTTTGTTGCCCAAGCTAGAGTGAGTGCCATTGCATCAGCCTAGCCCACAGCAACCTCAAACTCCTGGGCTCAAGCAATCCTCCTGCCTCAGCCTCCGAGTAGCTGAGACTACAAGCGTGCGCTACCATGCCCGGCTAATTTTTTCTATATATAATAGTTGGCCAATTGATTTCTTTCTATTTATAGTAGAGACGGCATCTTGCTCTTGCTCAGGCTGGTTTCGAACTCCTGACCTCGAGCAATCCGCCCGCCTCGGCCTCTCAGAGTGCTAGGATTACAGGCGTGAGCCACCGTGCCCGGCCCATACCTATTTCTTATGTATGTGTGTATCTGTCTGTCCACTTTTTCATCCTCCCATCCTTCTATTCATCCTTCTAGCTATATATAATAACAAAGCTCTTTTTTTTTTTTTAGTTTAATCACAAACTTTCTGAAGACGACATTAACAAACTAGCCTTTAATAATCCAACATGAGGCAACAGACCAGCTCCCCCCTAACTTAACACTACGCCTTTGCCCGAGCGATGCGTTCTGGGCGGGAGAGTGGGACAACTTCTCTCGGGTTTGGCTTCTGCTCTGGGTGTGAATTTCCCAAAAATTCCATGCAGGGGATTCGGAGTTCTCCACTATTGCAGAGATGCCTTCAGAAACCCTAACGCAACAGCTCTGAACAGAAGAGAGAGCTCCGAGAAGGCACAGAGTACCCACCCTGCCCGCGTCTCACGGCTCATCCTTGGGCAAGTCACTCAACCTCGTGCCTCAGTCTCCTCGCTAGAAAAGAGGTGCCAGCGAGGGGATTCCTCGTCTTGCAGGAAGGGTATGCAGCCCCACAGACAGCCCAGTGATTCCCTTCCCCTGGTAGCCCCACTCCTGTGCAGCTCCATCCCACATAGACTAGGCTGGCCTGCATAACCAACAGGCCACTGCAGAAATGAGCGTGACTTCTGGTGTCAGGACAGGAAAGACACTGTGGCTTCTCCCTTGCTCTCTCTCTCTCATCGCTTGCTCTGGGGGAAGCCAGACACCACGGCACAAGGACACCCAAGATGGCCTCTGGGAAGGTCCATGTGGTAAGAAACCTCCAGCCACCAGCGGGCTCTAACTTGCCAGCCAGGTGAGGAAGGCACCGTGTAAGAGGCTCCTCCAGCCCCTGTCGAGCCTTCAGATGACGCAGCCCCTGCCAACCACCTGGCTGCAGCCCCGTGAGAGGCCCCGAGCCAAAACCACCCACTGAGTCGCTCCCAAATTCCTGACCCACAGAAAACACAAGAGAATAAACATTTATTGATACTTGAAGCTGCTAAGTTTGGGGGTGATTTGCTATACTGTGACAGAACTGACGTAGTCCCTTAGCAATAAAGGATGGAGGCACACTTTTTTGCCCGGTGCAGGAGTCTCACCCTGACTCACAGCCTCCGCCTTCTTCTCTGGCCTCGTCCCCCATCCCCCCCATTCCCAGACAGCACATGCACGCCCTGCTCCAGCCCACCAGACATTCTAAAGTCCTCTAATCCAGGTGGCTTGCTCTTTCCTCTGTACCCTTCCAAATGCTATTCCCCCTCTCTCTGCACCACCCTTCCCCAGGCCTTCCTAGTGAACTCCACCTCTTCCTTTGTAACCCAGCCCAAATGCCACCTCCCCATGAAGCCTTCCCCAGGAGAATGTTCATCTCCGCGTTCCCACGGCACCCTGCAAACACTCGTCACTGAAAGCTGCTAAGAATCACGCACCAGTGCTTTCTGCGCATGATGAGAACCATGTCTCATGCAGCTTAGCATTTCTCCTGCCACATAGTAGGCTCTCGGGAAATGTGTGGAGACTTAAGATAGTCAGCTACCACTTGCCGAGCACCTATTGTGTGCCAGCACGCATCGTCTCCACTCCACCAAAGCTTTGGGATACAAACTTTGCAGATGAGGAAACTGAGGCTCAGAGAGGCTAGTGCTTTGCCCAAGAACTCCGAGCTGCCTCGTGGTGCATCCACAAGTGAAACTCAGAGGAAAACAGAAAGACTTTTCCCAAAGCACCTTTAGGGCTTTTCTCTGATGTATGTTCCACGACAGCCCTATAGGTCGCTGGCAATCCAACGAGAGAAACGTATGCACAAAATGTTTGCAACAACAAATCCTCACAAATGCAAGAGGTGGCCACCGCCCTTGATAATTTCACCTCCTCCCTATGGACCCAGAGCCAGGATCCAAATTCCCCAGGCTCTTTTGTTTCCAAATGTCTTCAAGCCCCCACCAGGTTCTATGCCTCGGTGACCCCTTACAATGAGGCGCTCTGACCTTTCAGCACCCACCCCTTGGAGGATCCCCTGACCCACCCACCCCACCCCACCTGCAAGCAGGAGACGGCGCCGGGTGAGCTCGGTTTGTGTAACACTTTAATTTATTGTCCTGCAACTGCGGCTTCATTTGGCATTCACTGTGATCGCATCCGTCCTAATGAATTTATCCGGTAATAATGTGGATGTCGTATGCACTCACACTCCGCCTGGTGCAGCGCTTCGCCGGCAGAGCTGCGACATGGCTCGCCCAGGAACTTTGCCAGCTATGAAAGGAGGTTTTCTTTTTTAAATTTTTCCCACTTTTTTCAAGCGACTCCGGCATTTCTGCTGAGTAGCTACTACTTTTACCTCTCTGATCCATAACCATTTTTATTTTCGTCTTTGCACAAGGTCGCGATGCCCACCTGTTGGTGCACAAAGACTGTGCCTTGGGCACCTCCTGAAACAGCGCCATTTCATAGACGATTCGGCGGGGACAGAGGCGTCCTGTAGCTGCGCCCTGTGGGACAGGAGCCGCATGCGGTTATTGATCACTCGAAATATGGCTTATGTGGCTGGAGCACTGAGTTTTAAAATGCATTTCACTTTAACTAATTTTGATGTAAATAGCCACATGTGGCTGTCATAGTGGACAGTGTAGCTCTAAAAGCTAGAACTGCACCAGATCAGAGCTTCTCAGACTCGATGTTCACGCATCCCCTGGGGGTCTTGTTAAAATGCAGGTTCCAGTTCAGCAGATCTGGGGCGGGCGCCTGGGACCCTGGGTTTCCAACAAGCTCCCAAAGTGATGCTGCTGGTCCTCAGGCCACAATCTGAGCAGCAAATTGATATATCTGGGTTTTGCATGAACGTTTGCATGAACAGACATTTATTAAGCTGTGCACCTAAGATTCATGCACTTTCCTATTTTATATTGTGCCTCAGTTTCTCTGAAGTTGCAGTACAATCTTCTTATCCTAAGTTCGGTGATTCTCACCATTGGTTGTACCTAGGTTTCACAAAAGCATGTTCCAAATATTTTTATTGTAAGTTGACAAATTGTGGCTATATATATTTATGAGGTACAAAGTGAGTTATGATTTCTGAGTACAAGGTGGAATAATTAAATGAAGCTAATTAGCATATCAATCATTTCAAATGTTTTATCATTTTTTGCGGTGAGAACATTTGAAATTTGTTTTCTTAGCAATTTTGAAATGCACGATACACTATTATTAACTATATTCACTGTGCTATGCAATAGATCTCTCACAAACACACACACACAACTTATTCCTCCTTTCCAATTGAGGCTTTTTACCAAAGGCTGGGGGCAGGGCAGTGAGGGGAATGGGGAGATGGTGTCCCAGTATTGCATGGGACAAACTTATACTAAAAAATTAGTTGCTGTTTATCTGAAATTCAAATTTAACTAGGCTTGTCATCACTGTTGCTATTTTGCTAAATTGAACAACCTTACCTGCACCCAAGGAAGTTTCTTTCTTTTGTTATCAATGCCCAAGCCCCACCCCATCTCCAAGATTCTGGTTGGTCTGGACATGAGGATGTTTTGAAAGCTCCCTAGGTGATTACAATTTGCAGCAGTCGGGGCTGTGAAGCACTGGGCTTAGGCTGTGGTCCTCAGACTGCAGCAAAAATTAGTCACCCCTGGGAGGCTTGTTCCATGCAGATCACAAGACCCCACTCCCAGAGTTTCTGAGTCAGCAGGTCTTGGGTGGAGCCTGAGAAATTGCATTTCTAACAGATTCCCAGGTAACATTGTTGCTGGTGGTCCAGGCACCACGCTTTGAGAACCCCTGGGTTGCTTTATTCTGAACCCCTGGGTTACCCTATGTTGAGCTAGGCACTAAGTTAACCCAAACTAGGAGCAACCCACTCTCTTAACACCTGATTAGTCAGCAGATACAGAAGCAAAAGTCCAACAAAACCCGAACTGCCTGCAAGTCAAGTGCGCAATGCCCCCAGGGGCCTCACTCTGCTTCAGCTTTTGTGGTGGTGAGGAGTGATGTGAAGCTAAATTATTTTAGGGTCAGATGGATGCGGTCCCATCACCCGATAACCACTGGTCCTTGAGAAATGTACGCCCCCTCTCAGAGCCGCACGGAGGAAATGGGCGGCCGCTCGCCACTCACACTTCGAGAGAAGGTGAGACGGAACGGTTACGCAGTCCGATCGCGTGGGCACCCGGTGTGCCGTGCCGCCAGGAGGAAAACTCAACTCTTGGGCAGCTCCAGCCAGAGGCCGTGGACCAGCACCATCCATCCTCATAAATCTACGGCTGAGAGACAACGAGCTTGGCAGGACCTGCATTTTAATCCCTGCCAACAATGTGCAACTCCGGCAGCTAGTAGAATCATCTGGGGAGACTTCTTCAAATGCTGGTGCTGGACCCCACACCCGGAAACGCCGTGCCCGTTGTTCTGAGGCAGGAGGCGGGCATTGGTGTCTTTGAGGCTTGTCTGATGTTTCTCGTGGGCAGAAGAGGCTGAAAACCACTCCCCTGGAGCCAGCTTTAATCCCCGTCTTCTGGCAAACTGTGTGACCTCTCTGTGTCCCAGCGTCATCCTCCATTTCCACGGCAAATAAACAAACCTTCTCTCTTTTCACCAGAAAATGGGAGGGAAAATGCTGAGAGATCGAAAGGTCACCCCATTCAGCCCTCATTTCACAGCTGATAAAGCCAAGATGGGAAGAGGATAAGCAAGTGGTCCAAGGTCATATATGACCCACTCTCCATGACTGTGACCCAGCCGTGGTGCAAAATCTATTTATTTTTATTGCACACACACTCTGAGGCTTACTGTGTTCCAGACACTGTTCTAAATGCTCTACAGATACTAAATCTTCTCATCTCCGAGAAGTAGATGGTGGTGGCGGTGTTTGTATTCCCATTTCACAGACTAAGCAGCCGAGGCCTGGAAAAGACAAATAACTGCCGGAAGTCACACCGTGTCTGGGAAGCACTCTGGTAATTCAGTCAGTAGAACACTGAGGCGAGGGGTTATTCTATAACCCACATTTACTGGGACACATATCTTCGCACTCTTGTTTCAAAAGGACCGGGATTATGGAAGGCAAGACTATTTTATCACTCTACCCTTCTTCATCAATAAAACCGACTATAAGATGACCAGGGAGAAGCCCCCTAACTCTTACAAGGAAAGGAAGGTCACATCTCAGCACACCTGCCTTCTCCCCTCAAGGGCTCCAAATGCCCTTTTAAGGAGAGAAACCGTAAACGCTTTTTTGTGCCAAGAAGAGTTTGCCAGTTGAGGACATGAGCTTGGGCCCCTGTTGACTCCTGCGCTGACATCCTTTCTTCATCAGCGCAGGGTTCTGGAAGCCCAAAGGTCCCCTTGGCAAGTCTTAGCCCCCCACGCTGTGTGGCTGCCTGCCGAGGGCAGGAGACCTCGGTCAGAAGCTCTGGAACTTTTCCGAGACCCTCACTTGCTACTCGGAATTGCGAACCTCCATCCAAGGCACCGTTATCCCCACTTGGAACTCATCTTTGTAGAACCCCAAATTCACTCACGTCGCATCTACACTAAAAGTTCTTCGGTTCCTCCCAACTCCCTCCCGATGAAGCTCCTCTCAGGATCCGATCACACGCGTGGCCTCCTCCTGCCGAACACACCCGTAATCCCGGACTCAAACTTCGCTGCCTCCCACCTTTGCTCAGGCGGCTCCCGCTGCCTGAAGCGCTTTTCCCACCCTCACATGCCCACCCTCCGATTCCTGGTTGTCCTTCAAAATCCCAATTCCAAATCCTCCCTTTCTTCATCTCCTCCCCCGTTTTTCCACTGCCCAGCAAGAGCTAATTCCACACCATCCACTTTGTGCCCATCTCGTATTTCCTGCAGCCACACATACTGTAACTGTTGGAGCAGCCAGTGGCGTCAACAGAGCCCTTGCACGCAAGCCCTGGCTCTGCCCGTTCACGTCGCATGGTCTCAGGCATGTTTCTTTAAACTTTCTGGGCCTCGCTTTCTCCATCTGTAAAATGGACACAATAATAAAAATAGTAAATGCCCCTAAATAGTGGCTGTGAAAATTCGACGAGAAACTGCCTCTGCCTATGATTTATTTGGCTGCTTCATTACATCCCACTCTTCTTATTTCATAAAAGGTGGCTGCAAAACAGAAAAGTCAAAGCACTAATATGAACCCTAAGGGATCGCGAATCTCAGCTGAGGTTGAAATTAGCAAGGATGCCACACTCGGTGAACCTTTAACTTCATCGAATCCAGGCCAGTTAATTGTGCATAGGTTGTGAAGGGAAGAGACAAAATTAAAGTATGTATTGATGCTGAAGTATTGCTTCTGAGTGTGTCTAATGGATAGGCTGCAAAAACATTATGCTAAGTGAAAGAAACCAGGCACAAAAACCACATATGGTATGATTTCATTACATAAAATGTGCAGAAAAGGAAAATCTATAGAGACAGAAAGTAGATTAGTGGTTGCCCAGGGCTTGGAATAGGAATGAGCACAAGGTTTCTTGCTGGGGTGGTGGAAATTATTTAAAATAAGTTTGTGGTGATGGTTGCACAACTCTATAAATATATTAATAGTCACTGAATTACACACTTAAAATGGGTACATTCTATAATACATGAATGATGCCTCAGTATAGCTTGAAGAAAAGAAACCAAGGGAAACAAAAGCAAGAGTAACCAAAAACCTTGTCGGATCTGTAATTCTTCAGGAAGTACCTTCTATACACACACACATAGTCTTATAACATGTAAGGCTACTGTGTGATTTCCACACATTTGGTACTTGCAAGTGTTGTGTAGGAAAGTATTTACATTGTCCTGGTTTGTGAATTTCTGGAGGGCAAAAGAATCAGCCTCTTTAACGCCATACCCCCAGCCCACTGCCAGCACTCAGTAAGTGCTGTTAAACTGAAGACAAGTGAACTCCCTTCCTACCGAGTTCATTCCTATCTGCTGACGGAGAGTTTTCTGCAAACCAAGGAATGGACCATAGCCTCTGCATTACCGCTAGTCCAAAGTAGATGGTGTGCCCCACCGTGGTTCTCTCATCCCATTTCAAATGGTTTGGTCTAAAAAAGAAAAAAAAGCCAGCAATGACTGGGTTTGATCTGGCCTTTGTAGCTTACTGGGCTTTTTATGTCCTGCCAAATGTAATTGTCTAATGGACAAAGACATTGCCTCCAGGTCTTTTCACAAATGGCGGGTTTGCAAACACAGGCTTCCGCAGCCACCATTTGGCACCTACGTACTCATCCTCCACGGCTCCCGTAACTGCAGCGGGCGGAGGGTGGGCCTCTAAAATGCCAAGCTTGTCTTACAGGAGCACACAAACTCCCCCTCACCAAGCCAGGCATCCCAGACCTTCTTCACACCCCTAACAAGCCCGTCCACGACCACTCCATTCCCATTAAACGGTGACTGATGCAGAAGGGACCCGGCTTAATTCTCCACGCTGTGCACAAGGAATTACAATCAGAACATGCTGCCTAGTAGCACATTTGCATGCGAACGGGGGCTTCCGGGCCTGATTCTGCAGGAATTACTGTAACGTTGCTGCAGCATTGTCTTCAAGAGGTTGACATGGAAGAGAACAGATTGGTATCAAGGAATTGGGCAGGATTTATACAAAGGATTTATAAACTCGAGCTCCATGTAAGGAAGAGTTCTTTAAACACACAGACCTGCCCATTTAAACAAGCAGATCTGCACCAACGCAGAGGAATGCAGTACACAGACCAGAACCCCAAAGATGTGTGCTCTAGGGGTAGTAATTTCACCCCTCGCCAGCTGGGTGACATGGGGCAAGTCAGCTCACATGCCCGAGGCCCCATCCTCTCCTCCTTAGGATGGAGACTGTGTCGCTGCTTGGCTATCTCTTCATTCCTTTGTTCAAAGTGGGGCGATGCGTTTAGCAACAAACTGATACTCCTCTCCAAGGATCAGCGGGAGATTAAGAGCCCGGCGATTTATAAATGTCACGCCTGGCAATGCCTGGCGGGGAAGAACCTGGCGCTGAGGCGTTGAGTCCACAGACACCGTGGGAGTCTGTCCCAGACACGTGTGCAAGCAGGGACTCCGGGGGGTGGCAGGGGAGGGGGGATGCAGAATCTTTGGCTGAAAGGCAGAGTCACCAGCAGACAGAAAGTTTGGTAATTAAGTAGCTTATGAGAAGTAAACAATGATGATAAAAGCTAGCATTGGCTGTGCTCCTTGTACAAGCCAGGCCCTGAGCGCTTACTAAGCATTACAGTTTACACCGTTCATCCCACAAATATTTAGGGAGCACTCGCTGTGTGCCAGACAGTGTCTGGGGGTTCAGCAGGAACCAAGGGGGTAAATATTCTTGCCTTCCTGGAGGTTACATTCTACTGGTGTATTTCAAGGAAGGAAAGAAGGAGGAGGAGGGACCAGATACTAAACATAGTAACTAAGTATACTTTAAGTATATAAAATGTGTCACATTGTTACCATCACTAAAAGACAACGTATGGAGAGAGGGCTCGGCAGTGAGAAATGCATGGGATTAAATAGGGTGGTCCAGAAAAGCCTTGTCACACATTTTTAAGCAAAGACCAGGGGTGGGGACAAATATCTAGAGGAAGAAGTTTCCCCGCAGAGGATCCTTCATACATCATATTTTCTCCGAGTGGCACAACCATCACCACAATCAATTTTCGAACATTTTCATCCCCTGAGAAAGAAACACCATACCTATCAGCAGTCACTTCCCGTTGCCCCCTGCCTTCCCTGCCCCTGGCAACCACCCATCTGTCTTCTGTCATTACGATGAGTTTTGTACTGAAAGGCTATCTCTGGCTCATCTGTAGAAAAGAGATAACCAAGGGCTCAAGGTAAGACAAGAGGACCAGTTGCAAAGCTGTTGTCATAAATCAGGTCATCCTCACCAAAATCCTGTGACATGGATACTATTATTTTGCCCATTTTACAGGTGAGGAAACTGAGGCTCAGAGATGCAGAGTTACCTCATGGCTAAGAAGAGGAAATTTGAGGAATTGAAACCCAGTCTGTCAACCTTGGGCTCCTAACGATTACTCATCCTGCCTTGAGGGCTATAGAAGGTTGGATTTGTGTTACCCCTCCCTCCCTAATGGGATTACACATTTCCTCCTCCATCCCTGTCCCTCCATCTCTCCCTCTGTCATGTTGCTCCATGGTCCCCGGCACTAAAGTAGGTGGAGTTTTCCTGTCTATTGAAGTTGACTTTGGCCTTGTGACTGGCTTTAGCCAAAAGGATGTTAAGCCTTAAAAGTGTTCGAATGGCTGGGTTGCCCTCTTACACTCCCACTAGCACCATGAGATTAAAATTCTAGGTAGCCACTGGCCCCAGGAGAACAAGGACACATACAGAGAAGACCTGGATCCAACCCCTCATCTGGAGACAGAGCCAGCTGAATCCAGCCTAGACCTGCCAAACTCCAACCAACCTACAGACACGTGAGGGAGAAAAATAATGTTTGAGGTATTAAGCCACAAGATTTGGAGCGTGGTTGTCACACACTGTTATTTCGGTAGATACTGACTAATCTAAGAACAAACCTCCAATCTTTGCAGCCTCTTCTGAATGATAAAACAACCAGCTAGGTAGTGGTATTTTGGCCCCTATTCGACCCCTAGTCTCATTGAGCCCTCAGAGCAAACCTATGAGCTGGATGCTTTTGTTCCTCTTTTTATATAATGGGATGCTGAGGTTCGAGGAGCAAAACAGCCCCCTTCCATTTATGCAGGTTGAATGGGCAGCCCAGGGCTCTTCCAACCTCAAGTCCAGCCCTCTTCTGTCTTTCAATACCCCCCACTCCTCTGAAGTGTTTATTATTGTTACTATTATTTCATCATTGGTTAACAAACACACCACAAGGAATCCAGCAGAAATGTCTGATGACTCGGAATTTAAACAGCTCCCACTAAACTCAACCATTCATTCAGCGCAAGACTGCCCCTCAGAGCCCCCCCCCATGGGGGTTTTCACAGCACAGCACTCACAAAGTGCTTTTCCGTTGCTCAGCTTCCACATCCATCTCCCCACAGCACTGGGAGCTTTCCAGAAAAAGAAAGGCCAACCACTCTTCATCTCCAATACCCAGTACATTTCACAGGGTCTGACCCAGAGAGAGAATCAAGTATGATTTTTGAATAGATTCATTCAAAGGTAGCAATTGGTTTTCCAATATTCAATTCAACTCAGCATGCATTTGCTTAAGCACCGGTTGTAAAATGGAGACATTGATGCTACAAAGAGGAGTGTGTTAAGCATGCCATTTGATCCTGCAATTTTTATTTCATTGGTCTTACACCAGAGACATTTCACTCTACCCTGCATTAAAGAGTGAAGCCATCAATAAATCTGTAGACTATGTGTGTACATGTGTGTGCATAAGTATATGAGTATTCATATATGTATGTATGTGCTTGTATATGTATCTACATGTGTGTTTATTATTTTATATATTTGTATCTACATGTTTGTGTTTATGTGTATGTTTGTACATGTGTGTTCTATGTGCATTCATTTGTGCATATGTATATGTGTAGCTGTGTGCATGTGCATATGTCTCTGTGCATGACCATGTGTGCATACTTATGCGTGTTTCTGTATACATGTGTGTCTGTGTGCATGTATGTTCGTGTGTGTGTGCCTTCATGTACATGTATGTGTGCATATGTGTGTTTGCACATGTGTGGCTAAGTGTGTGCGTGTGCATACATGCATGTGTACATGCATACATGTTTGTGTATGTTTGTGACTCCATGTATGTATGCACATATGTCTACATGTATATGTGTGTCTGCATGTGCATGCTTGTGTGTACATGTGTGCACGTGTGCGTGTCAGTGTGTAGATATATGCATGTGTGTATGTGCATTTGCGTGTGCATGTCTGTGTGTGTACATAGGTGCATACATGTCTGTGTCCTCTCCATCTTTTCTCCCTTGTCCTCCACTTTCCCTCCTATTTCCACTTATCTCTGTCTCTTTAAGTTGCTCACAATTTTCCTAACGAATAAATGCAGACAAACCACTGGTCATTGATTCAGTCATTACCAGACACTATTCTAGGTCTCAAGGACAAGGCAGCAAAAATAAATAACTAAGGCCAGAGGTCCTGCCTGCACAAAGCTTGCATTCTGGTGATTATTTCTACTACATATTACTGGTAAAAAATAATCAGCAACTAGTAAAACTAACAATGCTAAAATGACTAGAATGTATAATAGGCTGAAAATTAACAGGGGGAAAAAAACAAGGTATTACTGACAAAATTCAGATCTTCAAAATTTGATCCAGGAGATTTGCACTTGGTAGAAAGAATGGCCACAAAAGGATCAAATATATAGAACAAGCAAAACCCTCAAAATAGAAGTCATAATCAGCAAGAAGTTGGGATTAAAAAAAAGAGATTGATGAGTCAAATGTTTGTTGTAAAGTTTAAAAAGAAAATAATTGATCCCGTGAAAATAATTTTAGGACAAATAAACATTTTAATGGAAAAATGGAAATGGTTTAGTTGAGCTGTATAGAAAATTAAACCCCAGATTAAAATGGCTTAATGGAATTTGCTCCACAAAACACATCGTTGCAGAAAATTAATGTCGCAAGAATTCTCACATCGATGTTTGCATTAAAGATGTCCACGAGGTTGAAACAATGGGGTGAAAATGGAGGGGGGTGACACAATATTCTTTATCTGTGTCCCATAATTCATCAATAAACACAGCCCTAGGCTAGTCAGCGTGGATATGAGAGCTCTTGGCACGCTGGCAGCGTCGGGTGGGAGTGTGAGCAGAGGCTGCTGGCTTAGCGTCTCTGCCCCACACTTCTCAAACTTAATAATGCATCCAAGTCCTTCAAGAACCGTGTTAAAATGCAGATTCTGGTGCAGCAGGTCAGGGCTCTCAGAAGTTTCCGCATTTCTAATGAGCTCCTGGGTGACGCAGATGCTGCTATTCTGCAGAGCACACTTTGAGGTCTCCGCCGACTCTCCGTGCTGGGAGGGCAGCTGCCAGGGACAGAGCACTCCTCACCCCTCCCAGCACTCAGATCAGCTGTCTGCTTTGTGTGGTCCCTCTCCGGAAAGGTGGCTGGTGTGGTCTTGCAAACTTGCAAAGATCTGCAACCCAACTCGTCCGCCAGGTATTGATCCCAGATGAGGCCTGACTGAGCCAACCCTTAGTGTGACAGTCAATCTGGCCATTCGCTTTGGTTTGAGCCTCATTCCCCAATCAGGGAACTTTCAGGGATTTTCAAATCAAATCCTCTTCAGCCCTTCAGAGCAGGGCTGAACCCAAAGGAAGGAATCACCAGGAGCAGAAGCAATCCGGTGGGGTGGAACAAGGATAGACTTTGAAAGCTGAAAGCTCAAATGCTGACTTCTTCACTTACCGGTTTTGGGCAAGCCAGGTTATCCCCTTTGGGCCTCAGTTTTCTCATCTGTATAATGGAGATTTGAGGGTAGGATGAAAGATTTCATATAAAACACACAGCTCCTAGCAGGTGTGATGCTCAGTATATTCTGGTTTCTACCTGCAGCAAAGATGACTGCAGGTCCCTGTGGCATATGAGGGTGAGTTATTTGGAAGGCTGGAGTTTTCCTGGCACACTTTAAGTTGCATTCACAAGCAGATGCCAATGACTGAGTCACAAGTCTAGCTGGGATGGGTGTCCAGAGGTCGACAATGCAGGAAAATGGAGTAGAGAAAGGATTTTGAAAATAAGACTCTCTTCCTCTTTGCAAGGGCAAAATAACACCAGCCTTAGCAGGCATCAGCAGTCAGCTCCTGTCTCCAGACTGGAACTGACTGGTCCAGGGGCCTTGGGCTTGCTACTAAATCGACCTTGGAGTCTCTTTAAGAAAAGAAAAATAACAGAGCAAGTCAAGCACATTTTCCCTTTTCTCAGCTGCCAACGAATCTCAAATGAATTTCAAAGTACTTAGAATGCAGAAGAGTAGGAGCCTCTGAGCCCTTGTCCATGGTCCTGAATCTGCAATTTTAGAACATCAGTTCCCAGGAGGCAGGCACAAACTAGAGGGTAGGACAAAGACAGTGCTTACCTATAACACCCTTGGTGAGAGGGTCCTCCAACACTCAGAGAAGGGAACATGCATGGCACAAACTGGAACCCACCAGGCTCTGATGGGGACATGTGATTTTAGACAGGAGAGTAGAGTCAGACATTGCTTTTGAATGTGGGCTGGCAAGGGCTTACACCCAACCCTGCCACTCCCTGGCAGTGTGGGTTTGGCTGATTCATTTCACCTGTCTGAGGCTTTGCTTCCACGTCGGTAAAAGGAGATGATTGCAACTACCTCACAGAGTGTTATGAGGATTGGATGAGTCATTATGCATAAAATGCTTAGCATAGGATCTAGTCCAGAAGGAAGTTGCCTTAGTTCACCAGGTCTCCCTCACAAGAAAGTAAAACCTAAAACAAGAGCTTTTGGGCAGGCGGTTTGCTTGGGGAAGTGGTCCCTGGGGACAGAAATGGGGGACAAGGACTAGAGGAGCAGAGAACGGGGGAAATCCCTACACGGTATGTCCTCAGGCTGGTCACCACCATGAAAAGAAGGGATTCAGTATCACCAGGATTTTCGGGGGGGGGGGGTGCTGTCTGCCCCAGAGACAGAAGAAGGGATGGTTGATACAGTCCCATGGGGGTTCGCTCTCCCATGCATTCAGACCACCGCTACCTTAGTGTCAGGCAGATTCTTACAGGCATACCACAAGACAGCCTCGGAGAAGCCCTGGAGCAGAAAGCAAGAGGAGGATTACTGTGAGGCTACATGCGGACAAAGAAGGTTGCTGCAGCAATGACTGGAGTAGGAGGAGAGCCACACAGAGGAGATAGATCACAAGTATTCAATACAGAATTCAAACATGTTAGTGGACCAATGGAGATGATGATGATGATGATGATGATGATGATGATGATGATGATGATGATGAAGATGATGATGATGATGATGAAGGAGGGTATGTCAAAGAGACCCCTTAACTGATACCTGGTGAGGTTAAAACTTAGGATTCTAAAGGCCTGTGATATAGTAATTGTCACACTTGCTGTGTGAATTAAGACAATTAAGTGTCTGCGCCTCCCTAGCATACTGCAGAGAACTGAAGCTGTTAGGTGTCTCTCTCCCTCCTGCCTTCCCTTCCTTGGTACCTGAAGGGCAGGACAGCCCACTGTGCCGCCAGAAGCCAATTAAACCCCCGTCCACAGATGCAGGTTCCAGTTACTGAGCTAGACCCTACAGTTTCACTCATACACTTGATGTCACTATCTACTCACTTCTAGAACCTGCCCTACTTCCAACAAAGATAATAAACAGGAAAACAAATTCATATGAACTGAGCACATGAGCATGTCCTAAGCTTTGTGTATTTGGTAAAACCCTGTTGGCATAGTAACAGACACATGTGTAACCACCTCCCCAGATTCCTGTTGATCCTTCTGCCACCCCAGGATGTGAGGCCTTTATTTGTTCCCTATTTCAGGGAAAGAATGTTAACAGCAGAAATTCAGGAAGGGGAGGAGGGTCAGTCCTCTGCTTTTGAGTTTTAAGACAAGCTTTTGAAACTCGTGGCAGAAACAAGAGTTTGAGAAAACAGTTTTCTGGGTTTCAAATTCCTGGGTTTTGAGTTATCAGAAGTCAAGGCCCCTAAAAGACTCTGGGCATAGAAATGATGCCATTAATAATAGATTTGGGAGAATTTATAATCAATCAGAGTGCGATTTCCTGCCTTCAAGGAGTCAGTGATTGCAAGGATTGAGCAGAGAGAGAGAGAGAGAAGAGCAAGGAAGATTGTATGCTGCTGTATGCCCAGGAAGGGGTCTTGAAACCTGCCCCATCACTGGCCCAGGTCATGTCCCAGGGGAACATGACCAAAGGAAAGAAGATAATTTGGGGGAACTGAGAGCAGACACCTGTATCTCGTTCCCAGGTGAAAGCCAGGGAAAAACAAATCCTAAAATTACCCCCAAATAATTCTTGCCATGAAATAGTTCATGACCTACGTAGACCCCTCCCCAGGAGTGTGGGTTGGAATTATTGATTCTTTTATTAAGAACAGAGAATGGCAGAGGCAATGGGACGTCACTTCCAAGATCAGGTTGCAGAAAGGCTGTTGTTTCTATCTTCTGTCCCCTCTCTCTCTCCCTCCCCCAGAGAGGCTGGCTGCTGTGTTGTGAGCTGCCCCATGGAGACATCGGTGTGGCAAGGAATTGATGTCTCTGACCAACAGCTGGCGAGGTTGAGCTGCTCAGTCCAACAGCCAGGTGAGCGAGACTGGAAGCAGAGGTTTCTGCAGCCCCAGCTCACACGTTGACTGCAGCTCTTGGAAGCCCCTAAGCCAGAGACACTCAGCTAAGCTGCATGCAGATGTGCTTACTGCCTTTTCTCTGCTGTCCAGCGGGATGTGAATGAAGCAGGCTTTCTAGTCTACTCCTGGAGCCGAGGAAATGACTGGGTTTTTTTTTTTTTTCTCTGATGAGGATCATTTTAAGGAATTTTAAAAATCATTAATGAAAACTATTTTCCCTTCCCTTAACTTCAGCAGCTAAAACACTTTTTCTGGCCGGGCGCTGTGGCTCACGCCTGTAATCCTAGCTCTTGGGAGGCCGAGGCGGGCGGATTGCTCAAGGTCAGGAGTTCAAAACCAGCCTGAGCAAGAGCGAGACCCCGTCTCTACTATAAATAGAAAGAAATTAATTGGCCAACTGATACATATATATAAAAAATTAGCCGGGCATGGTGGCGCATGCCTGTAGTCCCAGCTACTCGGGAGGCTGAGGCAGGAGGATCACTCGAGCCCAGGAGATTGAGGTTGCTGTGAGCTAGGCTGACGCCACGGCACTCACTCTAGCCTGGACAACAAAGCGAGACTCTGTCTCAAAAAAAAATAAAAATAAAAAAAATAAAATAAAATAAAACACTTTTTCTGGCCAACCAGACTAAATGGGATTGAATTTAGAATTTTCCCGTTTGTACCATAATCATGTAATTTTTTTTTTAACAACACACCCTGTGTTTAATTGCAGCAAACGCAGTTACAAAAGGCTTAACACACAGGCAGAGGTGAGGGTAAATTAATCACCTCTCACGCAGGAGGGAAAACACATTAGTGCTCTGTGCTGAGTGTTGGAAATGGGGCCCCTGGGAATGGGGAGTTTTCCAGACCGGGGGGGGGGGGCCTCGGATGCTGTGAAGTGCCTACACCAGCACTTTGCGGGCCCTCCTTCCTCTGGCTCTACCTGCCCGGAACACTCGGGGAAGAAGTACTTTGCGGTCTAAGGAAGCCCTGGACGGCGAGATTTCAGGATGCTTCATGGGGCGATTACACAAGACTCACTCATCATGGGGACATATGTGCTCAGTCTAACATGCATTGATTAAACACCTATTATATTTCAGGCACTGTATTAGGGCCTGGCATGTAAGGGAGAGAATATTAAGTCTGATATCCAAGACCTGGATGTAATAACTGAATCTGAGGGCCAGGCGCGGTGGCTCACACCTGTAATCCTAGCACTCTGGGAGGCCAAGGAGGGAGGGTCACTTGAGGTCAGAAGTTTGAAACCAGGCTGAGCAAGAATGAGATCCCGTCTCTACAAAAAAATACAAAAATTAGTTGGGCATCATGGTACGCCTCTGTAGCCCCAGCTATTCAGGAGGCTGAGGCAGGAGGATTGCTTGAGCCCAGGAGTTTGAGGTTGCTGTGAGCTAGGCTGACACCACGGCACTCTAGCTGGGGGATGACAGAAAGAGACTTTTCTGCCAAAAAAAAAAAAACCAAAAAAAAAAAAACAAATCTGAAAATTGCCTTTGCCCAGGCTTGGCATGTCTGTCCCACCTGTCAATGACCTGTCAACAGAAACAAGGGCACGGTGCTTAGCGGGTGTGCGTACACGCACATTGTGCTCACTCTGCTCTAAGAAAGAAGTGGATAAATTGAACACAGAGCACAAGATTAGAGCCCTGGTGGTTTCTACAACCCATCTTTCTCACCGGACTGGGAGCTCCTGGGAAGGTGAGAACAGTCCTCCTCTCTGTGCCTGCTCGGCTTCCTACAGTCCACGTCTCTGCATCCTAGCACTCGCGGACCGCTCGTCTGGGCGACTTCCTTGCTTTCTCCTTTGCTGCTCGGCTTTGTAATTCAGCTCAGGCACTGCCGCCTCCTTCAGGAAATCTATTCTGATCTTTAGGCTGGAATGTGTGCCTTCTTCTGTGCTCTCGTCCCACACATGATGGCGGCGTGACTTGTTCACAGCGCGACTTCCCTGTCTGGATGAGACACTCCTGAGAGCAGGGACTGGGGCTTCTTCAACGTGTTGGGCAACGCCCCTACCCGGTGGGCAGTGCAGGTAGATGCCTGATGAGCTGCTACTGAATGAATAAAAGCTGTTCTTTCCTGGTGCTCGTTTTCCCTGGCTTCTAAATCCCCCTTCCTCTTTTCTCCCTCTCTTTTCCTCGTTAAAAATCAATCTCAAATTACCCTTTGTTGTGAAATTTGAATTTGATACGCCTTCTTCAGTATCTTGGGGCTCTAGTGGCTTGGGAAGCCGGAGACCTTGTTTGTTTCACAGGCTTGGTTCGTTCCCTGAAATACTCTTTGTTAAGACTCACTTTAACAATGTCCTTATCGCCAGCCGACTCCTGCTCCGGAGGTGTCTCAAGCTGTGCAATTATTTTACAGCATTTTTCTGATCAGCCTGGGACCCACGAGGGCTCATAAATGACACTTGTCTTTGTGTTGCTACTTTCCATGAGTTTTCAGAATTAAGCTCCTCCTGGAGCTCCAGGCCCTCGTTGGGGAGAGATTACCTTCCATTCAGTGAGAGAATAAAGGTTAATTGGTAAGTGGGCCTTGTAAATTAAGAAGATACTTGCAGTGAGATGGAAACAGAATCCACAACACGGGCAGCACATTTCTAGATTTATGCACTCCAGCACTGGTGAGCCTCAGAGAAAAGTAGTGACGTTGGAAGTCCTTAAAACGGAGCAGGCAAGGAGGAATCGAGTGTCTGCTATGTCCTTCCCTGAGCGACAAGCTTACGGACATTGCTGTACCTGGCTATGTTGGCCAGCCTCCAACATGGCCCCAGTGACTCTGTCTTCCTGCTATTTATGACCTCCTATAGTCCACTTCCATATGGGATAGGCTGACCTGTAAAACCAACAGGATGTTTCAGAAATTCCGTGGTGTGACTTCTGAGGCTGGGCTATAAGAGACACCATGGCTTCCCTCTTGCTTTTCCTTGGGTAACTCACTCTGAGGGATGCAGCTGCCATGTTGTGAGGGCGCTCAAGCAGCCCTGTGTCCAGGTGCATGTGGCGGGAAAGTGAGGTCTCCTGCCAGCACACGGGACTAACACGGAGTATGCGGTCCACCCTGGAAGTGGATCCTCCAGCCTCGGTTGGGCCTTTGGATGATGGCTGCAGCCCCACTTGACAGCTTGACCGCAACCTCAAGACAGACCATGAGCCAGAGCTACTGGTTAAACTGCTTCCAAATTTCTTCTGCCACAGAGTCGATGAGATAATAAATGCATATTATTTTAGGCTTCTAAGTTTGGGGGTAATCTGTTATGCACCAACAGATAACTAATATACTAGTCAGCCCAGTGTGTCAGATATGGTTATTTTCATTTTAAGAAAGGGAAATATGCAGTTCACACCTTATATTCTTTATACCCAATACCACTATGTGTTGGCCCTTTAGCAAATCAACCATTTAAAATAAGGTCAGGAAGTGAAGAGGAGATGGATGAGGGTATGTTGAAAAAGAAAGTGATATGACTGGCTGAAAGCATCACAAATTCCATTTTATTTCATCCTCACAACAATCCTATCCTTACACCCATTTTACAGATGAGTAAACTAAAGCTCAGAGAAGTTAAGTAACTTGCCTATATGTGAAACAGCTGGTAGAACTGCAGAGGCTATCGTGCGTCCAATTCATAAGAGAGTCAAGGCACTGGATAACCCATACAATATTGAGAGGTAGGTATTATCCTATTCATTTTATTTCAAAGAAACTGAGGCTCAGAAGGGGGAAGTAATTCATACCAGTGTTCCACTACAGTAAGTATTAAACCCGTGGTTGATACAACTCCAGAGCGTTTCCTTTTCCTTTGATATAAGAACGTCCCTGCTCCTTTAGGGATAGATTATCACCCCCTGCCGTAGATTATAGCTGCTCTAGCCACAGGAGGGAAAAATTGGTAACCATGTGAGATACTGGATATGTAACCACTTTACCATCTATATATATCTTATAACATCATGTTGTATACTGTAAATAAACACAATAAAACTTATTTTTTAAAAAAAGCGCAACAGAGATAAAAACCAACCTGACTCAGTATATTTAGTGACCTCACCAATCATTCATTCAACAAAAATGTATCAGTGTTTTGCGCTAAGCTCTGCTCTCAATGCTGGAGATAGACTAAGAAGGGATGCAAAGTCTTTGACACTCCTCTCTTTAAGAGACGGAGGTCTCTGTCCACACCCTTCCAGGCAGGCTCTGTGGCTTCTTGACCCATAAAGTATAGAAATGATACTGTCTCAGTCTCTAGGGCTAGACATTAAAAGACTGGCAGAGTCCACTTCCCAGCTCTTGGAATGAGTGATCTGGAAGGAGCCAGCTGCCAGGCAAGAAGTTCAATTGCCCTGAGACTGCCGTGCAGTGGTGAAGCCCAAGCTAGCCGTGAGGGGAGGAGGTGTAGAGAGAAGCCCTGGTGGCCAGACCCCAGCTACTCCAGCAATCCCAGCCCAAGCTCCAGATGTGTGGATGAAGGTGCCCCACTGGACATTCCAGTCCCAGGAGACTTCACAGGCAGTTTATAGATAATCATATGTCACTCGATGCGTGAGCACAACAAAATGATGACTGTGTTACACCATTGCATGTGAGGTAGTTTGTTATGCAGCAATTCATGGCTGGAACCATAATGAACAAGAGAGCCCCAGTCCCTTCCTTTCTGGCATAAAAGACATTAAATTAATAAACATCATAGACACAAACTACGGAAAAGTTATGCCTAACTCAAGGGAGCTGAATTTGAAATGTGTGTATGTGAATTTCTGAAAATCTTCTGCCCCAATCCCTTCCTGGTTCAGTCCACCCTCCATAACCATAGCAACCAACATCCCATGATGACCAGCAAGAGCATTATCAAAACCAACAAAAGAGATTCAGCCTTGAAAATATTTCCTTTGCTTTCATTTCAGGGGTATTTGTCCCTAGCGGTCTAATATTTTTTTCCTCTTCCTACAAACTCTTTGGATTCTCAGACTAGCAGTCCATGACCCTGGAAAGTTTCAGATGGGCACAGATGTTACCCAAAATTTCGACTCCAGCATCAGTAGATCAACAAAATGCCAAAATTACATAAGGCCCTTAAGTCAGCTAAAATAAATGTGAAAAAAAAATAAAGTTTTCTAAGAAAACAGATACTGGTTGGCCTTCTTTAATAGTGATTATCTATAAACAGTGCTAATTCTGAGAAAAAAAGAAGAAGGAAAATGTAACCAAAAATGTGTTCGTTCTGGTTCCTTATTTCTTGGTCAAGTAGTCCAAGCTAGCTCTAAAATGATTATTGGATCCCCTTTAAACATGTCCCCCTACACCAGTGACTCTCAAGCTTGACCACAAATTGGCATAACCTTAGCATTTTTTCATTAAACAATTCCTGGGCCCAACCCCAGATCAACTGAATTAGAATCTCTGGAGATGGTGCCCAGAATGGGTATTTTCAGATTCCTCTGGATAGTTAAATGTGTGGCCGACATTGAGAACATCTGCGCCACAAGACTGGGGTAGGCATCTCTTTTGGGGGTATCGGCACATTTCACACTGATCCCCGTTCTCTGAGAACTGCCTCCCCGCCTCTGCGGAGAACCACTGGCGGTTCCTCTGTCGGTAGCTGATCACACCAGTGGGAAACATCAGGCTCAAGCTGGGCCTAATCAATTCTCTCCCCCGGGAACCTGGAATTTGGATTAAGAGACAGCCGCTTTGCAGTGATGTGCGTGCAGAGGCTGGGGGTGGCCGTCTTCTGCCAGCCATGAGCACGGAAGAAAAGAAAAGACTGGTCTGCAGAGGAAAGAAAAGGAGACCAGGACATGGGGAGAAGCAGAGTGGTGGGCGGGAAGAGAGTCCTGGTGGGTCCTCGTGCCTCGAGTCTCTGGCTCCAGACCCTCGAGAGGCTTTGCTGTGCTTGTGCCCAAGAGATTTCCTGGGATCCTTCAGGACTCGATGGCATTCTTTGGGTGGAAAGTGACAGTGCTCAAGCCAATAAGCAGGGAAGAGGAGGTGACCTCAGGCACGCCGGGGCCCAGAGAGCAAACAAGGTCAAATGTCCACGGCTCGCTTCATCTGACGCCTTTCCAATCCATCTATCTCTGCGTATGGGCTTCGCCCTCTCTTCCTAGGGGACAGGATTTTCCCACGTGGTAAGAAATAAACTGCAAGAACCAAATCGCCATCGTTCCAGTTCCAGGATCTCAGAGGCAAGCCCCTTCTCCAGCTCCACGTCAAAAACTCCCAGAGAAGGTCTTTAGGGCAGAGTGGAACACATTTTCACCCACTCATGCAACGCTAATCCCTGTTAGCAAAGACATGGTTCACTAGGATTGGCTCAGTTTGAGTCACCTGACCAATCTCCATGGCAATGGGAACAAGGTCTATGATTGACAGTCCCACCACAGTCCCCTGATGGGATGAGAAAGAGAAGAAATGGGAGATGGAAATCAGATAACAGGAGGTATTAACTACACCTTCCAAGAAATCTCTTTTTTTTTTTCTTGCTTAAGCTCTCTTGGGTTCACTTCATTCTTTGCAATCAAAATACCTTAACTGAGTATGGCTGCAAAAAGACAAGAGGAAGAATCTCTGTGAATTCTGTATCTTGACCGTATCAGTGCCAATATCCTGGTTGTGATATTGTCCTTAGTTTTGCAAGGGGCAACAATTAGAGCAAACTGGGAATGATGAATAGTATCTCTTTGTATTAGTTCTTACAACGGAATGTAGATCTACAATGATCTCCAAAAACAAAGTTTAATTTTTTAAAAAACTAGAAAACAAAATGAAATAAAATCTTGACTAAAGATGACCCTGACACCCAAATTAAATCTGGGCAGAAGTTGGCTACTCAATAGGAAATAGAATACCACCAACATCAATTCAGCCAACATCTTTGGATAGATTTTTTTCCCAATCTTTGTTAAAAGTGACAAAAAAAAAAAAAAAAAATATATATATATATATATATATATATATATATATATATATGTATATATATATATATAGTCCTGACAGGCTCCTTTGAATAGCAGCATAATTCACATCCATGTGGTGATAATTAGAAGGAAAAGTTCAGGAATGTCCCCAAGGCCACAGTTCACACACCGTAAGACATGCCAGAATGTGATAATCATCTCAGAATTAGCACTCATTCTTCATAGTTTCTAAGCACATCAAATATTAAAATACAATTAAGCACTGTGTAAGTACCTAAAAGTTTTAGAATTAACTTTCCTTTTAACTGGGTCAAGGGACCCACTAACGGAGGAAAGTTAAATGTTGGTCCTGAAAGGTCCTTCTGAAATTGGGGACAGGTGTGAGTGACAATCTATCAGCACGGAAAGACTTTGAAACCAGATAGTCCTGGATTGTAAATCTCAGCTCTCCTCTGGGCAAGTCACTTCGATGAGTCTCATCTATAAAATAGACATAATAGTGATGATCTCCATCAATGAGCTGTTGAGAGTGTATAAAGCAGTTAATAAGCGGAAAGCACCTGGCACACAGTAGGTCATCAATGAATGTTAGTTTCCCTCCTGCTGAGAAACAGCACCAAAAAGGCTTTTTGTGGTGATGGATGTGTTTTTATGAGCCCATAAACTCTGGGACTGCACTCCTCATTTAATTAGGGAAAAAAGTAATATGTTCCTGTGGCAGATATTCAAGTCGATGACATGAAATATTATGATGGCATTTTGGTCCTCTCCTCTTGAAAAGGAATGAAGGAAAATGTGCCACTTAGAAAAATTAAGAGACTATAAATCCTTCCAAATTCTGGCATCGCCATACAATTGGCCAGTAAGAAGGTTCTTAAATTAATGTCCTCTTAAGAAATTAAATGGTTGACTGATAATGCAAGTATCTTTGTGACAGATTTATTTACAGGGTAAATAGTCACAGATAGGACTTCTACTTTCCTTGTCCCCAAATTTTTTTTTAAATACTGCAACAGAAGCAATAGCACTCCCATTCCATGGGAGCTGAATGGCTGTCTCTCTACCCTAAATTAGTAAAGAAAAACAAAAGGAAAAAGCGAGATGTCATCTACAAACCATTTTCAACTCCTTTCAGCTTTGTGATCTAAGAAATATAATACAGCAGCAGGACAGAAACGGCTTAATGCAATATCCATTTCCCCCTTCTTCCTCACTGACAAAGCATAGCTTTGTTCAGATTGGCCATCTGCCTGGTTTAAAACTACATTTCCCAGCCTCCCTTGAGAATGGATTGACCATGTGATACACTCTAGCCAATAAGAAATAAGCAGAAGTCAGTGGATGGATGTGTTAGTTCTCGGATGCTGCGTAACAAATTACCCTCAAAACTTAGCAGCTTGAAACAACAAACAAATATTATCTCACAATTTCTGTGAGTCAGGTATCTGGGAGAGGGGAGAGAAAAGAAGACTGAGACCATTCTGCTTCATGTACATTCATTTGTACCAGACCAAAGGGCCAACAGCCACCCAAGGGAAACTTTTCTCCAGGCAGTGGCAGGCGTGCAAGAGGACAAAGAGAGACAGGTGAGCCCTCCAAGGCCAAGAGCTGGAACCAGGATGTTACTTCTTTCATGTGCCATTGGCCACCACAAGTCACATGGCCAAGCCCTAAGCCAAGGAATACATCGTAAACTCCACACCTGGTGAGATCATGACAAGGAATGTTTGGAGGAGGGTTAAAAACTGACAGCCAACAACTCAACCTACCATACACCCCAAACTCATGGATATAGAGATCCATGGCTGGGGCTGAAAGTTCCAAATCTATGCTCACAGGGTTGGTTCCTCGGACAACCAGCCCCCATCCTGAAGCTATCTAGGGGCTCCCAGCCACCAGTCATCTCATTAACATGCAAAAAGGCACCCTTGTCACTCCGCACATTCCAAAAGTCTTAGAGCTCTCATGTTAGGAATCAGGGTCTAAGACCAAATGTTACACAAAAGATGCTCCCCTCGCCCGAATCACTCAGGAAGTTGCACGGGCTTTAGAAGCTCTGTCCCAGGAACCAGGGACAGACACCACATTTATACTTCTTATTATGTCATAAATGATTGCATGTTTTAACCTGTAACATTTCATTGAGGCCGGTACCTGGGGGGAGAAGGGGACTTGGTGAGGAATGATCTTGGGGAGAGCAGAGGGTGCCGTCAGGGAGTCTGGACTTTATCCAGGGGCCCCTGAGAAGCCTGCTTGGCTGAGACGTTGACAGCTTCACTTTAAAGAGCTGCCCATCATTTATAGGGAGGTGAAGGGAGGCCCCTACGGTGATCCAAGAGAATAGGGTACCACTTGGGACACAGGCTGGAAACCCCAGAAGAAGGGCAAGGACAAGAGTTTCTGCATATGATGGGTTCTGTTAAAAGTTTATTGTTCCCACTTTTTGACACCCTTGACAAACTTCTGCTTTTACCAGAAGAAAAGCCTGCCTAGTCCAGAGAGAGAGAGAGAGAGAGCAAGCACAGGACCAGCACTGCCCCTCCTGGGAGAAGATAAAAGCTGATGCAGCCAATCGCTCTTTCCCGAGCCTCCCTCATTAGGGAAAGGGATGGTCAGCATCTCTCCTTGGCAGCTCAAGGGAGAACAAGAGGACGCCTGCCTGCCTGCCCGCACGTCAGAGGGAAGGGCTCCCTAAGTCCTGCCAGCTTTAATCGGACCCCTCTAATCCTCCATACCCACCCACAGCCCCAGGCCAAGGGTCCCCATCCTGACTGGCCCCAGCCTCAGCAGCTCGGCTGTGCCCTTCTCCTCCCAACAGCGTATTTCATGGGAAGGTCGGGGGAGGCAATTGGGGTTGGGAAAAGTAACAAGAGATATGATGGGAGCGTGAAATGGAGCACATAGGTCTGAACCCAGACCAGCCCCTTGATTGCTGAGTGACATTGGGCAGATGACCTCTGTTTGCTTGCTTACAAACTGGGAATAATAATAGTACTGACCTTCAGGATTGTTGTGCAGACTATGGAAGTTATTCTTGTAAAGCGCTTGGGATGGGCCTGCCACTAGGTAAATGCTCCATAAATGGAGAGAGAGAGTGGGAGAGAGCTGGGGGGAGAAGGAAGGAGAGACAGAGAGAGCGAGAACACTTACACTGGAATGGCATGTATTGCATTTGAGAAAAAAACATCTGCTTCTTCCAACATATTGAATGATCACATTTTGATTTGATTCAATCAGTACTTTATTAAGTGCCTATTCAGTCTACATTTGTTATTTAATTTGTCCTTCTAAACAACACGCCTGGGGTAAGCTGTATTATTTCTGTCTTACACTTGAGCACACTGGGACTCAGACTGGTGAGGCACACGGAGCCCCACAGCTCCGTGAGAGTTGGGCAGGGAGTTAGACGCAGATCTGTGCCACCCAGAGCTCGGTCAGAGTCCATATCTTCTGGGCACCATGGCGGCTGTAATCCCTGAGCACACAAGCAGGGATGGACTCTAGCTGCGGTCTCAATGCCAGCATCCCAAACACTTACTGCTCTGTTGTCTGCCCTGCCTCCTCTCCCAAACCCCATGCCCCGAACGTCAGCCTACTCTGGAAAGCAGGATACTATGATTTTTCCATCCTGAATCTCCTGAGGTCTGATACAGAGTAGGGAATAAATCAACATTACAGACTTGAGTTGAAACAATGTCTTCTGAGCGAGAGCAGCGCCAACAACCGCAGCCATCCATCAGTCAGGAGGTATTTACCAAGTGCCGATTATGTGCCTGGCCCTGGACCAGGGACAGAGCAGCACAGGGAAGGCAAAACAGGCACGACGAGCTTAGTGGTGTGATTAAGGGAGAAAGGGAGCCCACTGGGTAGCGTTTGCCAATTTCCATGGTGTAAATATTCCTCTCACGAGCATTTCGAGCTACCCAGCACCAAAATGGAGCCAAAGAGAGATGCTGGCTCCGGCACACCCCGGATTTGTTGGGGAGATGGACAATAAACAAGCAAGCAAGAAAAGTAAATTAGCTTAAATAAGAAGCCATGGGTTCTTGAAGGAAATAAAGGGGTTGCAATGACAGAGAGAGATAAGGAAGCCACATTTAAGCTAAGAAGGAAGCATATGACTCTTTACTTTTCAAAGAGGATTTTTCAGTCCAAATTAAGCTCTGGTATTTATCACGGAGACTTATTGGAGCCGACAAATCCCTCCTCCACCCTCTCTACCCGCCGGGAGGGAGGGGGGCTGTCACTGAGGACCTGCCACCTGTGGGTCTCTCCCCCGGAGAAGAGACGGTCCTTCCCGCACAGGACTTGGCAGCTGAGGACAGTTAAACTGATTACCCCGCCGCTCCTTCCCTCTCGCCCGATAACGTCTTCCTCCCTGATGGCTGCTGTCGTGGGACCAGCGGTGAATCAAATCAACAGTGTCACCTATTAGGCTGATGCCAAGCCCTAGAGGAGATGGCTTTTCTTCCTCGACTTTTAACAGGTACTATGTAGCCATTGGGTCCCAAAGAGACTCCTTATATTATTTCATTTTATTTATTTACTAGCATTGGGAAGTGTCTCCCGTTGGCCTTATTCTGTTCAGATTAATCCAAAATGAAGACTCAGAGAAAAAATGAAAACTTTTTAATTCTTTTTATTCCACCGTGAGAGTCAAAGGCATTAGTGGTCATTCCCAGCGGACACACGGCATCAGATTTTCTGGGTTTCCATTTTATCTCCCCCCTCTGCTTGCTGTATAACAACAAGGGATCCTTTCACTTCTGCATGACTCTGTCTTCCTCTTCTATAAAATGGGCATAATAAAATCCATCTCATAGGGCTGTTGTAAACATTAAATGAGCGAATGCATGCAAAGTCCTCGAAAGAACGCTGGACATACCTGGCATTATTATTGCTTCCCGTTCTTGTATTTGATTCCTGCAATACCTGCCATATGATCGTGCTTTAAATGGATACGTTGTTCATCATGGATTTTTTTGTATTCATTTTGATGTGTTAAAATATTGCATTGAGGTGTTATTTAACTTGATTGCTGAGTTTGAGGGCACCCCCTTAAATTCTGCACCCAAGGCAGGTTCCTCCCTTGCCTCACCCTAGACTCAGCCCCAGTGGGTGCACAATAAATGCAGGGGTCCACTCTTTGCGCCTCAGCATCCCCCCCACCTCCGCCCACTGTCTGTGGTCAGCCCCCTTCAAAGGCCCTTCCCCAGGTCCTCAGAGCGCAGGGCGCCCTGGGCGCATTCTCCGTTCTTTCCAGACAAGCCTCTCATTCCGCACAGCGATTGTGGCTCCAGGATAGCGACCCCGAGGTCAATTTTGCGTGATGGGAGAGTCGCTGGCTGATTGCAGGGGAAGAGACAGAAGGCCGTAGCTGACACGAGCAGGCGAGACTGGCTGGTGAGACTGGCTGGTGGCAAAGAGAATGAGGAAGAAGGGACAGTTTCTGAAAGCATTGCTGGGGCAGCTACAGCAGGACTTGATGGCCACTTAGATCTGAGGAGTCGGGGGGAAGGAGGAGCAGAAGGGGACTCGGAGGCTGGCAGTCCAGGCACGAGGGGGGGAGGGATGGTCCCGTTCACGGAGGGGAGGGGACAGACGCCTGACAGGCGGGAGGGGACATCCGCTGCGCCCTGGTTGGGCCGCCCTGGCCCCGCCCGGGGCTTTGCTCTGCGTCCACCCGCGCCTGTCCGCCAAGCGCAGCTCACGCCTCGCGGGGGAAAGACCGCAGGCTGTGAAGTCACACAGACCTGGGTGTCGAGATACGACTTTAATAATCACGCTGAGTTCTAGTATGAAAATAGAACCGGCAGTGAAATTAGAGGGGGCAGAAAGTGTTCATCCTTGGTTCCCTGCTCCCAATTTGTTGCTAGGAGCTCCGAGATAAGGTGACTTTGGAGAAATAATCCCTGCCTCCTGGCCCTCGTTGGGTCTGAATGGCAGGGCCGCGGCACAGCTCTCTCTGAACGAAGGTGTGTGCAGAAGCCACAGACGTCTCCTTGCCCTTCTTGGGTTGCTGCGTCTGAATGTTTGTGTCTCCCCAAAATTCACACATTGAAACCTAACCCCCAACGTGATGCCACTAGAAGGGAGGGCCTCTGGGGGTGGTGAGGCCATGAAGACTCTGCCCTTGTGAATGGGATGAGTGCCCTTAGAGCAGGAGCCCCAGAAAGCCAGCTGGCTGCTTGCGCCACGTGAGGGGACAGCTGGGAGCCTCGTCTGGGAACCGGAGAGCGAGCCCTCGTCAGACCCCGAATCTGCCAGTGCCTTGAACTTGAACTTCCCAGCCTCCAGAACTGTGAACAATAAGTTCCGGTTGTATATAAGCCACCTAGTTTGAGGTCTTTTTGTTACAGCAGTCTGAATGGACCGAGAGACAGGTACCAATGGCATGAGGCAGGTGGTCGGAGACTTCTTAGAATAGAAAGAGATGATTGCTGCCAACAGCAGGGGCTCCTCCACCCCTTGGTTTCTCGTCTGCTCCTCCATGGAGTGTAGCCTTCCCAAGACAGAGACTCGGTCTGTTCTCCCCATTGCCGTCCCCGTAGCCCCCATCTGGCACGTAGCATAGAGCGGAAGCCCAAATATTTTCCGAGCCAATGTGGGATGAATCTTCTCAGCAATAAACAGAGAGTAACAGAACTAAGCAAGGCGGGAGCACACAGGTATGGTTTGTTTCTCCCTTAACATACCCACCAATGTCTACCCCAGGCTTGTCAGGAAGGTGTTGTGTGGGGAAGGGTATGGAATGGTGGGAGAGTACTTGGGAAATTGTTGTAATTTAAAAATGTGTAGTCTTTGGGCAAACCTCCCTCTCTGTGTGTGGTTTAGTCCAGATACTACTGTGATTCCCTGGGTGAGGCGGTCATCATGTAGCCACTGAAACCTCCTAAGATTCTACCAGCAAAGCAGTCTGTCTTCATTTTTGATACTCTGAGGTCTTGGGGCCAGAGCCATAGGCAGGATGGACTCTGGCGGCCGCAACCCTAGGCAGGCATCACGGGTGATGCTGCCTGTCTTTAAAAGCGATGAGCTGTCGAGGCGGGTACTTGCTTTAACAAACGTGAATGCACGGGACATGGTGTTAGCCTGTAAGGGCAACGAGGCTGCCCTGTTCACACTCCCATGTCCCCTGAGTGCCAGCATGCAGTAGGTGCTCAATGGATACTTAGGGAAGGCATGCGTTGTGGGTTGAATTGTGCTCCTCCAAAAAGATACGTTGAAGCCCCAACTCCCAGGACCTGAGAACCTGACCTCCTTGGAAATAGGGCCTTTGCAAATGTAATCAAGTTAAGATGAGGTCATGGAGGTAAGCCCTAATCTGACATGACTGGTGTTCCGATAGAAAGGGGAACTCTGGACACAGACATAAACACACAATGGTAACGTCATGCGATAACAGGGCAGAGACTGGAGTGATACGCCTGCAAACCCAGGAATACCAAGCCGTACCTGCAACACCAGGCAGTAAGAGAAAGACATGGAACAGATTCTCCCTGAGAACCTTCGGGAACGCCACGGCCCTGCCAACCTCCTATATTGGACTTCTGGCCCCAGAGCTGGGAGAGAACACATTGCTGCTGCTGCCGGCCGCCCGGCTTGTGGTGATTAGTCCGGGCAGCCCTAGGAGACGAATATGGTGTGTTAGTCAGTATTCCCTCATCGTTATGATCCGAGTGTGAGACCCCCTCTGCTGCCACCGTGACCCACACGGATGCTGGAACACAAACATCCGGTTGCCTGACTCCCCTCCCCATCTCCCCCGATACCTTGGAACTTACATTCCTGACACCAAAGCTAATTTTACCATTCAACCTGCATGAAGCTATTTTTATTCCAACCTCCAATCCCACTTTTGTTGAGCTCCAATTAACGAGGTGGCTGAGCTCTTCCGGAAAGTCTCCCCAGAACTGCATAATTAGTCTCCTGTGTCTGCCAGAAGCCAGCACTCGACAGAGAAGGGGCCTCTAGGTCCAGACAATACTCTAGCCTGGTGTCCCCCCCGTGTGGGGCTGGGGACCACTCACATCAACAGCATCTGGGGTGCTGGGCACACCGGAGACCCCCACTTAGACAGCCTGAACCAGTGTCTAAGGGGAGAATTCGGACTACTGCATTTTCAGCAGAGTTCCCAGGAGATTCTGGTGCGAGCTTTGGGGCTCTGGGTTCCAGCCGCGGCGGATGGAGCTAGAGAAAAGAGAGTTCTCCCTACAGTTTTTCCCCTCTTCCCCCTGGTCCTGCAGTGCACTGGGGGTGGCTGTTCTGGGGTGCGCCTTGGAACTGACCAGCCCAGTGTACGCTGGACTGCTGGAGGATGTTCGGGACGAGGTGGAGGAGGTGGAGGTTACAGCCACCCAATGAGACTACCTTCTGGCTGATTCTTTGATCGGATTTCCTAGCGTTTGTTTTCATAATCTTGCTTCTGTTCTGGTATCACATCGAAACAGCCAGTGTCTATCTGGGCAGGAGAAGCCTTCCTATAAATCCATTCATCTAGCAAATATTTCAGGAGGGACTAGGCTGAATACTGTGGATACAGGAGTGAATGAGGCAAGCCAAGCCCAAGTTCATGGTCCTTTGCTTTAGTAGGAAAGGGAGACAGGGAACACGTCAACGGTGCAAGATGACATGGCTGGACTTCAGAGAGTGATCGGGAATGGTGAGGGTGGAGAGTCGTGGCAGGGTCAAGTTATGTGAGCTGCCCAGGAGGGTCTCTCTGAGAGGGTGACACACACCAGAGACCTGAACGAATGGAGGGACAGGGCCTCCGAAGTGTGTGCAAGGAAGGCGTGCTCACAGGGGAGGGACTGATTAACTACCCGGAGGGGGAAGGCTCCAGGAAGTCTATACAAAGACTCAGCATATTTTTAAAGGATGATAAGGGGTTTGTCTGGTGCACTGGGGGACATGCATTTGGACAGCAGGAACCCCTTCTGCAAAAGCACAGATGCGAGAGCTAGTGACAGACTCAGGAACACCATCACGAGGGTGCAGGAAAGTGAGCTGGAAGGCAGGTGCGTACAGTCCGACCCAGGGCCTGGGTGCCGGGCTGATGTGCTAGCTGTTTACTCTGCAGGCCCCATGTATCCAGGGAAGGATTTTGAGCAGCAGCCTGGTTTGGTGGCCCTGTGTTTGTGGAGAAATCCCTCTGACAGTCACGTGCAGAATAGATTGGCGAAGACGAGCTGTAAGCACACAGGCAGCCTTAAAACACAATTTCACAAGGCCTCAGAGCAGGGGAACCTCTGCCTTCGCCTCCCTCCTGGGCTACGAGGTGTGGCAGTGCCCTGTCATTTATGAATCCCCCGTGGTCACTCATCTATGTTGCCAATCGTCCTAGTCAGCTCGGGCTGCCGTAACAAAACGCCATAGACTGTGTGGCTTCAACAGCAAACACCGCATATAGTAATAACGTTCACCAGGTGTCAGGCAGGTGGCGGGGGGCAGTGGGGGGGAGGGGATGGGTATAGTCATACGTAACGGGTGTGGTGTGCACCATCTGGGGGACGGGCACACTTGAAGCTCTGACTCGGGCGGGACAAAGGCAATATATGTAACCTAAACATTTGTACCCCCATAACATGCTGAAATTAAAAAAAAAAAAGAAAAGAAAAGAGAACAGCAAACACTTATTCCCCACAGTGGTGAAGGCCAGGAAGTTCAAGCTCAGGGTGCCGGCAGAGCCGGGCTCTAGTGAGGCCTCTCCCTGGCTTGCAGACAGCTGCCTTCTCGCAGCCTCCACACAGGATGGAGTGAAAGGAAGGCTCTGGTCTCTCTTCCTCTTCGTATGAAGACATTAACCCCACCCCGGGGCTCCACCCTCATGAACTCATCTAAACCTCGTCCCCTTCCAGAGGCCCCACATCCTAACACCGTCACACTGGGGGTCAGGGCTTCAGCATTGGAATTTGGGGAGGACGCAAACAGTCAGTCCATACATTGCCAGGACTCCTTTAAGTCCCAAGGCGTGAAAATCTGAAAATGGCTTATGAATTACCCAAGGAACTAGTCTTGGCACTAAGTGTCCTCTTACGTGTTTCCTGTTTGAAAATCAGGAAATCTCCTACTGCCTTCCTGCTTCAGACATTGACATGAAGGATGTGATGATGGAGCAGCAGCAGCTATCTTGGCTCCATGAGGCAGAAAACAAGAAAATGCTGAGAGAAGCCAATACAGAGCCCAGGCACTGTAGAACCAGCCCTGGGTCCAGCTACTCTGGGATTTCTTCTATGCAAGAAATAATTTGTTATTAGATAAGCCATTTTCAGTTGGCATCTCTTACTTAATACCCTCATTCATCCAAATTACTATCATAAAAACTCAATAAACATTTATAGATCAATGAATGGTCTTATATGTCTGGCACATAGTAGGTATTTTAAACAGTGGTTGAGATATACTGGCCAGGCAAGAAATAACTTTTTGCTGCCTACCAACAGTCACCATCTGATTAGAGAAATTTCAGGATCCCTATGAGCCAACAAACAAGCATAGGAACAGGTTTAGGGTGACGTGGAAACAGCAAGGAGGAGGAGAGGCTTTCAGGCTGTGGTTTTCCATGGATGGATTTTCTTCCCTACTCACATCCGACAAGCCACGGTGACCATCCTGTGTCTAACAAACAGCACTTTAGAGAATAGTCTGCTATTTGGGGAGGCAGGATTACAACCCTCTCTTTCCTTGTAATAGCTGTGATAAGGCAGCCCAGCTGCCTGTTTAGGTGTGGATCTGTCATTCAAGGTCACGGAAGATGCCCTGTGTGGAGCTGTTTGTAAAGACGCCATCCGGCAAGGAGACCTCGAGGAGAATCCGTGATGGAGAAGTGTCAGGCAGTGGCGTGATGGCTTGTTTTACTCTAGAGAGCTACTGTCATGGAAAGCTTTGCTCTGCCCTGAAATATGATAGCTTCGTCAAGTCAGACCCGCTGGGGGAAGGGCTTCCTGCCTGGAGCAACCATCTGAGAAGAGCCGGCACAGTGTGGGGAAGGAACCACAGGGATTCGACTTTGCTGAAGGGAGAGGGACAGAGTCCCGTGGAATAAGCGTTGTCCGCAGCCCAGGCAACAGTATATACGTCTGCTACAATTACAACCTTCATTTATCCAGCAGAACACTCAGCAGGTGCCAGACACTGGGACACACACTTTTCAGAAACTCTCTGTGTTGGTTTCCTGGGGCCACCGTAACACAGTGCCATAGACTCGGTGGCGTAAACAACAGAGAAGTGTATTCTCTCACAGTTCTGGAGGACAGAAGTCAAAACTCAAGGTGTCGGCAGGGTTGGTTCCTTCTGAGGGTTGTGCAGGAGAATCTGTTCCAGGCCTCTCTCCTTGGCTTGCAGACAGCTGCCCTCTCCCTGGGTCTCTTCACAGCATCTTCCTTCCATGTGTGTCTCTGTGTCCAAATGTCCTCTCCTTATAAGGACACCCATCATAGTGGATTGCAGCCCACCGGACGACTTCACCTTAACTTGGCTCCCTCTGTGCAGGTCTGGTCTCTACGTACGTAAGCTCACATTCCCAGGCAGGTGGCCCCTCGAAGCTGGGAAGGGCAAGGAAAGAAACAGACTCTCCCCTGGAGCCTCCAGAAGGATGGCAGCCCTGCCGACGCCTTGATTTAGCCCAGTGAGACCCATTTCAGATGTTTTACCTCCAGAACAGTAAGATACCAATCTGTGTTGTTTTAAGCACTAAGATTGTGGTTACTTGTTACAGCAGCAACAGGAAACTGATACGGTCTGTAATTAAGACCCAGGGACATATCCGAGTCACTCTTTCTCCCTCTGTAATACCCGACTGTCAGCGATGCTGTCCATCCCATGCCCACATTTTCTTGTCTCCCGAGCCCCCAATCCTCCTTTCTCCCCAGATCTGCCCTTCCCACAGCCTTCCTCATCTGTGGTTTCTCCCTCACCCAGTTATTCAGGCCCAAAGCCATGCAATCCTCCTCAGTTCTTCTCCCCCTCATACGACAGATCCAACACAGCAGCAGGTCAGTGTCCAGAATCCAGCCACGTCTCCCCAACCGCCACGTCCACCCTGGTCCAGGCCCCCCATCACCTTTTACCTGGACGTGCCACAGTGACCTCCCTACCCATCTTTCCCTTCCCCATGTGTCTCTGTGCTATTTTATACGTAGAAGACAGAGTGAATAGGGATTCTTTTCCCCAGTGTATGGCTCTGTCAAAGATCAAAGATCAGATGGCTATATGAGGATGGTTCTGTATCTGGGTTTTCTGTTCTGATCCATTGGTCTATGTCTCTGTTCTTGTGCCAATACCATACTGTTTGGGTTACTATAGCCTTGTAGTATAGCTTGGAGTCTGGAAGATTGACGCCTCCAAATTCGTTCTTTTTGTTTAAGGTCGCTTTGGCTATATGGGATCTTCTCTAGTTCCATACGAAGCGTAGAATTATTTTTTGTAGATATGCAAAAAATGACACTGGTATTATATTTTAATGGGGATTGCATTGAATCTATAGATCACTTTGGGTACCCTATCTGGGGGATGGGCACACTTATAACTTTGACTCAAATAGCACAAAAGCAATTTATGTAACCAAAACGTATGTAACCCCATAATATTCTGAAATAAAATTTAAAAAAAGAAAACAGAGTGTTCTGTTATGTTCTTCTACTGCTCAACCTATCCCCCTATCCCAAGGATTCATGTCACACTTAACAGCCAAACTCCTCATGTTAACCTGCCAGATCCTACCCAGCGTGGCCCCTGACCTCTGCTCACACCTCATGTCCCAACACTGGCCATCCCTCGCCATGCTTGGTAGTCAAAGCCCCTCGCTGCCCTGCAAAAGCAAATGCACCAAGAGCACACGGACCTTGGAGCCTTTTCACTTGCTGCCTAAACATTCTTATTCACTCCCTCCAATAATAAGGCCTCTAGTCAAAAGTCACCTTCTCTAACCTCCATATCTAAGTAGCATCCCCCCATCCCCACCCTCACCTCTGTTTTCCCTCCCCTTTCCCTGTTTTCTATTCCCTCCTGGCCCTTATCTCTCCCTAACTCCATAGCATATATTTAATGTGTTTATCATGTCTGCCCTTTTACTCCCTACCAGTACATAGTTATTACTACAAAGTAATACGCTTGCAAAATTTCTTATAACAAAGTGCAAGATGCTAAGACTCCAGAATATCCCAGGCTGAGCCTCTTCCTTTGTTGTAACGTACATAAATTACGTCGGGAACACAGCACCAGAGTCTTGCTGCGCCTGCCTCTCCGGGGGCCCATTTGACCTACCCTATTTGTTCAGCATTGTCACATGAAGGTGGCACTCGGCCCTCTTGTTTGCTCCTGAAGGATTTCCCAAGGGTCTCTGGCAGTCACAACTCAGCTCCATACATGCTAGATTATGAGCACAACGTTGCCAGATCTTTGGATTTTTTTTTTTAAGAAGTTGTAAGTCTGGATTTTTACGTAGGAGCTTCTAATTTTTAACACTGAGCCTACACTTTGCATAGCAACAACCTGCTGGTGCTGAGAGCTGCTGCCCACTATGAGAAGGACACGAACTCTTCACGTCACAACAAGCCTCACCCTGAAGGCTTTGCTTATTTGCCTTACCTGCCTGGCCTCAGACAGTATTTGACTTTTCAACTCTTGATTTAAGGATTTTCATCAATGCTAGGCTAAATGTAAGCTAACAGTATAAAGTAGCTGCCATCAAAAAACTAAAAATAAAAAATTCCAAAAGCCTAATGTTATCTTAGGTTGCATGAATAGAGGTACACTGTCCAGGAGAAAGGAGGTGATATCCGAGTCTGGTTCCCACTGGTGAGATCACACACCAGTCAAGGCCACCATTTCAAAGGAGATAAAGATATCGGAACTTGTTGCTAGGCGAGCAGACAGAAAGGTTGAGCAACTGTCTTTTTTCTTTTAGCTCAAAAAAAAAAGACTGTTAGGGATTTGAGCATTCTCTTCAAATGTCTAGGGGGCATTCATGTGGAAGAGAGACAAGTCTTGGATTGTGGGGCCTCTGGGGAACACAATTAGATCCAGCAGGCAGGATCTACAGGGAGGTAAAGTTCATCTCGGCATTTAGAAAGTGAATTTTCTCACTGGCAGAGCTGAATGGAAAAGCAATGAGAAGGAGTGACTACCCTGCAATATTCAAACTGAGGCTGGACCCCACTTAATGAGCATATTGGAGAGGTGGTTTGGGCATCAGAAATAAGGTGGGGGGGGTTAAGGAAGGAAAGGAAGGAATGGAGGGAGGAGGATAATGGATTTATTAAGTGCCTACTGTGTGCCTGGCGTTCTGTGCATGGCTAGATAATCTTTCATTCCCCTTTCAACATGTAAACTGTGGACCAGCCCATTCCCTATCTAATTGCAATTAACTTCCAATCCATCCGCCACACTGCAGGTGCAGACTGCACACTAATTCCGAGGTGAGGCAGTGAGGTTTCTTTCTGAAAGGACAATGAGAAGCAGAGGAGGAGGCAGATCCAAAAGGTCGCCTCTGCCCCGCTCCCCGCGCCCTCCTCTGCCTCCCACGGCAGCGGGGAGATCATTGCTCACTGGAGAGCCAGGCTGGCGGAGACACGGCCAGAATGCTCTGTCACCGCGGCGCGCGCCTCCACTCTCCTCCATCCTGAGCTTCATCGATGGGGGGCAAAATGTCTTGTTTTGTAAGACAAGCTTGACAGCTGCTCATTGTCTGTCAGTGAGGAGAGGTAATGAGAATTACTCAGCAATCGGGTGTTAACTAAGAGAGCCTCCCGCATAACAAGAGGTCCTCAAGATTCACGGGGAGAAAATTGCATCTTGCCAAACCTACTGTGCATCTCGCTCCTTCCCCAGGGGAGTCCTCGGCCTTCGTCGTGAATTATAACAAGGAGGACCACTGCGGTTGGCCTCCCTGCCACTGTTTTGCCGCCGTACGGGCCATTCTCCAAATAGCTGCCAATGGGATCCTTGAAACTCGAACATCAGACATCGCTCCCTGCTCAAATCCTGCCTGTGGTTTCCCATGACACTGAGGATTGAATCCAAACTCATTACCTGTCCAAAAGGACCTTCGTGCTGGGGCTCATGCCAACCTCACCCACCCCACCCTAAACCCCTCTCCGATGGGGCTCTGCAGGCTTGGGTGGCATCCGCCTCAGCTTGGAGTCCCCAAAGGCAGACCCTGATACAAGCATCTAGACCCAGTAGTTTATTTGGAAGGTGATCCCAGGAAGCTGGGGCGGAGGGGAGAGGGAGGGAGAAGAGAGGAGAGCAGGTCACCCTCGGGCAGCGGGAGCCCAGTCCTGCCGGAGACCAGCGGGAGACTGGGGGACACGCCTGGGAGCTGACCCAGCAGGGAGACGGCAGCTGGGATACCCACCCACCACACTCATTGCCTAGCACTGCCATAACAAAGTGCCACCAACAGGGTGGCTTGAAACAGCAGATATTTGCTCGCCGTTCTGAAGGCTGGGAGTCCAGAATCAAGGCGGTGGCAGGGCCACCCTGCCTCTGGAGGCATTAGGGGAGAAATCCTTCCTTGCCTCTTCCCGGCTTCTGGTGGCTGCTGGCTGCGCCTGGTGCTCCCTGGATGACAGGTGTGTGCTCCAGTCTCTGCTCTGTTGCCAGGCGGCCTCCTCCCTGTGTCTCTCTGTGTCCTCATGTGGCCTTTTTGTAGCGACAACAGTCCCTGGAGTTAGGGCCTACCCCACCGTGACCTCATCTTAACTAATTACACCTGCAAAGACTCTATTTCCAAATAAGATCACGCTCTGAGATTCTGGGTGGTGGGGGCACGAATTTTGGAGGGGACACTATTCAGCCCAGTAACAGCCCCAAATTCTCTTTACCCCTTGTCCAGACAATGTTGTACAGAGCACAAGCCCAACAACCGTCCACCTCATCCATTCCCCCAGCTGTACTGGCCTTCAACATGCTATTCCCTCTGTCTGTAACACTCTTCCCCCCAGTATCTACGGGTCTCACTTCTACTATTTTCCAGGTCTATACAGACACAAGTAACAGGAATCCAAATCAAAGTAACTTAGTGCTCGCAAAGCAGGAAACTCATTAGTTCACGTAACTGAGAAGTCAGCCTCCTGGCGAGGCCGGGTTGGGGTCTGAAGTATGCTGTCGGTGCTCAGTCTCTCCCTACGTAGGTCCAGGATGGTTGTCGGAAGTTCAGGCCTTATGTCGTTTCTCGTGAAACCTCTTTGAAAGACAGCATCCTACCTGATAGGATTTTGGCTCCTCTTGGAACCCGGGCTGACCCGAACCATCACTGTGGCCAGAGGATTAGAGAATTGGGATCAGCCGGGTCTGGGCCCCACGTCCACTTCTCAGACTGGTGGCAAACCTCATCCAGTCCACATGGAATGCACTTCCCCAAGAGAAGAGGGTCTCTGTTATCAAAGAAGGGGAAATAGGAAAGCAAAAAACAGCAGGTGGCAACTAAAAAGTCTCCACTCGTATGGCATTTCTTCAGAGAGCCCATCCCTGACCTCCCCTCCCACCCCAAATTAGCCCTATGTTAATCTTGTTCATGAACCCAATTCTTTTCCCTCATAGCACTTGTAATTTGTTTATTACGCGTATACAGTTGTCCCTCGGTATCCATGAGGGCGGGTTCCAGGACTCCACACAAATATGAAAATCCTTGGATGCTCAGATCTCTTATATAAAATGGCCTAGTCTCAGAATAACGGACAACAAACATATGAAAAAATGCTCAACATCTCTAATCATCAGGGAAATGCAAATCAAAACCACAATGAGATGTCACTTAACTCCAGTGAGAATGGCCTTTATCAAAAAGTCCCCAAACAATAAATGCTGGCATGGATGCGAAGAGATAGGAACACTCCTACACTGCTGGTGAGACTGTGAACTGGTTCAGCCTCTGTGGGAAGCAATATGGAGATACCTGAAAGCGAGACAAGTAGATCTACCATTTGATCCAGCAATTCCACTACTGGGCATCTACCCAAAAGATCAAATGACACTCTACAAAAGGGACACCTGCACTCAAATGTTTATAGCAGCACAGTTCACAATTGCAAAGTTGTGGAAACAACCCAGCTGCCCATCACTACATGAGTGGATCAATAAAATGTGATATATGTATACCATGGAGTACTATTCAGCTTTAAGAAACAATGGTGACATAGCACCTCTTGTATTTTCCTGGATAGAGCTGGAACCCATTCTACTAAGTGAAGCATCTCAAGAATGGAAAAGCAAGCACCACATGTACTCACCAGCAAATTGGTATTAACAGATCAACACCTAAGTGGACATATAGGAGTAACATTTATCGGGTGTCAGGCGGTGGGAGGGGGAGGAGGGGCATATACGTACATAATGAGTGAGATGTGCACCGTTTGGGGGATGGTCACACTTGAAGCTCTGACTCGAGGGGGCAAGGGGGCATGGGCAATATACGTAACCTTAAAATTTGTACCCCCATAATATGCTGAAATAAAAAAATGTATTGAATGAATGAATAAAAAAGAAATAGAGGAAAATTCAGTAATAAACAGATCTTAATAAATATTTTAAAAAATGGCCTAGTCTCTGCATATAACCAGTGCACATCCTCCAGCAGACTTTAAATCTTCTCTAGGTTGCTTACAACAAATACCATGTAAACGCTATGTGAATAGTTGTTATACTGTATTGTTTAGGAAATAATGACACAAAAAAGAAAGTCTGTATATTTTCAGTATAGATGCTTTTATTTTCCTGAATATTTTCAATCCAAGGTTGGTTGAATCCACTGACATGAGCTCATGGAAGGCTGATTGTATTATTTCTTCAATATCCGTCTGCCTTACCCACTAGACTCTGAGCTCTCTGAGGGCAGAAATGATGTGTGACTTGTTCACATCTGGACACACCTCTGCAACCACTTACTAGTGCTTGCTTTGCCCACAGCAGGTGCTCAATAAATACCATGGAGTGGCTTTGTAAAGGACCTCAGTGACTATTCATTCCAATGAGTCATGCACGGTGCTGGGAGTAGGAGCCAGGTGTGCCAAGTGCCAGCAATTTTCAGAAACCCAGTCCTCCCGATCCCGGCTATGGCCAGCATCGCTGGAGCAAACCCAGCCTGACAGCGTGGCCCAAAGCCTACCTTCAGCCCACCTGTCCCTCGTGAAGTTTTTCCTCCAACATTGGCCTCCCTCCTCTCGCTGCTCAGCCTTAGTTGGCTCAGCTTAGCACCAAGGTCAGCGCTCTGCGGCCGGAAGCCCCGGGTTCCGATCGCGATTCTGCTACTCAACACTTCTATGGGTGCAGGAAGGGCCCTGAAACTCACTGAGACTTATTTCCTTGCTGCTTTTTTAAAGACTATTTTCTCTACCTTTAGCTTTTGTGACTATGCTGTATTTTAAGAATCCTTATAAAGCCTTCTATAAACCATCCTGGAACATGGGTGTATCTGCAAAACAGAGATAATATTTGCCAGGCAGGACTGCTGGGAGGATTAGAGAAGATGTCGGCAATGCACCTGGCACTGGGTAGCTGCTATTGTCATCATTATCATTATTTTTGGTGAGGCTGAATCTCGACAAATACCTCCTAGGACATCAAGCAGGAAACCAATTTCCTTGAAAATAAATGTCACAGATATGAAAGGCTTATCCAAAAATAAATAAATAATATCTAATCAGGACAAAATCCAGGGGTACGGTCAGGCCACGGGAGAGGCCCTGCGGTAACCCAATTTGACCCTACCCCCCCCCAATGGCTGGAAAGATAGAGTTGAAGGTGAAACCTCGCGGACACACCGTTCTACTTCTCTGTGACCTTTGCCAGGAAGACTGCAGGGCCAGAGGTGAGTTAGGTGAAGTAGGAGGAACAGACATTGCCAAGTGGCCACACAAAGAAGTCGAGATGGAAACGGCTTTGCTGTGAGCCACTGCAAGCACAAAATATGGTAGGGGAATGTGCCCACAGAGCGAAAAAATAAGATTTTTTACATGAGAGCTTTGGAAACAACAAGTCGAAGCTGCAGACGGGTCCAGCTCTTCAGTAAATACACTGGGAGGATTCAATGTTTATAACTAACAAGAAAATGAAGAGCATGAGATGTATCCCCTGAAAAAGTGAGGAAGGGAGGAATGGAACCTGATGAAAAGGTACATTTTAAAAATATCAATTGCAAGAAGAATCGACCAAGAAAACAGAAGATGAATTCTCCATAACGACAAAGAAATAAGGAGCACGAGTGGTCTCCTAAAATCAAAAACCAAAGAATAAAAGCTCAAAGGAAAGTTTATGGATCAGCAAAAGAGGAAAAAAAAATAAAGGATCAGGAAGAATTCAGACAAAACTGGGAGATAAAATATTACAATGATAAAAGCCACTTTAGGGAAAAAAAGAAAAGTAAAATGATGTGACTGAAAATGAAGTCTGGGATGTAAAGGAGAACTTTGATGGTACAAAGACAAGAAAACTGCCAAACCTTGAAAAGCTGTGCGTGGGCTGGCACGGGGACTGGAATCTGTGGGAGCCAGATGCCGGAGCTACTCCTCTCCCTCACCACTTCTCCCACCCATTGGGCACTTTCCAAGTAAGGAGTGGTACAGGAAGTTGGGGGCTTGGCTGGAGAGCAGAAGTAGATCTTACAGTCTTGCAGTTCTTAAATCACAGCTATCTGTAGGAGAGAGAGGCCTGGTCCCACCTTCAAAGTATTAAGACCAGATGTGGGTTAGGCGCAGTGGCTCACACCTGTAATCTTAGCACTCTGGGAGGCCAAGGTGGGAGGATAGCTTGAGGCTAGGAGTTTGAGACCAGCCTGAATAATGTAGCGAGAACCTCTCTCCACAAAACATAGAAAAAAATTAACCAGGCACAGTGGGATGCACCTATAGTCTTAGCTACTTGGGAGGCTGAGGCAGGAGAATAGCTTGAGCCCAGGAGTTTGAGATTGCAGTGAGCTATGATGATGGTACTGCAACGGAGCAAGATCCTATCTCAGAAAAAAAAAAAAAAGATGAGAACCAAAACTAACTAAAATAGCGAACTAGCCCCAACCAGCTCAACTTCTGATCAGACTAAAGAGTAACTGAAGACTAACCCCTTATGTTAGCTGCCTGAAAGAGAAAATCTGAACCATTTCTGGGGTAAAATATTATCATCTTCAGTTTATAGCTCTCATATCCAAATTCTGGCACACAATAAAAAAAATATCAGGATAAATCAGGAAAATGTAAAGAAAATCAAGAGAAAAACAGATGACTAGATGTAGAACAAGAGATGACAAATATAATTAGTGTACCAGTACTTTAAAATAACTATCATAAGATATGTGAAAGAATGTGGAGTAAAATATTAACAATATGGGTGAAAATATGAAAAAAATTCAAAATATTAATGTCAACTCCAAAAGAAGAATTAAATGGAAACTCTAGAACTGAAAAATACAATATGGAAAATTGAAATAGAAAACTAACTCAATGGGCTCAGTAGTAGACTGGACATAGTGAAAGAATTAGTGAAGTTTAAGACAAGTCAATAGAAATTATCCAAACTGAAGCAAAGAGAAAAGGAATTTCTGCAATAGAATGTTAGAGAGCTATAGGACAATATCAAACAGTCTAACATATTCGAATAGAGTCTCAAAAGAGAAGGAGTGAGAAAATAGTACAGAAAAAAATATTAGAAGAAATAATGACTGAAATTTTCAAAATTGGTAGAAAACATAAACTTAAAGATCCAAGAATATCTACAAACTCAAAGGGCAAATGCAGTGAAAATCACATCTAGGTGCCTCATAGCCATCACACTGAAAACTAAAGATAAAGAGAAAAATCTTAAAAAGCAGGAGGATAAAAGACATCATACATTTGGGGAAACAGAGGATAACCCCTCAAGTATTCTGCAAAATACTGTTCAGCATATTCATGAGAAGAAACTATCCAAGGCTAGGGAAAGAAACATCCAAAAAGATTAGAGAGAACAGTACCTGGTCATCACATAGGGCCAGGAATGTCCATCCTCAACAAGGTAAAATTCACAATGTATGACATACAAACTGTATGCTGCCTACAAGAAATAGCTCTTAAATATAAAAGTAAAAGAATGGAAAAAGGTATACTATGCTAACATTAGTCAAAAGAAAGCTGGAGTGATCCTATTAATATTATGCAATGTATATTTCAGAGCAAAGCACATTACCAGGATTAAAGAATTTTATCTCATAAAGATAAAGAGGTCAATTCATCAAGAAAACATAACAAAACTAAGAACTAAAAATATACAAAGCAAAAACTAATAAAACTGCAAGGAGACATAGACAAATCCACAATTATAGTCGGAGATTCTCTCAATAATTAATATAACAGGTAGACAGGAAATAAACAAGCATATTGAAGATTTGAACAATGCCATCAACCAACTTGATTTAATTGACATTTATGAAGAAACTAGGTAGCCATATGCAAAAAAATAAGTAAACTTTGATTTATACCTCACACCATGTACAAAAATTAACTTAAAATGTATCATAGAGCTAAGTGTAAAACCTTAAACTGTAAAATTTCTAGAAGAAAACACAAGATAGAATCTTTGTAAACTTGAGTTGGGCAAATATTTCTTAGGACACTAAAAGTATGATTCATAAAAGAAAAAAATTGATAAATTGTACTTTGTTGAATTTAAAAAATATTATCTCTTCAAAAGACACTGTTAAAAATATAAAAACCAAAGCCACAGACTGGGAGCAGACATCCAATTAAGGACTTGTGTTTGGGTTATATAAAGAACACTGAAAGCCCCAAACTGGGAAAACAAACAACACACTTTTAAAAATAAGCAAAACATTTGAACAGATACTTCGATAAAGAAGACACCGTGGGTGCACATATATGCACATGAAAAGATGCTCATTAGCATTAGCATTAGGGAAATGCAAATTAGAATCAGGAGACACCACTACACTTCTGTTAGAACAGCTGATGTTAAAAAGCCTGACCATATCAAGTGTTGCCAAGAATGCAGAGGAACTAGAAATCTTCCTACAGTGCTGGTGAGAGTTTAAAATGCTACAACTTTGAAAAACAGTATGTCAGTTTCTCAGATACGTACTTCTTTTTTTTTCTTTTTTTTTTTATTTCAGCATATTATGGGGGTACAGATTTTAAGGTTTCAATAAATGCCCATTTCCCCCCCCACCCCCCACAAGTCTGAGTCTCCAGCATGACCATCCCCCAGATGGTGCACATCTCACTCATTATATATGTATATACCCATCCCCCTCCCCCCTGCCCAATACCCTATTACTGTAGTACCTATGTGACCACTTAGGTGCTGTTCAGTTAATACCAATTTGCTGGTGAGTATATGTGGTGCTTGTTTTTCCATTCTTGGGATACTTCACTTAGTAGTATGGGTTCCAGCTCTAACCAGGAAAATATAAGATGTGCTATATCACCGTTGTTTCTTAGAGCTGAATAGTACTCCATGGTATACAGATACCACATTTTATTAATCCATTCTTGGATTGATGGGCACTTGGGCTGTTTCCACAGCCTTGCAATTATGAATTGTGCTGCTATAAACATTCGAGTGCAGGTATCTTTTTTGTAGAGTGTCATTGGATCTTTTGGGTAGATGCCCAGCAATGGGATTGCTGGATCAAATGGTAGATTCACTTGAGATACGCACTTCTGATTCAGCCATTCCACTCCTAGGTATTTATCCAGGAGAAATGAAAGTGTATGTCTGTACAAAGCTTTGCACACAAATGCTAACTGCAGTTTTATTTGCAATAGCCAAAAATGGTAAACAACCTAGATGTCCATCAACAGGTAAACTTATAAACAAATTGTGGTGGCACATCCGTACAAAGAAACACTACTCAGCAAAAAAAAAGGAGTGGACAATTGATGTGCACTACAGCATAGATGAATCTCACAATAATTATGCTGAGTGAAAGAAGTCAAACAAAATAGAATACTTACCCTATGGCTCCATTTTCATAAGACTCTAGAAAATTTAAACTAACCTATAGTGACAGAAAATAAATTAGCAGTAATTTATTACCAGGAGAGAGGGGTAGTAAGAAGGTAAAAATAAGAGGAATTACCAGGAGTACAAGGAAGCCTTGAGGATGATGGATAGGTTTACTGTCTTGATGCAGTGATGACTTTATGATGTAAACGTATGTCAAAATTTATCACATAGTGCAATATGTGGAGTTTCTGTACGCCAATTACACCTCAATAAAGCAGTCTGACAAAAGTCTCCCCCAAAAGTTGTACACTTAGGACTTGTGCATTCTGTGTACTAAAATTACATTTCAATAAAATACTGTTTTAAAAAATCACCCACAAAGCCCTGAGCCTGGAGAGTATGAAATGAATGAAGTGGATTATTTTCCATTCTTTTGTGTCCTTCTTTGGTGGCTTGAGTTTATTTTATGATGCATGTATCACTTTTACAAAAATGATGAAATTATTCTTGTTTGTAAAACAAAAACAGCGCATGCTCTAAAGTCAAACTGAAATGAGTACCAATTCCACCTGCACCACTAATTCACAGTGTGAACAGAGGAATTTTTAATCTCTTGGTGCCTCAGTTTTCTCACCTGTAAAGCAGAGATAACACAAGCACCTGATCCTTTGGGTTGAGGTGGATTTAAATGCGATAGCATGTATAAGTTGCTAAGCACAGTACCTGAGTAGTAAACAGCCCCACTGGCCAGTGGCATTCTAGCTGAAAATGATACCAAAAATCCAACGACGCTCTTTAGTTCACAATACACACAACGTCATCAAATTGTATTCGGACTTTTAAAAAAGGGATCTATGGGAACATAGAGAAAAATGCATTCACCTGAGAGCAAATATCCAATCTTCAGAACAGCATCCCTTCCACTTGGGGGTGACAGAGATAAAAGTCTCAGTTTCCTTTGGGTGCTTATTTCTCGGACCATTAGTAGAATTTCATTTGTCACCTACGCACTGCAAGCTTGGGTGTTACTGAAGAGAAGTCTGATGAGTCCCCAGTGCAGGTGACTGGCCTCGGCATACGGAGGAATTTTCAGTAGCTGATCTCCAGACACAGCCAGATGTTTCCTGGATGTTCACAATGGGATGTCTCCTTGAAATCGGCCCTGGATGCACATTGGGTCTTCAGAGCAGCTTGGAGAAGAAACGATAATCAAAAGATACTACTTTAGACAATTTCAATAATTTTTTACTTTGGAGTAACTGATTGTTATTTATTTCCAAACAGGCATCATGATGCTTTAGCAAGCAGATATATTTCAGGAAAGTGGTCTGAATATAAATCCAACTTCTTCATTGACTCTCTTATAAAATTGTAGATAGGTTTGCCCTGGGGGTGAGGAAGCAAAAAAAAAAAAAAAAAAAAAAAAAACAATTCAACATTTTTAAAAATGCCATGAGTGTCCAGGTTCAAGGCTTTTTTTGTTGGTGTTAATAAAATGGATGATTTTTAAAGCGTTTTCAGAGCTTTGCAGCATTTTGCATGAATTCTAAGTTCCCTTTTCTCTCTTGCCAGGCAAGAATTATCTTCTTCTGGCAACAGAATTATCTTGCAGATTACATAATCTCCTGACACTCCATTTTCAAATTCTAAAGTTCAGCTCTATTTTTTCATTTATATAAAAATAGTACTACTAGATGTGGGCTTCAATATTATAGTTCGCCAGTAGTGACCACCTTGTAAAAATGTGCTTGGGTCTCAATAATTCTTTATTGTATGTAAAAAGAATTCTAGGGCCTGCTGTATTGATTTCTTATGCTCAAACTTTCATGAACCTAGTTTGCTTAAAATTAGGAATATATGTGCCAGGAAATGTCAGTAAGAAGCTCAACACAAGCTTACTCAAGTCGAACACAGTAACACTGGGCATCCAAGGATCTGCCATAGCCCAGGAGTGGGCAGGCCAAGAGAAACCTCGTACAGAGGGAAGGGAACACAACAGCTTTTTAGGTCTCTTTTATGCCACAAACAAGCCAACGGGAGTTCCCTGGGCCCCTCTGTGGCAGAATGGTGAACAGAACAGAAAGGAGATGAATGCTCATGAACGGACAAGACAGGAAGGAGAACATGAACTCACGGTGAGGGGAAGCTAAAGATGGTCTGGACTGAGAATACCAACCTCCCACAGAGCTGAGTCACGAGAATGGGCAACGCTATGGGGTGTGATTTAAAGGAAGACTTCATGGCCCCCAGCATGTCCCCAGCCCGGGGGCCAAAGCATTAGGAGTCCACTGTTAATGAGGCAGAGAGGAGACCAAGGCATCTAAAAGAACGAAAGATCTCAGAGAACAAGGCGAAGGGAGGTAGCAGAGGGAAAGGTAACTTTATCAGACACTGCTCTGCATTGCTAACTGAACCTGGACCTGCTCCTATTTGAAACAGTCTCCATGTCTCCAGTGAGGCAGTCTCCTAGGAAAACATGCTCCCTCCAAAATGCACAAATGCCGCACAGAAGTGGCCTCCTACCTATGCCCCTTTAGTGGGTTGATTCCATTCCTGACTCACTCTTCTGCTGTCATCAAATTTCTCCCAATTCCTTGAGCTCACTGTGTTGTCCGTGAGCTATTCTCTCTACCTGGGCCCTGGTTCAGCATCACTTCCTCCGCACATCTTCCGTGGTCACACTTCCCCCTTTGCCAGGGTTAAGTGCCCCCAAGTCCTGGGCACCCTCCTCCAATATCGTACTTGTCAGCCTGTGCTGTCATGGCCTGTCAGCCTGCCAGCACCTCCACCACACCTCCGGGTCTCTTTCACTGTTCTATCCCTCTGCCTGGCCTGTTGAAAGTGTTTGTCATTTCTTGTTGAATACACAATCAAGGACACACCTACAACCCCAGCGCTGCTACAGGAGTTCTCCTTCCTGGCCCCACACCCACCTAGCTATGCACCTTCTCCTTCAGTCCCTCCATTGTTCACATTTGGGTCTAACTCCGTGACAACAACTTCTAGATGGAATGGTCCCTGCCTGGGAGAATCTAGGCCAAGTATGTGTTTTGGGAAAATTGCAGTTTTTTCTTTCTTCTTTTTTTTTTTTAGCTGAGATGTAAATATTATGGTGAATCTATCCGACAAAATTCAAGAGGGCCGTAGCTCAAAAAGCAAAGTAGGGCTTTCTGCATTTTAATAGTCCCTGAGACGCCCGCAGGGGGAGACTAAAAGCAGGTATGAAACAACATCGTATGGCTGCATTGAGAAGAGGCGCTTCTGTGCGGTCCTCGGAGCCACAGCTGAGAGCTCTCCAAGGTCCTGGCTGGAACGGAAGTGATCTGGCTGGGGGGACAGCGTGGGCGGAGACAGAGCTTGGACTGAGCTGAACAGACCAGGGCTCAAGTCAGATAGAAGAGAGGAGGGCAGGAGAGAAAGAGGGAAGCAGAAGGAATGGAGATTAGAACAGAAGGAGGAGTAAAAAGACAAAAGGAAAAAAATGGAGAAAAAGGAAAGTGGAAAGACTGGTTTATTGTGTATTTCCTAGTTTTGAACTATTACATGCTTATTATGGAAAAACTTAAAAATACAATAAAGAAAAAATAAACTCACTCATAATCCTTTATACATTTTTCTGTAGTTCCTTCCCCACTTTCTATTCCCATATAAGAGATTTTACATGGATTTGTATCTTGCATGTAGCTTCTTAATCCATCTGAGATTTATTTTATATACAAAGGGATGCGGCTCTGAATTTTTTTCTACCAATTAACCAAATGTCCAGCACTATTTGAATGGAGTGCCTTTTTCTTTATACTTTTTCACTTTCCCCTAAATATCATCAGCTGTGTTCTTATATTTCTATACTGTGTTTCTATCCTACATTGTAGCCTGGCAGTAAGGATCTGGCAATCACATAAGCCAACACTGGAAATCCAACCCTTTTACTAACCCGACGGCCTTGAGCATGTCCTGTAAAATCTCTGAGACTCTGTTTTCAGTATCTGTAAAATGGGAGTAGTAATAATACTCCATAGGTTTGTTGACGATAAAGCATTGTTCACAATTCTTAGCACATACTGAGAATTCAATAATATTAGTGATTACTAACCCATTGCTCTGTTCTCATCTTTCCTTTAAAAAAAAAAAAGTATTTTTGAATATCTACCATGTACCAGAATCTGTGCCCGGCCCCAGTGCGACAGGGAAGCACAAGAAAGTGGGCTTGCTGCCCACAGCTTGGTGTCTGTTGCCCTGATGCTATTTTAGAACTGCCACCACCCCAATACACACGCACTCTGTTCCTCAGTAATTCCGCTTTCCACTGGGACTTGGCTAAAGAGCTTGCTAGGGTGTCCCAGCTGTTTCAAAAAGAAGTATGGGTTCTGTGGCCAATCCTCGGGGAAAAGCAGATGGGAACTGACAACCATAAGAGACAGGGCAGCAACCGTAGCTTCAGCGTCCACCATGCCGTTATCCACCGTGCCAGGTACAGAGTTTCTGATCCTCTGGGTTCACTGGAACCAGAGGCACGAAAACAACTTCCTCCCCATCCACAACCCTCTTCCTCCCACAGAGATTCCGCTTCCAGGCACCTCAACCGAAAGAAGTGGGACAAAGCAAGCATGATGTTCCCACCCCCTACCTCAAAGGCCTGGATAACTCCCTTCTGCCTACAACCTTGGAGATCAGGGACTCGTCTCCGAATGGCAGGAAAGATGACTTGAGAAGAGTGTTTCATCCCAGCAGGGACGCCACATTCACACAAAACCACCTGGATTCTCTCCCTCCGTTGGGAGAAAAGACACGCGCCCTGCTCCCTTCCTACTGTGCTTTCGCAGGAAATGGGGCCCCAGCGCGAGTACCCGCCGCCTTCTGCTGAAAACTGACGCTCCGGGTCAGCGCAGACGCGGCCTCCCTCCCGTGCTACTCTCCCTGCGCCCCTCTGACGCTCAGGGACGGCTCCCTTCCCTCCCCGGGAAGCTCTTGTTTATAAATTACAATGGTCAGAAAGGCACTACGTTGCCAGAGAAGGAAACTCTCCATGTTCTTACTTGTAGTCACCAAATAGCCAAAAAACGGACGAAGGCCCAAACTTAGTGTCAGAGAGAACTAGCCCAGGCCCATAAACCGGGCTCAAGAGCTCAAAGGCGCATGATCGGAACAAGGATGACGCACAGGTCCAGCCATGTTTACGCTCCCCCCGCCCCACCGAATGGACATAGGGCTTGAGAATTTAGTTCCGGCACGAGTTCGGCCCCATTTTGCACATACCGGAGAAATAAACAATTGTATGAATCGAGTGCCTTCTGTTTTCTCATGACGGCTTTTCACGTTACAACTCATGTAGAAGAGTATGATCTTCATGAGATCCCTGGCAGCCCTGAAGCCGAGGGGATTGGATACTTCAGGCTGAGGTTGGAGATTCTCTGGAGCCCAGGCGAGGGGTTCCAAATGCAGAAAGAAGGATGGTGGAGAGGAAAAAGACACGTACTACTCAACCTCTGCCCTCAGGCTTCTCAAGGAGGCATTGTCCTTATGATTTTTCATTTATTTCTTTCCTCAAAAACCTTTAAGCCCTTCTTAAAGTGAGGAAGTGAAGTTGAGAGAGGTTAAATGACTTGTCCTTCCTGTCCCGCATTTGGGTACCTGGAAACGTCTGCTCATCTTTGAGGACACAGTTTAGATGCCCCTTCTCTGATGTCCTGGTGCCTCAGAGTCCTACAGGCCTTAGACACACCTCTACACTCACACAGATTCCATGGGGGCTGAGTGCCTGGGTTGGAATCCCAGCCCCACAACTTCCCATGTGTGACTTGGAATGAGTTACTTAAACCATGTGTCTCATTGTCCTTAACTATAAAATGGGAATGGTATTAGTAATTCTTATCTCATTGATTACTTGTGAGGATTAGTTGAGTTAATAATACATGTAAGCACTTAGGAAAGTTTGCCTGGCAAACAGTAAGCACTCAATAAATGTGGATTATTATTATTATTATTATTATTATTATTATTAGGCAGTCATTGTGCTGAGATCCCTAAGGACAGAAACAGTGTCTTATTCATGAAAACAGGACCTTGGCAGTCTTGCCACCTGCATGCCAATGCCTAAAACAGAACCTGCCAAGAGAAAACACTAAAGGAATATTTGTTGAATCTTGGGACAAATGAGTTAATGAACTTAACCCTTCTTCCTCAGTGCCCAGCATCAAGTAAGTAGATGTCATACATCATAAATAAACAACTTCATGGGTGTTTTCAGCCCCCAAATTCTCTATGCACCTCCGCACTTCTTGCAGGAAGGTGCAGACCATTGTCCCCTGACAAAGTACTTGAAAGGAACAACCACCCAGGTTTATGAAGATGTCCAAAAATCCAGCCATGGAAAGCGACCCTAACTTTAATAAGCACCCTTGAGCCTAGCTGGAGTCCCTCTGTGAGAAACTGAAGCTAATTTGGCCTTCTTTGGCCTTCTGATATACTTTCAATAGGAATAAAAGCAACTTTGATTTCCCCTCTGGCCTATAAATAATTCAGTCCCATTTGTGTGTCATTGAATATCTTTTAGCAGGAACCATGCAAAGGTCAGGGCCAAATAAATGTCTCTTCAATGTTTGTGCATAATGTCAAAGAGTATTTTTAGGGCAAATGGTTTTCAGAGAAGAGCTGAAGAGAAATGGTGAGGTAATCATGTTCAAGCGCAGATATTCCCGAACGGATTAGCGTGGGTTTTCCTGACAGCACCCAGAGCCAGACAGCTCCCGACTGCATTGCTAACCCGGAGGAGGGTTGATGAGGACTTCGCTGCCCCCAAAATGGCGTGGTGCAGCTTAAGCTTCTCCCAAACCTAGAAGTGGTGCCAGAACAGTTTCGTCCTAGTTTCTTAAGCCTACAGATTCTAGCAGGATTAAAAAGAAGAAGAAAAAGGAAAAAAAAATTAAAGCACAGGCTTCTTTCTGCATATGAATTAAATGCAGCAATTAACTGCGCCAGGAACAAGACCACAGGCTTTGAAGCCAGGCAACCCACCATCTTGGCTCTGTCACCCTCTGGTCATGTGATCCCAGGCCGAGTACCTCAACCCACTGAGCCTCACTGCTTTTATCCATGAAATGGGAATAATAGCAAAACCCACATCACAGGGCTATTGTGGGAATTATGGTAGATAAGGCAAGTACAAAGCTTAACATCATGCTTGGCGCAAGGTGCTCCTTAAAATTACATGTTCTTCTAAATATGTTGTAGGCCCTGGTTTCCAGTGCCTCTTTCTCTTTTTTGATCTGTTAGGAATCCCTCAAGAATCTGGTTTGTTGATGCAATCCTTTCTTATTTTCCAGTCCATTGCTTTATATATTCTCCTTTATGTCCTCTGTCCCTCTCTCCCTCTCTTTTTTCATTTCATGGGATTCAGGGCGATAGGGGAGGCAGAAAGCTGTGCTCGCTCCTCTGCCTGGTCCTAACCCTTGAAATCCATTATCCAGAGAATCGAGGCCCACAAAGGCTGTTCACCTTAAGATACCTGAAACCCTTGCTTAGAAAAAGCATCAAGGGTAATGCACCCATTTGCCAAACGAGGACATTGAGGCCCAGAGAAAGGATGTGACTTCCTCAAGAAAATGAGGTTCTTCATTTGTGGTTTGCATACCCTCAAAGGATCCCAGGTAGATTTAGAGAGTCCATAACTTCAGTGAGAAAAAAATTAGAGGAAGATTTTCAATAACCTCTAACTGAAAGTTTTCATTTCCTTCAAGTGAACGTCGACGACCAAGCACAGTGGTACATACTTTATTACGACTCTGTCACAAAGGGAAACCACAGATATTTTGCCATCACATCACAATTATTATAGACATTGCAAAATATTATTCATGCTTAGCACAACCTTTGAAATACTGATCGTTATTGGACCTGCACCAATAGTTCTAGTTATTTAAGGCATTATTAAAGAAGTATGTGCATTATTCTGTCATAAATTTGTTATTTTTTAAGTATTTTGCCAGTAATTCTAATTATTTTATTTTAGGAATTAAAAAAAATTTTTTTGAGGCAAGATCTATGTATTCACCCAATTTCCCTTAGGGTCATGTTCCCCAAAAAGGTTAAAAGAGCTAGTGAATGGCAAAGCTGCCATCCAAATGTGTCTCCCAGAAACTTCGGACACATGGCCCCTCCTTGGAGGAGGCTAGAGCTCTCTTGGCCTCCAAGCACACCCTGTGTTGTTCATGCTGCACCTACAATCCCCCACACTTCCTCCCCGTCATTATTCAAGCCAGGGGGGAAGAGGAGGGGGAAAAGGAGAAGGAGAAAGAGAAGAAAGAGAAGGAAATGAACAGCCACCACCCTGATGGCAGGCCTTAAAATCGGCCTGGTGACTTAGTGCACAACAACCCCATCTAGTAGGTACAGAGGAAGTACTAGACAGGCCAAGGGTTTTGTTCAAAGCCACACAGCTGGTGAAGGTTAGGCCCAGGACTCAAGCTTGGTCTGTGAATTCTAGACCACTGCTCAGTATTGCTCCATGATCATCTCTTCTGCCTAAAAGCCACCCCCAACTCCACTCGTCCAATAGCCTCTTCCCTTAGCAAACACCTTCCTAACACATCATTACACCCAAATTGTCTTATCTTTATCTTTATCCAGGGTAGTCCATACTCTGTAATTCTCATTATCTTAAAACTAGCAAAAGTTCCATGAAGAAAGTCTTCATGTCCAAGGGATCATGTCTGAAAGACAGGGACAGGAACGCTCCTTTGCTGCCCAACGAGTGTACCAGTTAGGACAGACCAGGTTATGCAGCAGTAACAAATGGCCCCAAAAGGTCAGTGATTGACAGTAACAGTTCATTTTTTTCTTGCTCCAACTGCACGTCTATCGGGTCAGCTGTCGCTCTGCTCCACGTCTCTTCCCCCTGGGCCTGGGCTGGTGGAGCAGCCGCAATCTGGGACAGTACTTTGGCAGAGGGAAAAGAGAACATGGCTCTTAAATCTTCTGCTTGGAAGTGACTCATGTCACTTCTGCTCGCATTTCATTGGCCAGGACTAGTCAAAAGCATGACATCATTGGGGGGAGGGAAGCAATAGTCTCCTCCAAGGAGGGGGAATGAATATTGCAGTGAATAATTCAGCTTACATAGGGAAAAGCCCAGAAAAAGGTGCTACCTTTTGACTGCAATCTCTAAACATCTTCAGGTTTGACTTCTCATGCATTAATCACATATTTACAAGATTGACCCTTGCTATGTCTAATTTGTATTCATCATAGTCTTAATTATGATAACAAATTGCCCTTTAAAATTATTGAAAAGGTGCCACTTTTAGAGGGTGTGTTTAGAGGAGAAACTACTGTGTCTTGCTCCCTTCTCCCTGCAGTTCTGGCCATCCCTCCAAGACTCTGACACTGCTTGGTCACATTCTCTGTTGTCCCAGGCACAGCCCAGGGCATGCAGCGCCCACACAGCCCCTGGCTCCAAAATGCTGCTAATGAGTGAAAGTTGTGTGTGCTCAACCAAGGCAGGGAACAGCGTTGCAGCCTGCAAACACTCTTCCTAAGCCCTGTTCTCTAATGAAGGGGCTGCTCTGGGTTAATCTTTGTCCCCTCTGAATTTAAATGCCGAGTGGAAAGAAGAGTGTCGATGCGGCAAGATGGATTAGCAGAAGGGGCTGAGGAGCTGTGTCACCAAAATGGTTTTTGTCTTCCCCCTTGATTAATGAGAAGGAGGCCAGGCTGCGCTTTTATCTCAGACAGGTCTTGTTGGAGAAATGTTAATGATGTCATCAGGTGATGGATTTTCTCATACCTGCACTCACTAAACCGTGCCAGATCTATCAAGCCCCGCGTGAGGTGGATTGAAGAACAAAGAGCTTAGAGCTGCAGGAACAATCCCCTTATAATCAACTGGCTGAGAAGACACCATGGAATGGGTGGTGGGGAAGGATGATGGAGCAGAACAAAAGTCAAAAGCTTCTGAAAATCGGTGACCAGGAACCAGACCTAGCCCACAGGTGCAAGTGTGTGTGCATGTGTGTATTTACCTCATACATAGTTTTGTGGGATTTTTTTGCTTTGCTTATTTTTCCCAACATTTTATTATAAAAGTTTTCAAATACATGGCAACCTTGATTCGTTAACATTTTACTGAACTTGATGTCTCCCATACCTATCCATCTGTCCCTCTCCCCATTCATCAAGCCATCTTATTTGGGGTTTATTTCAAATCATACTGCAGACATCAGGGTACTTCCTCCCAAATACCTCAGCGTGATTTTCATTAACTGGACTTCTTTGCTTACAGGATTTTTTGTGTGTAGAATTTGCATAGATTGAAATATACACATTTTAAGTATATCTTTGCAGAGTTTTGACAAATGTACCTATGAGTGTAACCCAAACCCTTGTCAAGACATAGAATATTACTACCACCCTGAAAGTGCCCTCACCCCCTTCCCAGTGGGTTGCCCTGCCCTCGTCATAGGTTGGTTTCGCTTGTTCTAGACCTTCAAATACACGGACACCTTCCACATATGCTCTCCTGCGTCTGGCTTCTTCTACTCAACGCTGTGCTTCCAAGATTCATCTGTGTTTTGTGTGGGTATCAGGAATTCCTTCCTTTCCATTTCTGGGTCATATTTGGTTGAATAAATACCCATTTGTTTAATGCACTATCTACAAGGAAACTTTTAGAGTTAAGTCTCGACTTTTAAAGAACACACATTGATTGCTTTTATAGCTTGTTGGTGTCTACATATTGGAAGATTTCACATGAAAATCTAGATTCTGATGCCTCCTAAGAATCTCAAGATTGGACAGCACGAGGCTCACCCTACCCCATAGCAGCAAAGGGCTGGGTCAGCTGGAGACCAGAAATGTGGCTCCCTCATTTGCCATAGTCCTCAAAAATTCCCTCTCTATCCCAACAAAGCAACTTCATTCATGTACGTTACCCGCCTGTCCCCGAAGGAATATAATTTTCTGACTCCTGTGCACAATGATCAAATGCTCCCAAGTGATTATGGAAGGAATTAATGAAGAAGAGAATAAATGAACCGAGTGTGATTGCCTTGGCCGTGTTGTGTCAGAGATCCTGTGTTGCAAAGTAAGAGTCCTAGGTTTAGAATCGATTATACCTGGGTCCAAATTCCCTATCTTGTATCACCTCCACTTCCCTCTTATGTATTATGGAGATAAAGATCCTACCTTACGGCCGGGCGCGGTGGCTCACGCCTGTAATCCTAGCACTCTGGGAGGCCGAGGCGGGCGGATTGCTCGAGGTCGGGAGTTCGAAACCAGCCTGAGCGAGACCCCATCTCTACTAAAAATAGAAAGAAATTAATTGACCAACTAAAAGTATATATACAAAAAATTAGCCGGGCATGGTGGTGCATGCCTGTAGTCCCAGCTACTCGGGAGGCTGAGGCAGGAGGATCGCTTGAGCCCAGGAGTTTGAGGTTGCTGTGAGCTAGGCTGACGCCACAGCACTCACTCTAGCCTGGGCAACAAAAGTGAGACTCTGTCTCAAAAAAAAAAAAAAAAAAAAAAAAAAAAAAGATCCTACCTTAGCTGCTGTAAGGACCAATGAAATAACATATTCAAACTGCCTCGCACCGCCCGGATGGTAGTTAATGATCATTGACATTGTCATTAACATCATGAACCGGTTCTCCACAAGACAGAAGGTCAACTCATTTTTCATTTTTGATTCTGTCTCTCCAATGTGGCAATTTGAAACCTCTGAATCCTGAGACAGAATACAATTGTGCCTAATGGTAGGCAGAAATTTTCCAACCGCCATGCCCTTCTTTCTAATTAGTCACTGTCTCAAGCATGAGTTCAGTCCCAAAGAGAAACCATCGAAAAAGTCTAGAATCCTGTCAACTGAGCAGGAACTTCCTTCCTAACGTTTTGGAGGACTTGGGACAAAAAGCATTAGAGGTCTTCAAAGATGAAATGAGATGCCTGAAAGGCGGAAGGTCACAGAATAGAAAATCCAAAAATAGACCTATGTACATAACATGATATTAGTACATAATGGCATTGTATTCATATCTAGAGTGGAAAGACAGATTACACCATAAATGGTAACAACCAGGAAACCATCTGGAAAGATATAAAGTCGAATCCTTATTGCACTAAAACAAATTCCAGATGGATCAAAGATTTAAACATAAAATAATGAAACCATTAAAACACTAAAAGAAAAGATTGGAGTTTTTTTTAATAAAATGTTGATGAAGAGAAAACATTAAAGACTCCTTAAAATTCAGGATCCATATATACAAGGGGTATATTTAAACAAACAAAATAAGCAATTCATGCTGTTAGAAATCACAAACAACGTTTTAAAAAGACACAAAAGACTAGGGGAAATATATGTGCATACCAGAGGAAGAGGTCATTTCCTAAAGATAAAGAAATCCTATAAATCAGTAAGAAAAAGACCAACAATGCAACAGGAAAATGGACCAACTTTTCTTTATTTAAAAAGAATATTTAAACATGCTAAAATATGTTCACCCACCCTTAATTATAAGATAAATGAAGATCAAAACTTTAGCAACATATTTTTAACTTCTATTTTGGCAAAAATCGAAGTGTTTGGTAACAAACTGTGGCATTGAGACTGTGGGGAAACAGTCACTCTCAAAATTGCTGGTGAGACTATAAATTGATAAATCCCTTTGAAGAGCAATTTGGCACAGACTTTCAAAATTAAAAATGCACGTATTCTGTGACCCAGCAATTCCACCAGAAAAAGTTATGCTATAGCCATCCTTGAACTTGTGTGAAATGCTGCACATACAGAGGTTATTTGTAGCAGGGTAATAGTGAAATGGTGAGGATAACCTAAAAGCTGTAGATAAGAGATTAGTAAGATAGATTGTGGTATATCCACACAATGGAATACTGCTCTTTGCAGCAATATAGAACAGTATCCAAGATACACTGTTGGAGGGGACAGGGCAGATACAAGGTGGTGAACATAGTGAGTTACCTACCATGGGGATGGAGGAACAGAAAGGGCCTAAGTGCATAGATGGTAAGTGCACAAGATATATCTGGAAGGACATAGGAGAAACCAATACCAGTAATTGGCTCTGAAGAGTGAAACTGCATGGTTGAGGCTGTATATGCCCTTTTAAATTTTGTACCATGTGCATGTATTACCTATTCAAAAGAGATTTTTTTTTACTTAAAATATAATGAATCTGCCATCTCTAAGTCATTTCAATGGGGATGACTATTTTAGCAGACTATTTTAAAGAGTACACAAACATCATTAGAGTGGTCCAAATAGATTCCCTTATAACCTGGGAATTCCAGGAATTTCTTGAAATATATCAGGACTAGCTAATTTCACTGCACTCAAAATGACAAAAGCATTCCTATTAGCTTTGTAGGATCATAACATGCTTTTGGATTTCAGGCCCCCGAGTCTGTCTGCACATGGCAGAGGGAGACTGTTGGGGTCACCGAGCCCCCCGTCTTGCCTTCGGGATGGGTAGGCCTTCCTGCCACACAGCACCGGATGACCACCCAGCTCTGAGGGGCCATCACACACTCAGGGATGGGGAACAGCATGTTTCTTGACAAAAATGGAATTTGGAACTATTTTCAAAGCCAGAACACATTTATACCGTAATGCAAAGGCATTTTTAGCTTCCAAATGGTAACTGACATTTGAGGGCTTACTATCTGCCAAACCTTCGCACGCATTATCTTTTCTAATCCTCGCCATGACTCTGCGAGGGGGCGCCCTGCAGTCTCACCGTTCACAGGTGAAGGCACCCAGGTCACGAGGGGAGACGCAAAGCCAGGCAGCCGGCCCCAGGCAGCCTCTCCGCTCAGCGCCACCTCCCCCCGCAGCTTTGCAAACCACAAAGCCTTCCTTCCACCTGCCACTTCTCTTCCACACGAGTGGATTGTCTGTCTTTTGTGATGCTTTCTTCTAGAACATTACATAGCATGGTAGGTAAGCCCATCAAGAACTCGAGGTAGGACAAAAGGTCTAATCTGTGCTGTCCAACAGAACTGTCTGCAGTGATGGAAACGTTCTGTGTCCGCACTGTCCAGCGTGGTGGCCACTAGCCACACGTGGCTGCTGAGCACTCCAAATGTGAGTGGTAGGATGGAGAAATTGAATTCTATAATGTTGTTTATTTTAAGGTTATGTAGCCACATGGCTTAGGCTGCCTGGTTGGACAGGGCAGCTCTAAGTGATTACACGACGGGCAGGGTATGAAGATTTTTCTCTTATAAAATCAATCGCCCCTTCCCTCTGCTCGCATAACGCTACTCGTGTCTGTTCTGTAGCAAGGTCAGAGCTGGCCCTGGACACACAAGCAGTGTTGGTGGTCAGGAGCTGAGGCCTTGGCATGTCCACTTCTCAGCCATGTAGCTCAGAGCAGGTGACTTGACCTGCTGTGACTCAGTTTCCCCCATTATGAAATAGGAATAAGAACCATTACCACCTCAGAATGAGCTGGCCCATGCGCAGGGCCCAGCACACAGCAGGTTGTTCATCCAGGGTCATGACAATCAGAAGCTTTACTGCTTCCTTTTACAACGTTCTGTCTTTCACAATTAAGTGGTCAACTCCTGAACTGCATTCTCATTCATCTTGGTTCCCTCCTCTTCTCCCGGTTCTAACACACAGTAGGTCCTTAATACAAACATTTGAATTGAATTGAATCCATTGAAGTCCCAATGCCTTTAAATGCTTAATGTTGGAAGTGTCGTTTTAAATATTGAATATGCTGAGACCGAGTGGGCTGCGGGGAGGCAAGTTTTCCTGCAGCTAAAAGAGACTGGATCACATGGGGCTGGGAAGAGATTTGAAAGGCACCTGGAGACTCTCCTTCTTGTATCACCACCCCCACTTCAAAAGTTACTCCTCCTCCAAGTCCATGCCTATATTATCTTTAACAAAAAAAAGGGGGCAAAGGGATTCACTCCACAATTAGCAAAGAAGATTAAATATATTGTGGGAGAAGAAATGAATTGACTTAAATTCTCACTAAACAGAGATGCTCAGACTTGGCAAACACTCAGAGGCTATTCAGTGATTCGTAACCTTGCTGCAGGTTGGAATCTGCTAAAGGGCTTGCGACATTTTCCAATGGAATGAGAGTCTCTGGGGGTGGAGCCTGGCATCAGTACTTTTAAAGCACCTGTATACAGGTGATCCAAGTATACATGAGGACCACTGGGTGGTTCTGTCACAGACTTCTTTTTTCTTTTCTTCTTCTACCATTTTAAAGTGAGAAATTCAATGGCATTTAGGACATTACTATCTGGTTCCAAGACATCATTACTACTCCAAAAGCAAACCCCATGCTCCTTAATAAGCAGGCACCTCCGTAGCAGAGTAGCCCCCCTCCTCCCATGGATAAGGAAGGGAAATATTGAAAGCAGGGAACATGCAACAGAGAGAATGTCCTGGAAAAAATAAAAAGGCAAAAATATTTTCTGTCTCTTTGAAACTTCCCCCACTCTTTTTGAGAAATGAAACCTGCATCCCTGCCTCAGGCTGTGGTAGAGAGGAGCAGGGAGAAGGCTTTTGTTCTTATCCCTGGTGGCACCAGCCCCCCAGGTGGGCAGCTGGCAGAGTTCACAGACTTTGCTGTCGTCAGAGATGGGATGATTACAACAGTTAACCACAATAGCCTAGAACTGAGAGGCCCTCCCTTTGAAAGCTCTGTATTTCTGCCTATGTTCAGGAAATTTGGATTTTGAGAGGAGAAGGTCTGCCATTTTTCCTCCTTTGCTGGCAAAGTAAATCTCTTTCCTCCTCCCCAAAACACTCGTCCTCATTTCTAGTTTTCAGCAACACCTCCGTTCCCCTCCCTGTGTGCTTAAACTTCCAACGTTGTCACTCAGGGGCAAAGACTACCAGCCCAAGGGCAGGGCAGGGCAGGCCCAGGCTCCCCCTCGAATTCCAAACCCCTGCACCCATCCTGATGTAGCTTCCTTCTCCATCTCATCTCTGAGCTGGTCTCTTAGAGGAATGAAGTCTTCATGGCCATAATTCTTTCACCCAGATCCATAAATCAATGCCAATTACAACGAAGTGTTCTGACATGCCTAGGCCCCTTAAAATTGATGCTCCCCACAATACCTCAGAAAGTTAATTCAGGGCAGATGGTCTGGTCAGCCATCAGCCATTTTCAATCTTGGGAATCTCCAAAAATAGCTAAACTCTAATGCATATTTCAGGTTAGACTTGTTTATTTTCCCTCCGTCCGTGCCAGCAAGCTGATTTCCCCAGGGCGGGGGGGGGGGGGGGGGGAAGGAAAGCAAAGGCTGCTGCCAGAAAACACAAAAACCGGCTTTAGCTTCTGCCTTGATTGCCCATGAGGAAATGCCTCCAGGGCTCCACGTCTCAGCGCTCTAGAGAGACCCAGAGAGCAGAGCCTTTCTTTGCCGTGGGCAAGATGGTCAAACACTCTCAACACAGGAGCCCAGAGGATGCTCGACTCTGGTCCAGCCTGCTCAGTTTGCAAGGGGGAAGCAGGAGGCCGCAGCAGTTGGACGTCAGCCTTGATCCTCTCTAATAGCCATGTAGGAAAAAATAAATAAGAAAGAATTCCTGTGGTTTAAATTCCAGAGTGAGGAAGGACCCTGGCAGGCCCAGTGTCTGCACAGCTAAGGCCAAGGACAGGGTGATGCTGGGTTGCTCTTGGGCACCTAATAGCAGAAAAATCTATGATTTGTATGCATCACTATCACAGAAGCTCAACTGTATTCAGCTAGAATGGAGAGTGGGAAAAACTCGAGCAGGAACCGTTGAATTCCCTGCCCATTCACTGCTAATGACTTGCGAATCACCTTAAGCAGATAAGGCTGCAGGCCCAGAAATATGAGTAGACAGACTTTCATTCTGCTAGTAGAGCTACCGGGTAAGGACTGCCCTGCCAATTCCCAGGTCCTGCCCGAACCCTTTTAAGACACCAGTGAAAAATGTATTACCCCTTGGGTTTGTAAGGGTTTCATGACTCAAAAACCTTAAAATTGAGATGCAGAACTTAGCTCTTGAAAGAACAAGATGGTCAGAGAGGGTAGGCGCAGTGGCTCGTGTCTGTAATCCAAGCACTCTGGGAGGCCAAGGCGGGAGGATCGCTGGAGGTCAGGAGTTCAAGACCCAATCTGAGCAAGAGCGAGACCCCCTCCCCCGACCTCCTTCTATACTAAAAATAGAAAAACTTAGCCAGGTGTGGTGTCACAAGCCTGTAGTCCCAGCTACTCGGGAGGCTGAGGCAGGAGGATCACTTGAGCCCAGGAGTTTGAGGTTGCTGTGAGCTAGGCTGACGCCACGGCACTCACTCTAGCCCAGGCAACAAAGTGAGATTCTGCTCCTGACTGCCAAAAATCAAGATAAAACTCTGGCATCAGGACATTCCTAAAGAAGGGGATTCAATCATCTAGACAGCCTGGCCACAACATCTCTTCTACCGTGAGCTTGAGCCACCATGCTGCTTTTTCCTAGAGTCTCTTAAATTCACAGAGGCAATAAAGTGACCAAAGTTACCAAAATCTGGAGTTGTCTTTCTTTTTTTCCAGAGACATTCTGGAAGGCATGATCTCTGAGAAGAAGGATTCCAGAACCCCAAGGTGCAGTAGGAAAAGAAGGGGCAAACACCAGGGCAGTCAGTCTAAAGCTACATGGATTTTTTCTTTCTGAATTCATATTATTGAGCGTATGCCTAACACTGTGCTAGTCATATCCACATATGTCGATTCCATATGAGAGGCATTGATATTTCTCTTTGGGCAAAAATCTTTCGAGTTAAATGGGTTCTGTCTTTTTAGTCTTAATTTACACATGAAGAGAAGAAGACTCAGAAGGTTCAAATGGCCTGTCCAAGGTTATTTAAGTGATCTGTGATGGAGTCAGCATTTGAATCCACATCCAAAGCTGAGTGAACTCCTCCTACTACATGGCTCTGGAGGAAATGGAAACTCCAAGGAGAGTCACTGCACCATTCTGGACGTGGTTCCACAAAGCAACTTCTTTTATAGTTCTACTAACCATTGCCCAGTGCCAAAAGGAGACATTTGCTTTCCTCTGTCTTGTCACTCCTCTGCCTAAAAACCTCATTTGCATTCTTTCTTAAACAATGCTCTTGGCTCATCCTCTTAGGAGACAGTGGAGGATGGACAGGTTGTTGTTTTGGTTTTTTTTCTGGAGCCTACCAATGTCTAAATCAAAAATTTTCCCCCAGTAACGGCCAGTAAGGATGGACCTTGTCCAATTCTTTCTCACTGCTAAGATAGTTAGCATCTGGGCACAGATGTGTGGGTACCATTTCCTCTCCTCCTTTACCCGTGGTAGCCAATCTTGGCTTTGTACCTCACTGAGCCTGGTCTCAGCTTCAATCTTCTCTACTTAGTTAAAGTCTAGGCATTCACTACCAACCCAAGGAAATCTCCTTTACATCCTCTTCCTGTAGCAGTTCTCCACCTAACTGAGCTTCCCGACCATCCTTTTGCACTAAGAGATCGATATCTCTCCTCCCCCGTTAACCTGCTGAACGCACAGATTATTTTAGAAAAGGCACTTTTTGCCATGGAATGTACCCCAGTGTGGGGTACACGCTTAAACCACCTAACCTGGCAATTATTCGTTAAATACAAACAGATTTTGTCCCAATGTGAGTTCGTGACGAGTTCACTCCACGCGTGACTTCGCCTAAATGTTCTGGGCACTTTGTTGATGAAAGCAAAATGAAACTGAGGTTCCTTTGGAAACCTGAAGAGAAGTTTGCAACATCTTGCGAGATAAAAGGCCATTCTCAAGGGCATTTTGAAATCAAGTGCACAAGTGGCGGGTTACACGGAAAGTGGGAGTCCGAATCCTCCCACTGCACAGGTCTACACTGGACGCGGGTGAGTTCTGTGATGCGGCAGATTCTACACTCACCGCAACTCAAGGGCAGCGGCGGCTGCATTGTTTATAGCTTGTGTCCAATATTCTTCACAGGCGAATACGCCCGTTCACGGCGACCTGCGTGGGTGCTCCCTGCCTCCCTCCCCCATCCTAGGTAAGTTAAGGAAACAAAACTCCAACAACCGGGCCTCGTCACTGTTGCTTAGAAGAGATCGAGAAGGTAGAGCACCTGGCAGTGGAAACTGCAGACTCAGAAAAGCTTATACAACGAACGTCATCAAAGCCCACCCAGCACAGAGGGTACTGCCACCAAAAGACAAAAGCCCCGGCTTCCTCTCCCACGTGTGCCTCACTCCGTCAATCGCTGTCTCTTCCTTGTCCCCAGGGAATTATCATCAAGCTGTAATTTTGCATATTGCCTAGGTTTGCCACATATGTTCAAATTAAAGATAAACTCTCTTCAAGGGGAAATCATCCCTTTCAGAAGCGAACGCCTACTTGAAATGTAGACGTTGCTTCAGTCCCGGCTGAGCGAATTCCTCTGACTCATATTTGGAATTCAGTCTGTTCCTCCAGGTGGCATGTGCACCAGCACCCTCCGCTCCTGAGCCCCGAGCAGACATCACTAATCAATCAAGACTCTCTTTTGCTCTAAGGTGGGAGGCAGCCGCGGCATTGCCCTCTGCACAGGGCTCCAGAAAGCAGGGAAGTGGTATGTAAGATGAAAGCTGTTTGCCATTCTGCCATCTAGCATTTATTTATGTGGAGGCTGGGTGTTCCCCTTTGACTGCTGTGGATGACATATAATCCCTACAAACCCTTCCACGGTTGTCTGTCATGGTCTTTAGTTGTGCCCTAACACCCAAGCACTATGCGCACATAGAGAGGAACTCGGATCATCCCTGCATTTTCCTAGCTTTTCCTCGTACCACCGAGCCTCATCCTATTCCATTGACGAAGTGTTCCCTGTCCCTAGATGTGCCATTTTTCCCTTTCCCTCCTATCCCTTGAATCCTTACATGGGGGATTCTCCAAGTACCCTATCAGAACCTTTGCAACCCTGGTTGACTTGTCCTAACCCCCTTAGCAAGAAAAGTTTGGACCCAATTAGCCCATTCTAGAAACATAATGATAACGATTAAACTTTCAGTTTTTCCAAAAAAATCTTCACATGCAAGATCTCAGCTGATAATCAAATAATCGGGGGGGGGGGTGCGTGTATTTCAAGACCATGAGGTTTGGTATCAAACTGAAACAGGTGCAAGCCTTGGCCCCACCGTTCACGAGCTTCAGCATGTCCCTTCCCCGGTCTGAGCCTCACTGCCCTCCTCTCCCTCCCAGGGCTGCTGTGGAGATTAGGGGAGATAAGCACACAAGGTGCTTATCACAACGGTCAGGTGGTCAGAACATGTCGCTGGACTTGTTTTTATTTAACAGATGCTGTCTTAGATCTGGTTTCCTAGAAGACCTTAGGATAAGGATTTGAATGCAAACAATGTATTTGTGAGGAGATTCCAGAAAGCACCGGAAGGGGAGTAAGGAAGGGAGACAGGGAAGGGAAGGAAACCGACACAGAGTGTGCTGTGAGCAGGTCGCCACCGTGCGCTGCTGGGGCTCCGTCCCAAATGGAGAAGTGGGGAAGTTGTGCAGGGCCTGCGCCCTAGGGCCACCCACCCAGCGGACATCTACTCATCAACTCCCGCTGGCTGGTGGTTGAGAGCTGCTCCCAGGGGTGTTAACTCCCCCGCACTTCTGTATGCATGCTTGTTCCTAAGGCCAGGACAAGTCCTCAGGTGGAGTCACAGGTTCCCTGCAGACAGAAGCTTTGGGCATTAACACAGCTGGGGCGAGCTGGGGGTGGGGGGAGTGGGTGTGAGCAGAGCACCAAAGCCTCTTCTGCAGATGCAGACGGTAGAGTCCGGGCGGTTAGGTTAGGGCAAACCCAAGCTCACACGAACACCAAGTGCCAGTGCGGAAGGAAAGGAAAAGAACTGTGCTGGGTTCAAACTGCAGTTGCATCTGTAAAATAATAATATCGATGCCTAACTGGTGAAGCTTTATGGGGAGTGCATTGTGTAACTAATGCAGGTAAAGCAGCTCACACAAATTGGATGCTCTAGAAATGTTGGGTGCAACAGAACTGCTCAGTGACCCTCCTCTTCCCTTCTGACCCCGGCATTCTCCCACGAGGACTGTAGCCTCCCTGACAAGTAGGGACATTTGTTTTCTCCATCTAGCCATCCATCAAATGGCTGCTGAATACCCCCCAGACACCAGGCCCTGCACAGCAGATAGAGATGCATGGGCGAGTAGACATGACCTTGGCCCTTCTCCCAGGCACAGACAAGCAATCAAAGGAGGGCACTGCGGGATACGGCAGGTCCTACAGCAGCGCTTCTCCACCTTCAAGGTGCATGTGACTGACCCGGGGAATTGTCCCTAAAACACAGGCTGTGACCCAGGATCTGGGACAGGACTTCAGAGTCTGCGTTTCCAGCAAGTTCCCATCTGATTCTGATACTGCACCGTTTGAGCAGAAGAGGTCTAGAGAGTTCACAGGGGAAACGAAGGAGGCATTAATTCATTCTTGGGGTAAGATTCCTGCTTACTCTTCGGGTTACCTAGATGTTGGTCTTTTCTTCTTCTGGAAATAGGACGTAATTATCAAGTCCACGAACCGGAAAGGATCATTCAAGATGATCTGATCCACAAGTTCCGGAAGGTGACTCTCTTACCATCCCCAAAAGAAAGTCATCCGAGGTCTTCATGAATACGTGAATAGAGAGACATCGCCTTGCCCTTCCTTGACTATCTATGAACACTTGAATGTTTAAGAACTTTTTCGAAACATAGTCCCAGGTCTTACATGGGAGGGAGTAGAGGAACCTTTATAAAACCACCATGCATCTTGTAACACTGGAGTGGTCTTTGCTTGCGCCTGTGGGACTGGAATCAGAACGCAGCTCAGTACGAGATGGTCACGCTGTTGAGGTTCCAGCCACTGAGCATCAAAGCTGCATGGAGACCAGAGGCCACCGTCCAGCTTCTGGATTCATCCCTCTTTTTTTTTTTTTTTTTCTGAGAAACTTTTCAGTCTCTTCACTTTTCTTGAACACAGCCATCTAATTAAGCCTAAACGAGCTCTCTGGAAATGCATGCAAATGGATTAGATTTTATCTGAAGCTCCCTAAACCCGGATATAATAACAGTAAGAGTATTCACTTAGGAAGACAAATGTGAGCTACCAAACAGGCTGCAGGGGCCTTGGGCATCGATCAATATGCTCAATAAGCGACACGTGCGTTGTTATTAAACATGTTGTCATGTAAGATGATGCTATAATTTGTGGGAGAATAAGGGATGGGATAGGGTATCTTATATCCTTAGAATAAATCCTCCTCCCTTATTTGCCCGAACCAGCTTGCGTAGCTTCCCATTACTTGCAACTAAAAGACTCCTGATCTAAAAGACAGGTTTTCAGATGGCCAGGGCCAGCCAATGTCCCCAGCTCGATGAATATTTGTTTTTGAACGAGTGAGCACTACTTTAACTCCAAAGAAGGTAATGATGTGGAATTTTTGGTATCAGCAAGATGTGAAGGACACTCCTAATACCTGACTCTGCTGACAGCTGCCCAGCCTCTGGCAAAAAGAAGATCACAAATTCAACTCTGGCAAAGGGTGAGGAGGATTGTGTGTCTGGAGAGAGAGCTCTGGATACAGCAGACCAGCCTGGGTTCCAGTCTCTGCTCCACTACTGAATAGCCAAATGCCCTCTGATAAATCACTCAATCCTCAGTAGTTCTTACCCTCTAGTCAGTCCATAGCTAACATGTGCTGGCCACCTACTCACATGCGCCACACTTCTCCTTTCTCCCCCACAGCGCCAGTACCAATAAGCTCTGATTGCCTCAAATCACCAGCATCCTTTAGGCCCTCAGACACACACTCAGGCCTGGGCACGTGACCAGCGCAGGTCTAACCAAGGTGAATGTCAAGTCCCCTGCTTGGAACATAGAAACAAAGCTGCTCTCCCTGGCCTTGAGTGTGGGGGAGAAAGCACGGAGCATCATTTGTTGTAACCATATTGCGATGTGAAAGGAGAGAGCTCAAGAATGAATCTGACTTGCAAAATAATGAGGAGTAACTGAAAAGAAAAAAAAAATTACAGGGAAATTACACCATAGGAATGATCACTCTGCACTTCAAGGTGGTACTTCCCCTGGACATTTCGGTTATTATGTACACGCCAGGCGGCTCCCCTTTGTTTTATGTCCATTGCAGTTGAGTTTTCTGTTACTTACACATGCATGCAGCCATGGGCATCCAGGTTTTAGAAGTGTCCTGTATACATCACAATGCAGTTTGTAATGCCTGCGCTGAAGTCATAGGATTTGTATGAAAGTACTTTGTAAATCCTCAAATCCTATGGAAAGATAAGAAAGTTATCGGTTGCCCCGAAAACATCTGGACGTCAAAGAGTTAATCTTTCTCCTGAGCCCCAAAAGACAATTTAGTTAAAATATAACGAAAGAAGCAGAATGAAGGATTCATTTTGATAACAATTGGCTTTCAGAAGCAAACGCCAATTATTCAAAGCTTGCTGCTATTTATTTGATCCTGTTTAAGAGGGCCCATTCGGCACAGCCAGACCGGCCTTAACTGGATGGGTTCTGAGAGGGCTGTGAAGCGGTAAATTCACTCTCGGGGGGAAAGGCAGATGAAGAGGCAGCTCTCTTGAGAGTCCCCTAGGCAGGGCCATGGTCTATGCTGCTCGGGGAAGCTCTGGTCGGAGGATGGGGGAGGAAAGGCACTGAGAGATGGGCTTTCCTGTTGGTGGCAAGGACTCTAGTTCAAATCCATCCCCATCGCTTAAGCTGCACAGCCTTGGGCCTCTCTGAGCCTCAGTTAGCTCATCTGCAGAATGGGGATAATAGCACTTGCTCTGCCCGGCCACAATCATAGATGCGTTGGCTGGAAATGGGTGTGACCTCACTCTTCTGCAGGAAAACGAAGAGGGAGACAAGACCTACAAAGAGCATTTGCAGAGGGGAATGAAGCATGCAGGTGACAACTGCGTGGGTTTTACAGTATACCGAGGACAAAAACTTCTGCCACATCCTCCTGTCTTGTCATATAGGCATTTGACAGTCATTCGACAAAATCCCGTTGAGTGCCTATGGGGTGCCCAGCACTGGGTACAGACAGAAAACAGGACAGACAAGGTCCCTCCATTCATAGAGCATACAGTGCAGCGGAGGGAGGGAGAGGAGGGGGACAATTAATATGCAAATAAATAAAAAAGATTATTTTATGTAGTGAAATTGTCCTTGCTCAAATCTCATCTCCTAAAGAGATCTACTGCAGATGCCCTATTTAATCCATCATCCTGACCAGGCACAGTGGTTCACGCCTGTAATCCTGGTACTCTGGGAGGCTGAAGAGGGAGGATCACTTGAGGTCAGGAGTTCGAGACCAGCCGTCTCTACTAAAAATAGAAAAAATTAGCTGGGCATGGTGACATGTACCTATAGTCCCAGCTACTCGGGAGGCTCAGGCAGGAGGATCATTTGAGCCCAGGAGTTGGAGGTTGCTGTGAGCTAGGTTGATGCCACAGCACTCTATCCCAGGCAACAGAGTGAAACTCTGTCTCAAAAAAAAAAAAAAAAAAGAAAGAAAACTTAATCCTGCCTCACCCCACTTGTATGCATACCCCCCCAGCCTTGCCCTACTTTTCTTTTCCATAACTCTTAACTCCTTCCAACCTACCAGGTAGATTATGCACGTGTGTAGTGTATATTTCTGCCTCTCCTGTGAAAATGTAAGCTCCACAAAGGCAGGAATTTGTTCACTAATTATTTGTTCACTAATGTAGCCCAGGTGCCTAGAACAATTGCTGACACATAGTAGGTGCTCAGTAAATAATTGTTGAATTGACTGATTTAATGGAAAACACTACAGAAAAATAAAGCAGGGTAATGGGATGGAAAGTGCTATGGTCTGAATGTTTGTGTCCCCCGAAAATTCATATGTTGAAAAGTGTGATGAAACTAGGAAGTGGGGCCCTGGGGAAGCGATTATGTCATGAGGGTGGAGCCCTCCTGAGTGAGATTAGTGCCCATTTAAAAGAGACCCTACAGATCTCCCTCCTTCCTCTGGCCACGTGAGGACAGGGCAAAAAGGCACCACCTAGAAACCAGGAAGAGGGCCCTCGACAGACACCAAAATTGCTGGTACCTTGATCTTAAACTTCCCGGCCTCCAGAACTTTGAGAAATAATTTTCTGTTGTTTATAAACCACCCAACTTTTGGTATTTTGTTGTAACTTCCCTAATGGACTAAGACAGAATAACGGGGTAGGAGTGGAACCGAGGGCTTAGCTTGGGTAGACATCTAAGCAGGCTTCTCTGAGTAGCTGTCATGTGAGTTGAGAGCTTCGTGGTGAGAAGCAGCAGCAGATATGAAGATGTTGGGAGAGCACCCCAGGCAATGAGGACGGCATGTGCAAAGGCCCTGAGGCAGGAAGGGTCTTGGGGTGTCAGAAGGATAAAAAGAATTCAGGCATGCTGAAGGAGGAGGGTGAGAGGGAGAGTGTGGGATACAGGACCAGAGAGGTTTGTTGTGACCATGAGTTTTGAACCCTGCTAACTGAATACTCTGCAATTTCTTGGCTTCATTGCAAAATGTTGTAAGCCATAATGATCCTTATCACCGTGCCTGGAACATAGAGAGGAAGCTCTTTGATAAATGCTCGTTAGGTCCAATGGACTCACTTTTCTTTGCGATGAGCAGTTGCTGAAGAATCAGGAAATATTTAGCCTTTCAAAGAAATGGCCCAGGTGGGTTCTGACAATCTCCATCTTCACATAACTAAAGGGACACCATGGAGAAAGGGAACAGACTTGTTCCACTTAGAACCCGCCATGTAATGACAGGTCCTACAGGCAGAGGCCACAGGGAAAGAGACTTTAGCCCCAGAGGAGACAAACAAAAGTGAAATTGGGAGTAGTGAGTTTCCCATCCCTGGAAGAGTCCAAGCCAAGGTAGAAGGGGCCCAAGCCCTGAGTAGCCTAGATGACCTCTGAGGCATGCAATCCGGTGATTTTTTGATAATCTCCTAATCACGCCATCTCAACACATTAGCGTTTGATCTCTGCCTTTGTTTACAAATCCCATCAGTAAAACCCTCACAGAACGCATCCACTAATAAGGTGGCAAAGCCCGGAATGCATAATAAGCAATGAATGTAGCCATCCTTTGTTCAATAATACAATATTTTTCTTGAATAATGCATGAGCCGCTTTTCATTTCGGAAACGAGAGAGCCTATAATCCCACTGTGCGTCAAGCGAATATTTTTAAACATTTATAAGCGGAAGCCAAAGACAGTGGTAGGAAGCTTAGTGACAACAGAAACGTGTGGCTCGGGACCAGGAGAGGCAGGGGGGCTTCTGAGAGCCTCGCAGAGGGACGGAGGGAAAGCGACGGGCCACCATTCAGTGCCCTGGCCTTGAGGGTGCCCAAGGTCACACAGGGCAGACTGAAGGTGAGACGCCAGGTCGAGACGCCCGCTCTCAGGGGCTTTGCTCCAAGCTGTGCTGATTTCTCATGGGCTGGGTATCAGCACTCAAGTTCAAGGCTTTGCTCTGAAATTATTTGCAGCCCTCTCCCCAACCTCCATCACCCCCCGGCTACCTGTGTGGCAGGTGAACTCACGGGGACAGTGGCACAGATGCTGGTGCCTATGTGACTTCCCTTATTTGCCAGCCCGGGGACCTACACTTTCCACCCAGCTAAAAGACTACCTTTTGGTTGGGCGTGGCGGCGCGTGCCTGTAGTCCCAGCTCCTCGGGAGGCTGAGGCAGGAGGATCGCCTGAGCCCAAGGGTTTGAGGTTGCTGTGAGCTAGGCTAACGCCACAGGGAAAGAGACTTCAGCCCCAGAGGAGACAAACAAAAGTGAAATTGGGAGTACTGAGTTTCCCATCCCTGGAAGAGTCCAAGCCAAGGTAGAAGGGGCCCAAGCCCTGAGTAGCCTAGATGACCTCTGAGGCATGCAATCCGGTGATTTTTTGATACTTGGGCAACAGAGTGAGACTCTGTCTCAAAAAAATAAATAAATAAATAATAAAAAAATAAATAAAAGACTACATTTCCCAGACCAGTGAGATGTGAACAGATACGGGCTGGAAAGGGAGAAAGAAGGACTTGCAGGAAGGCTCTTTGAAAGGAGTTGACTCCACGGAGAATGCCCCTTTCTCTTTTCCACCCTCCCCCCTTTCTGCCACCACAGGACTGTGGAGAGCTCTGACTGCGCCCGTCTCAGTAAGCTGGGGACGGGGCCAACCTCACCCTCGCCACAGGGGGAAGGGGGCTGGGGGCTTAACAAGAAGAGGGATGGCTGCTGCACAAGGCCGTCGTGACAGATGTCCCCTATGTGTGGGAGGGCCAGGGAAGACACAGAGAGAGCGAGGGGGTGTCTGTTTGGATTTAGGAAGGCAGAGATGAGGGAAGACATTCCAAGAAGGGCAGCCACAACACGCTTGGAGGCAGGGAGGTGGCGCAGTGTGAAGCCATACCCCATAGCCACCCTGCGTGCCTGTGAGTGGGAGCAGAGGAAAAAAGAGACCAAAAGACAGGTGAGGGCCAGATCATGGAAGATCTCAAACGCCAAGCCAAGGAGGTCAACATCTATGCTTTGCTGGTTTCTCATACTAGTGATCCCTGCCATCCCTCTGAAAGAGTTGGGCCACTGGAATCTTCTTTATTGAATGAGGAGGCGGCAGAGTGGGGCCTGTTTGCCTGCTGTCCCCCAAGACAAATGGAGAATGGTGCGCTTCACTTTGAATACCTGGTTAGTGATCTCTTTGTGTTCCACCTCTATTTGTGAAGATGGGCAAAGTCACAGTTAGAAATAGGGTTTCTGTCTTTAAAAAGAAATTAATAATAGCACTAATATGTAGGTCCTGAACTAAGTACTTGCCTGACATGCATTTCATGTATTCCTTATGACAATGCTAGAGGGAAGATGGGACTATTCCACCCCATTTTATCACTGAGAAAATGGGCTCTGAGGGGTTATATAGTCACTGAGATTGTGCAGGTGGTGTTGCAGAACTGGGATGCAAACTCAGTTCTTCCTGGCTCTAAAGCCAATTCTTCTAGCCATGTGCTTGGTCTCTAACTTCTCTGCATGATTGCAATTAGCTGAGCAAAAAGAGAAGCAAGAAGAAATACGTTGGCCAGGTACAGTGGCTCACACCTATTATCCTAGCACTCTGGGAGGCCGAGGCAGGCAGATCGCTCAAGGTCAGGAGTTCAAAACCAGCCTGAGCAAGAGCGAGACCCTGTCTCTACTAAAAAAACAGAAAGAAACTAATTGGCCAACTAAAAATATATAGAGAAAAAATTAGCCAGGCATGGTGGTACATGCCTGTGGTCCCAGCTACCCAGGAGGCTGAGGCAGGAGGATTGCTTGAGCCCAGGATTCTGAGGTTGCTATGAGCTAGGCTGATGCCACAGCACTCTAGCCCAGGCAGCAGAGTAAGACTCTGTCTAAAAAAAGGAGGAGGAGGAGGAGGAGGAAGAGGAAGAAGACGAAGAAGAAGAAGGAGGAGGAAGAGGTTGAGTTGGCATAGTGAGGACCACTCATCTCCCATGAGCCAAGAGCTAAAGGAACTCTAACCTCTGGGAACAGCAGAAAGCAGACTTCCCACTTCCCAACTACAATGTAGCCACAGGAAAAAATGTGGTGCAAAGATAAAGAGCATCTGCTGTATGCATATGGCATCACTTTAGGCCTGATCACTGAAAAATATGCCTCCTGCTCAAGCACCATGAGGCCTGAAATCCTCCCACCAGGTTGTTTGGTGGCCCAGCAAGGAAAGGATGTAACATAATTTGAGACATCAGAGGTAACTAACCAACAATATTCTCCACCAGAAAAGCCTGCTCTATAGCCACCAAGTTGTCCTACAGGCCAACGTGCTCCCTGCAGTGGACTTAAATGTCTATGTCCCCTAAAACCCTATTTTGAAACCTAATCCTCAATGTGAGGTTATTTGGAGGTGGGGCCTTCGGGGGGGATTAGTTATAAAGGTGGAGTCCTCATGAATGGGATTAGTGCCCTCATAAAAGGACACCATAAAGAACCCTCGCCCCTTCCACTATGTGAAGGCACAGCAAGACAGTGCCACCTGTGAGCCAGAGAGCAGGCCCCACCAGACACCAAATCTGCCTCGATCTTGGACTTCCCAGCCTCCAGCACCATGAGAAATAAATTTCTATCATTTATAAGCCACCCAGTGTATGCTCTTCTGTTATAGCAGCCCAAAGAGACTAAGACACTCCGCCTCCACAATAATAATAACACTCTTAATAATAAACTACCAACTGTTGAGTAACGCAGGCCCTTTATGTGCCCATTTAATCCTTCTGAAACCCTAGCATGTTGGGCGTTATTATCCTAATTTAACAAATGAGGAAAATGAGGCTCACTGAGATTAAGAGCCGTGCCCAAAATCACATAGTCGATGGTGAGCAAGTAAGTGATTCTAAACTGACACCAAAGTGGCTTCTTCCGCAGAGCTGTGGCTCCTCCCAGAGCTAACATCTCAAAGTAAGTGGAAATGAAAATTTGAATTTAGATGAAAGGGGGAAAAAATGAATGGGCCCTTGAACATCCATTCTCAGCAAAAGCCGTCTCCCTTTTAATTTGGCAGAGCCCAAAGTCAGCAGTGCACCATTTCCGGGCTCATTCAATGGGTCCCTTCCTTTCCGCAGCAAGATCTCCTTTTTGATCTAAGTTAGTGTTTTAATTAACATGATTTTTATTGTGTGTGAAGTCCGCAGCAAGCATAGTCCAGGAATCCCAAGCACAAAGAGGAAAAGAGAAAAGGAGAAAGGATCAATAATGTGATTGATGTTCATTTTTAAAAGCCAAATTTCAATCCTCCTTCCTTCTAAAGCTCTTGACTTAATTAACCCTGCAAACGCTGCACGGAGGCCTGAGCTCTGGTGTCTCGGCTACTTGGCTCTGAGGCTGTGTCTCTTGTGGCCAGAGCTGCACCTCTGAAAACAAGGAGGTTGGGGCACATGGTCTGCAATGCCCCTCCCAGCCCAAACTCTAAGACATCCACCAGCAGGAACGGAAGATTGTAGGTGTCTGTTCAGCAAGGATCATGTGCTCAGGTAAGGAGTGAAATCAGACTAGGACCACAAAGTAGAAATTCCAGAAGTTCACTCTTCTGCAGCCCTTATTTTTCCCTGGAGGCAGGAAATCTGCCTCCGCCTGGTACAGAGCTTATAGCTCCTCTAACTCTTGGCTCACAGGCAATGGAAGGGCACACCCCTGGTCATCCTTTGTCCTCTGAGCTCTAATTTCTTGAAGAGACACAGAGATGGTTTCCCTAGATAGTGGTGAGCCCATGGGACCAGGGTGGAGCTGTGAAAAGACACAGCCTTTGGACGCAGGTCACTGTGCCTCCTGCATCTTTGAGACTGGGAAAAGTTACTCGGCCTCTCCACACCTCAGGTGCCTCAGGTGTAAAATGTCCAGAACAATCTCACTTCTCAGGTTGCCAGGTTAAATGAGATGATGTCTGCTAGGTACCTAGCACTGTGCCTGACACATAGTAGCTGCCCAATTAATAGTAGGTATTATTATTAATTTTCCTGCATATAATCCCTCCTTTTTTTTTACTTCCAAGCTGGCTTGGCTTAGAAAACATAGTTATTAATATAAATAAGCTATGTATGTAAAAGGGATTTGTAAACTGTACAGCACTATACCTACATAATGTCTTCATATTATTCTACATGAACGGAGGGGATAAGATTCCCATGAGACCAATGGGAATGGGAAAAGCCTGTAATACAGATCCCTAAGTTTGCATTATTTACTGGAGTCACTCACATCTGACTCAAGATCTCCTAGGTACATCCTCTGCTTGAGTTAAGTTGAGTTGAGCTGAAGTGAGTTGAGCCAAATTAAGTCGAATTGATTTGCATTAAGCTTACTTGAGCTAAGTTGAGTTCAGTTGAGCTGAGTTGAGGTCTGTTGAACTGAGCTGAGCTGAGTTGAGTTCAGTTGAGCTGAGCTGAGCTGAGTTGAGTTCAGCTGAGTTGAGTCGAGTTGAGCTGAGCTGAGTTGAGCTGGGTTGAGCTGGGTTGAGTTGAGTTGAGTTGAGTTGAACTGAGTTGAGTTGAGTTGAGTTGAGCTGAGCTGAGTTGAGTTGAACTGAGCTGAGCTGAGTTGAGTTGAGTTGAGCTGAGTTGAGCTGAGTTGAGCTGAGCTGAGTTGAGTTGAGTTGAGTTGAACTGAGTTGAGTTGAGTTGAGTTGAGCTGAGCTGAGTTGAGTTGAACTGAGCTGAGTTGAGTTGAGTTGAGTTGAGTTGAGTTGAGCTGAGCTGAGCTGAGCTGAGTTGAGCTGAGCTGGGTTGGGTTGAGCTGGGTTGGGTTGAGCTGGGTTGGGTTGAGTTGAGCTGAGCTGAGATGAGTTGAGATGAGCTGAGCTGAGTTGAACTGAGTTGAGCTGAGCTGAGCTGAGTTGAGTTGAGTTGAGCTGAGTTGAGTTGAGTTGAGCTGAGCTGAGCTGAGCTGAGTTCAGTTGAGTTAAGGCAGAGAAGGCATCTCTTAGGGCTGCAATCCTGGGGGCAGCACGGACTTGTAGACAGTGGATGAGCATGAAAAGCTAGGTCAGGAACCCAGGCTGCCGTCCCAAGAAGCCGTCTGGTAGAGCAGTGAAAAGCAAGGACCCGGGAACCAGACTACCTGGACCCTAATCCTGCCTCCACCACTCGACAGCTGCATAATGTTGGGCACATTACTTAACTTCCCTGTGACTCAGTTTCCTCATGTACAAAATAAGGATAATAATGATGAACACCTCCTATACTATGAAATTAATTGAACCACCATTTACAAAGTGCTTAGAGCAATGCCCGGCACAGCTCTCTGTCATTATTATGAGTTTGTCAGCAGATGAGAGTGGGTGAGGATATGGGAACTTGCCTCAGCTGTCACCAAGGGGCTTACTGAGCACAAGGGCTGAACCCTTCACATGCATCATCTCAGCTAATTCTCCCAGCAGCTCCTGAAATGTCTGTTCAACTCTTGTTGGTCTTTTTGCTTTTGTGTCCTCAGCCCCTTCCCAGTGCCTGGAAGGAATAAATGAACCACTCCACGAGTAAGAAGAGCAAACATTCATTTTTTGCCGTGCAATGGGCTAAGCACTTTACACACGTTATTTCTTTTTTTTTTTTTTTTTTTTTTTTTTTTTTTTTTGAGACAGAGTCTCGCTTTGTTGTCCAGGCTAGAGTGAGTGCCGTGGCGTCAGCCTAGCTCACAGCAACCTCAAACTCCTGGGCTCGAGCGATCCTTCTGCCTCAGCCTCCCTGGTAGCTGGGACTACAGGTATGTGCCACCATGCCCGGCTAATTTTTTATATATATATCAGTTGGCCAATTGATTTCTTTCTATTTATAGTAGAGACGGGGTCTCGCTCTTGCTCAGGCTGGTTTTGAACTCCTGACCTTGAGCAATCCGCCCGCCTCGGCCTCCCAAGAGCTAGGATTACAGGCGTGAGCCACAGCGCCCGGCCGCGTTATTTCATTTTAATCTGCGTAACAACTCCATGAGGTCTGGTCCCATCATTATCCCCCTTTTTACAGAAAATCAACCTGCAGTTCAGAGAGATGACGTCATTTTCCCAGCAGGGCACGGTTCACGAGTGGCCGAGCTCCTGCCCTCTACTGCACCGCCTCTCGCAATCCGAGGGTTGTGGGTCCGTTTTGCTGATGAGGAAGCTGCAGCCAGATGGCTTGAAGCCCCTTGGAGTCAGCGTCCAAGTCCACCGTTCTTTCCCCTGCAGCCTAGCTGGGTGGCCTAATGCACTCCCACCCAGCTCCTGGAGGAATGGGTGGTGTGTATTCCCTGCCTGGGGGGTCCTGAGAGTGTTTCAGAGGCCGGCTGTCTAGAGCCAAGGCACACCCATAGGGGTCAGTCTCGAGCTGGTGACACAGCCGTGCTGGGAGGAAGAAGCCCTTCTTCCCCTGACAGCTTTATTAGTCATGACTTGCTGCAATGCGCCAAGCCAGGCTCTTCAGCGTTAGGAAGCTGTAGCCACTGCCTCGCAGCCTGGCTGCAGAGAAAACTGGTTTCCGCGGCTGTTCTTTGTCCTGCTGCCCCGTCCACAACCTTGCCGTCCCAAGGCTTTTTCTCTTCCCTGCTGGAGAGATCGACAGGGCGCCAGAATCTTTCCCCCTGACAACACAGGATGCAATCAGGACTGGAGACACCCTGGGTGTAGGTCTTGCTGCTCAAATAATACGATGTCTTCCAATCTGGAGCTCCTGATGATGCTCCCAGACTCTCTTAGACACATGCAGGGAAGAGAGATATAGTTTGGGGAGTTGAGGCCCAGGGGAGGGAAGACACAGGGAGCGCTGGCGGCAGCCACCTTCAGCTGTTAAGGGATAATAATACGCTGACATGGTGAGTTCTTCGCACTCATCATGTTACTGAACCCTCACAGCCCATCCTAGGGCTGGTGACACCATCCCATTTATTGGATGGGAAAAGCGAGGCCACCGACAGGTGAGCTGACTTGCTTATGATCACACGACCGTGGTGTTTGATAAAAAGGTGCTGGACAATAAGTTCAGGGGACTCAGGCGGAAAGTCATCAAAAAAGGGCACCTTGTCACGTATTTGCTTCCCCATCAAGCAGTAGTACTGGTGCCACCCACATCCTGCGGAAAACTGACTGCAAGGCGGCAGAGCCTAGTAGCTGGGCTTTCAAACTCCCAAGAGTTAGGCTTCTAGGGTTCAAATCCTAACTGTGCCCTATCCAGCTGTGTGCCCTCAGGCATATTACTTCACGTCTCTGAGCTTCAGTTTCCTGTATTGTCAACTAAAGCAGTTTCATGAGACCAGCGCTCATGGGGGGTGTGAGGTCTCAGGTGCTGCATGCAAAGCTCTGAGCCCCGTGCTCTGACTTTTATCGTCATCCTCTCTGACCCTCACACGATTCTGCAAGGCAGGCAGGCGTAAACCCACTTTACAGGTGAGAAGACCGAGGCTCCTTAGCTGAGGTCTGTCTGGCCCAGGAACCTCAGAGGTCACTGGCCGCGGTGCAGGCGTTGCTGGTCCTCGTGGGAGGGGAGCTGCTGACTGTCGGCAGGGATGTTGGGGCAGCTAACGAGACCCGGGCTGGGCCTGGGCTTGCACGCACTGCAGCCCTTTCTGCTGACGTGGGAGGAACAGCCTGCACGGCCCCTGGAGAGACAGATCACCCCGCCCTCAGCCAAGGCCATGAGAGCTGAAGGCTGCCGTGGAGATATTACTGCCCCTCCTCCTTGCTCACAGAGCGCAGGGCCACTCGTGCAGCGAGTGCCTGTGACAGGTGCTGAAGGAGTGTCACCCACCTGCCAGGCACTGGGCCAGCCACCTCACGCTCTTCATCCTGCTTAACCTCTCGGCCCGCCTGCGATGATGATGTCATCCTCATGTAACGGACAGGGAAACTGAGGCCAAGACAGGGCAGTCGACTTGTTTAGGACCACACATCCATGAAGAGCAGAGCCAGGATTCCAGCTCAGGCCTGTCTGGGGCGACGCCCTCGCTCTCTCTTCCTTTTACTCTCTAGAAGCATTAGTGATCTGCAATTCAGGTCACTGCCTCCCGTCCTAGCGCACCGCTGGGCACCTCCAAGGCACTTGATAAGCGTTACTTAGCCGAGCAGCCGATGAAATTCCCACATTCGTGTTTTCCATCTAAAACGCCTCACAACGGTGCAATAACTTTCAGTTCCCAAACTGCTTTCATTCGCCTTCGAGCCCGATGCTCAGAGTAGGGATCGGACCAGGAACCAGCAGCATCGGCATCACCCAGGTACTTGTTAGTTAGAAATGCAGAATCTCGGCCGGGCACAGTGGCTCGTGCATGTGATCCCAGCACTCTGGGAGGCCAAGGTGGGCAGATCACGTGAGGCCAGGAGTTTGAGACCAGCCTGAGCAAGAGCGAGACCCTGTCTCTACTAAAAATAGAAAATTAGCCAGGCATGGTGGAATGAATGCACCTGTAGGTAGTCCCAGCTACTAGGGAGGCTGAGGCAGGAAGATCACATGAGCCCAGGAGATTGAGGTTGCTGTGAGTTATGATGACACCACTGCACTCTAGCCCTGGTGACAAAGCAAGACCCTGTCTAAGAAGAAAAAAAGAAAAGAAACACAGACTCTTTGGCCCCAACCCAGACCAACTAACTCCGAATCTTGCATTTAATAAGACACCTTCAACTCGTGTGATTTATGTGCACATTACAGTTTACAAAGGCACGACCTTAGAGCCCTTGATCAAATCAGCCAAGGAGACAGCCCTCGTTGTGACCAGAGCTGCTAAGTGCTTGTCTAAAGACACACAGAGAAAGAGTGAGTGCTGCCCGGGTCTACACACGAGACCCTTGGCCCTTGCCACCCGTCACTGCCCTAATAAGAGTCCTTTTTTTTTTTTTGAGGAACTGGCTCCACAACTTGAAGCCAAGCTTCTGCTCACACCTTCCAAGTAGAAAGAAGCTAAATCATGGGGAAGAATTAGTCTCATTATGAGCAAAGGAAATAAAACAAAAGGTGACACTAAGCAGTGCACAGTGACCGAAGCTCTCCTGCAAGACAGGCAGGGAACTCAGTAATCAAAAACTCAGCATCTATATTTCAGGACAAATTGTATGTGATACTTTGCATGTATCATAGCAACACGGAGACGGGCTGTGTCAGCATTTCTCTGGGAACCTGCTTTTTCCCGGGATTGTAATGAACCCAGCATGTGGCAAAAACAAAACCACCCTGTCCTTCACATAAGGCTGTTCCTGAGGTTTCTGAACTACTTATGAATGTTCATCTGCAGAGTTTGGGTAAGTAGCATTTTTTTTACCATTTTATTATTATTTTTTCTATTTACAAAATGAAAAGAATAACTCAGGGAAAATTTTAAGTGGAGAGAGAAGCCGTGTGAGTAGTTTGGAGTTTCACTGCCGCTTGGAAATCAGTGTGAGGATCTTCAGGGTTTAGGATGCTTGACTTGACTGTGGGTTAAGCCAGCCATTTGCAGCTTCAAACTGAATAGGAGAAAGGAAACCGCCACTTACGAAACACACCAGCAGTGGGTCTCATATTTCACTTTCATGCAGGTAATATTCGATCCTCCCAATAATGTCCCCTTTTTCCAGATGAAGAAACTGAGTGTCAGAGAAAATGAACAATCTTCCCAAGGTCACACAACTAATGGGCTAGAATACCAGCCCAGGTCAGCTCACTTGTTTCTGTTTGTTCATTTGTTTGTTTGTTTGAGACAGAGTCTCACTCTGTTGTCAGGCTAGAGTGAGTGCCGTGGCATCAGCCTAGCTCACAGCAACCTCAAACTCGTGGGCTCAAGCGATCCTCCTGCCTCAGCCTCCCGAGTAGCTGGGACTACAGGCATGCACCACCATGCCTGGCTAATTTTTTCTCTATATATTTTTAGTTGGCCAATTAATTTCTTTCTATTTTTAGTAGAGACGGGGTCTCGCTCTTGCTCAGACTGTTTTCGAACTCCTGATCTTGAGCGATCCGCCCGCCCTGGCCTCCCAGAGTGCTAGGATTGCAGGCGTGAGCCACCGCGCCCGGCCCAGGTCAGCTCACTTTTAAAGCCCAATCATTTTCTTTTACACCACACTGCAGTGTGCTTTCCTAGCACTTACCAACTTTTGGTACAATTGTCACATGTGTTCAGCAAGTGTCAATGCAAGAAGAGCAAGAGACAGCTCTAACTCCTTGCCCAGTTGTAATATGTGCCATTGACTATCTTCTTGGCACCAGACCCTGAAAGGACCTTTGCATATAGTTTCATAAATCCAGGGATAATAAGTCCCTGCACGTATGTGCCATCTGTCCCCCATCACCCGTGGCAGCAGCCATAATGGATCAAGTCACCCTTCTCCTCTGTTCCCAGACAGCCTCAGAATCTCTCTCAACACCACGCACAGGAAGCCACTGACTAACAAAGCAGAGTTAGTAAGAGAGGTTTAATGGAATGTGCTGGGGCCAGCTCCCAGCTGCACACAAGAATAGACAGTGCGTAGGCCGGGCGCGGTGGCTCACGCCTGTAATCCCAGCACTCTGGGAAGCCAAGGTGGGAGGATCGCTTGAGCTCAGGAGTTCAAGACCACTCTGAGCAAGAATGAGATCCTATCTCTACTAAAAATAGAAAAATTAGCTGGGTGCAGTGGCCCATACCTGTAGTCCCAGCTACTCAGAAGGCTGAGACAGGAGGATCGCTCTGGCCCAACAGTTGAGGCTGCTGTGAGCTACAATGAGGCTACTACATCCTGCCCAGGGCAACAGAGTGAGACTCTGTCTCAAAAAAAAAAAAAAAAAAAAAAAAGATGAATAATAGATACTGTGTATCTCTTCCCAAATCTGCGATCAGTTCTGTGACATTGGTAACTGGGAATTGACCACAGTGGGGGATGTTTACACCTTGGAAATTGGCAAACACTGCGCATTTGTTGCCAAGAGACTTGCTTTAACGGCACACAACTGCCTAAATGCCTCCTCTGATCCCAACCTTGCTTTTTACAACAACCCACGGGATAAACATTATTAACCCCCACTTTGTAAATGAGAAAAATGAGGCGCAAAGAGGTGAAGAGGTCTGGCCAAGTCAGACGACCAGCCAGAGCAGAGCTGTAATATAAGCTCCATCTCGGGGTGGCCGTGCGGAACAAGAGAGCGCGGAAATGAGCACAAGAAAAGCCCTCTGCAAACAGGAGAGATTATTACGCCCATCACTGCCGTCATTGGGAGGCAGACAGAAGTAATGAACCTGGACTTCTGGGGCTTGGCTGGCTCCAGGGCGAGCCATTTCGGAGCTTCCCAGGGCGGAGTTCCTGGGCCTGACCTCCTTCCACATCACCCGCGAAGACCTTTTATTAGCTTAAACTCTTAACAGCGCCCAGACGCTATCCAGAATCTCCATCTGCCCACAAAACCACAACAGGATTTCCTCGGTAGCAGCAGAATCTGTTTACACGGGGCTCAGAAGTTTGCTTAGGTTTGGGATTTTTTGCTGAGGTTGGCAGCCAATCCTACAAAATGCACCTACTGAGGATCCCTTCTGTATCATAACCTTTCTCCCTACAAACATTTGTGAATGCCTACATCCAGAAGTGCCCTTGGAGACCCAGGTCCTAACAGATGTGACAGGATGGTGACAGGAAAGAGGTCAAAGAAAACCTAATCATAATAATAGCTAACACTCACTGGTCCCCTAATGTGTGCCAAATATTTAATACGAGTCCATGCCCTCTTCTACTTATTATCTCATTTAATCCTCACGACAACACTGTGAGGGAAATACTATTACCGCCATCCCATCTTTTTAAAAGGGAAACTGATGCACAGAGAATTAAAGCGACCTGCCCAAGAACACACAGCGAGTGAGAGGAAGAGGAGGATACAAGCCTAGGCATCTGGATTCAGAGTTTATACTCTTAACTGCTTGACAGAAGACGGTTTGCCTGAACAGGGTTTTGAGGGATGAGTACGAGTTTATCTGATTGAGAAAGAGAGCGTGGAAGACTTTTGGGCTCAGAAGCAGGTAAGCACGTGTCCGACTGGGGACACTCCTGGTAGTTTAGATAAAGGAGAGAATTATGAAAAGTGCTTAACTGGTACCTGCCCCATAGTAAACGTGTTACTTGCCATGCTTGCTCGACGTGGGTGGTCCAGAGACGACTCCTGATGAGAGACAAGGCTGGGGAGAGAAGCCAGCATTGAGTGGGGAAGACGTCCACGCTGTGTGATGGATTTGGGGTCCATCCCCAGGAGAGCAGGTTTCACAGCACGCTGAGCCCCAGGGGGTGCGGGAGAACATAATCAGAGCACACAGCAGCCCGCCCCAGCGTGTAATTTTTGGAAGTATCAGGTTTCTGTTAAAACGTCATGCAGATGTTGCTTTCTCCTCTAGAATATATTTGCATGTGCTATAATATAAACACAGTGTTTTCAATTTTACACCATGGAGCAAAACTGACACCGCAAGGAGACGCACCCCCTCCTCCCCTTGTCCAGGGACACTGAGCCTCGCCACTCTGTTGTTGGGGACTGTCCCCTGCACTGTAGGATGCTCAGCAGCGCTCCTGGCCAGCGGCAAACATCGCCCCCATCTGAGCTGTGACAAAACTGTTTCCAAACAGCACTGATGCCCCCTGGGGGCAAACCCAGCTCAGGGTGAAACCCTCCCCCCTCTGCCCCAGCCCGGCTCTCTGTCGGGACCCAGGCGCGTGGCGGGTGCAGCTGAAGGATTTTGATGTTGCAGGTGTCACAGACAAAATCCAGAAACTCTTTTGGGAGACCACATTGTGATCTTTCTCACTTTGCCAATGTAGGTAAACAGAAGCCCAGAGAAGGGAGGTGAGGCTCCCCCGAGTCATGCCCCATACGTGGGTTTGTGACCCGCGTCTGTCTGACCCACAGCCTAACTCCATCCACTGCACCACACGGCCCCACTCAACTCCCTGCCGGAAAGCCAGAGACCCCATTCTGCCCTCAGCACCGCCCTGTGGACACCAGACCCGAAAAAGGCCTCAACAGGGAGGACATTCCAGCCTGTTTTGGGGACCTACAGCCCCTAGCCTTCTCAGAAGCAGGACAGCAAACACTCACGGCCTTCCCCTTCCTGCCCCACAAACCTCCTACACACTGGCCGGGCGAGGTGGCTCACGCCTGTAATCCCAGCACTCTGGGAGGCTGAGGCGGGAGGATCGCTTGAGCTCAGGAGTCCGAGACCAGTCTCAGCAAGAGCAAGACCCCGTCTCCACTAAAAGTGGAAAAATCAGCCGGGCATGGTGGCGCACGTCTGTAGTCCCAGCTACTCGAGAGGCTGAGGCAGGAGGATCACTTGAGGCCTGGAGTTTGAGGTTGCTGAGAGCTAGGCTGATGCCACGGCACTTTGGCCCAGGCAACAGAGTGAGACTCTGTCTAAAAAAAAGCCTCCTACACAGCCCCACCGTTGGTGAAACTGCATTTCCTATTCAGGTTGGACAAACTTTGTCTGTAAAGGGCCGAATGGCAAACATTTTAGGCTCTGCAGGCCATATGGTCTCGGTTGCAACTGCTCCATGCTGCCATTGCAGCACAAAGCAGCTACAGACAACATGTAACCCAGTGAGTGTGACCCTCCTCCAGTAAAATTGCATTTACAGAAACAGCCAGCCAGCCCGTGGGCTGCAGCTCGCCAGTCCCTGCGTCCTGCGTGCCAGGCCGGGTGCACGCTGCAGGGGGCCCAGTGGGAACGGAGGCGGGCGCCGCTCCCACCACGTTGGCTCACAGCCGCTGGGAGGGCAGGCGGTCACCGACAGACACCCCTCCATCTAGGGAGGACTCACCCTGCGTGCCTTGACGGGCCGGAGCAGGAGGCAGAAGTGGACCCAGAAGGGGACTGACTCTAGGCAGGGCTTGTGGAAATCTTGAGCTGAGAGCCCATGAGTGGGGAGGAAGGAGTCTTAGCAGGAGCTGGAGGGAGAGCATCCCAGGCAGAGGGAACAGGCACTGCAAAGGCAGAGGAGCGAGAGCATGTTTGGAATGTTCTGGAAGCAGCATGGAAGCCCAACTGGCTCAGGTGTGCTAAAAAAAAAAAAAAAATGGGGAGAGAGCACAGGTGCAACTGGAGGCAAAGGCCGAGGCCAGATCAGGTGGACAGCCGTGGGCCGTGAGCCGTTCTGGTCTGGCTGCCGTGGCCGGGTGGTCTGCAGCCTTGAAGGCTCAGCCGCCCCCGAGCCCACCTCCCGCCCGGCCCCACCGGGGGCCCCTGGGTGGCTGAGGAGCCCCCGGGTGGGGCAGAGTGCAGCAGGGCAGGGGCAGGACATCGCAGAGGGGCGAACCGGCCACACCTTCTCCAGACTAGCTGGAGAATTGGCTTGGGAGCAAGAGCGTGTCCGGAACCCTCTGGGACCACCCCCGGTGTCTGCCAACACGGGCATTGGTGACCAGCTTCACACAAGGGACGCAGGCCAGTCTGCAGCTGGAGGAAGAGCTGTCACTCGCCAGGCAACTGCCACACAGCCGGCCGCCGCTGAGTGCACCAAAGATACGGCCGCATTCCAGCCTCACAACAGCACTGCCTCGTCTCCACCCCGCGGAGCAGGAGGCAGAGGTCGGGGGGGTTACACACGGTCGGTCGCAGGGGCAGGGTCCATAGTCGGAAGAGCCAGGACAGGGGAGCGGGGGCTCCAGCTCCACGGCCCACAAGCCCGCCCGCTCTGCCCTCCTGCCCCACCTGACTGAGGAAGAGGAGCCACCAGCCCCGACACTCCCCGTCTCCCACCTTGGCCCCAGGGCAAGCCGCCCTCACAGTGTGGGCACTACCCCTTCTGCATGACCACGCACAGGTGGCTGAGGCCATGGAGTGGCCCCTACTGTGCCAGGACGGCTTGTGGGATCCAGGGGAAGCCTAACGCGCGTGTAGCCGTGATTGCAAAGTGGTCTTGTTTGCATCCTGGCCAGCCATTGTGGCAGAGTGGCCTTTCCTGACGTCGGTGCTCTGCGACACCGTTCATGCCCCAAGGGACACTGGGGTCCAGCCGTGACAGCCCAGCCCGCCGCTGGCAACGCCAGGCCCTCGCTGATGGTGTCGGGCCGGCCCTGGCTGTCGGGGCTGCTTTCCTCTTTCTCGGGACTGCGACGAGGATCAAAGACCTCCCCAAGTCACAGCCGTGTTTCCCCGAAAATAAGACAGGGTCTCATATTTATTTTTCCTCAAGAAGACACCCTGGGGCTTATTTTCAGGGGATGTGTTATTCTTTTTAAGCACGGTACAACCATCTACATTTATTCAAATAGAGTTAAGGCGTCGTCTTCTGGAACATCATCATCACTCTCCAAACCCCGAAGTCCATCCTGAATTTCTTGCGACTCTATTTCCTTTAGAACCGTTGGCCCCATCTCTCATCTCAAGCAATAGAGCTCTCATGGGGCAGATGAGAAGGGCTGCTCGTCTTCTTTACTGCTCTGCAATGAAATGCACGGGTTGTGCAGACGCGCTGCGTAGCCACGCCCATCACTAGGGCTTATTTTCGGGGTAGGGCTTCTATTGCTCAGATGCTTAGAAATCCTGCTAGGGCTTGTTTTATAGGTAGGGCTTATTTTCGGGGAAACACGGTAAGTGATGGCGCTAGGACGGGAGCCTTGGCAGTCTGCTCTAGTCCCCCACCCCCTCAGCCTATCCCTGCTTCTTGATGTCGCAGGACCCCGGAAACTGTGAAGGAAGAGGGGAAACATACATTTGCTGAACATTTACCCTTGCCAGGCACTGAAATAGGTCCTTTGACTCCTTAAAATCATCCACCCTAATATTTGTTTCCTAGGGCTGCCATGACAACATGCCACGAACTGGGTGTCTTAAAACAGCAGGTGTTTACGCTCACAGTTCCGGTAGCCGGAAGCCACAAATCAGGTGTAGCACAGCCATCGCTCCCTCTGTGGCCTCGAGGAAGGGATCCTTCCTTACCTGTTCCAGCTTCCGGCGGCCCCAAGCATCCTTGGCTTCGGCTGCATCACTCCAATCTCTGCTCCACCTGCTCGTGGCTGTTTCCCCTTAATCCATACTGGATTAAGGACCACCCTGCTCCAGTGTAACTTCATCTTTTTTTTCCTTTTTTTTTTATTACTTCATATTATGGAGGTACAGATATTGTTAGGGTTACATATCTTGCCCCTGCCCCACCTCCCCCACCCCGCTATGCCAGAGCTTCTAGCATGTCCAGCTAACTTCATCTTAATTACATCTGCAAAACCCCTATTTCCAAATAAAGTCACATTCACAGGTACCAAAAGTTAGGACTTGAACATATCTTTTTAGGAAAAACAGTTCAACCAGTAACAACCCTTAAACAATGCTCTTCATTTTAACAGAACCAGGCATCGGGTCTCAGAGAGGTTCAGCAACTCATGCAAGGTCACACAGCTAGAACAAAGCAGAGCCAGAATTCAAGCCCCAAGACCTCCACTCGTCACCCACCCCCTCCAAATCTCAGGAAACCACATCCCTGGCGGTCGGGTAGGGCAGGGACAGAAGGCTCAGAGGCGCCACTTCCAACGGCCAAAAGACTCACTTGTTTTGCTTTGTTTCTTGAGAGTGTCCCTGCAGGAACCCGGTGCAGCCCATACGGAAGGAAATGAGCCGGCACAGACACGCCCCGGTGTAGACGACTCGCCAGCACAGCCACCAAGCTGTCCGAGAAGGAAGCAGGCTCCCCGGCCTGACGTTGACAAACCGCCTGCCCGCTTTCCCGAAGATTCCCAGGGCTCGCATCCTCCACACTTACACGATTCAATTAGGAATCCCAAAACGCGTAAATCTTGGCGTTCTTATTGCTCCATAAAGAAACAGAGTATTAAATGCGGATGCACTTCCTTGAATGTTGGTGGATTTCTTTCCATTGGCTCCAGATACGAACACTGTCCTTTTATAAGGATTACCCTGAGGTGACAGATACTGGGAGTCACAGGGAGTCCGGGGACAGAGCACGGAGAACCGGCATCCTTATAATTTCTATGATAACAATGACTTTCTTTTGCGGTGTTCCCTGTCGCTTATACACCTTCTCAACTCCCCGCCCCCGTCCTCCCCCTGCTCACAGCTGCCAACGACAGATTGTGCAAGACCCCAGTCTCCTCCTGTTGCTCTCCTGCCCACCGAGATGGACCCAAAAGGCCTGTCCCATCGAGAACTGACTCTTCCGGAGAGAGATGTGTGTGACCTTGGGCAAATGGTTTAGCCTCTCAGCGCTTTAGTTTCCCCATCTCTAGAAGGGCGGTGACAGCAGTTACCTCACGGTGCTCAATGAGGTCACCCGTGTAAAGAACGCCACGTGGTACCTGGCACGCAGCCAACACTCACCTGGCACCTGCTCCCTTCCTCGACTGACCAAGAGCCGAAGCACGGGGTCGCTCTTTCCTGGAAGCAAATACAAACCATGCCCCCCCCCAGACCCATCGACCTTTCTAAAGGGGCAGAAAGGGGCCGGGCTTGCAAGGCAGGAAGCCCAGCACATCAACACCAGGTTGTAAACTTGTGCTTCCGCACGCCCCAACACCTTAAGAGTTCCCATTCGGCACAGCGCAGCGGTTAAGGGGTCGCCCGTACTCAAATCCTGACTCTGCTACTTATAAGCTGCAGGGCTATCGGCAAGCCACCTGGTTTCCCTGAGCCCTGGCCTGTCCAACAAGGCTAGAATAGTACACCCTTAAACTGCACTGTCTAATGGAGTAGCCACCAGTCAGATGTGACTATGTAAATTCTAATTTACTAAAAGGAAACAAAATTTAAAATCCCGACCCTCAGTTGCATGAGCCGCATTTCAAGTGCTCAAAGGCTATGCGTGGCTGGTGACCACCAATAGTGGACAGGGCAGCTATAGAATATTTCCATCACTGCAGAAGCTTCTACTGGGCAGCTCTGCTGTAGAGGATTATTGTGAGGATTAAAGGAATTGATGAACGTAATGTGTTTCACACCATACCTGAAGGATAGGAAGTCCTCGATACAGTGTAGCTATTACATCGTTTAATCCTCTGCAAGGTGGTGGCGCTGCTCCCATTTAGCAGATGAGAAAGCTGAGGCTCATAGAAATGAAAATAATTCGCTCAAACTCTCATAGCCAGTAACTAGGAGAGTCAGGATATAAGCGCTAATCTGCAGGACTCCGAAAATGGATGTGTTTTCCACGGGGCAAGCAATCTCCTTGCAACGGGCAGAGAGACTGGTGACAGAGGAGGGAGTGGTGCATAATGTGACAAAAGCTACAGTTGTATTATTAAAACCAAAGAAAGTTCAATTCACTTAGCCTTAGGGAATAGAAACTCAAAACCACCTCCCCTCGCCTAAGGAAGTTTGGCCTCACGTATAGAACACTGGGTATGTCTCACTCCCTCTCTGAGCCTCAGTTTCCTCCTCTGTATAGTGAGTTGCTTTGAGGATACAGTGAGACAATATACCTTCATGCACAAATAAGTAGTCAAGAAATGTTATTTTATCTGAATAATGTACAACCTTCATGTCTGGTCCTACCCAACAGGATTACTTTTTGGCTTTCTGTAAGAATCAGAAAGTTGCTGGGTCTACACTCACACGCTCCAGGAAGCAGAAAAGCTCATTGCCTCTTGCAGAATACATAACAGCTGAAGTGTGGCCCTTTAATTTGTTAATCTTTGCAAATCAGGGTCCCAGAGCTTTGCAAAGAAGCGGAACCATCAGAGCTCTATACAGAAACAATCAATTCCTTGATTAAAATCTGACAGCTTAATTAATTAGTACTTAATAGCTCAACCTTAATTATACTTTACATCATTATTTGATAATATTCATAAATTTCCCATGTGGCTGTGCACACATGTCTTTTATCAACTGATTACAAACGCCTGAACTTGACCTCCATACTTGGGAAAATGTCCCATGCGTCAAAACATGAAAGACTTCATTAACGCTACCAGTGACCTTGCCAAGGCCTGCTCACAGGTAAGAACTCTCTGATTTAAAAGTTCTTTGAGATCCACCAGAAAGAGTGTTGATTTGCACACTAGGTTTGCTGTACAGTGTGACCCAAAATAAAATCTTAAGCCCCCGGACAGCTGAATGAATGGACCCCCTGTTTGCCAAGAGGACCCCAGTAAAACCTTCAAGCTGAACCAGAATGAGAAGGAAGGTCAGACACACCTAGTTACGCCCCCTCCCTTTGGGGGTCATTCTTTGTCACAATAAGATACTAAATAATTAACAGGCCTAAATGGCCATGCAAAACAAAGCTGAAATCATGCCTGCCAGCCATCAATTTACTTGCATTTCAAGTTATATGTCTAGTGGCTTGTCTCTGACTAACTTACAACTTAAGATAACTTAAGTTATCTTAACTTAAAACATTCCAAGCCTTTAGCATTTCTTCAACCAATTACAAATCAAAGAATCTTTAAGCCCACCGATAACCTGTAAGCCCCCTCTTCAAGATGTCCTGTCTTATCAGGCCAAACCAATGTACACCTTACATGTATTGATTTATGATTTTTTGCACTATTTTTGTTTTCCTAAAATATATAAAACCAAACTGTAACCCAACCATAGCAGGACCACTTGCTCAAGGCTTCTTGGGCATGGCTGTCCAGACTGTGGTCACACACATTTGGCTCAGAATAAATCTCTTTAAATTAATTTACAGAGTTTGGGTTCTTTTCCATTGATAGTAGTTTTTTCCCTTCAAATATCAATATTTTTGGAATTTTGATAAAGTATTTAATAATATCACTGGAGTTTGCTTTAACCTGAAAAATACCTATGGGTTGTTTTGTATTAACCCAGAGAATGAGCCAATTTCTAAACTAAGTGAAAATCACTGAAATTCTTTGGATGTAATGGGTGAGTTACATGGAGCTCAATATATACAGGGAGAGAAAAGATTATGGGTCTTGAAGCCAGAAAGACCAACCTTGAATCTTTGTCCTTCTGAGCTGTGTGATCTTTTTTTAATTTGGGTGGGTTTTTTTCTTATTTTAACAGATTTGGGGAGTACAAGTTGAATTCCATTACATGTATATATTATATAGTGGTGAAGTCAGGGCTTTTGGTCTACCCATCCCTGATTAGTGTACACTGTACCCTATGGGTAATTTTTCACCCCTTCCCCTCCCACTTTCCCCCTTCTAAGTCTCCAATGTCCATTACATCACTCTTGGTGTCCTTGTAGCCATAGTTTAACTCCCACTTATAAGTGAGAACATACAGCATTTACTGTTCTGTTCCTGAGTTACCTCACTTAGGATAAATGGCCTCCAGTTCCATCCAAGTTGCTGCAAAAGACATTATTTCATTCCTTCTTATCACTGAGTGGTATTGTGCGGTGTATACACACCACATTTTCTTAATCCACTCATCAGTGGATGGGCACTTAGGCTTATTCTCTATCTTTGCAATCGTGAATTGTGCTGCAATAAACCTTCCAGTGCAGGTATGTTTTTGACATAATGATTTGTTTTCCTCTGGGTAGATCCCCAGTAGTGGAATTGCAGGATCAAACAGTAGTTCTACTTTCAGTTCTTTTTAGAAACACCCATGAGCTGTGTGATCTTGATTGAGTTTCTTCATGTCTCTGGTTTCTTCATTTGCAAGATGGGAGCAATAATTCCTAGTCATTGGAATGTTGACGTGAGGTCCAAGTGGATGGGAAAGTGGGTGGCACACACTAGATGCTCAATAAACGTTACACATGAAACCCTTGGCTGTGGCAGAACTATGCCTTGTCCGGTTGCCCATGGAAACCACTCAGCTGGAGGACAGGGGTCATACCTCTGCACGTGGGGACTCTGAGGAATCATCTCATAGAAGGGCTATCGGGGGCGGTAACAGGATCACGTCCTGTGGGATAAACCAGCTCCTCCATGGTGTCTTCTGGGTTTAGAGGGGAAGGAGAGACACAAAACCTTCCCAGAAGTTTCTGGAACTGCTCTAGGAGCTGTAGCCTGGCCCAGAGGGAAAGGCCCTGCACTTAGGGTTGTGATACCTAGCCACTAGCCCTAGCTCTGTGTTGGTCATGGTGAGCAAGTCCCTTATCTCTGGGGGAATCAGTCTTCTTTGTGAAAGACACTAGCCCCATTTTTCCAAACACCTGCTGCTGCCCCGCTGCTCACCTGTGACATTTATTTAACTGGAGATATAATATGTAGTAACAACCCGATACACACACACTCCCCAGATAATGACTATTTTGATATACAGATTTTTATATATGCTGATTTTGGGGGCCTCCACTGATTCTTTGGGTCTGAAGGGATTTCGGAGATCTATTTCTTAAACTCCCCCCAGGAATCCTGATGGGCAGGGAGGCTGGGGAGCAAACAGGATTGCTGGTCTCCGGTATCCCCATCCAACTGGAAAACATGCCTGGTCCTTTGCCGCCTTGGCACACCAGCGACACCCGGTGGCTTGGAGGAGTAACTCCAGGTTGTCCCAACACGTGGCTTCAAATGTTCCATTGCATATGGGTCCCCCTACGTCGGTAGCTGTGGGACTGAATGAGGCTTTCCACTCTTCATTCCAAAATGCAGAGAGAGCAGTTCTCTGTCTCAGCATCCATCACGGGCTCAGCATCTCAGCCCCCAGGTTGGTCTTCCAAACCAACCATCTGACAGAGATGTTCGCCTTGGTCCACCACCATTGTTTTTTTTTTTTTTTTTTTTTCCTCCAAGTTCGGATGGCACCATACTCCAAGCAGGAATTCCACAGAACATCAGCACTGCCCGAGTCACACCGACACGGCGTGACCACTCGGATGCCTGGACTGGACTGTGTCCTAGGACAGGAGACGTGAGACAGATTTCCCTCCTTTCCCTCAACTCACAGAATCTGCCAAGGGAGCGAGATAAGAAAACGAGCTGAGATGCTGAAAAAGACATAAAGTGATTTACTGCCAATCTCCCAGTCCCTGGGCTCTGGGACCAGACAACTCTTTAGATTTCTATTGCTCAGCCCGGTTACTATCAAGATTCATCACACTAATAATTGAAACTGTAGAAAATCTACCCAACACGATGGCCATTTCCAGAAATTAGATTGCTCCCCATCAGTGGGGGATTATGTTTCTCCTCCCTATATGATTTGCCACTAATTCTGAAAAACATTTTTACTGGATTTTTTCCATTATTTTCCCAGCATGGACCTAATAGCGACCAAGAAGTACTTTAAAAACCCCATTAACTTTATCGAATGGATATTCTCAAAATATCACAATTGCCAAAGGTCTTTTTTATTCAGGAGTTAACCTTGGGGAGCTTTTAGATGTTCTTTGGGGCATGCACAGAGGACTAAGGAAATCCTTCATTTCTACATACTTGGAGACCTTAGCACACTTGGCTGAGTATGGAACTGCTCATTCCTCATTTGTTTCTCTGGGTGAATATTGATTTGACTTCTGCAGTATATCACAAATGCACACCAATCTCCAGAAATGTGGGGCACTGAGGGTTTCTGTTTAATATTCAACTTTGAGCAACTCAAGCACTCACATAATTTTTTTTTTCAGTTGTTCCACCTGTCGTTCTCCTAGATGCATAAGGTAAGAAGGTTGTATTTATAAACGTAATTGCTGTGGATGTTAAACAATTCAGGACCACTTTCCCTGTGCTCTGCCAGGCATTGACAAAGTCCCATAGATGCCAAGCTTGAAGAGGCTGGAAAGGGTAGCTGATCATTTGGAACCGGGTAAATTCAGCGATGGCTCTGGTTATATAGCAAACCTGTCTAAGTCTGCGTTTCTGATGTATCTGTGCTTTTGCACTGGGGAAGTGCACCCTCTGCAGCAGCTGGCATTCCCTGCGTTTATGAGACAGACATCTAGGCTGCATATCAGAGTGGACATACAAAGTTCTGAGCAGTATTTCTGGTGCCTAGACATTTGAAGCCTCTTCATCTGCATGGGAGTCTTCAAATGGTCATCACCAGGGGCATTCTATTTTTAGAATCCAAAAGTGTTTAAAAATAAAATAAGATCCTTAAGGACAAACCTGTTCGATTTGGGAGAAGGGTCACTTGGATATTTGTTTCTCCCCTCTTTCCTGTGAATGCTCCATTGCTTATCCTGATGGTTGGGTGGTTAGGGTGCTGGTAGGAATTCAAGGAAGATGTTTCAATGAGCAGAAGGCACTGCCTGTCCCCCTGATGTTCCTGGGAGGCATTAAAAGGACAGTAAGTTTCCTAAGATTCTGCAAACCAGATGGGATTCCTATTTTGGTACATCACCCAGGGACCCCAAGGAGGCCTCAACTATTGGTGGGGGCAGAGAATCCCAGTGTCAGTAAAAGCTTTCAGCTCTGTGTGCCATTTTATAGCACAACAAACCAGATGTTAAAGACACACAAGGCTGCACAGGCAAAAAGCAAGCAACAAGACAGGTGTCCAGAACCAAAGAGGAAGCAGGAGATACAGGGAGTCTAGGACCTCTCCTTTTCTGAGCAGGGCTGGGAAAGCAGGCCTTCCTGATAAAACACCCAGGTTGGGGTCTAGGGGAGACCACCCCACTTTGCCCAGGACTAGGTGATATCCCGAGATGCAGGGCTTTCAGTTTGGAAAACACGAAAGCTCCCATAAAATTGGGATGAATTGTTCAACCCAGGTTGGGGAGACAGTTAAACAGAGTTTCTAAAGCATGAACTTTAAAGTCAGACAGACGTGGGTTTGAATCCCAGCTGCACCAGCTAAATGACCTTGGGCAGGCTGCGTCACCTTCCCTCATCTGTAACACGGGAGTGAGGTGCCTGCCGCACAGGGCTGTAGTAAGATAACATGAGGTAGAGTTACCAGGCTGCATTCTGAATGCCTACCAAGCTAGAAAAGAAGAAACAAGCTGGAGTGTGAGGATGCAGCAGGAAACAAAAACAGTGAACCCAAAGACCATGAATTAATGACTAGGGCAGATGGGAAGATCAGAGAGACCAATGTAGAGATGAGGCTAGAATAGAAAGAAGTGGGGATACATTGGGAAAAGATTTGGATGAGTCTCTCACATTCTGTCATGCCCTTAAAGTCTCCAGGGTTCAACAGAGTGGGGGGCTCCCTGTTGAGTGATGAAGACAGACCAGGAGTCTGGCAGAAAGAGATGGACCACCCTGAGATGCCTTCACCCCTGGCAGATCACCCAGCCCTTTTCCACACTCCTCTTTGACCATTCTGGGAATATTTCCTAAGGGCCTGATAATAGTTTCCAAAGAACTGACATTCTGAAGCCAAAAGGAAAAATCAAGCTGGGAAGAAGGAAGGAGCTGGAGAAATAGCTTGGAGTCTCAGCACAGATTTGCATGAAAAGAAGTTGCAGTATCCCAAGAATGGCAAAATAAGCACCACATGTACTCACCAGCAAATTGGTATTAACTGAGCAACACCTAAGTGGACATAGAGGAATAACATTTATTGGTTGTCAGGTAGATAGGAGAGGGCAGTACCTCTCCTATAACAGTACCTATAACAGTACCCCAATGCTATCATTCAAGTATGTCTCCCAAAGCTCCTGTGCTGGAAACGTAATCCCTGGTGCAAGAGTGTTGGGAGGTGGAACCTAATAAGAGGTGATTAAGTCATGAGGGCTCTGCCCTCATTAATGGATTAATGTTGTTATCATGAGAACAGGTTAGTTATCTTGAGAGTGGGTTGTTATAAAAGCAAATCTGCTCCCTTTTGTTCACTTGCTTTCAGCTTCTCTTGCCCTTCTGCCTTCCACCATAGGATGACACAGCACAAAGGCCCCTTGCCAGATGCCAGTGCCGTGCTCTTGGACTTCCCAGCCTCCAGGACCATAAGCCAAACATACTTCAATTGTTTATAAATTACCCAGTCTATGGCATTCTGTTATAGTGACACAAGACACCCAGTGTGACAGAAATAAAAGAAATGATATTAAATTATAAGTATGTATAATTTCCTTCCTCTTCCTTTCTCATTCCCCTTTTAAAGAGAAAGAATTCTTTCTTCCTGAGTTAGTTCTTGGATTCTCCTTTGCGTGTCTATTAAAAGGGCAAAGTAGAAAGAAATCTAAAGAAGCCAGAAAGGCTAAGTTGATCCATATAATAAAGAACAAAGGTGGACGTGAAGTAGGAGGGAGAAAGAAAAGTTGTTTGGGCTGAGTGTCAGGGTTTAGGAAAGTAAATGAGAGGAAAGAGAGATGAGTTGGTCTTTTCCCAGGAGCCACTATAGAAATTTAGACAAGAGATTTGGAGTGAGTGAAATGAACTAAAAAGGATTTTTTTAAAGGTGATTGAGAGACTGGGTACAGGTTTTAATGTCTTTCAACTAAATTTTCTTCTAGAATGCAACTTCTTTTTTTTTATTTCAGCATATTATGGGGGTACAAATGTTAAGGTTACATATATTGCCCATGCCCACATCCCACCTCAAGTCAGAGCTTCAAGCGTGACCATCCCCCAGACAGTGCACATCTCACTCATTATGTATGTATATACCCATTCCCTCCTGCCCGCTCCTATCTACCTGACAACCAATAAATGTTATTCCTCTATGTCCACTTAAGTGTTGCTCAGTTAATACCAATTTGCTGGTGAGTACATGTGGTGCTTATTTTGCCATTCTTGGGATACTGCAACTTCTTTTCGTGCAAATCTGTGCTGAGACTGGACCATATAGTGATCGTGGCTTATACAGGTTACACTGAGTACCATTCATGAATATTCATTAAATGCGTCCTAGGTTCCAGGCAGTTCAAACAAACAATGAGTGCCTATTGCAGTAGGTTGATTCCACCGATTGCCCCTATTAATGGCCTCCCTGCTTTCACATCCTTTCCAATGTGAACTTGCAGTTTCTTCCCACCAAGAAGTCAGAGTCTACTTTTCCCACATTTGCATCTGGGAAGGCCTAATAACTTGATTCGGCAAACAGGACACAGTTGAACCGACGGTGTTCCAGTTCCGAGCTGAGACCTTCAGAGGCTTTGCAGGCTCCCACCGTCTCTCGTGGCCCTTGCTGCCACATAGGACCAAGCCCGGGCTGGCCTTCTGAAGGGTGGGAGACCATGTAGCATAGAACAGAGAGACCACAGCTAACAGCAAGCCGACCTCCAAAAGCAAAGCCACCAAATCGACCTTCCCCTGACCATGGCCACATAAAGGAGCCCTGCCAGGCATAGACTACCCAGCAGGACACGTCTGAATTTCCAACGCTCACAGTTATGAGCAGGAAAAAAAAAATGTTTATAGTTTCTAAGCCACTAAGTTGAGTGTTTTTGGTTTTTTCTTTCTTTGTTTTGTTTTTAGAGACAGGGTCTCAATCTGTCACCCAGGCTGGAGTGCAGGGGCATGATCATAGCTCACAGCAGCCTCAAACTCCTGGGATCAAGTGATCTTCCCACCTCAGCCTCCTGAGTAGCTGGGACTACAGGCATGTGCCATCATACCCGGCAAATTTTTTTTAAAAAATTTTTTGTAGAGTTAGGATCTCGCTATGTTGCCCAGCCTGGTCTCAAACTCCTGGGCTCAAGCGATTTACCCACCTCAGCCTCCCAAAGAGCTGGGATCACAGGTATCAGCCACCATGCCCAGGAAGCCACTATGTTTTGAAATGGTTTGTTATGCAGCAAAGTCTACCTGATACACTCACCTAAATAATCAATGTTTTGACTATGTTATTTTTATTTTTTTCAACTGAGGATTTATAATTCTATCTGTTATATGAAGTTTGATGACACAAAGAAAAACAATGAGTTGCCTGGAGTCACTCATCTGGTAGGTTCCAGAGCTAGATTTGAAAATAGCTCCGTTTAATTCAAAATCCATCCTTTTATGTGCCTCCTATCAAGCTGCCTAAAGATAATGCCAAATTTTCCAACGCCCAGGGTCATCTCCACGTTTCAGGAGAGCTCACAGGACAGGTCTGGACACGGCTACTCCAGCCAGACTCCCCAGGATCCAGGCCGACAAAACAGGATCGCAGCCCAGTAGGAAATTAGCATCCCACGAAGGCTGGGGCAGAGCATTAAATCTCATAAAAGACACTGCAGTGTGGAGAACAATGTGAGGTGTGGGAATCAGCAGAGCTGGAGTTGCCAAAGCGAGATTCGTAGAAGATAAACTAAATCCGTTTGATCAAATGGAAAAACGAAATTGCAGAGCAGTTTCCATAAGAGGTAAATAGACACACTCTGAAACCTGTTAATGGCTTGGCAGGAAGTCAGCGGAGTCTATATACACATTTCCTCATTGTTGCAAGTCATTATATAAACACACACAAACACACCTAAGCTTCCAGGGATGGGGGGAGTGCACACACAGAGATCTGCCTACTCACGCTGCACAGGCAGCACACGCATGCACTCGTTGACACATGAGGCCGCACATCTGTGTCTGCATATGCACATGTGTGCACATATGTACACATGTGACGGCATAACCGATCATGAAATGTGCAGCACCCAGGCATGCACAAAAGTACACACACAGAGACACATAAATATACACAGAGAGACAGGCATACCCTCTTATGCAGAAGCACATGGGCTTACACACACGTGCAAACATATTCCCTCTGGCATGCACATGCGTGTGCACACACACACACACACACTAGCCTGATGGAGGGAGGGAGGGAAATCCTTCCCTTACTGGGAGTGAGTTTTCACTTCCAAGTGTTGTCCTCAGAGCTGGAGCACTTCACCTGCACATCTTGCAAGACAGTCTCACTGTTGGTCCTTTGATTAAAGCAAGAAAGCTCAGCCCTCCCCAGACCTTAGGGCCAGGAGGGACCTAAGGAGGGACCTCTTGACCTCAGCAAGGAGGGATTGTGAGAGCCCTGGGCCAGCTGCTGGGACTAAGAGTGAAATCAGCACTTGGGCTCTTTGGGGCTCCTTTGGAGAAATTTTGCCTGTGCCCCATCCTTGGTCTGAAGTGGGAACAAGAATAGTGGCTTTGACATCAGAGAGACCAGGGTTCAAATCCTGCCTCTGCTACTTCCCAGCTGTATTAACCGGGGGCCAAGTACATAAAGATGTTGAACTTCCGTGTCACCAATTATGAACTGGGGACAATGATTCCTCCCAGACAGGGTTTTGTAAGAACGAAAGGTGATCACGAGTGAAGCTGCTTGGTTCAGTATCTGACACATAGTAGGTGTCAGTAATTGTTGGGAGGAGAGAGGATATTTCCAAGGCCACGTGCTCCATTCATTTACAGTCTTAATCTTGAGATTTCCTTTTCTTATTTCTTTTCTTTCCCTCTAAGCATAACATAAACCCAAGCTACTTTGCATTTATATTCTATGGCTTTTGTGCATCATATTTTACAAAATGATCGTTTTTTTTCCTTTAAATCTCTCCATGTAAATGTTTCTGGTATGAACAAGGGCTAATTTCTTCTTCTATCCTTGGGCATAATCTTTTCAGGGCTCCATATATCTGGTTATAATCATTAAAACCATTCAGCAAATCGATTTTAATAAACCCAAATTCTCTTTATAGGCAATGCTCCAAGACTCAAAGCCTCCTGAGAAAAAAAGATTAAAAAAACTACAGTCTAAAAGTAGGAACCAGACATTGCTCTTAAGAAGCCCACATTTAAAAGTGGGCCTTGAAACAGCTAACTTTGAATTTTTATTTTAATATTCATTCAATACGACGACATTTCTGAGCACCAACCGCGTGCTAGGCACGATGATTGGCACCCAGTCCACCGAGACACATAGAGTTCACTGCAAAAGCAAAGTATATAAATAACCAAAATGCAAAATGATCAGAGAAATGATTATAAAAATAAATAAATGGGACCTGAAAAAACTAAAAAGCTTCTGCACAGCCAAAGAAACAGTCATGAGAGCAAACAGACAACCTACAGAATGGGAGAAAATTTTCACATCCTACATATCTGATAAGGGGCTGATTATTAGAATCTACTTAGAACTCATGAAAATAAGCAAGAAAAAAAATCAAACAACCCTATCAAAAAGTGGGCAAAGGACATGAACAGAAACTTTTAAAATATTTATTTTTTTAAAGGTACAAGGTAAGGACCACATGGGAGTTGGAGACCACAGTCTTGGGGAATTGGCTCATGAGATTGTGGGAGCAGGAAAGCCCACAGTCTCTAGGGCAGACTGGCAGGCTGTAAACTCAGGATTTCTATGTTATCATCTTAGGGCAGAATTTCTTCTTTTCAGGGGAACTTCAGTTGTTCTTAAGGCCCTCAGTTGATTGGATGAGACCAGCCACATTATCAAAGATAACCTCCTTCACTTAAAGTCAACTCATTGCAAACGTTAATCACATCTACAAAAAGCCTTTACAGCAACACCTACATTAGTATTTTATTAAATAACGGGGTACCATAGCCTCACCAGATTGACACATAAAAATAACCGTCACAGTCAGTTCATAGAAATTTGCCTTTCCACGAAGATGACAGTCAACTCCAGACTTGAGCCACCATGGCACAGAGAAAGAGAGAAGGATGTCCTATCTCTACCCCGTTTCCCTACTACAATCCAGAAGTTTAGGTGAACCTAGTGCAGTGACCAGTACTTTCAAAGTAGTGGCATTGACCAAAGGCAGAAAACAATGACTGGTAAATTCATGAGCAGTGAGCTTGTGGAAACTTGGTCTTTGCTTTCGATGTTTGCAATGGAACTTAAGTTTTCTGAAGCTGTTTCAACCCCTCCCGGGGGAAGGAAATCAAAATTGACTCTTTTAGGAACCTATTTTGTGATTGGATGGCCCTCTGTTCTTTTTCTTACACCAAAGCTGGGATGTAGGATCCCCCAAATAAGAAAATGAAAAGTCATAAGGAGCAAGTGACTGGCCTGCAACTAAACATGATGTTAGCAGCAGGGGACTGGAGCCCGGGGCCTTTCCTCCCACCTTCCACTCTGACAGGCTCCCACCACTTTCTGGAGGACGAGCTAGCCTGATCTTCCTGTGGAAGATCCAACAGTGTCTTCCTAGTGCAGAATCATTGCAAAAGTGTAGAGAGGAGAGCGTCTGCCTGTGGCCCTGGTGAGGAGAAAACCAAGCAGGGTAGGATTTGGAGGCTCCCGATCGCTCACCCCTCCTTGGAAAGATTGCCAAGAACACGGAGTTAGTGGGTCTCGAACCATTGCCGTTAGGAGGAACACAGAGTTGGGTTCCTACAAGCCCCTGGTCACAACATTTTGTCAACCAATCATCACATAACCTTGTTTTATGTGTGTTTCTGTTTAAAGGCATTTATTTAATATGTATTTTTGATTCGCTGACACTGAACTCACGGGCAACAGCACTATCGCTCATGCCTGAACGAAACTTCCCTAACACACGGATGTTCTCCGTGAAGGCAAGAAGGCACATCACGGCCTCCTTGCGCTTAGGGACATAGCGCTTCAGCACAACACGGGGCCTTTCCGAACAGCGAAACCGCCCCCCAAAAGCACAAAAGCGCAAAACGTAAAGGTGGCACTAAACAGGCCGTGAAAACAGCACTTGTTCACAGCGTGAGAGCTGAAACGAGAAGGCAGAGTCTCCCCTTGCTCGGCCTTAGATGGGAAGGTGGATACCAGACGACTCAGATTTCCGGCCACTCTGCGCCTGTCTTTGAACACCCGGGAATGAGCTTCTATGGGGTTCCCCATCCCCATTCCTTTCCCCAGCCAATTACAGCCAAGTTTCACACCTAGTGGTTTTGCAATTATCCTCTTCTTTTGTGCAATCGCTGGTTCCAAATGTCAATACTTTGTTTTGGTGACAGCAGAGAGGGCGACAGGTGGCTTCCGAGATTCAAGACTGTGGGCAGAGCAACAGGTTGGAACCGAGCAGAAGGGAATCCACAGCTTATCAGACAGTCTCCTCCCACCCCGTGATGGGGACTGATGAAGGAACACGCTTGACAGCTCGGCAGCTCTTTAATTACACGGAAAGAGGAGCCATCAGAAGCCAGTCAATCCGCTGAGGAAGAAAGAAGCAAGTCTGGCTGCTAATCAATGGCGGTTTCGGTCTCTTTCATCAGGGACCGGATCTGTCATTTTCTATTGTCTGGAGTTAATGAGTCAGGTGGCTTGGCCTCCCTTTCAGAGGCTCCCTCCGATGAAGGGAGTTTGCTTAACCCTGGGAACTGCTTTCTCCTTGATAACGCTGCTCCGTGCGTTTCTCGGAGCACTTGTAACTGAGACAGTTGCCATCTACTGAGTATCTACCAAGTGCTGGGATGTGCATCGAGGACCCTGCATGTCCTAGTGTTTTGGTCTTCATGTCAACTCTAGGAGACAGGGTCTACTGGCTTCCTGGCTCTGCCACTTCCCAGATGGAAGCCTTTTGGGCCTCTGTGTGCCTCTGTTTTCTCACCTGTAAAATGGGGATAATAATGGTCCTGACCTCATAGAATTGTTAATGTTTGCAAAGTGCTTAGAACAGTGCCTGGCATGGAGTAGCTGCCTGTGTTTGCTACTTTTATCATCACCCCACTTTTCAAGCAAGGATCCTGAGGTGTATGGGGGTTCAGGAGCTTGCCCGAGACTGAAAGGTTGTCAGCAACACAGCTGGGACTCAACTCTGGTCTGTCTGGCTCCAAAGCTGAGTTCTTACCACCAGACCACGAAAGGGGAAAGGAGGAAGAGGCATATGGCCATGCAAGGTGCCATGCCTGCTCTTGGGAAACCACCAGGGATGTAGGACCGCTGGAACTGCCTCTTGCACGAAAAAGCCAAGAGCAGACCCCAGCAGTCTGTACTGGACACCCCCAGGAGAGCTCTAGCCAAGAGGAAACAGCCCCCACGCCAGCCCGGAGTGACCAAAACAGCTGCCGGAGGAACTCCTCGTTCCCAGGATAGAGTCCAAATTCCACCTTGGCCTGCAGGCTCTCCTGAGCCCTCCCACCTCCCTGGCTTCCTCCTCAGGCAGCTCATATCCTTCACCCCAAGACCCCCACAACCCTAGACCTGCATCTGCACTCATGCCCACCAGTCTTTTGAGCTCTCTTCCTTCTGTCTGAAATGCCTTCCCCTTCCTCATCCTCACTCCACACCCATCTGAAACTAAGCTCAGGTGTCTCCTCCTCCAGGCAGGCTTCCATGACCATGCCCAGCAGGACTAGATGCTTCCTCATGGCTCCCATACTGCTCCCTCCTTATCTTTCCAGCTTGCAATTGCTCTGTAATTTTAATTCCAGGTTGCAATCATCTGTCTCTCTCACTGTCCCTGGAATACCTCCGGACTCCAGCCCAGAGGCTGCCACATAGTAGGTGCTCAGGAAATGTCTGTGGACGAAAGAATGAAAGAGTTCTCAAGGGATGGGTAGCCCACCTGGGGGCCCTTCCTTGTGAAAGAGGGGTTTTACTAACTCAACGGATCTACACAGGGCTCGAAGACCACTAGTAGGCAGAGACTCCCAGGGAAATACCCTGACACACAGTAGGTGCACTCAACCACACCTAAAAAGAGAATGGCTGGCACAGCAGGCAATGAGCCCCCCAAGATTCAGAGTATCCAAGTAGAAAAAGCCGTGAGGGTACTTGTCAGGGATACCGGGGTTCATTTCTGAATTAGTAAGATGATGGCTAATGTTCTAGTACATTCAGTTTATACTCAGTTGACTCTGAATCTTCGCAGGCAACCTTAAGAATGATGATGGTGATTACCGTCTACGTACCACGCACTGTGCTATGCCCTTAACACACAGACCAATCACAAGAACCACCAGCCCTATCCGGCAATCCCATTGCTGGGCATCTACCCAAAAGATCCAATGACACTCTACAAAAAAGACACCTGCGCTCGAATGTTTATAGCAGCACAATTCATAATTGCAAAGCTGTGGAAACAGCCCAAGTGCCCATCAATCCAAGAATGGATTAATAAAATGTGGTATATGTATACCATGGAGTACTATTCAGCTCTAAGAAACAATGGTGATATAGCACATCTTATATTTTCCTGGTTAGAGCTGGAACCCATACTACTAAGTGAAGTATCCCAAGAATGGAAAAACAAGCACCACATATACTCACCAGCAAACTGGTATTAACTGAGCAGCACCTAAGTGGACACATAGGTACTACAGTAATAGGGTATTGGGCACGTGGGAGGGGGGAGGGGGGCGGGTATATACATACACAATGAGTGAGATGTGCACCATCTGGGGGATAGTCATGATGGAGACTCAGACTTGTGGGGGGAGGGAGGGAAATGGGCATTTATTGAAACCTTAAAATCTGTACCCCCATAATATGCCGAAATAAAAAAAAAGAACCACCAGCCCTCCTTACATGCATGATGCACAACGAAAGACATACACAAAATCTGAATAATCAATTCCAATATACCTGAATCACTGCTATCAAAAGAAAAAAAAGAAAAAGAAAAAAAAATTCCAATACTGGAGGAAAGAAAGATAGTATTTGTATACAATCTTTAATTAAACCTCGTTTTTCTGATACAATCTTCCACCATGTATTTTCATTTTCATACACATTCTTTAATTTTATTCTTTTCTTTCACAATGGAGTGACAAGGCAGTAAGCCGAGTCCAAAGGTCTTTCAGCTAAAGTTAAAGATCTGCTGTGCTGGGTGGCTTTTATGATTTTATCATCTTTTTTCTTTCTTCCTTTGGCTCGGGTGTAGTTTATGAGACCCACGCTTCTTTACCAGTGAGATCAGCACTTCTTCTTTCTGCTTGGTTTTATACAGTAGTCACAGAAATGCAATAAAATATGGAAGCCCTTGGCACAGACACGGCTGCACAGGCAAAGGTGAGACCCTCCCGGAGAGAGGGATTGTTTGCCAAGGGGCGTTGTCACACGAGCATTTGAGATGGCCTTGCGGCAACTGGTACACAAAAACCCAAACTCACATGTGGGAAGTAGTGTACGGGCATCCGAGTAAATACCCCCAAAGCACAGTTTGTCCCAAAGATGACTACGTGACAACCCGAAGATGTCAGTGTGATTATTATATTTATTTGTCTGATAGGGTAACGCACTCAGAGCAGTCAAGTAACTCACCCGAAGTCACAGAGCCAATGAGAAGAAGAGCTGGGACATGAACCAAGCTGGAATCCAGCACCCATGTTTAATAACAATATATGGTGTGTACTGAGCACTTACTATGTGCCAAACACTCTTCTAAGCACCATTTGCCTTTGACTCGATCTTCACAACAACTCTATGAAGACTGCTCCCATTTTACAGATGAGGAAACTGAGATGCAGAGAGACTGAATGTCTTGCAGGTGGTCACCACGAAGTCTGGCTTCCAAGCCTCTGTCTTAAGGGCCAGGCCTCTCTAGAGGCATCAGCAAACCAAAATCTCAGAACAGTCTCTGAGCATAAGAAACATCCCCCGTCAGAATGAGGATTGAGGACCCGGCAACGGGCAGCCAAGTGCCCTGAGGCCAGGTCAGCTGTAGGAGCCGGCGTGTGCCTGCAGGGAAGCAGCACCACCGTCAAAGGCTGGTGTTTGAGAAGCTGACCTTGAAGCACGAGGACACCTGGGCCAGGGCCAGGGCTGCCTTTCCAAAGAGCATTGCTCTGAGAAGGCCCTTCTGGAAACGCTTCCGCTGCGTGCTCCGTTCTCATGAGAGGCTGTCAGCCTGACACGGGCTGAATCAGGAACTTAATTTAATGCACGGAAAGCAGTGCTGTGTAGGTCTCAGGAGGTCCAGCTCTATCTAATACTATTTGTGCTTTAGCCACTAAAGTAGAAAATGCAAACCACTAGTCTCCCGGCGCAGAAAAAAGGACAAAGTCTTGGAAGTCAGGACACCTCGGATCAAGTTGGGGCTTTGCTGCAGACCCGCTGTCTGGCCTGGAGCAAGTTATTAATACTGCAGCTCTCCGAGCCTCGGGCTCCTGTGCACGTGGAAGGTGGTGAATCCGGGTTCCCCTAAGTTCTCCTCTGCCTCCAGCATCCGGGATCCTACGCCCACATGCTGCAGGAGATCCACGTCAGGAATTGGTTTGAGCTGCTCTCTGCATATTGAAGCTTAGACCTACATGACTGGAGCCCACATGGGAAGGGATTCCTGAAAACCCGGGAATAGTACTCTGCGGGAGATAGAAAAGCCCCTGGTCCCTAACTGCAGTGGCGACTGCGCTGACCTCAATATCTGATCGGTCCCATGGAATGATCCGCCCCAGCTAGATGTCCTGCTATTACCAATAGATGACAGGTATTGGATACCAAACTATGTGCTAACCATTTTACTTGCCACAACAAGCCTGAGAGACAAGTATAAATTAGGACCATCCGAAAACTGAGGAAACTTGAGACTTAGGTGTCCAAGGCCACATATATAATAAGTAGTACAGTTGGGAGTAGACCTCAAGTTTGTATGACCCAAAATCTGTGTTCTTCCCATGACTTCTCTGATTCCCAGATGATCCTGGTCTAAACCAAAGCTTTAGGACAGCTCATGTGTTTGACATCGAATCAACAGGTATCCACGGAGCACCTATCACTGGGCAGGTGCCAGGGGAGGCACTGCCAGTACAGCAATGACAGAGACTAACTGGGATCCTTGGGTTCACAGGACCTCGCTTGCCCCCGACACTCGACACGACACTCGGTACCACGCAGCCCCGCGGAGATGCATGATCGTGATCTGAATGTGAACGAGACGCTGGCAGGCGCACACGGGAAGCATTTGCTGCCATTCCCACCAAACAAAGCCCTTGATTGGCGGCGGGGAGGAGCGGAGGGACACTGCGCTCAAGCTGCTTGGGTACATGGACTGCAAAACGGGAAACGTTCCTGAATGTGAAAATGCTGAAGATCCGAAATTAAAAGTGAATCACGAACGCAAATCGTTTCTGAGTCTCAGAGAAGTTGGAAGGTTGTCTGCGTCGAAATCTGCCTGGAAGACGGGCAAGGTGAGGAGCGAGGGGAGAGACGTGTGGGTTTACGTGCCAGTCAAGAGCATCTATCTCAAAGGAGCGCGGAACCTTGGAGGGAATATTTTGGACATTTGTGATGTTGAATGTCTCACTGATTCATTCCACAGGCACATTCTTGTTGAGCAAAGGGGATGCAGGGTGAGCAGGAGCCAGTCCCGAAACTAAAGAAAAGGTGGGCTGTGACATACAGACTATAATGATAACATTTACAACACTATAATGTTGCAAGGGCTGTGACGGGTCTGAACGAAGTCCTGCGGGCTCCCGAAGAAGCGATTACTGTGTTTCCCCAAAAATAAGCCCTACCCATAAAACAAGCCCTAGCAGGATTTCTAAGCATCTGCGCAATAGAAGCCCCACCCCGAAAATAAGCCCTAGTGACGGGCGTGGCTACGCAGCGCATCTGCACAACCCGGGCATTTCGTCGTGGAGCGGTAAAGAAGACGAGCAGCCCTTCTCATCTGCCCCATGAGAGCTCTACTGCTTGAGATGAGAGATTGGGGCCAATGGTTCTAAAGGAAATAGAGTCGCAAGAAATTCAGGATGGACTTCGGGGTTTGGAGAGTTATGATGATGTTCCAGAAGAAGATGCCTTAACTATATTTGAATAAATGTAGATTGTTGTGCTGTACTTAAAAAAAAAGAAGCACAACCCCTGAAAACAAGCCCTAGGGTGTCTTCTTGAGGAAAAATAAATACAAGACCTTCTCTTATTTTCAAAGAAACACGGTAATCCCACCCCAGGGGAACCCTATAACTATTCCTGGAAGTAGAGGTACATGAAATGGGCCTGAGGGTGTGTACAGGGGTTTCGGGGCAACGAGAAAGACCAAGGGGGATCTAGAAAGAGAGAAGCAGAGACGCAAAGGCGGAGGCGTGTTTGGAAGCTGATGGGCGAGCCGGGATGGTGCGTGGCGGGTGGTGGAAAGGTGAGACGCGAGTGGGTTTTTCAGCCCCAGCACCACTGACACTGGGCTCGTCAGTCCCCGTTGTGGGGCTGTCCTGGGCACCGTAGGAGGTTGAGCAGCGTCCCCAGCTGCTGCCCGCTGGACGCCGGCAGCAGAGAGCACCCGGGAACCTAGGAGGCCAGTGCGGAGGAGGGGAGAGGGATTGAGAAGGGAGGCAGGGGGTGTGCACACGTCTTAGCTGGTACTACTCTTAAGCATGTACAGGGCTGCAATGTACACGTGACAGCGTCTGATCCTCTCCACGACGCCGGTGAGTGTGGAGCTTTGGCCTCAGTGAGCATCGTTCTTTGCCGCGGCTCCATTTCAATGCCTGTCTTGTTTCTACTTCCGTTTCCCCCTGCAAGGTGCCTTCCATTCTGCAGCAAAAACCTCCTCCTGGGTGTCCTGCCTCCTGCACCAGCCCACGGGCTGCCTGGGGGCCCCCCAGGCCGGAGGAGGGGAGGAAGACCAAGCCGCCAATGCAAGAGCTGCACGTCCTGTGAGTGGCGCTGAGGGCCTGTGGCAAGACGCCACCCCCAAGGCCTGCTGAGATGGCGGAGTTGGGTCTTTTTGAACAAGACAAACTAGAACGAAATGCTGGGGACCAGTCAGTGCTGTGCCACGTCCTTGTGGGACAAGATCCATTTCACCTGGCCAACCCCGATAAATTCAACCCATCCCCTTCCTAAGTCTCGCATTCCCCAGGCTGTCACATCTCCTTTTGCCGTCAGACTTGTTTGCACACCGTCTGCTGTGCCTGGAGGGTCCTCTCCCCGCCCCCAGCCTCTCCTCCCTGCAGCCTCACCCGCCTGTCGGGTCTAAGATCACACCTCGCCTCCCCCAGGCAGTCTTCCCTACTGCCCAAGCCTGGGTTGCACCTCAACTCTGAGCTCCTAGAAAACACTATATTATAATCGTCTAGTTACTTGTGTGTCTCCCTCATTAGACAAGGGGTCAGAAAACTACAGCTGAGGGCCGAATCTCTTCTGATAAATAAAGCTTTATTAGAACACAGCCACACCCCTCCTTTTGCCTAGTAGCTAAGGCTGCTCTCACACTACAAGCGCGGCGTTCGATAGATGCACCAGAGACCACATCGCCCACAAAGCCTAAAATATTTACCATCCAGCCCTTCACAGAAAGAGTTTGCTGACCCTCACAGTAGACTATGGGCTCTCTGAGAGGAAGAACCCCATCTCGTTCCTCGACATATTGCCACCAGCATCTTCCGCCAGGCCCGGAAGATAGAGGAAGCTTAATGAATATTTGATGAGTGGAATATTTAATGAATGTTGAGTACATAAGTGTCAAGCTCCGTGACAATGTGACAATGCTAGCACATAAGAGACACCTTTGGCAAGATAGTTTCAGATCATAAAAAAAAAAAACAGTCTGATTATATGAAACAAAACCAGCTTAGACAGACAAACACGCACACACACACACACACACACTGGCCTCCCGGCAAAATCAATAGCTGGTGGATGGTATGTTGAGTCCTAACTTGTAGGAGATGCTATGCAGAGGAGGTTTGATTAAGGTAACTTCCTGCTATGAGTGTCTATGATTTTTCCTTTGAATTTTTTTTTTCATCCAATGTTTTGAACAAGAACAATCAGTTGTTGAATTAAACTTGAATTTCATCAGCCTAGAAATTTGAGATGAATAATGTAGACCTTTTTTTTGAGGCTTGGAAGGAGGGAGGAAAAGGGAGTGGAGCTAATATTATGTGTGAAGGATAAGCATGATTTCAGCTCCTCAAACTGGAAACACCCTCCAAAAAATAAATTCTTGCCCCACGTGTCCAGTTGATAACCTTAAACTTTTCTTTCAGGAGCTAGTTCACTTGTTGTTGCCTCCTTAAGGCCCTCTTTGATCCAGCTCCCTAAAACCCCTCCCTCTTCCAAACTCTAGTACCACTATGACCCTACCCACACCACAATCACTTCTCAGACTGACACCTCTGTTTACAGCATTCAGGGATGGGGACCTCCCTGAAGAGATCATTCTCATCTACATTCCAAGACACATAACAGGTGCTCAACAAATGTTTATGGAATGGTTGAAAGACCAAATGAATAAGGAAGAGAAGGAAAGTGGGAGGGGTTGAATTAAATGACTGAATATGTGGATGGGTAAAGGAGTGGGTAGATGAACACATGAGTACAGAAATGGATGGATGGGTGGGTGGGCGGATGGATAGGTGGATGGATGGATGGATGAGTGGATGGATGGATGGGTGGAAGGATGGATGGACGGACGGACGGATGGACGGACGGACGGACGGACGGACGGACGGACGGATGGATGGATGGATGGATGGATGGATGGATGGATGGATGGATGAGTGAATGGGTGGGTGGATGGATGGATGGATGGGTGGATGGATGGATGGATGGATGGATGGATGGATGGATGGATGGATGGATGGATAAGTGGATGGGTGAATGGATTGGGTTGGGCTTGTGGCTGGATTGAAGCTATGGAGGGAGTGAATAATATTCTCAGAACTCTCCATAGCTGGTGTCCTGCAGAGATCTGTCCTCCACAGCTACCCCAACCCACACATCAGGCTTCTCTCCTCCATGTGTAATGATCCAAGCCCTGGAGTGTTTCTTCCCATTCCTCTCATTGCACCTGTCTACCATTTCCTCATTCCTCTGCTCTAGAGGCTGCCTCAGCTCTCCCTGACTCACCAAGTCCACTTTGCCCAAGGAGCCAAGAGGGCAAAGGGGAATTTGTTAAAGAAGATGATCAGACTCCAGCCCCCTAGAAAGACGGGCAGGAAGCCTCCTGCTCACCCACACTGGATCTAATTAGAGTAGACGCTTTTCTCAGTGACTTGCAGAGCTTGGTGCCCCCGACTGGAGAACACGGTCATGGAAGGTGAGCTCTCTAACCGTAGACAAAGCTACAGGTGTCTATCTTGGAAGCTCTTTCCTTGTTCCTTACCTCTCTTTCCATCTCAGACCCAACTAACCAAAAGAAGCAGCCCCTTTTCTCAGGAGTAACCCCAGGAGCCCCGGGACTCTGGGGAACACAAATTGAAAAACTTTGCTCTGGTTAGAAAGCACCAGTTTGCAGATGGGGAGATTGAGGACCAGAGAGGGGACAGGGTTCTCCAGGGTCACCCAGTAAACAAACCAGTGGAGCCAGAGGGAGCTGGAGCCCAGGCCTCCTCCTTTGCAGGCTGACACATGTGGCCACCACACCGCCTGAACACCTCAAAGTTTGCATGGCTGCCTTGGAGACCACTGGATAAAATGCAACGTCGTGTCCAAGAAAGGTGCCCTCCTCCAAGCTCGTTTAGCATTCGGTTGCGGCCGATTAGGGTTCTGAGTATGATGATGGAGTCATTTTTATTTCCAAGCATTAGTAATTTAGTATCAGGTGTGCACAAGTCAATGGTGATTTAATAGCAAGTGTAAGTGAATCCTAATAGAAAGTAAAGTTCTCCCCATACATACATACCCACACACACACACACACACACACACACACACGCATCTTTTTTTCTAAGCTTTAATTAGGCTGACCCAGATTGATATGAAAAAATTTCCAGACTCAGAATTAATTTCTCTTTTATGATTGTGAAAATCATTAGTTTTTTTTTTTTTTTTTTTTTTTCAGAGAATGGGACGCTAGAGATAAATTGAAGTGATGGCTTCAGGGCTCCTCTAGCAATAACAGGTAGACAAAGACCTTGATTAAAATCAGAGACAACAGCCAAAGCCAGTGCTGTTCAGTCAAACAAATGTGCATCTTGGGTCCCATTCCTGTCCCTCTCTAGCTGTGTTACCTTGGGAGCCCTACCCGCCTTCTCTGAGCCTCCACTTCCAATCTTGTGCACACACCTCATCTCAAAATCCATGCTTCGCTAAATAACCAGGAGATTTTTCCAAATCACAAATCAATCCAAGAACCTATCTGATTAAAAGTCTTTAACATTTTTCCTTTTATCTTAGAATAAAGCCCACACTCCAGGATGTGTCCAACAAGGACCTCCAGGATCTGATTTTGCCATATATTGTTGGGTGTCTTAGAAATGGATTTGGCTGCATGTAACAGAAACCTAAGTATATTTGTGTAGCCAAACAAGGGGATATTTTTCCTCACATAACAAGAAGTCCAGAGGTGTTCAAGAGAAGCTCCAAAATGCCATGGGAGACCCAGGCTCCTTCTATCTTCTTGCTCAGCCATCATCAGAAAATAGGGAGCCTCATGGTCATAAGACTGCTGCTCTAACTCCAGGCTTTGCATTCAAGTTCCAAGGAGGAAGAAGGGAAAGGAGCAAAGGGGAAAAAGCATGTGCCAGTTGGGTCTGTCCCTTTTTATCAGGAAAGTGATAAATTTTCCTTAGGTTGCTACTTACAAGTCATTGCCCAGAACTTTTTTACATGACCATGGTAGCTTCAGGGAAATCTGGGAAACCCAGTCTTCTTAGCTGGATCTTAGCTTTGCCTCTGGAACAAAACCAGAGTTTTATTGATAAGGAAGAAAGGGAGATTAAAATATTGGACTTGCCAGTAGAATATAGCAGCTGTGAAGAGATTTTTTACAAATATAATTCAGGTCCCAAATCAGTTATTTGAGTAAATCTGAAGGGAGATCATTCTGGGTGGGCCTGACTTAGTCAGGTGTAAGTCCTTAAAAGAAGTACTGCCCCCTCCCAAGCTGAGAGAGCCTCCCTGCTGGCTGGATAAAGTAGACAGTCATTGCCAAGGAAGGCAATACAGCAAAGGGCTGCAGGAAGATTCTAGAAACTTCCGACTCTAGGACTGAGAGCTGCCTCCTGCTTACAGCCAGCAAAAAGTTGTGGCACTCAATCATGCACCCATAAGGAAATGGCTTCTGCCAATGCTGTGTTTAATAAATGAGTTTGGAAGCAGATCCTCCCCCAGCTGAGCCTCGAGGTGAAAATACCATCTAGCCAACACCTTGACTGCAGCCTTGTGAGACCCTAAGACCCAAAACTGTGCTCAGCCTCCCGACCCACAGAAACTGTGTGATAGTAAGTGTGGGTTGTTTTAAGTTGCCAAGGTTGTGGTGACTTGTCATGGAGCAAGAGATAGTTAATACGGCACCAGACACACAGCTGTCCTTTCTGTCACTTGCTTGTGCTGTACTCCTTCCCACCTCGGGGACTTCACTCAGGCTGTTATTTCTGCCACGAGCAGTGTTTACCCAACCCTGTGCAGAGCCAACTCATTCTCCTCCTTCAAATTCCCGCTCGAATACCCTTATCAGAGATGCCTTTCCTTACCCTCCTACCTAACCAGCCCTCATCACTCTCTACGCCTCGCCCTGCCTCATAGGACCTAAAAGGATCTGAAACGACCTTTGTTGATTGGTTTCCTTGAAATTGTCTGTCTTCCCTTCTAGAATGTCAGCTCCTAGAGGGAGGGTACCTTGAGGAACAGAGAATGGTGCCAGACAGATGATAAGCCCAAGAAAAGATAGCCCCCTCCACACACACACAGAGCAGCTCGAGAGACTGAAAACAGTGTTCCCCGGCCCAGCCCAGCTCACCACACCTGAGAATGTCCCGTGCACATAGCGGCAGGTGCTCCTGGCCCTTTGCTGTCCTTGCAACCTCCCTCACACCCACTGGTGTGGTCACCCAGAGCTTATAGCCAGTATTTAACTGTAAGTTACTGTCCCACGAAATCCAGCAGGGATGTGTTTCTTGCTAATGTCCAGCATAAATAGAAGATATCCTAGAAATATCAACATAGTGTTTACCTCCTACAGTTGATCTCCAAATTGTTCTCATATAGTAAACTGAGACAATCTAATACCAAGGGGAAGGGAACATCTTATATGTATTTACCTGATCTTCAAATAATAGAATCAAGGAATTGCACATTAATATGAAATAAGAGCCTCAGAAATTTCCAGAAGGGTCATTAGAAATTATTTTGTCTAGCACTGTTAAAAAAAAAAATGGTGCTGGGAAGATTGGATAGCCACCTGCAGAAGAATGAAACTGGATCCCCATCACAATCACAAAGATAAGGAATCAACCTAAGTGTCCATCAATTGAGAAGTGGATGAAGAAAATATGGTATGTAAATACCATGGAGTTCTATTCAGCCATAAAAAGGAATGGAATAATGTCTTTTGCAGCAACTTGAACGGAACTAGAGACCATTATCCTAAGTGAGGTATCTCAAGAATGCAAGAAAAAATACCACATCTTCTCACTTATACATGGGAGCTAAACGAGGGGTATATATGGTCATAAAGTGGTATAATGAACATTGAAAACTAAGAAGGGGGGAGGGTGGGAGAAGGCGGAGGCATAAAAAAATTTTGCTATTCTCGTGATGGGCACACTAAAGGCCCTGACTTCAGCATTATACAATTCATCCATGTAACAAACAAAAAAAACACTTATAACCCTTAAATCTATTGAAATAAAAATATATATATATATTTTTTCCAGCCCCCTCCTACCTAAAAGAGTGTATTGTGGAACACGAGGCCTGAGGCTCTCTGTGCACATAAAGCTCTGCGGGCAATAGATTGCAGCAAACACAAATTCTATGTTCTCCTCTTGGGGTTTCACAGGGAATGGCAGTGTGGTGGGCTGGAGGTACCAATTAACCTCGCCCCTCTCCCCCTCTGGGTTCTGAACCACCCACACACCAGAGGAGGAATGAAACGCACTATCTACTTTATCATCCCCAGATGCAGAGGTCCTGGCATGTTTGGGAGGACCTAAGGCCAAGGAAGGCTTTGTTGTTACTTTGCCGCGGAGTCTGGAATCCAGACTTCCGCTCCAGCAGCGTGCAGACCAGACACTCTGAAGAGCTTCTGCATACAAGATAGCTAAACTCTAAAGCAAAGAAAATTTCACCAATGGAATCACAAGAAGTAAGGGAAATTTCCGAGGGGCAAGAAAAATCAAGTCGAAGCTAGAACGGAACAGTAAAACCCTCATGAGGGAATAACAGTGTCACATCGACTACTAAGTCTTGGGCCAATAACAAGGTGGGGGGGGGGGTTGGACCTGATCCTCCACTATTAAGCCAGGTACCTGGAAACAGACTAGAACTGCCCCAGGTGGGCAGTGTCCTTGGCTCTTGGAAGATAAAAATGCAAATCATCTCTGGACGGAAGCGTCCTTAGTCTATATCCTCCGGATTCTCCCAGATTAGGATTGGCCAAACACAAGCTCGCCAATAAGTAACAAGACGTGATCAACAATGGCCAGATAGATTTGATACCAAAGGACATCCATGCAGTAAAGCTGTAATTGTTGAAGTTAAATCTCAGGGAGGATGTTTTAAAAATAACACACACACACACACACACACACACACACACACACACAGAGCTTAGACACAGCTAAAAAATGAAAAGAGTTTGTAAACTAGAAGGTAGAACTAAAGATAAAAAGCAACACAAAGGAAAGAGGAGGGAAATAAGAAGTTAAGAGATAGGAAGGGCAGGATGAGATATTCTAACATATATTCTAACTTGGATCCCAGCAAGAAAATATAGAGAAAATAAATATAGAGGTTACATTTGAAAAGGCATAAACTGAGAATTTTCCAGAACTAATAAAGATATGAATCTACATATACAAGAAGTATAATTTACACCAAACATACTAAAGAGGAACCTATTCCTAGACACATTACGGAAAAGCTACAGAACAGCAAAGACAAGCAGAAAGGCTGAAAGGCAGCCTCAGAGGAAGAGGATCAACAAGCACCCCCTGCACAGACGTAGCAATTTACACCAGCAACAATTAGACTTTTTAACAGCAGCAACAGAAGTCATCAAAATTCTCTCTGCATAGGGCTGAGAAAAAAATAACTGCGAAGCTAGAATAGCAGATCTAAAATTATACCTCAAGAACAAGGGCAAAACAAGGGCGTTTTCAGACTAACAGAAATGAAAAGCTCTAACCACCAACAGCCCAAGTAAAAGAACTTCTAAAGGATGTAGTGGAGAGAGAATAAAAGAGGATCTCAGAGAGGAAGGTCTGAGATGCAAGGAGGAATGGCAAAGGGGAAAGATGAAGAAGGTAAAACATGCAGGTAAATCTAAATAACCATGTGTTCATAAAGTAAAAATAACTGGTAAATCTGCTTAATAAATAAAAAAAAAAACAAGATTAAAATCCTAGGTAACAGAGTGTGTCAATTAGAAGAGAGATGACTAGGGTCTTTAGACCTTCACGCCATGAGGCAGGGTGGGCAGGTAACGGCACTCAGGATACCAACATTAAAAGTTGTGAAGTCTTAGGCCGGGCGCGGTGGCTCACGCCTGTAATCCTAGCACTCTGGGAGGCCAAGGCAGGTGGATTGCTCGAGATCAGAAGTTCAAAACCACCCTGAGCAAGAGCAAGACCCCGTCTCTACTAAAAATAGAAAAAAATTAATTGGCCAACTAATATATAGAGAAAAATTAGCCGGGCATGGTGGCGCATGCCTGTAGTCCCAGCTACTTGGGAGGCTGAGGCAGCAGGATTGCTTGAGTCCAGGAGTTTGAGGTTGCTGTGAGCTAGGCTGACGCCACGGCACTCACTCTAGCCTGGGCAACATAGAGAGACACTGACTAAAAAAAAAAAAAAAGTTGTGAAGTCTTACGTGCACAGTAAATTCCCAAGAGAATCATTTAAAGAGTAAAAAACAGAAGCTATAACTTCTATCCCAGGGGAGAGAAAAAAGTAGTAAGAAAAAAAACCTTAATTTTTTATAGACCATAAAAGAAAAATTAGATACATACACAAAGTGGAACCAATGAAACTCAAAAAAAAATTAAAACGGAAGAAACAAGTCCAAATATGTCAATAATCACAATTAATGGAAATGGAATAATCACCCCAGTTAAAAGAGATTATCCAATTGAATTGGGGAAATCCAGTGAACTGCTGTTTAAAAAAAAAAACAGCGAAAACATAGAAACATTTTTATGTAGAAACTACATAAAGGGGCAAAGATACATCAAGTAAATACTAACAACAAAATAAAGGTGGGCTGGCCATATTAGCACCAGACAAAAATAATCTTTAAGTAAAAAAAAATTGTGGGTACAGAGAAGATCACTGCAAATGATAAAACATTGACTTCCCCAGGAAAATAGAATTCTAGGAGTATGTCCATCTATTCAGATAACTGTGCAATATATTGCAGTGTTTATTGCAGATGCTTCCTCAGGCTTCTGTACAGCTGATCCCAGCTGGCCTCTCATCCTAACAAGTGCAGGAAGAAATGATTGTGAGTGTCCGGGGCAGTTTTTAGGCACAGTATCCCCAGACTTGGTAAAAATGGTCCAAGAAATGACAACCTCTCCCGATCTTCCTTTCTTTTTTTTTTTTTTTTTTTGAGACAGTCTCACTCTGTTGCCCCAGCTAGATTACTGTGGCATCAGCCTAGCTCACAGCAACCTCAAACTCCTGGGCTCAAGCAATCCTGCTGCCTCAGACTCTCGAGTAGCTGGGACTACAGGCATGTGCCACCATGCCTGGTTGAATTTTTCTCTATATTTTTAGTTGTCCAGCTAATTTCTTCCTATTTTTAGTAGATACAAGGGTCTGGCTCTTGCTCAGGCTGGTCTTGAACTCCTGAGTTCAAACAATATGGCCACATCAGCCTCCCAGAGTGCTAGGATTACAGGCGTGAGTCACCTCGCCTGGCCTCTCCCGATCTTTCTACTTACATGAGTTGTTCTTGGCATAAGGAAAAAGCGATCAGAGCCTAAACTTCCTCCCTATACTCCCTTGAAAGTGCAGATGTGTTAGGAGAAGTTCCCACTCTACAGGGTGCGGCAGGAACACAGAAAAGAATGTTGAACTTAATATTTCCTTAATACTTTTTCTTAACCCCTGGTAAGATCTACGGAATTTCAGCAGACAGGGACCTGATGCAACCTTTTCAATTCAAAGACGAGGAAACAGAAGACACAGAGAGGTGATGTGGGTTGCCCAAAGTCGCACAAATAATGTATTTGCACGTGCACGTAATCATTAATATTCACAGAGTGCCCCAGGAGAGATTGTGAAAACAAATGAATCTAAATGTTGAAATGGCAAATTCTCCCTGAATAAAGAAAAAAGCCTCTATCAAACGGCCCCACTAAATTAAAAAATGCATTTCGATAGGTCTGCTTTTTCTCCGCAAAGGGCCGGCACGCAAGGAGGCTGTAGCATGCCGTGCGCGGCATTGAAATGTCAGACAGCTGCTGACTCCGGGTAATTCATCATTGAATTGAACGCATTACATATGGGAAGAGCAAAAATCTAATTCCAGCTCATTTCAATAAAAATCGATCTAAGGGCTCATTACATAAAGTAATTTTTACTAACACAACTTTGAACGTGTCCTCCAAAGAGGGTTAGACTCTCTCCCATGATAGCCAGGGCTGATAAGGAGAAATTTGCATACCGATAATGCCATGCCAAGTTGCAGATGCCTTGTGTTCAGGATAACTAAGTTGTTTTTCTTTTTGTAATGTTTGCTTAATGTTGGAAAGGAAGGTTAGGGAGGGCTGGGAAACTGGAGTTAGGGGTTATTTTTTTTTAAAGGGCTCTTGGATCTCAAATCCAGATTCATTGGTCTCCAAGACTGTGCCGACCTCAACTTCACTTATCTGACTATTATTTCTTCATCTATAAGAATATTTGTATTTCATGTGATGATTTAATAAGAAAATGAATGTAATGCACTTAGCAAAGGTTAAAGTTCTTGATGTAAGATAGCTTCAAACTGTAGCTTACAAGTTTATAATATCAAGATAGTAATACCCACCTGGCCAGGTAGCCTTTGAAAAGATGAATGAATGTATGTGGAACGTTAGTTCCAATCCCCACCCCTTTGAGTGGGCTTGAGTGAAATCCTCCAAGATCCAGATGTGCCCAGCCTTGTGTCTGACTAGCCTGAGCAGTGGGGCTCAAAACAGCTGGATCTTTCATCAAGAACCTTAACTTCTACTCAGTGCCAAACCTAGATACCCAAGGCTTCAAACAAAAGAAACATTATATCTTATTAAACAGGCTTTTCTGGACTCAAAGAACAGATCTCTGGCTAAATTCAGAAGTTCTCAACTTTGCTCATTGAGGTCATTGAGGTTGGGAATAGGGGACTTTTTTTTTATTTGAGAAGAAAAGAAGATTTTATTAATTTGCCAGCAAATAAGGAGGATGGAGACCCCAGTCTAAAATGTCCTAATAATAAGTGGAAACACAGAGCTTTCAAAGGGTGGGCTCTCAGCTTCAGGCAATTACTGTTCAACTACGGTTGATGATTCATATCATCCCATCTTGCCCAGGAGTAGGGGACTTTAAAAAAAAAACAAACATTCCCAGCTGTGCCCAAATCTAATTACAACAGAATCTCTGGGCATGGGATCCAGACGTCAGTATTTTTAAAAGCTCCCAGGTGCGACAACAACAACAAAAAAATCAAATAGCCCAATTTAAAAATGGGCAAAGGATTTCAATAGACATTTCTCCAAAGATGGTATACAAATGTGTCCTGGAACAAGGGAGCCAAGGCAGGAGGTGGGCTGGGAAGCTTCGGGCCTCAGAGCCCTATCTGAGGGCAATGGGGAAGCCTGGACCATTTTAAGCAGATGAGTCATACAGTCACATTGACATTTCTGGAAAATCATTCTCACTACAAAATAAAGAATAAATTGGGTGGCAGGTGACCAGAGAGACAGGAAGACCAGCTAGGAGTTGGCAGGTGGACCCAAGGTCAAACATTTGAAGGACAGTGGTTCTTAAACCTGCCTCGAACTCCCTTGGAGGGCTTGTTAAAACACAGATTGCTGGGCTCTGCTCACTCCCAGTGTTTTTGGCTCAGTAGCTGTGGAGCAGAACCCAAGAATTCACATTTCTAGCAAGCTCCTAGACAATGCTGATGGTGCCCGTCTGGGGACCTCACTTTGAAAACCACTGTTCCAGGCAGTGGTGACGTTGGAAAGGGGGTTATTTGGAAAGCAGCTCCATGGCTGAAAGCTGGTGGTTCTTGGTCAAGGTTTAATGCTGTCTGCACCTTAAAATCACCTGAAGAGACTGAGTCCCACCACGCTCCCCTTCGTTGGTATGATCGATCTGGGCTAAGGTCCAGGCATGAGCGTGTAAAGGTCCCCAAGTGACCCTAGGGAGAAATCAGGGGTGAAAACCAATCCTTGCTACTCAAAGTGTGGTCCACAGACCAGCAGCATCGGCAGCACCTGGGAACTTGGTAGACGTGCAGCGCTCCACCCCAGACCTACAGAATCAGCACCCGCATGCAGCAATGATCTTTCAGTGATTCCTCTGCATGTGCAAGTTTGAGAAGCACAGATATAAATAGCATCCGGCCTGAAACGGGATCCCAGAAGTAGCTGGAAGCATGGGGGAGGAACAGTCCAGCACCCAGGACCAGAACCCAGAAACGGACCCTGGGGAGGAGAGAGATTCATTCATTCATTCCAGTGGGCTGTATCGATCTTCACTGTGCACTGGGCAATGTGCCAAGTTCTACGCAAATATGAAGCAGGCACCTGGCCTCAAGGCCAGTAAGACATGACAATAATTAAACGAGAGGCCTGGAGCTCTTCCGTGGGAGCTCTAGAGGTGCTTCCAAATGGCAGCCAGGTCAGCAGCTCCAGCCTGGGCTCCCCGAGAGCAAGGACGTCTTCCCAGCACACGACATGCCAGGCACCTGCCAGCTTTTCCGTAAGTGTTTGCTGAAAGAATGCCAAGTTCAGTGGCATTGGAGCTCAACCTTCCAGGTGGGAAGGATTACTCTGGGCAGAAATGGGCCAGGACTTTGCAAATGGAAGGACCACCAGAGCCAGGCCAGGCCATGGAAGAGGCCGGGGTGTGTGTGACTACACATCCAACAGCCCGCAAGGGCCGCTTGGCTGGATATAGACCACGGGGCGGCATGCTTTTCCTGTACAGGGCCAGAGAGTAAATATTCCAGGCTTTGTGGGCCATGCAGCCTCTGTCGGAGCAACTTGACTCTGCCTTTATGGGGGGAAAGCAGACAGATGACGGCAAACAAGTGGGCGTGGCTGCGTTCCCATCGGAATTCACCTGCATTGTACGATTGTACACTGTACCTTGCATTTCGAACAAGCGCCTCGTGATGCCAATGCTGCCGGCCCAGGACCATGCTTTGAGGCTCGGGGCCATGAGATCATCCCCCTGCCCTCTGTTGTCCCCAGACAAGGACAGGGAGGAACACTAGGTTACTATTTGCTGAGTGGCAAACATACACCAGGCCCTGGAGATACTGAGAACATAGCAAAAGCAACTCACATTCGAGTCCTTGTTACCTGCCAGGCACTGCCCTAAGAAATTCCCATCTGTGACCCATCTGTGCCTCACTACGTCCCGTGAGGTAGGGTCCGCGGGTACCTCCAGTCTCCATAGGATTTAGTGACCCGAGCACAAGGCAGCCACGCTCCAGAGCCAACACCTCATCCCTGCACCCAGCGAGGGAAGCAACTGGCCCCCACTCATGGCAAGACCGTGAGTCCCAAATTGGTGCCTGGCCCCCTCATCTAGCCCACCTCTCCTGGAAAGTTCGAAACTACGGCAAGTTCTTCAACGACCACAGCGGACGCAGGACATCATGCACCTCCCGAGTGAGGAGGGCCGCCTCTGCTGGTGGCAAGGACACCCCCAGGGCCAGGTGGCTGGGATTCCACCCTCGGACAATTCTTTAGCTTCCGATACACTAAGGTGGCCCTGAGAAGAGGCTTCCATGGAGCACCGGTAATGCAAATAAGTGCCCCAAATAACAAGGACATAGTTTGGCGGAGAGTTTGTAGCGAGTGCGCATCTCATGGGCAGGATCTCAGACGCGCCTTCCCTCCCCGCCGCCGGGCCCCGGAGTGCGGCGCCCGCCGCGGTGCGATGCTCCCACCTAGTGGCCACGGGGGGGAGCGCCGCTGCGGAAGTCGAGGCGTCCAAACCCCCGAAACATGGGAGGCTGCATCCTGTTAACACCAGTCTGGGCGGCGGCTGTTTTTAGCTGGGTCTCTCCTTCTGTGCCATGTTCATCATGGAAACCGGCTCTCCAGACCCGAAAAAAAAAAGCTGCAACGTGCTCTGCAAAAGCTGTTTGAGGGCCAATTTTAGCTGTATGTCTTGGAATGTGGGCTCCCAGGAGGAAGGAGGGATGTGCAGTTCCCAGGAAGTTGGGCATCTTCTTCCTGGAAATTGCTCTGGCCGAGAGACCATAGACCCTGTAGGCTCCAGCTTCTGCATCGCACCCTGCACAGGAACATGAACTTAGGGAATTTTTTTCTTTTTTTCTTTTTTTTTTGGCAGAGTCTCACTCTGTCATCCTGGGTAGAGTACAGGGATCAACATACCTCGCTGCAGCCTCAAACTCCTGGGTTCAAGGGATCCTCCTGCCTCAGCCTCCCGAGTACCTGGTGCATGCTATGATGCCTAGCTAACCTTTCTATTTTTAGTAGAGACAAGGTTTCGCTTTTGCTCAGGCTGGTCTCAAATTCCCGAGCTCAAGCGATCTTCCCACCTTGACCTCTCAGAGTGCTAGGATTGCAGGTGTGTGAGCCGCTGCACCTGGCCAACTTTTGGATTTTAGAGGTGGCAGCTACTATGTCCTGGAAGCGTTACCATGTACAAGCAAGAGGTTTCTTTCTGTGGATCATTTCGTTCATGCTTCCAAATAACCCTACAAAGAATCTTAGAATGATGCCCATTTTACAGATGAGGAAATCAAGACTTGGAAAAGTTAATTGACTTGGCCTAAGGTTGTATAAGAATCTAAAAAGAGGCTGGGTGCGGTGGCTCATGCCTGTAATCCTAGCTCTCTGGGAGGCCGAGGCGGGCAGATTGCTCGAGGCCATGAGTTCGAAACCAGCCTGAGCAACAGCGAGACCCCGTCTCTACTATAAATAGAAAGAAATTCATTGGCCAACTAATATACATAGAAAAAATGAGCCAGGCATGGTGGTGCATGCCTGTAGTCCCAGCTACTCGGGAGGCTGAGGCAGGAGGATTGCTTAAGCTCAGGAGTTTGAGGTTGCTGTGAGCTAGGCTGACGCCACGGCACTCACTCTAGCCTGGGCAACAAAGTGAGACCCTGTCTCAAAAAAAAAAAAAAAAAAAAAAAGAATCTAAAAAGAAATCCTATGTCCTTTGACTCAGCAGTTCCATTCCCTGGCCTGGAGGCCATCCAGACCCCCAGATTCTTCTTCAGATTCAAGGAGGTGGATGGAGATAGGCTCGCTGGAAGACCATCCATCCCTTCTGCCCCAACACAGGAAAGCCTGCTGGCTCCGGAGACTGCATCTCGTCAGATCACCGTTGTGCCTGGCACAGGGCTCAGCCCTGGTAGGGGATCAGCAAACCACATTGAATGAAGAGATGACCACCTACTATGTGTGGGACCCTTGCGCTGGGCCCCGGGAGTGCAAGAGGAGCAAGACACAAAGGTCACGGCCGCGTGGCAGAGATTGGTAAGTAGCCCAGTGGAGCCCTATGCATCAAGGCCTCTGATGGGTGAGCCTGGGCGTGGGGCAGGGCTGCTAGGAGATCACGGACGGACCCTAACCCGGCTTGAGGGGGGTGCCGGAGAAGCCTGCCCAGAGGATCTGACTCGAGCGGAGCCCACAAAGCTCAGTTCATCAGGTACACAAAGGGGAGCAAAGACTCCAGTGGTTGTGCTGGCCACGTGACAAGCCCGATGCCCTAACGTCAACCCAACCTAAAAGACAGAGGCCCCACCAGACTGAGCATGCTCCAAAATCCCATAAACCTCTCAAATATCCTCTTTTTTTTTTTTTTTTTTTTTTTTGCCTTTCCAATGCAACCCAGTCACTACTCACCTAATAACACGAAGGGAACGTCAGCCTGTGTCCTTGTCCTCCGAGGTCCCATTTCATGCCTTCAGATGTCGGCCAGGTCACTGGAAGACCGTCCATCCCTGCCACCCCCCACGGCAAGCCTCAAAAGCGCTCAATTAAATATGGGTGAAATGACAGACTCACCTTTCCCATGTTGTACTTTGCTTGCAGATGGCTTGTCACCTGGCGGGGACCTGCAGGTACAGCTGTTTAATTAAGTCATTGTGATCCAGCGGTTCTTAACTGGGGCAGTGCGTCCGCCAGGGAATAGCTGGCAATGTCTGGATGCATTTTTGGTTGCTACAACGGAGGCAGGGGCTGCTGCTGCCGGCATTTAGTGGGTAGAGGCCAGGGACGCCCCTAAACACCTTCCAATGCACAGGACTGCGCCCGCGTAGCAGAGAATCCTCTGGCCCAAAACATCACTAGTGCCAAGGTTGGAAAAAGCTCTTGTAGCCTAATCGGCTGCCTGTGAAGGGCACGATGAAGAAGCCAGGAGCCCACTGCGGGGCCATTCTCTCCCGGGCGGAGATTGAGGGAAAGGGCGTGGGTGTGCGCTTTCTACCTGACTTCATTTCTACTTTATTGCATTCGCCTTCCGTGCGATTTTCAACATTTTCTATACCAGCGCTGACCACCGGCGTTGCCGCCATCCCTGAGAAAGGTCGGGCAGTGTCTCAGCCGTTCCCTGTTCTCCATTCAGTCCGCCTGCACTGACTGAGCACCGAGTGTGTGCCGGGCGCTGTGCAGGACACGGGGCGGGCACAAAGGGGTGACTGAGGCACAGCCTCTGCTCTCAGAAGCATCCCGTCCGCTGGAGAAGGCAAGGTTTGGCCTCCAGGTGGCCGGAGATGCATGGAAACAGGACACCCAGTGGCAGGACTGCAGGGGGCCACCTCTCGCCTTGTGGTCTATGGGAATGGCGCCCCCTGCCCCCTGAGGGTGGCCCCAGAGACTCGGGTGGATGCCACCGCCCTGGGGGTGACCAGTCGTGAAGCGCTAGAACACGGGAAAGGGCGGACCGCTGGGGACGAGGTGCCTCGGCTGTGCCTTAGTGGCCATGGGGGAGGGCCAGGGACAAGCAGGGAGTGGCATGGGCGGGCAGTGGCACCAAGGGGCGTGTAGATACCAACCGGAGTGTCGGATGCAAAACCACCATGGCAGGGGTCATGACACCATGTTAGCACGCGCACCATTCATTCGGGACCCCCTATGTGCGGGGCCCTTCATGCACCAGCTTGCTTGGCCCTCCCCTCCCCCCCTGGGAAATTACTCCCATCTGCAAACTGCGGATGAGGAAGGTGAGGCTCTGTCATTAGACAGCTCACTCCAAGCTGCCCAACCCAGAGGCAGCAAAGCAGGAGTGGAAGCGTGAACGTTGACCGCACCCGCTCCCGCTGTCCTTCCCTCGGCTCTCAGGCCCAACGGCCCCTCTGCTGGCCAGAGGCAAACCCTGGACAGCAAAGTTAACCACACGGCGTGGCCAGGACAGGCTAGAACCACAACACCAGGACCCTGGAGTGAGTGTTCATACGTTCGCCCCGCAAGTGCTTTAAACATCCCTACTGTGTGCCCCGGTGGTAGATACATCCTCCCGCTTCATGTCGTGTCCTTCCCACACCATCAGTGGTGGCCCTTGACCACCAAGGTTTTCAGGAGCCCAGGGCATTTCCCTGCCTTTCCCTTCTTCCAGTAACTTCTAGTAATTTCTATTTAATTCTCCCAGCCATTGGAATAGACATATAACCTGGCCAGACCTGGCCAATCAGATCCAGTGATTGCTCCAGGGGTGGGCCTAAGACCCAAGCAGAGCCAATCAGAGTCCTCCCCAGAGCCGATCCCCTGAAGTCAGCATTGTGGGTGGGAGTGATCCACAACCCCTGACACTCTCTGTCTTTCACACTTGATATCCTCCAGGGACGGGGGACTGACGGGGGACTCGTTGAGGTAACCCTTCTACCTTGAGGCGCTGTGCCAGAAATCTCTTCCTTAGAAAGAGCCAAAATTTGCCATATGTGTTGTCCCACCCTTAAATCCAAGTTCTGCACTCTAGAGCTCCCCAGTCTGAATCCATGGCGCTTCCTCGTGACATCTGTTAACTATGCACTTGCAACCTGCATGCATTCCCCAGACATATCTCGCACACACACACGCACACACGCACACACACACATGCATGCACACACATGCACGCACACACACATGCACGCACACACACGCACACGCACACACACATGCACACACACACATGCACGCACACACACATGCACACACGCACGCACACACGCACACACACGCACACACACACACACGCGCACACGCACGCGAACACGCACGCGCACACAGCCCAAGCCTCCTCTTTGCTTCGACAAGCACCTGAGTTCATTCTGCTGTTCTGAGTTTGACAATGGTATATTGGTGCATCTGGGTTCAGGAAAGGCTGGATCTAGGGGAACACAGGAAACAAATCGTCAGGACACTCTCTCCCTTCCTTTGTTCTGTCTTTGATCTTGGCTGCGTTCACAAGCAAGCTCCTCCCACACAGAAAATGTGGCCCTGGCAGCTCCAGGCTCACACATCACCTTCACAGCTAATTGTACCAATTAACAGAAAGTGGTTCTTCCCTGATGGGAAAGGATCCGATTAACCCGGGGTGGGCAACAAGCTTTTGCTGAACCAGTCCCTGTGGCCAAAGGAACTGGGAACTCCAGTGGCCAGTCAAGGAGATGCGCCCCTCTCTTAGCAGGGGAAGGGGAGGAAGGCCACATGCACACTGCATGCTCCCAGCAGGCGGGGAGAAGAACTGGAAGAGGGAGAGGATGAGAAAGCTCTAGCAAATAGCGTCCGCTACATTAATACATAGTCTGCAGAACTGTCCCTGTCCCCTTCTGGGTCCTGGAACCTGGATGTGGTGCCAGCTCCTCAGCATCACCCTTCCGGGTGGTACCTGGGTCTGAGCCCAGGCCAGGAGACATGGTTCCATCGTCACCTTCCTTCTATCCTATTGACCGTATTCAGACTCAGGCTTCTCCCTTTGGAAGTCGCATCTCCTCCTGCCCCCACTAGGGTTACAATCAACACGCCTGCTTACATGTGCGCACACACACACACACACACGACACACAGCACATGCATAAACACAGGCCCACACAGACACACAGGTACATATATTTACAAACATACACAAACACACGTACACACAGACACATATACAGAATGAATACCCCACACATGCATGCACTTTTTGGTTCATTCTCACTGCAAATAAGACCCTCGAGTTAAAAAAAAACACCAAACCGGCCGGGCGTGGTGGCTCACGCCTGTAATCCTAGCACTCTGGGAGGCCGAGGAGGGCGGATTGCTCCAGGTCAGGAGTTGAAAACCAGCCTGAGCAAGAACGAGACCCCGTCTCTACTAAAAATAGAAAGAAATTAATTGGCCAACTAATATATATAGAAAAAATTAGCCGTGCATGGTGGCGCATGCCTGTAGTCCCAGCTACTCAGGAGGCTGAGGCAGGAGGATCACTTGAGCCCAGGAGTTTGAGGTTGCTGTGAGCTAGGCTGACGCCACGGCACTCACTTTAGCCTGGGCAACAAAGTGAGACTCTGCCTCAAAAAATAAGAAATAAAAAAATAATAATAATAAAAAAACCAAACCACGTGCTCCCTGCCCACCTCCGAGTATCCTCAGCGCTAGCATTGGCTTCTCCCATCACCATGGAAACCACACCACTCCAGCACTTGCCATTCAAAACTTTTGTGACATTCATGAATGTCAAAATGACATTGCTATTTTCCAGATAGGTGACCCTAATTTTTAAGGCAGTTCAAAACACTCCTCACAGATAGAACACAGAATGGCTTTGCTGGCTGCTGAGTGAGTCACCAAGGAAGGAAGGTAGCATTGTCAGCCCAGGTGCCTTTGGGTTCCTGTTTCTCAATGCCAGGCCCAGTCCTGCCCGTGAAAGAAAAATATATGACCCAAAGGGAACAAGCACGTTGTGGTCTGTGTAATGAGTTTCTCATTTTATGTTCTTAACATGTGTCTGTAAAAACATACAATGGAGTTCTGCTTTCTTCTATGTTCTTTTTTTTTATTTTATTATTTATTTATTTATTTATTTATTTTTGAGAGAGAGTCTCGCTTTGTTGCCCAGGCTAGAGTGAGTGCCGTGGCGTCAGCCTAGCTCACAGCAACCTCAAACTCCTGGGCTCAAGCAATCCTCCTGCCTCAGCCTCCTGAGTAGCTGGGACTACAGGCATGCGCCACCATGCCTGGCTAATTTTTTGCATATATATTAGTTGGCCAATTAATTTCTTTGTATTTATAGTAGAGACGGGGTCTCGCTCTTGCTCAGGCTGGTTTTGAACTCCTGACCTGGAGCAATCTGCCCGCCTCGGCCTCCCAGAGTGCTGGGATTACAGGCATGAGCAACCACACCCAGCCTCTTTTATGTTCTTGATCAGATCTAGCATTTTATGTTATAAAATGGGCCACAGAAATAAAATTGTCATTGATAACATGGTGCTTTTAGGAAGAGGGGGGCTCTGAGGCTCAGAGAAGTTAAGTAACCAGCCTAAAGTCACACAGCAGAGCCAGGATTTAAACCCAAGTCTGACCCGAAGGACTTGGACTCCTACTGAAAATGCTCCCACCCCATAACTCCCCCTTGCTTATGGTGAGGTCATTGATGTTTTGAATCTGATGCAGGTCCTTTAACTCTCTCTTCACGTCCTGGAAATGCCCCCACCACAAATTCCATTTGCGGTTGACTTGGCAGGTTGAGGTAGCTGGTACCTAAGAAGTGACCTGATGGCTCCGAGGGAAAAGAGCAGTGAAATTCTGTTCCCTCTCCCTCTCTCTCTGTAACTCGTTCGTCACATGCACACACACAAACACACAGACACACTCCCTCTTCCACTGCCCGCATCCTGCCAGCAGTTCTCAGCCAAGGTACGGCGCGTTGCAGGCCGTTGTGAGGTGTATTAGCAAGTGATCTGTTGCTAATAATAAAGTGCCACGTGTTGCAGATATATGTACGAGCAGATTCAAGGTTGTTGCTATGAAATACCACTTTCACTCACTGCATCCCGATCAGGCTCCTTCGCGGGGAGAGGAAAGGAAGGAATTCGCAGCTGCAGCAGGCGTGGGGGTGCGTCCACACGCGCCGCAGCAGAAAGCCCGTGCCCGCTTCTCTGCACCCCGAGCCCTGTGAGATACGTAGGGAAATGTCACGCTTTCTTCTGGGTAACATACACGGACATGACGTGCCGTGCCTTGGCGGGAGGGAGGAGAACCTGGGGGAGGAAAGGAAGTACAAATGGCCAAGAAACATCCAAGAATGCAAATTAGCAGGAGGAGGCAGCCTCATTCACTCATCCGCTCGGCAGAACAGGTGAAGTCTGATCCTACCAGGGACTGGCAAGCGTGCAGAGGCGCTCCCACACACGTGGTTGAGAGGAGCACGATCGATATGACCATTTGGGGGACTTCGCGGAATCGGGGTGCCACCTCCCCTCTGACTTCAATCCCTCCTACTCCCCGGCCCGCTCCCCAACGGGATGTGTCTTCTCCCGGGGTCAAGCACACGGGTCCTGCAGAACGGCTTCCTGGGCTAGAAATTTCTGCCTCGTCCCTCCCTAGATGTGCAAACTTGGCAATTTCTAGAATCTTCCTATGCCTCCATTTCCTCATCTGTAAAATGGACGTGGCACTAATGACACAACCCCACAAGGACTGTGTGAGGATTAATGAAGGTGATGGTGCATGTGCAGAGTTGAGCACCATGCTGGGACTGAATTGGTGCTAAATACAAGGCAGCCATCAGCATCGTCGCCGTATTATTAGCGTTGCTGTTATCTCAGATGTGCCGACGGGGTTTCTTTTCCTCTGCATGGTATGTGCCAGTGTGCCAGGATTCAGTGTTTCTGTACGTGACACTTTTATTCTGCTAGAGATAGAGAAATGGGACATTTTCACTCTGTTATTTATACCGATAAGGCAAGTGTCACTGCTGGTTACATACACAGCAGTCAGGCACTCTGCAGTGTTATTTTTAAGCAAGGGCTGCTGGGTGTTGTGTGTGTAGTCAAGAGATGCGTGCATTTACCGCTCACGGTCCCTACAGATCTGGCGTGTGTGGGTTGGTTAAATATACTCGGCTCATGTCATCCGCGTATGCAGTGACACAATCTCAGACGACATTAGAGAAGACTGGAGACGCAGTTAGCATGACCCACTGCCCCAGTTTGCCTGGGACAGAGGGGTTTCCCTGGATGCAGGACTTCCAGGTTTACAGCTGAGAAAGTCCCAGGCGAACAAGGACCAGTTGGTCACCGCTAGCCATAATCCGGGGGGGGGGCAGTGTTCCCCGAACACCCTTCCGTTCACACCCCCACATGCCTAACCACTTAGAGCACAGAGTCTGGAGTCAGGGGCCTGGGTTCAAATCCCGGCCCCACCGGTCATGGCCGTGGAACCTGGACAGGCGTTGAAGTCCCCGCACCTCTGTGCTCCATCGCAAAACGGAGCTAATAATAGAACTACCCACAACAGTCGTGAGGACTTAATGAGTTAATAAATAGAAAGCACTTAGAATCATGGCTGGCCCAGAGCAAGCACTCAATAAACCTTTGCAATTATTGTTATTATATCTGCCGTCACCTCTGGTATCTATTTAAATATTTTTTAGATCTACACAATATTAAAAGGCTTAAAGGCACGTCCAGTAAAGTGAAATTATACGTCGCTGCACTAATTGGAAAGCTGGTCCTCCTATTAGTCAGAAATAGAAGGTAACCATGAACATAAATGCATAACTATTTACCAAGTAGAAGCAGCTCATGCCCCACTAATGGGACCTAACACCCTTTGGAAACACCAATTTCTAGGCCAGTTGCTCAGTACAAGTGGAAACAGGCTGAGAAACAGGGTCAAGACGAGGGCAAGTCAGAGCTTAGGAGCCTGGTCTATGGACTCCAATCCGGGTCTACCCACATCACACCCCAGGGTCATTTAAAAAGGACAAGTAGGCCGGGCGCGGTGGCTCACGCCTGTAATCCTAGCTCTCTGGGAGGCCGAGGCGGGCGGATTGCTCAAGGTCAGGAGTTCAAAACCAGCCTGAGCAAGAGCGAGACCCCGTCTCTACTATAAATAGAAAGAAACTAATTGGCCAACTGATATATATATAAAAAATTAGCCGGGCATGGTGGCGCATGCCTGTAGTCCCAGCTACTCGGGAGGCTGAGACAGAAGGATCGCTCGAGCCCAGGAGTTTGAGGTTGCTGTGAGCTAGGCTGACGCCATGGCACTCACTCTAGCCTGGGCAACAAAGCGAGACTCTGTCTCAAAAAAAAAAAAAAAAAGGACAAGTAGGAGACAGTAATTTTCCATGGGTCGGCCCTGCTCAAAGCAGACATCTAAAAATGCCTCGGGCCGGGCGCTGTGGCTCACGCCTGTAATCCTAGCTCTTGGGAGGCCGAGGCGGGCGGATTGCTCAAGGTCAGGAGTTCAAAACCAGCCTGAGCAAGAGTGAGACCCCGTCTCTACTATAAATAGAAAGAAATTAATTGGCCAACTGATATATATATATAAAAAAAAAAATTAGCCGGGCATGGTGGCGCATGCCTGTAGTCCCAGCTACTCGGGAGGCTGAGGCAGAAGGATCACTCAAGCCCAGGAGATTGAGGTTGCTGTGAGCTAGGCTGACGCCACGGCACTCACTCTAGCCTGGACAACAAAGTGAGACTCTGTCTCAAAAAAAAAAAAAAAAAATAAAAAAATAAAAATAAAAAATAAAAATGCCTCTACTCTGCCCTCACCTAGTTTGGTCCTCGGCAAGCCAGTTAGGGTTAGGGCAACCCCCTACACCAGCTCCACACTCCGGACAAGACACTTTACCTTTCTGAGCCTCAGTGAACCCTTCTGCAAAATGGGCATCATAATGCCCACCTCACAGGGCAGCCAAGAAGATCAGATGGGATAAAGCTAACGTATCTCCTGGTAAACACATCCTGTGGCTTTGAATGCATTCAAGGAACATTCCAGGCCGGGCGCAGTGGCTCACGTCTGTCATCCTAGCACTCTGGGAGGCCGAGGCGGGAGGATCGCTCCAGGTCAGGAGTTCAAAACCATTCTGAGCAAGGGCGAGACCCCGTCTCTACTATAAATACAAAGAAATTAATTGGCCGACTAATAAATATACAAAAAAATCATCCGGGCATGGTGGCGCATGCCTGTAGTCCCAGCTACTCGGGAGGCTGAGGCAGGAGGATCATTTGAGCCCAGGAGTTTGAGGTTGCTGTGAGCTAGGCTGATGTCATGGCACTCACTCTAGCCTGGGCAACAAAGTGAGACTCTGTCTCAAAAAAAAAAAAAAAAAAAAAAGAAACATTCCAGTTCACCATCTGGCCTTTTCAAACATAAGACTAAGAATTATTTTGCAGAAGCTTTTTATCACTTGGATGGAAACTGTTTCATTCTCCCTGCCCCAATTGTCTGGCTGAGCGACAAAGGATATATAAATCAGAAAGCTCTTTAGAAGGCCAAAAAGGAAGAGATGTTAATTTTACCACTTTTAGGTAATTGTTCTTTTTTTTTTTTTTTTCAGTACTTGAAAACCTTGGCTCCCACTTAAAAATACTTCAAACAGCGAGCTCGAATCGCAGTATGAACTTCAAGTGACAGGCTCATAATACAATTAGGGCAACTGCTTATTATCTTCCATTATTGAATAATATGTTCATTAATAGCTCTTCCCTTCAACATTCCCCTGCTAAAAATAAACATAAACACCGAGACCTAGGGTGGCTGAGAGCCGAACTTGACCGCAGAGTGGCCGGCGGCAGTACTGGAGGGGACATGGAAGCCAGCGAGCAGTGGGCACCTCCAACTTCAGTCTGGGGCCACCGCTTTGCTCTGCTGCTGCAGCAGCCCTCGCCTGCCAGGCCACCGGGAACAAAGGTCCCTGCACGTGTTCTACCTGGTGTCATCCTCACCACATCCCTGCAAACCGAGTAATATTACCACGTCTCCCGTTCCACAGATGAAGAGACCGAGGGTCAGGGAGGTTCCTTGACTTTCCCAAGGCACACAGCAAGGAAATGTCAGAACCGGGGTACAAACCCCATTCACTTTGACTCCATTACACAAAAGCCCAGAGCTTTCAAAGAAAGATTTTTATTCACTTCCCTTTGATGTGTGGTTCTGATGGTCCAAGCAATACTTTCTATGTTTTGCAAATGTGTGTGTCTCTGTATGCGTGTCCTTTTTTACAAAATAGGTAATCATCTGCATCCGTCTCTTCCTCCTCCTCCTCCTCACTCTCTTCCTCCTTCTCTCCCTCCTCTTCTTCCCTCTTCTCTCCCTCCATTCTGGGCACCCAAGGCAAGAAAGGGGGTGTCTCTGTAGGATTATGGGAGACCGTTTGTGCCCATGTGCTCAGAGTGACTGCACAGGAGGGCTGTGCTTTCTCCCTTCTGGAGCTGACGTTGGCTCCATGGAAGAACTGGGAAGTCATATAAATAGCTCTGGCACATGCCAACAGCCACCTTCAAGCCCTGATGTTACGTTCTCCTCCCTGAGATGACTCAGGAATTCGGGGAACAAAAGGCCTCAACGTTCTGGCTCTTCTGTCCCACAACAGGGTGGATGTGCTGCCTGGACGCTGCCTTCATCCTTCTCCCGAGCTCTTCCTGGCTCACCCCTGGTTTATCATTCCCATTTTATAAAGGAAAAAACTCGAGGATCAAGGCAAGTTCTGCCCATTCAACAGAGGAAGAAACTGAGGTCCGCAGAGACTGTATCAGCAAGTGTGGTGGTTCACCTTAGGTGTCCGCCCGGCCGGCTGTGGTGCTCAGTCGCTCTGGTCAGACACCGTTCTAGATGCTGCTGTGGAGGCAATTTGTGGATGTGACTCACATCTGCAATCTGCCGACTGTAAGTAAAGGAGGTCGCCCTCCATAAGTGGGTAGGATTCATCGAATCACTTGAGGGCCTTAAGAGCAAAAACTGAAGTTTCCCAAAGAAAAAGAAATTCTGCCCCCAAAACGCAGCATAGCAACCCCACCTGCACGTGCCGCCCGCCTGTCCTGCCCTGTGCATCTCAGACTCACGACTGCAGCTCAACGCTTGCCTGCACGCCTGTCAGCCGCCCCGCAGAGTTCCACCTTTCCAACCCCCACAACTGTGTGGGCCAATTCCTTAAAATACTCACTCTCTCTCTCTCTCTCTCTCTCTCTCTCTCTCTCTCTCTCTCTCTCTCTCTCTCTCTCTCGGTTCCGTTTCTCTGGGGAGCCCTGCCTAATACAACGAGTAAAGGCAGACAGAGCCGCAGCGGATGGAGAGGATGAGGAGACTCATGAACAAAGCACCTACTACGCACCAGGAACTTTAGCATGCGTTACCCCACTAAATACTCACCCACCACCCATAGAGGCAATTTTTGCCATTTTCCCATTTGGGAAAATGGCCACGTTCCCAGCACATCCACCCTGTTGTGGGACAGAAGAGCTGGAACGTTGAGGCCTTTTGTTCCCCGAATTCCTGAGTCATCTCAGGGAGGAGAACGTAACATCGGGGCTTGAAGGTGGCTGTTGGCATGTGCCAGAGCTATTTATATGACTTCCCAGTTCTTCCATGAATTTTTGCCATTTCCCAGGATTCAGAGATCCTAAGCGACTTACACAGGGTCACCCAGCTGAAAATCAAACCCATGCTGCCTCCAACATCCATACTTTTCCCATCACTGCCAGCAGGAAGATGGCACCAGAGAGTTGGGGGCTTCGTTTCTTTCCGGAATCCCCAGGGGAATTCTTCCTCAAGTCCTTCAAGTGAAAAGTCATTGTCGAGATCAGAAACCAAGATGCACTTTTTTTTAGCTGCAAAGGATGGAAAACTCCGACTCCCACAGGCAACAAAGGGCGTATCTTGACTCGCAGGTGGGAGGAGACCAGAGGTAGGTCATTGTGCACGGAGGACCTGGCGCTGGGAACAGAGGCGCTAACAGCATCGTGAGCGTTTGCCCTGCCCCCACCTCTTCTCTGGGTGGCAGCCTTCTCACGCTCCCCTTCGTAGCCCTGGAAGCTTCCAGCTTTCATCTCCTGAACTGCTAACGGCTTCTATGCAAAGAGAAGTCCTCCCCTGTAGTTCTAAGGTTTGGGATTAGAACCGTGGGCCTGGCTGCGCTCTCTCCACGCTTGCCTGGGCTAACTGAGACGCAACCCAGTGGGGGCCACATCTCCCTGCTGGTGACCGTGGACAGTAACCCAAACCCCTCTGTGCCGCCATCCTCCCTTCTGTAAAACAGAGGTAATAACCGGACTTCCCCCAAAGGGTCGTGACGAGGCTAAACTTAGGATGAATATGCGTTTGTAAAATGGTTGCAGCAATGATGCATTCATGGCACGCAGTATACGGAGGTGGCTGTTCATGAAATTACTGGAACTAGGCATTGACAGGCCTGGCGTGCACGCCCTCCCCTGAAACCTGGATCTGCCCCACCTGAGCCACAAGGATTAAAAGAGGCAGAGCATAATCCTCCAAAAAGGAAACAGATGTGCTGTTAGCAAAAGAAAGGAGAATAGGGAGAAGAAAGGCCCAGGCAGCCGCTGTCTGACAGAGAGGCCTGGATGAAGTGCCACAATACCCCCGATTATTTTCTCTCCTATGAGGTACAAACCTGAGGTTGCAACTGCCTTAAATTGGGAAGATAAAAAAAAAAATAGCTTAATTATGTACAAGAATAAAATGGAGCAGGTCATCTTGTCCTGCTGCAAAAGCTTTCTTTGTGTTTCTACCCACCAGAAGTGAAACCAAGAAAATCAAACGCATTGACTCATTCATTCACTAAATAAAAATTTAATGAGCCCTAGAGATGGATTTTCCCTGAAGCTCCGTGGGCCCTAACTCTAATTTGATATCTGTAATTCTGTATTCTTTTACTTAAGGAAGGAGCCCCGAATTATAGAAGACTCGGGCTCCACAGAACCTGGATTTGCCCCCACGAGCTCCCATCAAGTGCGGGGCAAAGAGGTGCTGAAGGTACCGAGATGAATGGGAGATGGTCCCGTTGTGCAGAGCTTCAGTTACACGCGGCGAATAAGTCCTACGGCACAGCATGGTACCTGCAGCTAACGGTACTGTGTGGTATGTTTTAAAACTTGCCGGGAGGGTAAATCTCAGAGTAAGTGTTCTTATCACAAAATAATAATCCTATAAACAAACAAATAAGGCAGGAGGAAACTTTTGGAGATGATGGATATGTGTTCATGGCACTGATTATGGCAATTGTTCCATTGGGCCTAGGCTTATTTCCAAACTCATCAAGTTGTATACATTAAATATGTTTTTTGCATGTTTTTGCATGTTTTTGAATTTTTTTAAAAAGCTGATTTTAGGGAAGGGGGGAAGAAAAAGAGAAAAAGTATTCCTGTCTTGCAGGAGCTGCCCTTCACTAAGAGGCTGAGAACAAGCATGTGGATCACTTCACAGGCAAGACACTTGCTATGTATGCCTTCGGTCATGGAAGCAATTGGTGCATTGAGCGCTTATTATGTGCCGGGCACTGCGAATTCTGGCACTAAAAGGGAGGAAGGATCGTGCTCTCGAAGGGCTCACAATAGACCGATAAGTCAATCAATAAGTACGAAACATTTCAGTCTAATAAGAAATAGGTTGACGTGGCGCAGAGTGACTGAGACGGCTGGTTGGGAAAGGCTGCTTTGAGGCGAGGAGCTGTCCTGTGGAACAGGGAAGGTGCAGCGGTGTAGACACAGGGGTCCTTCCAAGCAGGAGTGGCAGACGCGGGGGCCCTACGGAAGGAACGATCTCGGCAACTGAAGGAGCAGGGAAGGCCCGCCTGGCCAGCACCACGTGGGCTAAGGGGAGAGAGACGAGCTGAGGTCCAGGAAGTAGGAAAGGGCTAGCTGATGCTTTAATGCCAGAGTGAGGGGGCTGGATTTTGAAATGGGAAACGATCAGGGTTTTGGGCGAGAGAGTGACGTGATCCTACTGATATTATGAAAGAGTTCTCTGGCTGCCATGGACAGAACAGAGTGCTGGGTGGGAGCAAAAACTAGCGAGGGGGGCCGCCGCCCACCCCCCCAACTGAGAAACACCCCTAAGTTTTACAAGCTCCTGTCGCAGGTTGGGAGGAAGCAGGCGCTCTCAGTTGTTCTGGGTGGGAATGCAAGATGGCGCAACGCGAGTGAAGGGGAATTTGGTGGTCTGCAGCATGCATCTGGCCATTGACTTATCAATCCCTGCCTTAGCGTGTGTGTGTGTGTGTGTGTGTGTGTGTGTGTTGTTATAAACAGATCCCTGAAGCTGGGCAACGTATAAAGAAAAGAGGTTTATTTGGCTCACAGTTCAGCAGGCTGTACAAGAAGCAGGGCATGAACATCTGCTTCTGCTGAGGGCTTCAGGGAGCTTCCACTCACCACAGAAGGTGGAGGGGAGCTGGCGTGTGCAGAGATCACGTGGCAAGAGAGGAAGCAAGGGGGAGGGGGAGATGCCAGGCTCTTTCTAACAACCAGCTCTCATGGGAACTAATAGAGTGAGAACTCCCTCTCCCTCCACCAGGGAAGGGATTAATCTATTCATGAGGGATCTGCCCCCATCAGCCAAACATCTCCCGTTAGGCCCCACCTCCAACAACTGGGGATTAAATATCAACATGAGGTTCAATAGGACAAGCATCCAAACAATAGCAATCCCACTCCTAAAAATCTATTCCAAAAATACACTGGCAAAAAGACAAAAAGAAGTGCAGGTGAGTCTATTCTCTGCAGCATCATTTGTAGTGGCAAAAGATGGGGAATCACCTAGGTAGAAGCTGGCTAAGGGAGTACTATACATTGACACAATTCCATCCACTGCCCTGCTGCTGAAGGAATGCGTGATCTGTCTGCTCAGTGTTATGGAGTGATCTGCAGGATGCATTATTAAATGAAAATGCAAGGTAGAGAAAACTGTGTATATTATGCTGATACCTAAGACAGAAGTATGACATGAACATATGTTTTTGATGGAAAAATAAGTTGGAAACCAAAAAAAAGGTTACGTAGGGGGAAACGGAGGAAACAGCACTAGAAGAGGGGAGAGACAGAAACTAGGTTTCACTGAATAGATTGCGTAAATTTTACCTTAAAAATATTATAAATTTTTTATATTAATTCCTTAAAATTAACTATTCCAGTGACTTTAAACATTTGACTGTACATCCCTAACAAGATATCCATTAAGGACCAAAATAAGACTATAAAAAGCTTAAATTGTTTTTTATTAATCATATCATTGATATATGTTGCTATTGTTTTCCTGAGACCATTCTACATATGAATTAAAGCAAATGGCTGACTATGTTGGTTTTGGGGGGGCAATCAGAAATTTTTATGTAGAAGGAAGAAGATGCTGATATAAAATTAAAGAAACTAAGTAAAAACCTACCAGTTCTGAATTTGAATTGTCCTCAGTATAAACTCAAGATGTATTTTATCTTTAAAAAAAGAAGGCCAGGCGCGGTGGCTCACGCCTGTAATCCTAGCACTCTGGGAGGCTGAGGCGGGCGGATTGCTCGAGGTCAGGAGTTCGAAACCAGCCTGAGCAAGAACGAGACCCCGTCTCTACTATAAATAGAAAGAAATTAATTGGCCAACTAATATATATATATAAAATTAGCTGGGCATGGTGGCGCATGCCTGTAGTCCCAGCTACTTGGGAGGCTGAGGCAGAAGGATTGCTTGAGCCCAGGAGTTTGAGGTTGCTGTGAGCTAGGCTGACGCCATGGCACTCACTCTAGCCTGGGCAACAAGTGAGACTCTGTCTCAAAAAAAAAAAAAAAAAAAAAAAAAAAGAAAAAGAAAAATAAGTTACTGGTTCTAGTTAATAAAAAGACTAGAAAGAAGGCCGGGCGCTGTGGCTCACGCCTGTAATCCTAGCTCTTGGGAGGCCGAGGCGGGCGGATTGCTCAAGGTCAGGAGTTCAAAACCAGCCTGAGCAAGAGCGAGACCCCGTCTCTACTATAAACAGAAAGAAATTAATTGGCCAACTGATATATATATAAAAAAAAAATTAGCCGGGCATGGTGGCACATGCCTGTAGTCCCAGCTACTCGGGAGGCTGAGGCAGAAGGATCGCTTGAGCCCAGGAGTTTGAGGTTGCTGTGAGCTAGGCTGATGCCACGGCACTCACTCTAGCCTGGACAACAAAAGTGAGACTCTGTCTCAAAAAAAAAAAAAAAAAAAAAAAAAAGACTAGAAAGAAGTGTCCACCCCAGAAACAATGAGCACCTCTAGCACCCAGATTATGGCCTCTAAGTGCCATTTCCCACCTAGAGAAGCCAGAGAGCAATGAAGACATGGCTGGTTCCATGCCCAGGGCAGAGTCTTGCAAAAAGACAGAGGAGGAGAGGTGAGAAAAGGAAATGATTAAACAGCTGCCATTGAATAGGAGGAAAGCCAGGAGAGTGAGTGGGCACTGAGGCCAAGAGAAGAAAGTGTTTTAAGAAGGCAGGAGTTGGCCGGGCGCAGTGGCTCACGCCTGTAATCCTAGCACTCTGGGAGGCCAAGGCAGGCGGATCGCTCAAGGTCAGGAGTTCGAGACCAGCCTGAGCAAGAGCAAGACCTCGTCTCTACTATAAATAAAAAAGAAATGAATTGGCCAACTAATATACATAGAAAAAATGAGCAGGGCATGGTGGCGCATGCCTGTAGTCCCAGCTACTCGGGAGGCTGAGGCAGGAGGATCTCTTGAGCCCAGGAGTTTGAGGTTGCTGTGAGCTATGCTGACGCCACGGCACTCACTCTAGCCTGGGCAACAAAGTGAGTCTCTGTCTCAAAAAAAAAAAAAAAAGGCAGGAGTGATCAACTGCATTGAAAACTGCTAAAATGAAAAGTAAAATAATGGCAATGCTGACCATTGCTATTATTTGGCAACCTGGAGGCCACATAGCCTTGACAAGTGAAGTCTCTGTGGAGCAGCAAGAGAAGAGAACCCAAGGTATAATAACCAGGAATGCCAGTAAAATGAAAAGGTTGCTCCAGAAACTTCTTCTGATGAAATAAAAAAAATATATAACAGCCCAAGGAAACAGATCCAAATTCTGCCATCTGCACACTCACCTCTAATGGGAACCTGGCATTTAGAAAAGGTAAGTGAAAAGGACACGTACTTTTCCTTATGCTCTTCATCAACAGGCAGGTGTCGTTTTTGCATGCAGTGCTATTTAAGGAGAACATTGTCTCGGCTCCCCAGGTGGGGCAGTGAGCACCCCATCTCTGAAGGCAACCAAATTAAGGAAGGATGATCATCCTCCAGGGGTGCTATAGAGGTGATCCAGCCTTGGATATTGAAATATCCGAGGCCTCTATGAGTTATGAGTTCTTCAGAGCAGGAAAGCCAAATGGCCTCGCAAACAACAGAGGATTAATAAATGCTCCAAGCCTATCTCTGAAGCTTCCCCCAGTGTGCCTCAATCTCCACCAGCCCCAAGATCTTGTCATTCTATGGTGTTTGCTTTGGATAAGGGGACTTGCATTCCCTTCCACAGAGCACGGCTCCAGGTACTTCTCTCGGCTGGCATCTCCCACACACCATCTGCCAGAGTGTCTCCTGCCCCTCTGCTGCCAGCATTAACCACGGAAAAACAAGCAGAAAGAAGCCTTTTATTGACACCACCAGCTGCACACTCCAGCCCCAGGCCCTTCTTCATATTCCAGCTCTGCCACGGTCATGAAGCAAGCGCAGAGCACATCTGTGCTTCCTTCTATTTACTCACAGAGATGAGAAGGGGAATGACCAGTTCTCCACCATGACCTCCACGTATGGCCACCACCTGAAGCTGAAGAAACAGATGCTAGGCGCAGAGGGAACTTACTGGTTGCAGGATCTGAGGTCCTCACATCTCTTGTATTAGGTATTTGAAGGACAAATATCGAAATAGTACCTTCTGCATGCCAAGCACTATGCTTCCGAGATCAGACGAGATTGGGCACGATCGCGGTGGTATAGCCATAGATCCAAGCACTATCTAAGCACCGTACATTGTCTCTTTCAACTCCCCCAACAACCCTGAGAAGGAAATCCTATTGCTATCATCATATCCATCTTACAGATCCAGACGTGGACACAGAGAGAGGTTAAGTAACTTGCCCAATGTCAGACAGCTGGAAAACTTTGGAAATGAAGTATGTTATGAATGTCATTGTTATAGACGGCATGTCTGTGTTACCCAAAAATTCATATTGCAGCCTTAATCCCTGCTGTAATGATATTTGGAGATGGGGGTGATTAGATCACCTAATCACTTTGGGGGTGATTAGGTCATGAGGGTGGAGCCCTCATAGGAGGATTAGTGACCTTGTAAGAAGAGACACCAGAGCTCTCTTGCTCCCACTCTCTCCTTCATGTGAGGACACAGTGACAAGGTCATGCATGAACCAGGACGAGGACCCTCACCAAGAACCCAGCTATGCTGGCACCCTGGTCTCTGACTTCCAGCCTCCAGAACTGTGAGGAATAAATTGTTGTTCAAGCCACCCAGGTTATGGTATCCTGTTATAGCAGCACAAACTGACTAAGACAGTCCTTTAACTAAAGACCACCACAACGTGTGTTATTATTGACCAACCCTGTTTAGACACTCAGAATCACTGCTCTGGTACAAGAGGGAGGTGGCAGAAGCCCAAGACACCTGGGACAGGGAGGGCAAGGATCATCTTGTCCTGGATCCAGCAGAGAAGAAAATCCCTGATACAAAGAGAGTTGTCATTAACAGTGACTCTTTTAATGCCTCTGACGCCCAGAAGACAATCTTTTTCCCTGGGAGCTTTGCTCACACAGGGGATGTGCTAAAAAGAACTCTGTATTTTAAAATTTTTCCATCCTATGGAAAAATTATGTTAAAATAATTGAATAATATCTAAATTCATCCAGGTTTACAAATTAACACTTTCCCACATTTGCTTATTTTCATCAGCATATTTTTTGCTGAACTCTTTGAAAATGACTTATAGCATCATGACATTTTTATCACTAAATACAGCAGCATTCATTTTCTCTTTTTAAAAAAAATTTTTTTTATTTCAAAATATCAGGGGGTACAAGTGTTTTTGTTACATGGATGAGTTGTATGTTGCAGAAGTCAGGGCTTTTAGCATGCCCATCACCAGAATGGTGTTAACTGTACCCAATAGTTAAGATTTTAGCCCTCACCCCCTTCGCACCTTCCCCTCTTCCTAGTGTCCAATGTCCTTGACCCCACTTTATGACCGTGTGTCCCCATCATTTAGCTCCAACTTATTAATGAGAACATGTGCTATTGTTTTTCCACTCCTGAGATAATGTTCACTTAAGATAATGTTCTCCAGTTACATCCAAGTTGCTGCAAATGGCATCATTTCATTCCTTTTTGTGGCTGAGTAGTACTCCACGGTATATATGTATGTACCATATTTTCTTTATCCACACATCAATTGATGGGCACTTATGCTGAATCCATATCTTTGCAGTTGTGAATTGACATCAGCATATGTTTTCTAAGAACGAATACATTCTCCAGCATAATCCATTGTGGTACCATTATCACACTCAAGATATTTAATTCATATAATAATACTACCTTATTTGCAGCCCATATTGAAAACTTCCCAATATAGTTGTCCCAGAAACGTCCTTCCAGCTACTTGTCTTTTTCTAATCCAGAATACAATCAAGGGTCACATATTTCACTTAGTTGTCTTGTCCCCTTGGCATCCTTTAATCTAGCTTTAGTCTAGAACAGTCCCACCGCCTTGTTTAACTTTCATGTCATTGACACTTTCTCAGAGTCCAGGCTAGTGGTCTTGTAGAAGAACCCCGTCTTTTTTAAAGGATCACATCTCTTCAAAAAGGCTTTAAGGAGGGGTATATACAACCACAACGAGTAAGATGTGCAACGTTTGGGGATGGACATTCTTGAAGCTCTTACTGGAGGGGGGAGGGGGGCATGGGCAATATAAGTAACCTTAACACTTGTACCCCCATAATATGCTAAAATAAAAAAAAAAGGCTTTAACATTGAGATTTCTCTGTAATATTAAATGCTCTCCCCCACTTTTCTGCCTGTGATTATGAGATTTCAGTAACTATCCTATGTGTGGCGGGTTGAATTCTGATTCTTCACTTAAGAATGGATTTGAGGCTCCTAGTTCTCCACAGGTGTCCCTCATTAGGTGTGGCTGCCAACTGCAAGGTGAGTCCTATAAGTTTAGTTCAAAGTCAAGCCAAGGTCTTCTGGCTGGTCACGGCCTACACAGACAGGAGAGAAAATTCACTTACAATTTCGACGCCTTTCTAAAATAAGCTTCTTGCTGCTTTATTAATTCCAGTGAATGTTTCATAACAGGTGACAGCTTTGCCCTTTAATTGCTGAGGGATTTTTAATTTTGCGCTTCTGTTTGCTGTTCACAATGATTTGCCTTGATTCATAAACACTTGCATTGCAGGGACTTCCTCTACAAGAAAAGTAAACTCACAAGCTGTGCGACTCACGCATCCACACATAGACACAGTTTTAATTAGGCCAATACCTCCCAACATCCAGCAGTTCATATCACCTTCACCGTTTTGGCCATATCTGTACTCACTTAATATTTTTTCTTTACATAAACTGCTTTTCCTACCTAAATAAAAACTTTTCCAATAAAGACTTTTATCACTGTTCATAAAAAACTGGCATTGTTTTCCATAATTAGCTGTAATAATATAATTAAAACCTAGATACAGAGGCCTGCTCTGTTTTGTTGTTGTTGTTGTTGTTGTTGTTTTGAGACAGAGTCTCGCGCTGTTCCCCAGGCCAGGGTGCCGTGGCATCAGCCTAGCTGACAGCAACCTCAAACTCCTGGGCTCAAGCAATCCTCCTGCCTCAGCCTCCCGAGTTGCTGGGACTAGAGGCATTCATCACCATGCCTGGCTAAATTTATATATATATATATTTTTTTAGTTGTCTAGCTAATTTCTTTCTATTTTTTAGTAGAGATGGGATCTTGCTCTTGCTCAGGATTTTCTCGAATTCCTGAGCTCAAACGATCCTCCCTCCTCGGCCTCCCAGAGTGCTAGGATTACAGGTGTGAACCACCACGCCCCAGCCTCAGTCTTGTTTAAATGGAAGAACGACAAGAGTTGAACACAGATGAAGGCAAACTGAGACATTTGGCTTTGAGTAATCACAGGAAGGAGAGGAAATTGAAAGGGGATTGATTTTCTACTGAAGTTATTTAAAATAAACGTTGGCTTTGAAGACCACCTAGAATGAATGGTCTTGCATGCCCACAACCCAGCACACCCTCTCCACTTTGGGAAACACTGAATTTTGTCTTCCTACTTTGGGGGGTTTCTTTTTTTTCTTTTTGAGAGTATGTTCAAAGATCAGTCCCTATGTTGGATGACATGTTCCAGTGTTTGGTTGGAAATTTTGGTTCTCATTTCATGCCAGATAGATGGTTCTCTGACAAAACCCTCAGCAAGAACTGCGGTTGAACTATATTGAAGTTGCCATTTTTGTAGGTTGGAAACAGTCTGATGTCAGCAACTTCACGTCATATAGTCTAATAGCAACCATCATCATCCCTCAACGGTATTTATTTCCAAAGCACTTCTACAAACTTTGCTTGGCTTGGTCCCAACGGTAAACTATGGCACAGTTTTCTTTCTTCCTGTCTTTCTTTCTTCCTTTCTTGAGAGAAAATTCTTCTTAGGGGAGGGGAGGTGCTGAAATTGGCAGGGCTGATCCAGAGTCCTCCCACTTCCAGCCCTCAAACTCTTCTTACACTGCAGCCAGACAAGTTTTTCTACCCATAAATGTAACATCACAAATTTTCCTGAAAACACTGCCCAGTATTTCCCTGCTGCCTGCAGGATCAGGCCCAAACTCCACAGCAGGGTTTCAAAAACCCTAAACCCCGAGGCCACCACTGGGCTTGAGATGGGGCTCTCCCTCCTCCTTCTAGAAGGAGGAGATGACTGAGAAACGGATGAAGGATTTAGACAATGGAAGGTCACGTTGCTGATGGAGTGAACCGGATAATTCAGCTTAGACGTAAAGCCATGACCAGACTTCTTTCTGCTTTCCTATGTGAGATTAACTTCCCCACGCCGGGAGGAAGGTGGATCAGTGGACCATAAAACAGGGCATCGACAATATCCCACCCCAGGGATATTGTCACCGTCCTGGAGGCCAGAAGTCAGAACTCAAGGTGTCCACAGGGTTGGTTCCTGCTGGGGGCTCTGAGAGGGAATCTGCCCCAGGCCTCTCCCCTCGTGCTGGGGGCTGCCACCGTCCTTGGCATTCCTTGCCCTGCGGCTGCATCGCTCCGGTCTCTGCCCCCACCGTCAGTCACATGCTGTCCTCCTCCGTGTCTTCTCTTTTTATACCGACACCAGTCTCGGACTTAGGGCCCTCCCAGATGACCCAGGATGATCTCGTCTCGAGATCCTGGATCCAGTTACATCTGCAAAGACACTTCTCCAAATAAGCTTCCGTTCCCCGGTTCTGGGCGGACGTGTCTTTGGGGGGGCTGCCATGCAACGCACGGGCAGGTATTCGACACAACTACCCCAGGCAGGCGCTGCCTTCCGTTCTGCCGACTGCACAATAGCTAACATTTGCAGTGTTTACCACGGGCCAGACGCTATGCAAGCTGATTTCCACCCATTAGCTCATTTATCCCGTCCGCAATTTGTTCCATCTCCACGTATGAGAATGTGGCTGTCCCTTCCCGGCCCCGAGTGCCTGCAGAACTGTGATATGTGAGCAGATCCCTCCCTGCCTGCCGTCCGTTCCCCTTTGATGATGCATAATTTGATCACTTTAAAGGATATAAGTAATAGCCCTGCTTCAGAAGAGGCATTCCTTTTATCTTCTCCAAGGCTTTCATTCTGCAGGGGACACGGTTTCAAAAGTGACTGTGATTTGTTTCTTTAAAGCTCCTTTAATGATGCTACGTGTGGGGGTTGCCATGGAGGAAAAATACAAACAAGTTGAAAAACAAAAAAACAAAAAACTTTTTCAACCTTGAGAATTTTCAACAATAATAGTAATATTAGTAGTAATAAGATATTTAATTACTGTTACTAATAAGTAACAGTAATTAAATACTTCCTTATTTTTTTATTTTTCTGAGACAGAGTCTCACTCTGTTGCCCAGGCTAGAGTGAGTGCCATGGCATCAACCTAGCTCACAGCAACCTCACACTCCTGGGCTCAAGTGATCCTCCCGCCTCGGCCTCCCAGAGTGCTAAGATTATAGGCATGAGCCACCGCACCCCACCAGTAATTAAATACTAATAAGTAATAGTAATTAAATACTAATGACAGCAACAATAATGAGCAACACCCATTTATTGGGCATTTGCTATGTACCAGGTGCTCTTATAAGCACTTCACATGCATACTCATTTTTTTTTTTTTTTTTGAGACAGAGTCTCACTTTGTTGTCCAGGCTAGAGTGAGTGCCGTGGCGTCAGCCTAGCTCACAGCAACCTCAATCTCCTGGGCTTGAGTGATCCTTCTGCCTCAGCCTCCCGAGTAGCTGGGACTACAGGCATGCGCCACCATGCCCGGCTAATTTTTTTTTTATATATATATATCAGTTGGCCAATTAATTTCTTTCTATTTATAGTAGAGACGGGGTCTCGCTCTTGCTCAGGCTGGTTTTGAACTCCTGACCTTGAGCAATCCGCCCGCCTCGGCCTCCCAAGAGCTAGGATTACAGGCGTGAGCCACAGTGCCCGGCCGCATACTCATTTCAATAGCACAACAACCCCATATAGTAGGTACTGAAATTACCCCTCACTTTACAGATGAGGAAGCTTGGGTTCATCAAGGACGATAAGTGGGGGCCTCTTTGGTATAGCTAAGACATCCTTAGGATCCTATCTAATATGCCCATTTGGCAGATGAAGAACTGAGTCTCAAAGTGGTTAAGTTACTTGACCAAAAGCACCCAGATGAGAATCAGCAAATCAGGGAGTGGAACCAAGCTGTGGCTGACCCCAGACTCTGTTTTTCTCCTGGGTCAAGCCGCCTCCCTTGTCCCACAAGAACAACACTGCAGGTGCCACATCAATTTAGAAAGCCCCTTCATGTACAAGGACATCGTCTTTTTGAGCCTCTATCTAGCCCTGTGGGGAAAAGGATTACTCCACCCATTTTGCAGATGAGGAAACTGAGGTTCGGCAGGGTTAAGATAGTGCCCAAGCTTACACAGGCGAGGGGAGGCAATGCTGGGATCTGAACACAAAGATGCGGAAGTTCTCGTTCCACTGCCCCATAGCTGCCTGGCTGTTTCAATGTTGACAAGATCCCCGGGAGATGGCACTCTGGGAGGCCGAGGTGGGAGGATCGCTCAAGGTCAGGAGTTCGAAACCAGCCTGAGCAAGAGCGAGACCCCGTCTCTACTAAAAAAAAAAAATAGAAAGAAACTAATTGGCCTACTAAAAATATATAGAAAAAATTAGACAGGCATGGTGGCGCATGCCTGTAGTCCCAGCTACTCAGGAGGCTGAGGCAGGAGGATCGCTTGAGCCCAGGAGTTTGAGGTTGCTGTGAGCTAGGCTGACGCCACGGCATTCTAGCCTTGGCAACAAAGTGAGACTCTGTCTCAGGAAAAAAAAAGATCCCCTGGAGAAAGGCTTCCCAGTGTCTGCCCTGTAGTAGGGACAATATGTCCCTCCATAAAGCCACAGATGGCCAGATGTCTCAGGCTGGGTCTCCTGGAGCAGATCTGAGACGAGGATTCTAAGTGCAGGTAGTTTATTTGGAAGGGGGTCCCAGGACACACCGGGGAAAGGAGTAGGGAAACGAGACGGGGAGGCGAGTACAGGCAGGGCAGAATGCATAGCAGGCGAGACACCCTGGAGTCCACTTCCACAGGGAGAACTCTGCTCGGACAATGCAAAACCAGCCTACTTAGTATTTTTCTTTTTTCTTTTTTTTTTTTTGAGACAGAGTCTCACTATGTTGCCCGGATTAGAGTGCCGTGGCATCAGCCTAGCTCACAGCAACCTCAGACTCCTGGGCTTCAGCGATCCTCCTGCCTCAGCCTCCTGAGTAGCTGGGACTACAGGCATGTGCCACCATGCCCGGCTAATTTTTTCTATATATATATTAGTTGGCCAATTAATTTCTTTCTATTTTTAGTAGAGACGGGGTCTTGCTCTTGCTCAGGCTGGTTTCGAACTCCTGACCTTGAGCGATCCGCCCACCTCGGCCTCCCAAAGTGCTAGGATTACAGGCGTGAGCCACCACGCCCAGCCCTGCCTACTTAGTTTTCCATGGAAGGGACAGGGACGACGGATCTGAGATATCGTCTACCAACTCCCAGCCCCTGTTGGCTGGGGGCTGCTTCCAGAGGCATTAACTCCCTGATACTTTGAGCCTTCCCACCTGCAGACAGATCATGATGTTAGCGTGAGAGTCCTCAGGATAGAAGCACAAGAAGATGAAGGCACACAACGGGAGATACTGAGGAGCAAGCAAAAGAACCTACATCCTTTTCCACACCAGCGACAGGGACACTTAGTGGTCAACTGGTCAACCTCTTCATGGCACTGAAGAGGATGGGGAGGGCTATTTCGGACTGGTCACTGATTCGGGCCAGCCTCAGCCCTGATTTCAAAACCATATTTGCTTGATTTTAAGACACCATTTCCTAAAAGATGCACCTTGGTTATAATAACAGCTTTTCCAGACTTAAAAAAAAAAAAAACCACATTAAGTGTATACAAAAAGCATTCTAATTTCAGATATGTTAAAAGATTTGAAAGAAAGCATCTCAAACTCCAGACAATATGGCTTTGTCCTGCTGTCCCCCATAAGAACACTTGTACCCTTCTGACCCTCTGTCCCAATTTGGGCTTAGAAAATAGAGTTATTTTGTTTGAAAATCTGTTCTGGCTCAGAAGTTCTGTGATTTTCTATTTCCTTGCAACATCTTTGTCATGGCAACACAATGCACATTTGCATTTCAAAAACTACCTCTGCCTACTTCACACCTTAAAACGAGAATCAAGATCCCACCTCGATATTTTTAAATAGGCAACTTCAGCCCCTTTGTGTCCAGGAACCCTTACCCAGGCAACAAAGGGGACCTCGTTCCTTGCTCACCATTTCAAGTGTCTTTAAAATGCACATTTATTAATAAGAGGCGTCAGAGGCTGGCTAATTTCGTTACCAGGAGAAAGAAGGAGAGCTAACGTTTATTAATGCACTGCTGCTTCCAGACACCGCGCTAATGACCTCACGTGTAGCGTGCTGTGCAATCCCCCTAGCCACGCCATGAACAAAAGACACTGAATTCTCAGCGAGGTTAAGTCACTTGCCCAAAGTCACGTAGATGGCTCGCTGCAAACCTGAGATCACATGGGTAAAATTTCCTGCCTTCATACCCCGCATCTTACCAGGGCTTAATAAACACAAAGAACAAAGACGGAGAAGGGAGAGGGAGGAGAAAGTAAGTAAGAGAAAGAGAAAGGTAAACCGATTCCATCCCCAAAAGATCTATCCGCCCCCTATTGTCGGACCACCTGCTGTTGCTAAGAAACAAGGGCACGTGCATTCTACTTCCCAATGCCTAAAGATAGAGACTGGAGTGCCACAAGAAAAGAGGAAGACACTTTTCCCCGTTCCTTTTCTCCACCCATCTCTTGTCCCCTTAAACAGTCTCCAGCCAACATCAGCCAGCCAAACTCCTTTTGAGATAATTTTTTTAATCTGTTCTTGGTCTATTTAATGTAGCATGTCATTTTTCATCAGTATTTTCCTTTCTCCTCCAGTCTGGAAAAGTTTTAGAGAGTAGCAAATCTGGCCTCTCTGTAATCCTACATGAATCTCTCAGACTTTGCCTTTCCACTCTGGGATAATAAAATCGGCGGCTATTCATTAAGTGGGGTGAACACAGCTGTCGGGGAGGCCTGGTCTGTACGGGGCCACCATGGAGGCTCCAGGCTGCCCCAGCGCCTGGCATCTGGGCAATGCCCTGTAATAATTCCACCCTTCAAGACTCATTCCTTTGGCTACGCAGACATCATCTATAAAATCAGGTGACCCTGGGAAAAGTGACACATACCAAATATCCAGTGGTTCTTAACCTTTTCGTGGTTTGAGAATGGGGAGGTGGGGTGCGCGTGTATGGACCCTCTTCCTAGAAAAACACAAACAGGCATAAAACTCTACGCATCCCTTGGGCCCCGGAGGGAGAGCCACGGTTTGAATCTGTTGCCGGCTGATACCTCAGGAAGCAGACAGAGGGGAAAGGATTAGGCCACAGGGGACTTAAAGTCAACTGCTTGTGGACGTGAACCACATCTACAAAATACCTTCACAGCAACACCTGGATTCGCGTTTGACCCAACAACTGAGTAGCGTAGCCTAGCCAAGCTGACACGCTCAACTATGACATGTCTCTGTTAATTTTTATAAGGCAGAGAAGTGGACAAAAGGGCTGAGAAACCAGATGTGAAGCCCAGGATCACACCAAGAACTGGATGCTAGGAGCCTAGGAGCCACTGCCAGGTGCCTTAAGCGATGGCTTCAGTGTATGTCGGCCTCCACGCCTCATTCGTCAGATCCTGCCAGAGCTGGAGCGGAGGGTGGCTTGAGGTCGGCTGGGCTGTCGGATGCAAAACTCCAGTCACTGTCCCTAAGTTTGTGGGCTGCCATCCTTGCCCACCTGCTGGGAACAGCCGGGTCTGCAGCCTGACCCTCCCGCAGGGGGCAAGGCAGGTCTCCCTCTGCCACCGGCCAGGTCTGCCCGGGCCTAAGAGGACTCACACCTCCACCAGGTCCCCACGGGAGTACTAGTCAAAATCTCAGTGACTGTTTAGGAAAGGCCTGGAACCCTGGTTGGAGGAGGGTCACAGCCTCCACGGAACTGTCACACCGGTTCAGCACCCTGGTCCGGCCGGCCAGGACAGCAGTGGACACATCGTGGGTAGCTCTGGGGCCAACTGCAGCGGACTCACTGGACCACCCGCAGGGGAGGGAGAAGGGCTCAATGTGCCAGGCTCCCAGCAGGAAACTCGCTGGCCCCGCCAAAGGCATGAGACACACTCGAGATGGGACGAATAGAGAACTATTCACAAGGACTATTTGGGGGCTCAGAAAGCCTCAAGGGTCAGCGCAGCATCCTGGGACTCGAAACCATGGTGCAATTGGCATCCTTAGGCCCAGAGAGGGGGGAGCAGGATCTTCCCTCTGCTCCCCTGCTCCCCTCTCTGGGCCTAAGGGTTAGGGTTAGGGTTAGGGTTAGGGTTAGGGTTAGGGTTAGGGTTAGGGAAGCAGCTCCACACTGTGGACGCAGAGAAGGCTGCGAGTAGAGTGGGGGCCCTCCACGGGAGCAAGCAGGGACCTTCCGTCAAAGGGTGCAGCTGCCCCTACTCCACCCTGCCAGCAGGGGACAAAGAGAGAAAATTTCTGGCACTACGCCCGTCAAATACACTTGTACTGTGATCGTTCCCACTTGACAGGTGAGGAAGGCGGGACGCAGAGAGGGACGTGCAGCGCTGGAGGGTGGCACAGCAGGATGGGGAGCCCCAAGTCTGCTGGCCCTCCACACCTGAGAGAGGTGAAGGTCGGTCCCTCCATTTCTTCCACCGAGGCTGGCTTCCAGACTGCTAGGCCCGCAGAAGCCTCTGCCTGTCTCTGGCTGGGGCTTCCTGCACCCCGTGGTGAAGCCGCAGCATGCTCACCAACCGCCACCCGGCCTCCTGCGTCATTAGATTCCCATTTCCTCTCCTAGTTGGCGGCTGCAGGCAAAGGTGAGCTGGGCACCGGGCACAGCCAGTGAGGACGGCGCCCATCTCTGCAGCCCCAGGAACACGCATGTGAGGCTGGCTCCGTCCCTGGCCGGCGCAGGGCTGCAGGCTGCCCGGCAGGTGGCTTTGAGCCCAGAGGGCAGCTCATCCTGCGTGGAGGATTCGTTCCACAGGCGTCTGCGGCGTGCAGCCTCCTGAGCAGAATAGCAATGACCGGGTGCCACCGCCAGAAGCTGAAAGGCCAGATGCGCGGGCGACACAGGCCAGAGTCTGCCCCACCCGGCCGTGGGGCAGGTCCCTTCTCCCTCTGTAAGAAGGAGCCAAAGAACACAGGAGAGGAGGAGATATTCTTTCTGTCCCCCTCTCTCCTTTCCTGATCCGCCTCCTCCTCTCCCTCCCTCTCACCCCGTTTCTTTCCCTTTTTATTCTCTCCCAGTCCTCCTAGGGCACCAGAGGAAGGGCGTGGCTTCCTCCCTCACCGTCCCCTCTGCCGGCCGGGCTGGGGACAGCTTGCTGGCCACACTTGGAAGGCCGTGGCTGGGACCACAGGACTGCAGGGATTGCGGACGTTATGTGGGAGAGGAGGGGACTCGGGGCAAGACGTCAAAACCCCCCTGGGCTCCGCCCGGCCACTCCTGCCATCTCCTTCCTGCGCCTGCCTCTGCTTCAAGATCCAGCGGGCGGGGACAGAGCCTGGCATCCGCCACAGGACGGTGGACAAAGAACTTACAGATGGAGACATCAAGTGCCAGCCCTGTGTCTTCCAGGGAATCGGGGTGGGTGGGCATTAGCAGGTGACTCTCTCCTACCACGCCCCTGCCCACCAGCCCACCCCCCTCCGCCCTGCACTAGAACGGGGCCTTCTCTCCCCACTGTGTTTCACTGGGAGCCTAAAGAGGAGGGATGAGCCCTCGGTTCCCAGACCTTGGAGGTCTGTCTTCTTTTCTGGGACGGTCACTACGGCATAAAAAGAAGGTGGACCCGAGGAGACACCGTGGTCTGAGGAGAGTGAAAGAGAAAGTGCAAGGGCAGGCAGGAATCAAGCCCATAAATCACTGCCCAAAAGTCCCCACCCAAACACCTTGGGCGGAGGGGGCCTAGGTATAGCATCGTGGACCTGTTGGGTCTCCTCCCAGCAGGCTCCATGGGACACTTGTGTACAGCCAGGAGAATGGGCCTCGCATCTCCTAGGAGGGTGGCACCATGGGGACACCGTCTAGGATCAGTGGGGAAGGAAGAGAAGCGGCTCTCACCTCGAGGCCACCCATGCCCAACCCCATGGCTCCCATCGACCTCACGCCAGTGCCACGCGGTGAGGACCATTAGGCCCGTTTTGCAGAAGAGGAAACCGCCACCAAGGAAAGCAGGGTGCGTGCACCTCACAACCGGACTCCATCTCAAGCCCGCCCAATTCCAAAACAGCCACGCGCGCGGGTCTCCACCGGGCCGAGGGACGCGCGCCACCTGTTCCTTTCGAGGCCTGCGTTCACCGATGTTGCTGGAAGGCTGCGGATTTACCCCGAAGCCGGGAGGTTTACGCCGCTAATTTCCATTAGGGCTGACGGAACAAAGAAGAGGCCATTTTTCCTATAATTAGAAGAGAATTCAATCTTCACAGCCAATGGGTCTAACATCTCAGCTTATGTAACAAAGGGAAGAGAAAGCGAATGGGCGTGGTTAGGGAAGAGGGGCAGCGACTGGGAATGCTGGCCGCAGAAGTGACGAGGCGAAGGTGTGATACGACTCCGGGTGGAAACATCTCCCCGCTGCCAGGCAGGGCGGGTTTCGCATCCTTGTCACCAAGGCCATCGCTGGCAGACGCCGGGGCGTGCCGGGGCTGCGCGTCCACCACCGCATCTCCTAGCGAGGAGGGACGTGTGGGGGAGGAACTGCCATTATGCCCCTTTCAGAGATACAGAACTGGCATGCAGAGACGCAGCGTGCCCCGCCAGCCACCCCAGAGGGCGTCGCTTCGCTCAGCCCCCTCCAGCAGGCGCCCGCTGCGTGCCAGGCACACGCACAATAGACGCTCGGCGGGACGGGGACGAGCCAGCATCCACACCCGTGCCTGCTCCACAGCGGATCCACTCCCCGTCAGAGCGGGAGCTCGCCCAACGTTTGTCAAATGAATGGATTGCTTCAAAGTTTTATTCTGCAGCTATTTTTGTTGTTATTGCTGCTGGCAAGAGTGCTAGGTAGGAGGTGTAGGCTCGCGGTGGCTCACGCCTGCAATCCCAGCACTCTGGGAGGACAAGGTGGGAGGATCCCTTGAGGTCAGGAGTTCGAGACCAGCCTGAGCAAGAGCGAGACCCCGTCTCTACTAAAAATGCAAAAATCAGCCGGGCATGGTGGTGCACACCTGTAGTCCCAGGTACTCAGGAGGTTGAGGCAAGAGGATCACTTGAACCCAGGAGCTGGAGGTTGCTGTGGGCTAGGCCGATGCCATGGAACTCTAGCCTGGGTGACAGAGCAAGACTCTGTCTCAAAAAGAGAAAAAGAAACATCACCAGCAGCCCAAGACCTGCCAGCTCCCCTCAGCTCCCCGCACGCCCTGGAGACCGGCTGCTTCTGCAGGTCTGGCCCGCAGCCCCAGCGAGCCTGCAACTGTGGCCGTGTTAGGCGGCTCCGAAAGGTGTTAGCTAATGGAGTATTGATTTTTTTTTTTTAAGAAGCAAAAGTTGCAGGTGTTGCAACAATCCACAGCCAAGGAGGGAGAGAAGCGAGGGCATGGTGAACACACAGCCCCTCAAGATCCCCAAGCACATGCCCCATCTCTGCCAGGCCCCTGCTTTTCCCCGGGGACAGGAAGCGGGAGCGAGAGGCTGGAAGGGACGGGATGCATGGTACACGCAGAGGACACGCCACGTGCTCTGCACGGGTTGCCTGTTGGGCCTTTGCAACAGGCGTGGAGTGGAGTCACTGCCGCTATCTTACAGATGAGGAAACTGGTGCTCAGAAAAGGCAGGTCCCTCGCCCAGTGCCACAGAGCCGCAGACAGCTGAGACTTTAGCCCGTGTATCTGTGTGACCTGGCTGTTTGTGCTGCACTAAGAGCAAACCCTGCAACGCAGACTCTTAGGGGAGCTTAAGAAGCACCTCTTGGCCGGCGCGGTGGCTCACGCCTGTAATCCCAGCACTGTGGGAGGCCGAGGCAGGAGGATCTCTTGAGGCCAGGAGTTCGAGACCAGCCTGGGCAACAGAGCGAGACCCTGTCTCAAAAAAATAAATACACAAATAAAAGAAGCACAAGGAGGCTGTTTCTAAGGAAGCCCAGCACCAAGGTCACACTGAGCCACGCAGGTGATTGGGGAAGGGTGAGTATCTATAGAAGGGAGGGCTTCACACACTCATTAAACAAGCAGTTATTGACTACCTACTGTATGCCAGCATTGGGACATGTACTGGGGAGCAGGGGTAAGAAAAAATAGACAATCCTATGCACAGTGGGGGGACACACATTCATCAAAGGATTGTACGGGTGAATCGAAAACCCCAGCCCTTCATGGGCTCTCTGCAAGGAGAGATACAGGAACTATGCGAGTGGGTGGCGGAGGAAGCTGACCTGGTCTGGAGGCCACTGAGGGCTTCTTGAGGAAGCAATGCTTGAATTGAGAGCTCAAAGTTGAGGAGGAGCTACCTGGGCCAAAGAGCCTTTGGCACAAAGGGAACAGCACATGCAAAGGTCCTGGGGCAGGAGGGAGTACGGCCAGGGTGAAGATCTGCAAAAAAAACCCAGTATAGCTGAGGTGCAAAAACAAGGAGGCAGCTGGGTATGGCATGAGGCTGGAGAGGTGGGCAGGGCCCAGAGCACAAAGGGCCATGGGATCTTTGTGAGTAATTTTGCTTTTTACCCCAAGAGAAATGAGGGTCCACTGAAGCGTTTTCAACACTGCTGCTTCCTGGGGTCACTTCACAAACACCCTACCAGTGTCCAAGTCTCCGTATCGGGCCTCACTTGGAGGGATGCCCAAACCAAGAGAGGCCACGGTGGCAGGACGGGGGAAACCAAGGGAGCCTTGGAGGAAAGTGCCGGTCGGGGCTCACCAATGTTGTGGGCTCACTCGCCAAACGCTAGTCATCCACTTATGGGCTCGCCTGATCACTCATTCATTCACTCACCCTCTCACTCGTTCACCCCTCCCCATTGCTCTAATGACAGCAGAACCCAGGGAAGGGTTAAAGGAAACAGTCCTGTCCCGTTTTCCATTCTTATAAGAGCAGGTCGTCACTGGGGGGCACACTCTCCTTCTGTACAGGGTGTGAACTAGACGTCACGCCTCCATTTTTGCACAGAAAATATTCCATCCCGCTTCTGAGATGATGGAAGTCCATTGAGGAGTCTTCGAGAGAGTGACCCAAATGCACCGATTTCCCCGGGGGTCGCGCTCCTGGGGAGACCCGGGAGCCTGAAGGGACGCCGTAGCTCCATGTGCCATGTGTGACTTCAATTAAATAATCAAGCTCAGCCATCCCCCCGCCCCCCCCCCACGGATCAGCCTCTTTCTCAGCAGCATGTGGTGGCGTTTCCTTCTTGAAAGGCTATTGTTCATCCCTTTCCAGCTCTGAAATGTCTCAAGAATCTGAAAAGACGTTTTCTTGGGGGGATCAGAAGATAGTTTTGTTTCTCATTTCACAGGGTTTTCTATGAGCCTAGTTGTATTCATGTGTGTCCACCCGACCTACTTTCTGCTACACACACCCACACGCACACTTCCAGATGGTGTCGTAGCTAGATTTGTTGAGCATCTACTATGTGCTCGATGTTTTGTGTTCATGGTTCCTAGGAGGCATGTGCTATGTTCATCACCTCTGCTTTGAAATGAGGACACGGAGACCTAGAGAAGTTGTACGTTACCTGGTGTCAACGGCAAGAGACTGGCACTTGAGAGAAAGAGCTCAAGGTCTTAATCATTACTCTGTACGACCTGCCTACTTCTGTCACTCAAAACCTGCAGGGCCTTGAAGGAAGCTACCATCAAGGGCAGTTTATGCCGGAACTGAAGGTCGTGGACAGGGTTCTACACAGGGGGTCAGGGAGCCCAGAATCAGGAAGGAGTCTCACTCGAGTCTACCGTGTGATTGGAGATCAGCCACCTGCTCCTCTGGTGTTCTGCATCCCCATGGGGTTTTCCAGATCTGGCTCCTGCTGACCTGTCCATCCTCATCCCCCTCCTTCTCCACACCTTCCTCTTGCATTCCAGAAGCACCTGTTCCTAACTCCCCGTTCCCACTAAATGCCCTGGCCTGAGCAGTTCCTGTCGCCTCCAGTGCTTTTCCCACCACTCTCCACCTGAACTCTCCAAGTCTCTGCTTGGATGTCTCCATTCAGAGCTAGTAAGAATCACAGGGAGGTCTAATTTTAAAACAGAATTGGACGTGCCTATAGAGCAACAGAATTGGTGAGAATTCTCCCTCCACAAAGCAAACTATCTTGTTGACACACTCATTTGTTTTGGTTGTCTACTGCCAGGTGACAACCCATTCCAAAACTTGATGGCTTAAAACAACGAAGATTCATTGTACCCACAGATGTACCAGTGGGGAAGGGCTCGGAGGAAACGGCCCATCTCTGTTCCATGCGGCGCTCGCTGCGGTGCTAGATTAAGGGAAGGACTGTAACTCACATGGCTGGAGAGGCCGTGCTGTCTATCAGCTGGGACCTCGGCCAGGTCTGTAGGCTGGGACCTCAGTCCCTCCTCACGTGGGCCTCTCCACAGGGTGCTTGGGCTTCCCCACGGCATGGCGGCTGGTTTCCAAGAGTGAGCGCAGGGTGGATGTGCGTGGCATTTTTAAGACCTGGCCTCACATAGCATCACGCCTGCTATGATCAGTTGGTCCAGACGGTTCCCAAGGCCCAGCCACACTCACAGGGAGGGCACAGAGACTGCAACTCTCCATGTGGTGGTAAGTTCTAGCACAGCGTGTGGGATAGGGGACGTTACTGTAGCCATCTTTGGAAAAGACAATTTGCCACAATTTTCATAACGGCTTTCCCGTGATTTCCAGCTCATTGCTTTAGAAATTCTTATTTCCCACACCCTCTGATAGGAGCCAATCCCACACAAAAGTAAAATCCAGGTAACCAGGAGATTCAGTGCACAATATCTCTCTCTCTCCCTCTCTCCCTCTCTCCCTCTTAGTACATTGGATTAATCCTAAAGTCTCTTTGATGGTATCCATGGCGAACGGCAGCTGCACACTTTCTACCATCTCGGGGAACCCAGACATGACATTTCTGAAGATTCCAAGTTGTCTAACTTCTATGCCCTACAGGGAGATTTGGACCCTAGCATGGCCATGAAAGTTAAAAGGATACAAAATTCCAGTTAGACAAGAGGAATAAATAAGCTTTCGAGATCTATTGCACACACAAAAAAAAAAGTATGTGAGGAGATGGATAATGGATATGTTAACGAGCCTGACTTAATCATTCCACAATGCACATATATTTATCAAAACATCACATTGCACCCCCCAAAAATGTACAATTATTATTTATCAATTAAACACTTTAAAAAAAAAAAGGAGAAAAGAAAAGACAGGCATGGCAGTCCTAGGAGGAACTTTCTAAACAGGTAGAAGAAGGCAAAAAAGAGGAGAAAGTCTATATGCAGATGGGGGAAGATTCAAAGCACTAGGACTTTGAGATAACAGTCAAATCCCTGGAGGTAAATGGGGTGCGGGGCTTCCCCAAGCGTGGGAAGTGTGCTGGGGAAGTCTATTCTTTCTCAGCCCTTCCAATGAATGCAAAGAGAAAGTCTCGCTGGGTAAGGGTTTGTCTTTAAAACTCTCTAACCCTTCCTAATCTCTTTCAACTTGGAGACCACTTGCCTCGGGCTCAGAGCCTTCACTGGCAAATGTATCCAACTGAATCTAACACCACTGTTTCCTTTCCCGTTAAATTCACTGTGTTCTTCTTGTGGTTACATGTAAGCTTTTATTTTTCGCTTAGCCATTCACCTTTTAACTTTTTAATATTTATATTAACATAATGGTCAAAAGCCTTGCAAATCTGTATTTAATTGCATTTTAATTGTTTGCCCATTTTTACGTGCAGTTTACCATAATAAAAAGGCAAAAGAAGACTTACGGTTGAACAAAACCCAAGGGATGTAAAATAAACTGTCCAGCCATTTTAAAAACATTGTATTGGTTTTTACACTGAATGTTTATTTCTTCTTTATGATGTCGGCTTTCCATTTATAGTAGTGATACAAGGTTTCCTGTTTAAAATGCTATATTCATTTAATTTTAAAATGAGCTGGCTGGCTTTACGGCAAGTAAAAAAAATAGAACGTGGCTATAGATACAGCAAAAATCACACAGGTGGTATGTGATGACTCAAGTCTGGGTAACACTGCGAAGCTTGATTCTTATTTTAATATTTGACTTCCTGAATTTTAACTCCTGGAAATGCGAGCCACAACCTCTCCCAGGGCAGGAAGGCCCCAAAGCAGCTGGAACCGGAGCCGGAACAGGTGCCAAAGAGAGGGAGGAGCTGCAGAGGGGGTCAGGGTGAGTCCTCCCCACACTCCGGATTAAGTTCCCAGCGTGGCGGAGCCAACAGCCAGTTTGTCAAGATCCCCACTCTCGGCTAATAAGCCAGCAGCAGACAGAGAGCTATTGTATAGATCAAGATGGGGGATTTTACAAGAGGCAGTTTAATGAGCAGCGGATTGAATTAAGACCAATTTTAATGTCTTTTTTGTTTTCCACCACCCGTCATCGGAATTGCCACAAATGGTGTCTTAATTCTGTTCCCTAGCGGGTCTCCGATATGGCGAAGGATGAATTTTAAATTGTTTGATCAGAATTAGCAACATTAGTCACTGCAAATAGCCTTTTAATTTCCACAGAGCTGCCAAGGGGAGCAAAAATAGAATTGGCAGGGAGAGTGCCAGCAGGCAGATGTGCTCCCGGTAGAAGGGGCCCCATGACCCTGCTCTGGGAGGCGTGCGCAGGTGCCCCGGCACATGTAAGATGGGACCAATCACACCTCCCACAAAGTGTCACTGTGAGGCCAGGAGGCAATAGCACATACTAAGTGCTCACCACCCCACAGATGGTACTGTTGCCGCTACTGTTGTCAACAACTGCAAAGCTCACGGCCGCGCAACAATGGAGCCGGCTGTCCTACCTAGGAGGGAGTGAGTTCCCTGTCACTAGAAGGGACCAAGCTACATTCTGAAGATTACTGATCCTCAAGGACCTATGCACTGGATGGTGGGGGTCCAGGCTGATGTGAAATGTCAGAGCAGAACAGGTAGGGGAGGGGGAGGTGTCTTTTGAATCACTGATTCCAACAACTAACTTTATAAAGGGGTAAACTGAGGTCCAGAGGGAGGAAGTGGTGTCCCCTCCAAGATCCCTGCCCCTTCCCAACTCTCTGAACTGCAAGCAGCCTTTATTCCTTGTGTATCTCCTCCACATCTGCACCCAGAGCTTGCTGTCTCCTATTAATATTAATGCAGTGGAAAATTAACCCAGGCTCACAGTGCCTCTTTGCAGCCCATAACCTCTGGACTGCGCAAGGGATTCCTTTACAACCAGGTGCTGCTACTTCAGGACTTACTACAAAGTCCCAGTCCAGAGGAAAGGGGGATGTCTGATCTGAGGATGGGCAAAAAGGACCACAGGGATGAAGGCTCAGATCACATACGAGAAAGCTCAGGAGCCACAGCCAAGAGGGCAATTCTCTCTCATGATAGAGCCCTCTGCATCCTATTTCCTCATGCCAGGCACTCCCCCACCTAACATCCAGGAAGGATCATCATATCACTGCTCCCATCATCACCACCATCATCACCACCATCATCACTATCGTCACCACCATCATCACCATCACATCATCACTATCATCACCACCATCATCACCATCACATCATCACTATCATCACCACCATCATCACCATCACATCATCACTATCGTCACCACCATCATCACCATCACATCATCACTATCGTCACCACCATCATCACCATCACCATCATCACTATCGTCATCACCATCATCACCATCACATCATCACTATCGTCACCACCATCATCACTATCACATCCTCACTGTCATCACCACCATCATCACCATCACATCATCACTATCATCACCACCATCATAACCATCACATCATCACTATCGTCACCACCATCATCACCATCACATCATCACTATCGTCATCACCATCACATCCTTACTATCATCACCACCATCATCACCATCACATCATCACTATCATCACCACCATCATCACTGTCACCATCATCACTATCATCACCACCATCATCACCATCACATCATCACTATCATCACCACCATCATCACCACCATCATCACTGTCACCATCATCACTATCATCACCACCATCATCACCACCACATCATCACTATCGTCACCACCATCATCACCATCACATCATCACCATCACCATCATCACCACATCATCACTATCATCACCACCACCATCATCACTATCATCACCACCACCATCATCACTATCATCACCATCATCACCATCATCACCATCATCACCATCATCACCATCATCACCATCATCACCATCACCATCATCATCACCACCATCATCACCATCATCACCATCACCATCATCATCACCACCATCATCACCATCATCACCATCACCATCATCATCACCACCATCATCACCATCACCACCATCATCACCATCACCATCATCACCATCATCACCATCACCACCATCATCACCACCATCATCACCACCACATCATCACTATCGTCACCATCATCACCATCACATCATCACTATCATCACCATCACCACCATCACTATCATCACCACCATCATCACCACCACATCATCACCGCCATCATCACCACCACATCATCACTATCATCACCGCCATCATCATCATCACCATCACATCACTATCATCAACATCACTATCACCATTATCACTATCAGATCACATCACTATCATCACCATCATCATCACTATCATCACCATCAGCATCATCACAACCCTCATCATCCCCATATTATCACCATCACCATCATCACCACCATCACCATATGATCACCATCATCACCACCACCACCACCATTATCATCACCATATTATTACCACCATCATTATCATCATCACCCCCATCCTCATCACCATCATCATCCTGACCTCTCCCTTCGAGGGTTCAGTCTTCAGTGGGGAAGGCCCCAGGATAAACAGAGAGCAGAGGCAGGGTCATGAGCCCGTGACCAGCAGTGGTGAGTTAGAAGCACAGGGCTTCAGGGGGAGTCTGCCTGGTAGAGGCACAGAGAACAGCCTTGGATGGAGAGCCGATGCCTTGCACTGGCACAGACCGAGGGTACCATTATAATTGACCACCTTAGCTTGGAGTCATGGGATGAGCACTGTGCTAGGAGTCTGGAGTCTGGAACTCAGGCCTTGGCTTGGCTCTGAGTATGTGGTCTTAAGGCAGGATTACTCAACCTTGGCACTACTGACATTTTGGGCTGGATCACTCTTTGGGGTAGGGGCTGTCCTGTGCACTGTAGGATGTTTAGCAGCATCCCCTCCTGCCCCCTGCCCACTAGAGACCAGTAGCACTTCACCCTCCCCATTGTGACAACCAAAACCCCTCCTGACATTGCCAAATGTCCTTCAGGGAGAAAAATCACCCCTGGTTAAAAAACACAGCCTTAAGAAAATGAATCACTTAAACTTTTAGTCTCAGCTTGTGACTCTACCGATCGCTACTTATGGGTCCTTTGTCTCTCTGTACCTCGGCTTCTTGCTTTGTACAATGGGGACAGTAACCATGCATAGAGTCATTGTCAGAATTAAATAATTGATGCATCGAGAGTGCTTAACCCAGAGCCTAGTATATAACAAGAGTTCTATAAATGTAAGCCCTTATTCTCATCACTACCCAACTCACAGGCATAGAGTAAGGATCAATGTAAACGTGCTGATGGTCCTAACAAGGTCTCATTTCACATGCTGGTCTCTCTGTCCTTTCTTTGCTGCTCAGCCAAACTTTGGTGGAATGAAAAAGTTCTCAGGGAACCACAGAAGGACAGACAGATGCTCTGGAGCACCTGGCAAAAAAAAAAAAAAAAAAAAAGCCCCTTATCTGATTTCCAGAGCCCTGCTGAATGCTAGTCATAAAGAGTTAATACTGCAGTATTTCCAGCCTTGGCACTAGTTCTGGGAAAAAAAAGAGAGATGCAGCAGAGAATTCAAGGGTTTTAATATCCTCTGCCCGGTCGTTACCATTGTAATGGTGCCTTTGGCCAGCAAATTATGCTTTTTAATCAGAGACCTGACAGTTACCCAGGCTGAGCCCAGCAAAGAGAATTGTTGCACTGGATGTCACACAGAAACCAATTGTAAGGGGAAAAAAAGAGGTGTCTCATGAGTGTTATGCATATACCCAAACTCATCAAATTATTATATATATACATTAAATATGTGCAGTTTTCATATACCAATTTTGCCTCAATAAAGCTATTTTTAAAAGAAAAGAAAGATACAGAAAGAGAAAGGATATGATACAAACTCCAGAAAGAGGAAATAAGTATTCATAGGCAAAAAAAAAAAAAAAAAAGAATGGCTTCTAGGTCTCAGGGGAACATCTCCTGGTCCCTGGCAAGGGTAAATGGGTATAGAAGAAAGTGACTTTGGACTCAGGAAGAATTGGGTTCTATTAAATAATTAAGTGACTTTGAACAGGCATCTTCTTCTATTCAAGCCTCAGTGTCCTCATTTGCGAAATAGAAGCAACAGCCCCTTGTTCCTCTTTGGTGATGTCATAAGGTTTGAAATGGACATAAAGTCCTGTTTCACTCCACCAAGGTTCGGGATGGGAAGTGCCCCAGGCCCCGCCCCCTAAGGAAAGGTGGCGATAAGGTGTATGGGGAAGCCTGGAAGAAAATATTGAGGGTGGACAGGGGTGCTGCCCTGCAGGGGAGAGGCTTTGAGATGTGATGCCACCACGGGGAATGGTCCTCTCCTACCCCTCACCCCTGCCTGCCGGTGGAGCCCTGGGATGGTCCAAACCAGTGACAAAGAGGAGGGCCTCCCTGTGAGCCTGGCCTGAGAGCCACAGCCAAGACCCCCTCGCGGGCCAGAAGGAGCCCCAGGCTCATGATTGGGGCAGGCAAAGGAACTCTGGCCACAGAAGCAGGAACCCTGTACCCAACTCTTGACTTTGGTACAGTGCCCCCATAAAACCACTTCTCCTTTCTTTCCTTTTTTAAATTTATTTTTAACATTTTTCAATTGATGTAGATTAGATGTACATAGTTTGGGGGAACATGGTATTTTGAGGCATGCATACAATATGGTTGAGATGATGGATATTCCAATCACCTGATTTGATCGTTACACTTTCCTTATCTTGACTTCTCCCTTTCCATGAAAGAAGGTCTACCATCCTATGGCATCACCTCTCTGGGCCTTTGTTGGCCTTTGTTTTCTCATCCCTTGGGTGGAATGTAAAAAATGCAACCGCTCACATCACGGAGATGTTTCGGAGCTCAAAGGGATAACGGCAGAATCGATGTGTTTGTTGATTGCAATGCACCATGCAAACGGGGGACACAGCAGAGCCTTGTTACCAGTTGCTCTGTTTTCCCAGATGATTCTTGGGTTTCAGCAGTTCCAAAAACTTGATTCAATGCCCCAAAATTCAAATGTCTTTTATGTGCTCTGTCTCAGATTCATAAATGCTCCAGAAACTATCTGCCCACACTTGATACTCATTTATTTTCAGGCCATAACCTGAGCTCATTTTTATGAATTAGCTCTTTCTGACACCTGGAATATTCATCAACCAGCCACCTAAAAATGGCACAAAGGAATCAGCCGCAGCTCAATCATGTGGCACCCAGCAGATGCCCAGGAAATATCAGATTAGCTGGACTGACTCCCAAACACATCCAGTAATCCATTAGACTCCCTGGCTCAGCTCCGCTTGGCAGTATCCACAGAGGGAATTTCCTTTTTAAAAAAATCAATGCAAAACCCAAACAAGAATGTATGCTCTTAAAACTTAGGAGGACAATAAATGACTCCATGTGTCTACAATGAGAATGGTGAAGTTTAGAACAGAGCAGAAGCAAAACTCATAAAATACATATTCACATGCACACATGCATGCAGACAGGTATACAGGTGTACATCCAAATATACACCCAGGCCAGGCGCAGTGGCTCACACCTGTAATCCTAGCACTCTGGGAAGCCGAGGTGGGTGGATTACTCGAAGTCAGGAGTTCAAAACCAGCCGGAGCAAGAGCGAGACCCCGTCTCTACTATAAATAGAAAGAAACTAATTGGCCAACTAATATATAGAGAGAAAAAAAAAATTAGCCGGGCATGATAGTGCATGCCTATAGTCCCAGCTACTCGGGAGGCTGAGGCAGGAGGATCGCTTGAGCCCAGGAGATTGAGGTTGCTGTGAGCTAGGCTGACACCACGGCACTCACTCTAGCCTGGGCAACAAAGTGAGACTCTGTCTCAAAAAACAAAACAAAAAAACCAAATATACATCCATATTCAAAGTGTACGGAGGGACATCTTGGGAAAAAAATCCTTGAGCTCTTTGAGGCACTGGTTGAGTGAGTTCAAATCCCAGACCCACCACTTCTCAGCGGCTAAGTGGCTTTTATCAAATAACCTACCTTTCTCGCTATCCATGCAGCAATGGGGCAGCGATATCACCACCCCTTCCCAAAGAGGAACAACACAGTAACTGTTGAGGGTGTGATAGAGTTGTCAAAAGTGTGGCAAACCAGCTAGATACATTATGAAACAAGTCACATTTTTGTTAGACTAAATTATAAAATGTACATTTTTCTCTCAACAAGACAGACAAGAGAAGAAATTTAAAAGGAGAAACTACAAGCATTTTGATCCCCGCCAGCCAACAGCGATCCCTCAGCTATGGTCTGCTCACGCATACCGCTGGAGCCATGTGCTGATGCCAAACCTTGGTGCCATTTTCATCAGCTGAAATGCATATTTTTCACTCTCTGTCAGTTTTGTTTGATGCTCTGGCTGTGATTAATGCTTTCTTTCTTGAAAGTGTGACTCTTTTAAAACCCTGACGTCTACGCAAATCTCCTCTGGCATCTGTCTTTGGTTCTTGTCCATTTCTCTCTCCCTTATTTGCTCACTTTGTCACCCTGCAGTGCCTCCAGACACCACCTCTTCCTTCACCTGGTTCTGCGTTTCTGGGAACAGTTGGACGGGAGCTATTGGGAGCCAGAAGTCAAGAGGAACGATCATGCCTCCAGGCAAAAACCTGTTTCAGGACCAAGGCCAGAGCCCCTGAGCCCTACTGGGCTTCCATCAGCGGTTATGAATGCTACAGCTACGCCAACATTCCTGAACCCTACTACACACCAAGTCCTTGCGAGAATTAAACGCCATGAGTGAATGTACAGTTTTTCCTTGCTCTTCTTACCTCTCCTTTGATAGGGAATTGTGCCTTCCCCACTCCACCATCTCTGGCATAAAGCAAATATCTGACCGAAAATTCCTGCCAGCCTCCCTTTGGCTTTGGGTGTTGGTGGTGCTGGGGGAAGGCAGTCCCATCTCGCCACCACCACCACTGCGCTTGTGTATTTCTCTGCTATGGCACTTGTCCCCCTGTAGGACAATTGTCTGTTCGTAAGTCTGCTTCCCCCACTGGACTACAGCGTCTCCCGGAAGCCACCGAACTCGCTTACTCCCATCAGTATAACCCCGTGCCCACGAAGGCCCAGAACTGGCACAGAACTACTCATCAGAACTGGAATGCAGCTACATTCTTAATTAAATAGCTTTGTCTCGGTGCATCTGTAACATTTTCTTCCTCGTGGAAAGGAGAGATCCGAAGCAAACATGACAAAATGTTAACGTCTATTAACTCTGTAGGGTGGATACATGGGCGTCATATTATTTCCTGTACTTCTCTGAAGGTTTGATATATTTCATAATGAAAATGTTCTCAACCCTAACAACGGAATGTAATGGGCTAACCTGGAACATCACCAGACCACTGGAGCAGTCTCTGCTGGAAAAGGCATTTCAGTTCCAAACATGTGCCTTCGAACACATTTATAGAACTCAGCCCACTCATGTGTTTGGTAAGGAGTAATATTTCTTGAGTGCCTGCTTCTAACTCACAGACGTTGTGCATTCGAGTCCTTACAGTCTACAGGGAGTGGCCTCTTTGGTCCCCTTGTCAGTCTACACAGCCTTGAGCATCATGAAGCTGCTAATAATAACAAAAAATATTTATTAAGTGTCTGATTTGGGCCAGGGTAAATGGTTGAGGCTATTACAATAATCTAGGCAAGAAATAAGAGTAGTGTGTTTGTAAGCCAGGCACGGTGGCTCACACCTGTAATCCTAGCACTCTGGGAGGCCAAGGTGGGATGATCGCTTGAGCTCAGGAGTTCAAGACCAGCCTAAGCAAGAGTGAGACCCTGTTTCTACAAAAAAATGGGAAAAAAAAATTAGCCAGACATAGTGGCATGTGCCTGTAGTCCCAGCTATTCAAGAGGCTGAGGCAGGAGGATCACTCCAGCCCAGGACTTGGAGGGTGCAGTGAGCTATGATGACACCACAGCACTCTAGCTGGGGCAGCAGAGCTAGACTCTGTCTCAAAAAAAACAAAAAAGATCAGTTTGTAACATGGTCATAACATCACAGGTGGTGAGAAGTAGCAACATCCCAGATATATTTTGTGGTAGGGAGACCCGAAGGACTTGCAAACAGATCGGTTTTGAATGAGAAGAAAAGAGACACGACTCAAGGATGACCTCTGGGTTTGAGACAGACACACCTGAATGACCAGCATCTTTTTCAGACACAGGGATAGCTTGTAGGGGCAAAGGAGTGGGACAAGAGGAAGAATCCAAAATCCCATTTGGTCCATGATAAGTCCGAGACTCTGATCAGACTCTGAAGTCAAACAGGCAATTGAATTCATGGGTTTTATGTCGTATATAAAATCTGAGAGTCATGTGTACATAGAAAGCATTTAAAAACATGGGACCAGCTGGGCGCGGTGGCTCATGCCTGTAATCCTAACACTCTGGGAGGCCGAGGAGGGCGGATTGCTCAAGGTCAGGAGTTCAAAACCAGCCTGAGCAAGATCGAGATCCTTTCTCTACTATAAATAGAAATTCATTGACCAACTAATATATACAGAAAAAGCTAGCCGGGCATGGTGGCGCATGCCTGTAGTCCCAGCTACTCGGGAGGCTGAGGCAGCAGGATTGCTTGAGCCCAGGAGTTTGAGGTTGCTGTGAGCTAGGCTGATGCCACAGCACTCACTCTAGCCTGGGCGACAAAGTGAGACTCTGTCTCAAAAAAAAAAAAAAAAAAAAAAAAAAACCATGGGACCGGATGAGGAAGGGAGAGAGAAGGCACATCCCGAGGACTGAGTCCGGGTTGCCAGGGATTCTCAGTGAGAGCTGCAGCACAAGAGGAGGGGCTGGCAAAAAGGGATTAAGAAGTGGCCAACGCAGAAGGCAGAAAACCAGCAGAGTGTGGTGTCCTGGAAGCCTAAAGAGAAAAAGATTTCCAGAAGGAAAGGCTGTAATCCCAGTAAGACGAGGATGGGAAATTCACCACTGTCCTTAGCAAAGTGGACGTCCATTTCAGGAAAGCCAAAAGCTTGATTCGAGTGAGTGGAAGAGAGGGAAACAGGTGAGGGGGTGGAGGCTGAATCTAAGCGTTCCTTTTGGGAAGGGTTGCTATGGAAAAGAATGGGAAATGGGATAGCTGCTGGAAATGGATACGGAATAGAGAGACACCGGCATGGAGCTAACGTCATGTATGTCCTTTTAGACGGGCCACCATCGCTGCTTCATGGTGCTGAAGAAAATGAGCTAGAAGAGAGGAGAATCTAGTGGTGTAGGAGGAGGACAGGACGCCTGTAGAAACAAACGCTTTGAGATGATGAGGGAGGATAAGATCTAGCGGAGGGGCTGACCTCAGACAGGAGCGTGGACCCAGCTGTCATCGCTATAGAGCAGAAGGCAGAGAATGTGGGCACAGGCGCGGGCAGGCTGGCGGGAGAGGAGGCAGTTCTCAGGCGAGTGTCTCTGTGATCTGTTCCCTCTGTAAGATACGTGGCGATGTCACCTGTTGGGGGGTGGAGGAGGGGCGTGGGCAGTGTGGGGAAGTGAAGGAGAGCAGAGGCTTGAGACGACTGTCCCTGACGGAGAGCAGCCAGCCACACGCAGGAGGACTGCTGGGCTCAGCTTTGAGTGCTCCTTTGGGGTTTGTGGGGCCCAGGTTTGTTGGACTGCAGAGCAAAGTCAGGACGTGAGGCTGGCGGCGAAGAGTGAAAATGTCATGGACTGGCGGTTTGGTGAGGCTGGAGGAAAACGGGCTGGATGAACGGAAGGTGGCGGTGGTAGACTGGAAGGTACCACGGTGACAATGACGTCTAGGGCTCCACCTTGGGAGTCAGCCCCTGACGTGGGCTACAGGACGGATCTGAAGCCAGGGAGGTCAGAGAAGTGAGAGGCCAAGATACCGAGCAGATCCTCCGTCTCAGCAGTTCTGAGCACCAAACACACGTGCACATCTTCTGAAGACGCTTAACGGCCACGCCCGAGTTCCACTCTGCAGATTCCAGCTAAACGGGTCTCGGGTGGGGCCCCGGGCGGCTCTCACGCCGAGTGGGTCAAGAGACACTGACCTGTATAGATGTGAACGTCCCCAGGAGTAGCGGCAAGGATGACGGGGAGACTGACAATGTCATTAGCAAATGAGGAACGGCCAGGACGTCTACAGGAGACGGCAGCACAGAGCATTGGTGGCGTGGGAGGGCAAGAGCTTTCCAGAAGCCGTGGCTTATGAGAGAGGGAGAAGACCCAAAGCCTGGTGTGAGAATGGGGTAAACGTCGGCCTCTTATCCCTCGTCAGGGGCCCGGCTCCAGAGTTGTGGGGGGAAAACTGCACGCACCTAAGAGGCAAGGGGGGAAGAGACTGAACACAAGCTTTTCTTTCGTGTCATTAGGGGGTCGGCCTGGTGCCGGGGAGAGGAAGTGGGGGAGGGGCGGTCCGAGGGCAGGCTGAGGACGGCACGCGGGGGGCTGCCGGTGAGAGACCGAGCTCCTGCGGACACCATGCGCAGATCTGGGATGGGGTCAGATTAGGGGCGGCACAGAGCAACTGGGGAAGGAGCAGGACTGGGATTTCTTTTTCTTTTTCAGCTTTATTGGCATATAACTGACAAATAGAAATTGCACATATTGATGCACATCAAGTGCACGACTTGATGTTTTGGTGTAGGTATAGGAAACGATCACTATGCTTGAGCTAGTTAACACATCCATCACCTCACTAGTTAGCTATGTGTGTGTGTGTGTGTGTGTGTGTGTGTGTGTAGAACATGGAGGATCCACCCTCTGAGCAAAGCGCAAGTACACGACACAGTGCTGTAAGTCACCGTAGCATGCTGTACTCAGCCTTGGCTTTCTGACGGCGCCTGAGTTGAATGGGGAATGAGGCGGAGGGCGCTGCTCATAGACATCAGAGTTGCTAGCAAAGACTTCAAGGGTGGTTCTTTCCATGCACTGGAAATGAGGCAGCTGAGAGCACAGAAACAGCTGGAGAGCTTGGGGAGGCAGGTCACGCCCTCCCTGCTGGGGGACGAGTCCACCACGCAAGAGCCTTCAGCCACTGGGGACTCCGGAGCAGACAAAGGGACTGGTGCAACGGGGTCTTGCCCTGCATTGGAGAGGGTGGCAGTGTGGGAAGATGCCAGACAGTGAGCAAAGCACAGCCCTGCCCCGCAGGACTTCCAAGTCCTGTGGGAGCAACTGTCAAGTCAAGGGACAGTTAGATTTCACCACGATCAGAGCTATTGGGGTAAGTATTGGAGGAACACCTAGGCTCAGCAGGCAGGGAAGTTGCATGGGCCGAATGCTTGTGTCGAATTTCATATGTGGAAGCCCTAATCCCCAACGTGGTGCCCTTTGGGAGGTAGCGAGGTCTAGATGAGGTCATGCAGGTGTGGCCCTAAGGATGGAATTAGTGTCCCTATAAGAGGAGGAGGAGACACCGGATCCTGCCTCTCCCCTTCCTTCTCCCCCGTCCGCATGTGAGGATCCAGAGAGAACATCTCCATCCGCAAGCCAGGGAGCTCTCACCAGGACCCTGAACCCAGACTTTGAGCCTCCAGAACTGTGAGAAAAATAACTATCTGTCGTTCAAGCCACCTGGGCTGTGGTATTTCTGGAGGAGGTAACATCTGAGCCGACACCTGAGAGATGAATATGCATGAGGCAGTCAAAAGAGGGGGAAGACTACTCCTTCCTCCCACCGGAATGGCTGGAATTAAAAAGACTAACCGTGTCGTGTGTCGGCAAAGATGTGACGCAAACTGGAATTCTCGTGTGCTGCTAGGGGCAGTCTGAACTGACATAAGTACTTTGGAAACTGTTTATGGATTTTTTTTTTTTACAAGGTTAAACACACATCTACCCTATCACCTAGTAATTCCACTCTTGGCTCACATCCTACAAAATGCGCCCACACACTAAGCTGTGCACACTCTGCACCCACTGTTATGCCTCAGTAGAAAAGTTTCTTTTTAAAAAAAGGAACATAGAGAACACGTCCCAGGCAGAAAAGCCATGCAAAGTCCAGAAGGTAAAACGAGTCTCGCGCATTCTCCAGTCTACGCACTTACGTGCCGCTGGTGCTCGGGAGGCGGGCGAAAGCGAGGTGTGCAGAGATGGAGCTGTCAGCAAAGAAAGCTCTTGCTGTCACAGACCCCGATGCTGGATTTCTCTGTAGCTTTTTACCAAGAAGTCCTAACAGGGGAGCTTCCAGCCTTCGAGAGCTGCCACCCGGAAAGACTCCATCAAGACGATCTCTTGGAGACTTCGTCCACCAACGTGCACAAAGGAAATAACGGTAAGATTTAGGGTAAGGTCGCCGATGTAGTGGCGCACGCCTGTAACCCCAGCACTTTTGGAGGCTGAGGCGGGAGGATGGCTTGAGCTCAGGAATTTGAGACCAGCCTGAGCAAGAGTGAGACCCCATCTCTACTAAAAAATAAATAGAAAGAAATTAGCCGGACAACTAAAACAATATATATATATATATACAAAATTAGCCGGGCATGGTGGCGCATGCCTATAGTCCCAGCTACTTGGGAGGCTGAGGCAGGAGGATTGCTTGAGCCCAGGAGTTTGAGGTTGCTGTGAGCTAGGCTGACGCCACGGCTCTCTAATGTGGGCAACAGAGCGAGACTCTGTCTCTAAAAAACAAAAAAAGATTTAGGGTCAGTGGCTTGGAGAGAAAAATGCTGAAGATGGCAACACCACACGGGGTTACTGGGTGACCCTCTGGCTTTGTGTTTATCCGACAACGGTGACGATCCAGAAGCAGAGAGAAGGGGAACGAGAGGGAAGACGACCCTGCGTGGGGAGCTCAGTGGGAAAGCTAATCAACGTCTGCCTCGTCCCATTACACCGCGGCCCTTTTACACGGCCCATAAAAATCCAGCCAGCGCCCCCCGACAGGAGCTCTTTCCGCTCGGCCTGGCTCGTCTCTGCATAACTCCAAAGTGGCAGAGCAGCATTTTTAATTAACAAGTTGTGTCTCCATCTCACCGTACATTTATTTAACTGCTCAATGCACCAACCAGGTGCCTTCGGGGAAGGAGGAGAATTTTAAGAGGGCGGGAGGTGGGGGTGGGTAACGAGGAGCTGCGAAAGCCGTCAAATGAGCAGGTGCAGGCTTGTTAGTCACCGCGAATGCATAAATCTTCGAAATTAATTTCACTGATGGTTCATTTTTTATTAATGTTTTCCTGGCCATAAAAAAAGTAACACTCTATGGAATTTCATAGTCATTTCTTGTTAAAAAAAAAAAAAAAAGTAACACTCTAGTCCCCTGCACCCCAGGGGACATAGACACATTCTTGGGAAGAAAACTAGACTCACGGCCGGGCGAGGTGGCTCACGCCTGTCATCCTACCACTCCGGGAGGCTGAGGCGGGAGGATCGCTTGAGGCCAGAAGTTCGAGACCAGCCTGAGCAAGAGCGGGACCCTGTCTCTACTAAAAATAGAAAAAACATTAGCCGGGCATGGTGGCGCATGCCTGTAGTCCCAGGTACTTGGGAGGCTGAAGCAGGAGGATTGGCTTGAGCCCAGGAGTTGGAGGTTGCTGTGAGCTATGATGACGCCACGGCACTCTAATCAGAGCAACAGAGCGAGACTCTGTCTCAAAAAAAAAAAGAAAAGAAAAAGAAAACTAGACTCAAATATTACACATAATATTCACTCTCAAAAAAGGCCCCCAGATCACTTTGGTGAGGGCAGGACCCAGGGGGAAGGGAGGAGGCTCAGGGGTCAAACAAGACCTGGACCAGGAGCCAGGGATGCAAGTCCCAAGGGACACCTGCTGGTTGAGGAGCGGAGAGCAAGGCTCTGGCCGCCAAGCGGGAGGGATGGCAGATACGTCACAAGATGGCTGCAAATGTGAAACCAACCGCAGGTAACCGGAAGCGCTTGGTAAACTGGTAAGTGCTGAACCCATACATATCAGATAAGAGTTGTGCGTTTGATTTCGGGAGATCATAAAAATTGACTCTGGCTAAAATTGGAGTAATTTTTCAAAACAAGGAAAGAAAATGTCACAGGGAGGATCCAAGGACAGCAGTGTACTGTGAGATATGAATACATACAGGTCGCTCCCACGAACTGTGCACCACCAATGCAGCTCTCCCCTCTCCCACCTGAGTACCCCACCTCCGCCAGCATGGCCACCCCCCACCATGCCCTCATCTCTGCAAAGCCACCTGAGTCGGAGGTTTGCTTCAGCCTCTCCTGACATAGTAGCCCTTCCCATTCTTACCCTAAACCAGGCCTTTCTGCACATAGGGACCTGCACCCGCATCACCTGGCTGCTTCCCGACTTTTCAGAGTCCAAGGCCCACCTAGCTCTGCTGTAGCTGACCCTCTGGGACAGGGCTCTGGGGCATCTGCATGTCACCAGGCCCCTCAGGGAGTCCTCGAGCACAGGTGAGTCCTGCCCCCACAGCGCCAGCTTCCCCCATCCTCCCCCCTCTGCTCTCTCCTCTGAGCTCCCGGCCTCGAGCTGCCTGGGGAGCCCACGCTGGCCTCTCCAGGGCCACCAGCCAGGCTGGGACATTTTTGTGAACTATAAGTGCGCATTCTAGGTGGGTCCCTTATTTTGGGTTCTTGGTCACCTCATCCTTTGAGGTTTCTGCAGCCTGAAACTCACCCCTCTTCCCTTTCATTTATGTATGTATGTATGCATTTATTTATTTTTGAGACAGAGTCTCGCTTTGTTGCCCAGGCTAGAGTGAGTGCCGTGGCGTCAGCCTAGCTCACAGCAACCTCAAACTCCTGAGCTCAAGCGATCCTGCTGCCTCAGCCTCCCGAGTAGCTGGGACTACAGGCATGAGCCACCATGCCCGGCTAATTTTTTCTATATATATTTTTAGTTGACCAATTAATTTCTTTCTATTTATGGTAGAGACGGGGTCTCGCTCTTTCTCAGGCTGGTTTCAAACTCCTGACCTCGAGCAATCCGCTCGCCTGGGCCTCCCAGAGTGCTAGGATTACAGGCGTGAGCCACCGCGCCTGGCCTGTCTTCTTTCATTATACATTCATCCCATAGTCCCTGATTCACTTTTATAACTTTTAGAGATTTTTGTAAAAATGACCACACTTAATGTCCTGAGCAAAAAATAAAAAGTTAATCGGGGCCAGGCGCGGTGGCTCTCACCTGTAATCCTAGCACTCTGGGAGGCTGAGGCGGGCGGATTGCTCAAGGTCAGGAGTTCAAAACCAGCCTGAGCAAGAGCTCGACCCCATCTCTACCATAAATAGAAAGAAATTAATTGGCCAACCAATATATATAGAAAAAATCAGCCGGGCATGGTGGTGCATGCCTGTAGTCCCAGCTACTCGGGAGGCTGAGGCAGCAGGATCACTTGAGCCCAGGAGTTTGAGGTTGCTGTGAGCTAGGCTGACGCCACGGCACTCACTCTAGCCTGGGCAACAAAGCGAGACTCTGTCTCAAAAAAAAAAAAAAAAGGTTAATTGGATGCATATTTTTTCCTTTCCACTATGGTCCTGGCAAGATGTGGGCTGTCAGGGTCTTCTGCTCAGGTGAGAAAAGCACCTTCAGGCCCCACTGCTGCCTTCAGAGCGATAAATGGACAATCTCTGCAACAGTGTTCTCCACTTGGGGACTGGTTTTCTCCACCCAAAACATTTCCAACTTTGGGCCTTTTCTGAAGAGTCCTGACATCTGTTCTAATTGCATGCACACACACAAGCAAATACACACACACACACACACACACCCTGCAGAAGAACCAGTCCCATTACCCAAAAGTAACACAACACAGGCCAGAAGCCAGACGCGGCTAAACAGTCAACCTACTCACGTCAAGCTGACCCTAGTCACCAGCATCATTCCCCTCAATCAGGAAAAACTGGACAGAACTGAAAAGAAAGAGAACAACTCCGAGAACAACTCCAGGTCATTCAACCTTAGAGTTTAGGATCATGTTGCATTTTCACAACTCCAGGCGTGAGTTTAAACAGTAGCTCACAGGCGGGTCCGGGGGCGGGGGAGCAACTCCTACGGATTAAAAGAAACCAAAAGTCCAAATTTCTTGTCTCCGAGTTATAACTGCATAAGCACTTGGCCAATCTTCCATTATAATCACCTATTATTGGTAAAGAAAAGCTTCGCTAATTCCAAAATTGCCGTGGAAGAAGGGAAAATCTCGTAGCTATCAGAGAAATTTTAAAGTCTCAAACATATTAAAGAAAGGCAGTTTGTTTTCCCTTTCGAGTGCATGCACTGAAGATAAACCGCTAAGCATCACCAAGTGAGGGCGGCTCCCGCCTGCTCGCTCCGTAATAACCCATTCACACGTAAACTGACCTGCTCCACCTCACCAGCTTAGAGCACTAAATGAGGTCACAGTCCTTTTTAATATTCAAATTAAATTACTCCAGCAGGCACAAATTGGTTCAACCTTTTTGGAGGGCAATTTGATGGCACCTCCCAAATTTTGAAATATGTCTACCTTTTAACTTAGAAATTCTACTTCCAGGAATCTGTCCTACAGAAAATCTTGCACAAAGACGCCATGATCTAAGTGTAGAATACGTGTGTTGCAGCATCTTGTGGAGAGATCAGAAAAGAAATGGGAGCAACCTAATTGCCAATTAACAGGGGACAGGTTAAAAAGAATGAAGTGGCAGCTACTCCAGAGGCTGAGGCAGGAGGATCGCTTGAGCCCAGGAGTTTGAGGTTGCTGTGAGCTAGGCTGACGCCACGGCACTCACTCTAGCCTGGGCAACAAGCGAGACTCTGTCTCAAAAAAAAAAAAACAAAAAAAAAAAGAATGAAGTGGGTACAAATGCAGCTGTCTCAGAAGACAATTGCCAACACAATGAGTGAGATGTGCAACGTTTGGGGGATGGTCACGCTGGAAGCTCTGACTCGAGGGGGGTAGGGGGCCATGGGCAATATACATAACCTTAACATTGGCACCCCCATAATATGCTGAAATAAAAAATAATAAATTTAAAAAATAAAGAAAAATAAAGAAGACAACTGTGCAGTGATAATGCAAAGCCACCAATGACAGCACAATGACATTCATGTTTAAAAATACACTATTGGCCGGACACGGTGGCTCACGCCTGTAACCCTAGCACTCTGGGAGGCCGAGGCAGGAGGATCACTTGAACTTCAGCCAGAGCAGGACCCCATCTTTACTAAAAATAGAAATAAATTAGCCCAGCAACTAAAAATAGAAAAAATTAGCTGGGTGTGGTGGTGCATGCCTGTAGTCCCAGCTACTCGGGAGGCTGAGGCAGGAGGATCGCTGGAGCCCAGGAGTTTGAGGTTGCTGTGAGCTAGGCTGACGCCACTGCACTCTAGCCCAGGCAACAGAGTGAAACTGTCTCAAAAAATAAAATAAAATAATTAAAATAAAAATACACTGTGCATACCTATTTATACATACAAATATGTATCTATACATGTATATCTCATCTATATCTCTATCTGGTCTATGTCTTTAGATCTGTATCTACATGTCTATGTCTCTGTGCGTCTATGTCTCAATGTAATCTACACCCACAGCTACCTATATCTGTACCTCTCTGCATGCCTACATCTACATCCACGTTTACATAATAGTCTGAGAAAGGAAATGTCAAGAGACAAGATGAAGAACATTCACTTTTGACTCCAGATGTTTCTCTGTTAAGTTGTTCATATATGTGCACATTACTAATGTAAATTTCAAAAATAAAATGCCCCTGAACCCCACCTCCTCTTAGGGAGGAGATCTTTCTTCCTGCCCCCCACCCCCCCGGCCCAGCCACGATCGCACCCAGGAATGCATGCTGGGTCACCGCGGTCAATCCCGGCCAGGGGCACGGGAGAGACAGAAACAGGGACGTGGGAGAGGCCCGGGCAGGAGGCAGTCCAGGCACACGCTGGCCCCGAGTTCTGGCCGCCCCTGCAGCCCGGAGCCAGCTCTGTGCCCCGCAGGGAACCGTCTGAGCTGGTGCAGAGTGTGCGGCGAGCTCTCTATCGCCCCTGGAAGGAGCCCAGAAGCGGCGGGCGGTTCAGAGAGCTTCGTCGCTCCCCGCAGGCCCTGAGCGTGGCGGCAGAACGGCCAAGGAGGGCCTGGCCGAGACCGAGCCGGAGCTGGACAGACGGACGATGCCGTGTTGCCCTAAGGAGCCAAAGCCACAGTCCAGAAAGGAACAGAGACATCTCGCCCGGGAAAGGCGGAGACACACGCCCGTGACCCTGCCAGGCTTTGGACGCCAGGAGTCCCTCTGCCAGAGCTGAGACACAACCCCAGGGAGAGGGGCTACGGGGGTCTCGACAGACACCGGCCCAGGGGCTGAGGGCTCCGCACAGGCAAGACGTGACCGGAACGTGAAGTTTCCTTCCCTGCACCCCCGAGGTTGGGGCTGAGGTCTCAGGCACACGCGTGCACACCTGCATCCCAGGGGTCGAGACTTGCCAGGGCCTCTGTCTCAGAGCAGACTCCGAGACGGAAGTTCAGGTGCAAGGTGCTTATGTAGGAGTTCGAGCCCCGGAAACACCGGGGCGGGGGCGGAGAACAAGAACGGAGACAGGGCAGTCGAAACAGGATGTGCTGTCAACAGGTCACTCTGGGAGACAGAGTGCCCCACCTGGAAGGCCAGGGAGCTGGCGTAGTTCCCACCAACCCCCATCAGCCACTGATGGAAAGATGTCCCCGAGGGCAGAACTGGAGATGGGTCCCTCCATTAGCTTGCTAGGGCTGGCATAACAAAGGACTGCAACCTGAGCGGTGTAAACAAACAGAAATGTATTGTGTCACAGTTTCTGGAGGCCCATGATGAAGGCTGTGAATCTGTCCCATGCCTTCCTCCTAGCTGCTGCTGGTGGCTGGCCACCGCTGTCCTTGGCCTGTGTCTGCATTGCTGCACCACGACCTCCGCCTTCATCCTCACACGGTGGTCTCCCTGTGTGTGCACGTGTGTCTGTCTCTGTGTCCACATCTCCCATTTTTACAACGACATCAGTCAAATTGGATAAGGGATGACCCCGATGGCCTCATTCGCAAAGACCCTACTTCCTGGTAAGGTCACATTCATGGGGACATCATCCAGCCCATCATCCCCCCATACACACCCCAGCACTTCCAGCCACGCACAGCCCAGCAGGGAAAGCCCAGCGCAGAGCAGCACAAGCGCACAGGTGCTCACAGACGGAAGATCAGGGACCAGGGGGGCGTGGGCAGGACCCCCCCCGAGGCATCTGCAGTGGCCTGTAAGCTCAGGAGTGCCTGAGCGTATTCTCCTGGCTACCCTTCCAGTGCAGAGCAAATCGGGTTAAAGCCAAAAAGGCCATCAACCCCTCAAGCATGGCTGAAAGATGAAGAGTTGTATCTTAAAACCAAAAGCCAAATGTTCGTTCGGGCCACGGCTCCGGCCAGCTCAGCTGCCAGGAAGTTATCGGTGCAGATGAACTACCTAATAACAGGAAGTGCCTGCTAATGGCCCTTCAAATCATTTCATTAAAAGCTGCAGTGATGTCTACAGCTGAATCTGAGTCGTGCTGGGAAGGCCATTAGGTTAATCAAAATACCAGGACAGCTCACCATCTATTCTTAATTAGCAAATTAGGTCCCACTGCCGACTCAGCAGAACAGCGAGCTGGCCGGTGACCCTGGGGTGGCTGGAACGCTCAGGGCACCCTTCCATCGCTGACTGCCAATCAGGGCCTCGAGGACCTCAGCCCTGGGCAGGAGGGTTACTCTCACTGTAAGCGAGCTTGGAAGGGCTCCACTACCTGCCACGCTCTCATGTTTATCTGTCTTCCGTGCTAAAATGCACGCTCCATAGGGTGACAGATCAGCCTTGTTTGCACAGGATTGAGGGGTTTCCTGGGATGCTGGGCCTTCCCCCACAAAGCCGGAAGGAGCCCAGGCAAACCAGGCCCACCCGTCACCACCCTAGCTCCACGAGAGCTGGGACTGGGTCTGTTTTGATCTCAGCTGTTTCCCTGGGGCTGAAACAGTACCTGGCACAGAGTGGACCTCAAATAATGTTACTTGAATGAAAACATAAATGAATGAGTGGCAAGGTAACCAATTCAAACAGCCTGGAGTATATTCTTCCACGCTTGGCTTCGTGCCCAAAAAAACACACACAAGTGAGTATACAGTACGTATAACATGGAACCTCTTTTCCTCTTAAAAAAAAAAAAGAAAGAAATCATGACACAGGCATGATTCAGCAATTTACTTTTTCACTTAACAATACGTTGTACATCTCTTTCCTGATCAATACATTATCAATCTACCTAATTCTTTTTCATGATTGATGATGTTCCATAATACTAAACGTGCCATAATTTACTATTATTTACCTATTTTTTTTTGAGACAGAGTCTCGCTTTATTGCCCAGGCTAGAGTGAGTGCCGTGGCGTCAGCCTAGCTCACAGCAACCTCAAACTCCTGGGCTCAAGTGATCCTACTGCCTCAGCCTCCCGAGTAGCTGGGACTACAGGCATGCGCCACCATGCCCAGCAAAATTTTTCTATATAAGTTGGCCAATTAATTTCTTTCTATTTAGAGACGGGGTCTCGCTCTTGCTCAGGCTGGTTTCGAACTCCTGACCTCAAGCTATCCGCCTGCCTCGGCCTCCCAGAGTGCTAGGATTACAGGTGTGAGCCACCGTGCCTGGCCTTATTTACCTATTGATAAAGTTGCATTTTCAATTTTTTCCAGGACAAACAATGCAGCAATAAATATCTTTGCACACATGTCTTAACATACTGACGATTTTGTTTGTATCAGCATAGATTCCTTGACTCTGGACATTTTTTATTTAAACAGACATCAGGGCTCACCTGAGTTCCAACAAGGCAGAGAAAGGCCACCCTAGCCCGGCAAGACTATAGTGTAAGAAATCCAGTAGCTCATCTCAGATGCTCACTTCCCCAACTCTCCCCTAGGGGCGTGTTATAAACAAATGATTGATTGCTCCCTAGGGATTCAGACAAAAATATGATGTGGTCCCTGCTCTAGAAAGTTCCGCAGTCCAACAGAAGGGAGCAGAGAAGCGGAATCACATGCTAAACACCTACTGGGTGCCAGGTATTGTTCTAGGTGCTTCTGTCTGTGGGATGCTTGCATACGTCACTCATTCCATTGTCAAACAATTCTGCAAGGGAGGAAAAATCAGCCTGATCTTACAGAAGAGAAACTGCGGGTCAGAGAAGTGCTGTGCCTTGCCCAGGGCCAAATAACTGGAAGATGACAATGCTGAGATTTGAACTTGGGCCTGGCGCGTCCCAAAACCATTTTCCACAACACAGTGAGTTTTGACCTTGGCTATATTGGAATCATCATGACTATAATGAGCATCACACATACATACACACACACATACACACACACACACACGAACACACACACAAATTACAAGCCCAGAGCCTGTAATCGGTCTGACGCAACTGGTCTGTGTGTTCCCCAACATCAGGACGTTCAAAACCCCAGGTGAGGCCGGGCGCAGTGGCTCACACCTGTAATCCTAGCACTCTGGGAGGCCGAGGCGGGCGGATCGCTCAAGGTCAGGAGTTCGAAACCAGTCTGAGAAAGAGTGAGACCCCCGTCTCTACTATGAATAGAAAGAAATTAATTGGCCAACTAAATATATATGTGCAAAAAATCAGCCCAGCATGGTGGCGCATGCCTGTAGTCCCAGCTACTCGGGAGGCTGAGGCAGGAGGATTGCTTGAGCCCAGGAGTTTGAGGTTGCTGTGAGCTAGGCTGATGCCACGGCACTCACTGTAGCCTGGGCAACAAAGAGAGACTCTGTCTCAAAACAAACAAACAAACAAAAAAGCCAGGCGATTCCAGTGTGCCGCCAAGGCCAAGAACAGCTGCAGACCCCACACTTGAGAACCCACGAGACCCACCTGGAGGGCTGGTTAGGGACCAACGGCTGCCCCCAACCCCAGGGCGGCTCAGGAGGGCCAAGAGTGCGCATCCCTGAGAAGTTTCCAGGCGCCGCTGACGGTGCCGGTCTCAGGACCGCGCTTTGGAAACAGCCCACACTGCAGGCCTGTCTGGGACCGTTCCTCACCTCTGTTTCACAGACAGGACGCCAAGAATCCCGGAGCGGACCACGTCCACCCCCTTTCAAGGGAGCTTAGGCGGCCACTGGGGGCACTTGGGGGGGCCCCCACTCTCAGCTCTCTTTTAGGTTCTAAAGCTAAGAGGATGTCGTTTGCAGGTCCTCCGTTTCCAAGCTCAGACCAATACGATCGTTTTCCTTCTGCCTGGCATTTGCCACGTGTGTAACAGGCCTGGCTCCCCCCATGACGCATTAATTCCTCTGCAAACACGTACACACTGCCCAACAGGAGTGATAAACAGAGCACGGCGAAACTCGGGGCAACAGTCACCTGCAACCTTGCACTTTGCCTTCCTTCCCTCTCCCAAGAAAGGGCGCCACCCCTACTGAGCTCCAGGCAGCCCATCCCCGTACCTTCCTCTGCAGGACAGAGCCAGGATTCAACAGGCAGAAGGCACTCCCGAGGTCACCTGGGCCATCTCCCTGCAAGGCGGCAGCTGGCCAGGCTTCCCAGGGACGGGGACGCCCAGAGGAACGCGGTCCCCTGGCTCCCCCTGCTGGCTGATTTGGGAATGGCCGAGAGGTGAATTCACCTGAAAATGCAGACAGGTCAAGGTCTTCGGCCACTCTGATGAGCCCAGCTGTGTCTCCCCTTGTAAGATGCAAATGTCCCTGGAAGACAAGCCAGCCTTTCCAAAACTACCGTAAGTATCTGCAAAATGCCTGCCCATTCCCATACACGTTCTCAACTAATTCCCACAATTGTACCTCTGACAGTCAGTCGGTCACTGGCCAAATGTCCACTGGGAGCTACAAAGAGTCTGACTATCTGCAAGGTGCTGGGAATACGTGGGAAATCATGCTCAAAAAATAATGACAATAACGGGCTGGACGCAGTGGCTCACGCCTGTAATCCTAGCACTTTGGGAGGCTGAGGGCAGGAGGGTCGCTTGAGGCCAGGAGTTCGAGACCAGACTGAGCAACGTAGCAAGAGCCCCATCTATAAAGCAAAAAGAGTAAAGAGGGAAAGACAATGGTTTTAGAAAAGCGTTCTTGTTCTTACCCTGTGGCCCAGGGACACAGTGCCGCCCGAAGCAGAGTACGTGAGGGCAGGCAGCGTCCCCTGGCTCCTCTCCCCTCTGGGGTTCGTCTGAAGGAAGAAAGGAGAGGTGCAAGGAGGAGAAACAGGCCCAGAGTCCACTCACAGGGGAGGCTGGTAATCAGTGGCTGGGGCAGGACTGCGTGGCCGTGTGGGACCCCTCCAGTCTTCAGTCACCGGGGTTTACCGCCACAGTTGCTGGGGTCACTGGAGGGGTCACGCCTCCACCCATGCCCCACCCCCGCAGGGAATCCAGAGCCACACCTCGCCCAGAGCCACAGCGCAACCCTCTGCAGAGGTTGTTGGCCCTGGAGACTCTGAAGCAATGTCCTGGGGGTGGAGCCGAGAACCACGGCAGCATCTGAGCCGGGGCGTTCCCCACGCCCCCAGATGCAGAGCTGAGCAGAGAGAACTGCCCACTCTCAGGGAGCGTTCGGTGTGGCACCGTGTGGCTGCCTCCAAGCTCCCCGACCCCCGGCACCACAAGCGGGGCCACAGGAAGTGCGTCTCCAGTTGCCTCGCCCGGTTTCCAGCCTGGCTCTGGGCCCCTCGGCCGGCACCCACGTGCCCTCCCCCGTCACCCCCTCCCCCAGTGGATGGCCACGTCTCTGCCTCTGGTTCCGAGCACCACGGAATCTGGGCCGCTCCGGCTGCCCTGCCCTTGCCGCTCTGAGGGGGCATCTCAGCGGGGCCCTTTGCTGCCGGCAGAGGGTCACCGAGAGGTTTGGGGGTGAGGACCAGGATGGGCGGGGGCTGTGCTGACTTCAACAGTGTCCCCCCAAAATCCATGTCCACTTGGAACCTCAGAATGTGCCATTATTTGGAAATAAGGTCTTTGCAGGTGTCACTAGTTAGGTTTAGATGCAGTCCTGCTGGATCGGGAAGAGCCCTAAACCCAGTCACTCACAGGAAGATAGGAATTTGGACACAGACACAGAAGGAGAACATCGTACGATGACAAAGGCACAGATTGGGGTGATGCTGCCGCACGCCAAGGAGAGCCCGGAATTGCGGCAGCCCCCCGAGCCTAGGAGAGAAGCCTGGGACAGATAGATCCTCCCTCAGCCTCCAGAAGGCACCAGCCCTGTGCACGCCTGCACTGGGGACTTCTGACCTCCGGAACTCTGAGCAAATAAATTCCTATGGTTTTAAGCCGCCCAGTCTGTGGCCTAAGGAAACTCACACAGGGCCCTGGAGTGGGGTGTCACAAATGCAAGACCCCAAGGAGACCTCAGACAAGGCCAACATCACACCCCTGACCACCAAGGGGCAAGGAACCAGGCAGGGGGACTGGGGGACAGTGAGGGGAACAGGGACACAGGCACTTACAACAAGGTGCCCCAGGAGGACGCGGGGGTGGGAGGACTTGCACCCGGGACCCTGATGCTCGCTCACTGAACCCTGGTGAGCTCAGTCCCCGAAAAGGAGTGTGGGCGTCTAGCAGATCCACGCCCAGCACACCCGGGGGTGGTGCCAGGCCCAGCTCGGGACAGCGAGGGGAGGGAGGTGGGGAGGGGCAGGGAGGACCCGGCCAGGAATTCACCCGGCATTATCCAGGACTGGAGCTAAAACTCGAAACTCCTACTCCCACGGCGCCACCCCCAGCCTGCCTCTAAACGCCGGGCTGTTCCAATACTGTCTGTAGCACGTGGACGCTTCGCCAGTGGAATTTACTTTGAGGATTTTAATAAAAAGGGGATCTGGCTTGAGCTCCCTCTGATCTCCCCACGCAGAAGACGCAGAGCGACCTGGGCTACTCTGTCTTCCCAGCAAACCACGCAGAAAAGCAGCGTGACGCTCGATGGCTGAAAATCCCGTGTTCCTGTCCTCCAGGGGAGGGTTGGCTTTTTTTTTTTTTTTCAAGAGGGGACACAGTGATTTATGCTTGAATGAGGGCCACATCCGAGATTAGAAGCGCAGACGTTCCTAAGCAGGCGGTAGAGACGCTGTCTGCGGAAAGAGCCGCACTCACGGGTCCCTGCCGACCAGAATGAAGGCGTCCACTCTGCATCCGTGCCCACTCTGCAGGGCCAGCTCGCTAATACTGATCCTCCCGCCCGGGGGCAGGTGATAAGGGGCTACATCGTCTCTATGGAACTTAAAAAAAGGAGACTAAAACTCATTTTGTTGGTCAGCTTTTTGTTATCCCCAGGCTCTATGCAATACTCCTCCTCCAAATTATTTTTCTTTGGTCTAGGTTCTAAGCAGTTGAGCTTTGTGTGCCTGCAGTCCCAGCTGCTGCGGAGGCAGGGGTGGGAGGGTCGCTTGAGCCCAGGAGCTCGAGGCTGCAGGGAGCCATGATGGTGCCACTGAACTCCAGCCTGGGCACCAGAAGAGATCCCATCTCTTAAAAATATTTTTTAATTTTTAAAACAAAATAACTATATGTGTGTGTGTGTGTGTGTGTGTGTGTGTGTGTGTGTGTGTATAAAACCTCCAATCAGCACATTATTATTGCTTCTCTAATATCCACTGTATTCTATACGGAAGGTAGTGCTAGCATCTCCCAGGTGCACAGGCACACACCTTTGTTTTCTGAGTAAGTTCCCAGCAGCCGGGCTGCGTTGGTGCGCTCTCCGGGCCCCGTTAGAGCCTCCAAACCCTTGTGGTGCTTTGTGTCCCTGAGTTCAAGCAGTAGAGTCAACATAAACGAGAAGACAGCAGTGGTGAAGAAATGGAGCTTGGGCTGGGGCGGTGGCTCTCGCCTATAATCCTAGCACTCGGGGAGGCTGAGGCAGGAGGATCACTTGAGCTCAGGAGGAGACCAGCCTGAGAAAAATAGAGACCCCCATCTCTACAGAAAACAGCAAAATTAGCTAGGTGTGGCGTGCACCTGTAGTTCCAGCTACTCGGGAGGCTGAGGCAGGAGGATTGCTTGAGCCCAGGAGTTGGAGGTTGCAATGGGCTATGATGACATCACTGCACTCTACCCAGGGTGACAGAGCAAGACTCTGTCTCAAAGAAAAAGCAAAAAAGAAATGGAGCTTGAGTTGCTTTCACTCTGTCATTTCGTACAAATAAAAACTTGGAACTGGCCGGGCGCGGTGGCTCACGCCTGTAATCCTAGCTCTCTGGGAGGCCGAGGCGGGCGGATTGCTCCAGGTCGGGAGTTCGAAACCAGCCTGAGCAAGAGCGAGACCCTGTCTCTACTATAAATAGAAAGAAACTAATTGGCCAACTAATATATATAGAAAAAATTAGCCGGGCATGGAGGCTCATGCCTGTAGTCCCAGCTACTTGGGAGGCTGAGGCAGTAGGATTGCTTGAGCCCAGGAGTCTGAGGTTGCTGTGAGCTAGGCTGACGCCACGGCACTCACTCTAGCCTGGGCAACAAAGCGAGACTCTGTCTCAAAAAAAAAAAAAAAAAAAAAAAAAAACTTGGAACTTTTATTCATGTTTACAGTTTAGAACAGCAAGATGGTGGGGCAAAGGCCACTCTCCCTTGACTTATCCAAAGCCCAAAGCAACAGGTCTCACATGGATCACCAGGGGTTAGAGTTAAGCCCAGGAGGCTCCAGTTTTAACACACACACACACACACACACACACACACACACACACAAACACAACCACAGCCCGCAGTTGCTCCGGCCCCACAGTGGGAAGACGGCCCCAAAAGTTCTTCTCGGCCAGTCTCTTCCGGTCTGCTCTTTTGCCAGCTCTGAGCTCCGCCCCCCATGGAAGCCTGAATAAGCCAATGAGGAAAGAAGTTCTGGAAGATGGCATGTGGCCCTGGGCTCCCAGCCCTGGGGGCAGGTCAGCCCCTAATTTCTGGCTTGTGTTCACTAGAGACAGAGCTAAGAAGAGATGCAGAGGACGACAGACTGGATCTCAACTGGGAGCGGCTGTGCCCCCAGAGGGCAATGTCTGGAGACGTTTTTGGTGGTCACACTTGGGGGTAGGCGAGGGGTGTTGCTGGCGTCTGCTGAGTAGGATCCAGGGAAGCTGCTAAACATCCGGCAACGCCCAGGACAGCCCCTCTCCCCACACACACCCCCCAAAGGAGTATCCAGTCCCAAATGTCGATATTGCTGACGTGGAGGCTGAAAGAAAGTGACAGAGAGAGAAACAGAGTCACACACACTCACAGGAACTGGCAGCAGCTGGAGATAACTGAAGGGGAGGCACTCAAAGGTGGGGGGAGAAGGGAAGGAGGGAGGAAAAGGAAGGAAATGAACTGGTCCCTCAGGCCCCTCTGGTGCAAGCTCCAAATTCAATAGACTAGCATTTTAAAGATTTGAATAATAATAAAACTGCCTGCATTTCAAAAGAATATATTATCTGTGTCCATCCCAAAGGCTGGCAGAGTTCTGCCTGGAGCCCTGCAGGAGAAAGCAAGTGAACCAAATTCAGCCGCCAGTGGAGAGGGAGGGAAAGAGAGGCAGGCGCAGTGGGCTTCCATCCCCCCTAGGAAAAAGAGAGAAAGAAAAAAAAAACCTTAAAAGTTATTTCTAATAAATAAGCCACGAGATGTTGAAGGGGCGTGTTTGTTCTGCTTCCAAAGGCCTTCAGAGCACCCATCTCTTGTCGCAAACTAAGTAGACCCTGACACGGCCTCACAGACTCCCAGAAAGCCCATCTGCGAGCTTCCAAATGTCCCCAAATGCAGGGCCCGGACTGTCCCCAGCACCTAGCACAGTGCCTGGGACAAAGGCGGCAGCCAGCAAATATGTGCGGCTAGACTTGACCTGGTGTCAGGACAAAGTCCTTCCAGCAACTTCTTTCCCTGTCTTCACCTCCCCCTGCCTCCCTCACTCTGCCCCCAGCCACTCTGTCCTCAAATCCCTCAGCACACCCCTGCCCCCAGGGCCTTTGCATTTTCCCTGCCCTCCTCTTGGAATTTCAAGGCTCACGCCCTCGCTCCCTTCCCGGTTTTGTACAAATTACCACTTCCTTTTCCCATCTGCCTCCTATATGGACCAAATTGTGTATCCCTAAAATTCATATGTTGAAACTCCAGCCCCCAGTGGGAGGGAATAAGGAGATGGGAGCTCTGGGGGGTAAACAGGTTTAGATGAGGTCGGGAGGCTGGGACCCACGGTGGTGGATTAGTGCTCTGGGAAGAAGAGACACCAGAGAGCTTGCTCTCCCGCCCTCTCCCCGCTGTGTGAGGACGCAGGGAGAAGGCAGCCGTGCACAAGCCAGGAAGCCGGTCCTCACCAGAACCGGACCTGCCGGCACCCTGATCCCCGACTTCTGGCTTCCGGAACTGTGAGGACTGTTGATGAAGCCACCCAGTCCGTGGTATTCTGTCACAGCAGCCTGAGCAGACTACAAAACGCCACCGCTTTCCCCCTCTGCTTTGTTTCTCCCATGGCACTTACAGCCTTCCAACTTGCTAAGTATTCCCTCACGGACTTGTTTTATGTCTACATAGACTTTTGAGGCATGGAGCACAGAAACAAATATTTGCTGAATGAATGAATGGTCTCCAAGCCTCACAATGACTCTCTATGATTAGCAGTATCATTTGCCCTTGTTTAAAGATGGGGAAACTGAGGCTTAGAGACCCGAAGCAAGTTGCCCAAGGTCACTTTACCTGTGATTCCTGCCTCCCCAAAAATGTATAAAACCAAACCGTAACACAAGCCCTGCTCAAAGCTTCTTGGTCATGGGTCATGGTCCTCAAATTTGGCTCAGAATAAAACCCTTTAAATTATTTTACAGAGTTTGGCTTCGTTTCCACTGACACAACCACATAGCTGTGCATCCTCCCACACAAAGCTTTTTCCCAAAGTCCTGCTCAGTCAGCAAGTCCAGGGGACCTGGGGCAGGTTCCTTGTCATCTGCCTGCCCACCTGGGAAGGGCACTGTCGGGACTCAAAGATCCTTTCTTGCCCTAAACATCTCAAAAGATTCACGTGCTGCAGTTGGTGGCTCCCCTGTCACACTGATAAGCACTGAGCTCGAGCCTTTAATGAGACACAGCGCAGAATGCGGGAAAGTCAGAGAGAGCCGAGTTCAAGCCCTGATGGCCACTCACGTGTTGTAAGGACCTCCGCTGAGCAGGGTGGATGTTAGGAGTTGAATCCGGGGGGGGGGGGGCCCTGCCAGCGAGATGTTGAAGTAACTCCAAAGACCTCAGACTATGACCTTATTTGGAGACAGGGTCTTTACGAAGGTCATCAAGCTAAAGTGAGGTCATCGGGGCACTGATATAACCAGTGTTCTTATAAAAAGTGGAAATTTGGACATAAAGACATGCACAAAAGGCAGACGATGTCAAGACAAGGGGAGAACACCATCTACAAACCAAGAAATGCCCAAGGCTACCTACCTACCACGAGCCGGGACAGCGGCAGGAAACAGATTCTCCCTCACAGCCTCAGAAGGAATCGGTCAACCCTGCCAACAACTTGGCGTTGGACTTCTAGCCTCCAGAACAAAGAGAGAATACATTTCCGTTGCTTAAGCCATCCTGTCTGTGGCACTTTGCTAGGGCAGCCCTAGAAGCTAGCGCAGTGGATAATTGAATGAACCTGGAGGGAAGTGGTCGCCAGGAGCACCCACTGCGTCCATGCTGGAATCGTGACCATGCTCACGGCCACTTCTACCCTCGACCCGTGAGGCAAGGTCCTTTCTGTAATTATTTTTGTTTTTTGGGTTTTTTTTTGTTTGTTTTTTTTTTTTGAGACAGAGTCTCTCTTTGTTGCCCAGGCTAGAGTGAGTGCCGTGGCATCAGCCTAGCTCACGGCAACCTCCAACTCCTGGGCTCAAGTGATCCTCCTGCCTCAGCCTCCCAAGTAGCTGGGACTACAGGCATGTGCCACCATGCCCGGCTAGTTTTTTCTATATATATTAGTTGGCCAATTAATTTCTTTCTATTTATAGTAGAGACAGGGTCTCACTCTTGCTCAGGCTGGTTTCGAACTCCTGACCTCGAGCAATCCGCCCGCCTCGGCCTCCCAGAGTGCTACCTTTTTATATTTAAACCTAAGTTCTACCCTTGAATCATGGCTGGATATTTCTTGCACTCTGTTCTCGGAAATTCTCTTGGTCTCCCATCAGGACACAGGGCAGTTTGAATCTCAGTTTAAGACAGGAAAAAAAAAAAAAGACACAGGGCAGGAAGGTTGGAAATAGTCAACGCATGTGCCGTGTGGGTTAAATTTATTATTTATTATGTGGATTATAACTGATAATTTATTAGCTTTTGTTTTCACCCAAATACTTTAATAATGCTTTAATAGCAACCAAAAATATTTCTCAATTTTTATAGGGATGGAGCCCTTACCAAACAGATTAAAAAGATTCAGTACCTGTCCTTGAAGAAGGGACAGCTAAAACCTTGATGTGGATTAACCTAAAAAAAATAATCAGTCATAAATCAAGAATAAGATGGAAGACTCGACCGGATAAGGAGATGAGACCAGATGAGGAAGAGGAGGTGAGAACAGAGGAGGAAGAGGAGACCAGACTGGAAGAGGAGATGACACTGGATGAGGAAGATGAGATGAGACAGGATGAGAAAGAGGAGACCAGACAAGGAGGAGTAGACCAGACCGGAAGAGGGGACGAGAGGCACGAGGAGGAGACCAGACCGGAAGAGGGGACGAGAGGCACGAGGAGGAGACCAGACCGGAAGAGGGGACGAGAGGCACGAGGAGGAGACCAGACTGGAAGAGGGGACGAGAGAGAAGAGGTGAAGGAGACTAGACCGGAAGAAGGGACAAGAGAGACCAGGAGAAGCCGACCAGACCGGAAGAGGGGATGAGAGAGACCAGGAGGAGGAGACCAGACCGGAAGAGGGGATGAGAGAGACTAGGAGACCAGACTGGAAGAGGGGTCGAGATGGACCAGGAGGAGGAGACCAGACCAGAAGAGGGGATGAGAGAGACTAGGAGACCAGACCGGAAGAGGGGTCGAGATGGACCAGGAGGAGGAGACCAGACCAGAAGAAGGGACGAGAGAGGAGGAGAAGGAGACCAGATCGGAAGAGGGGACGAGAGAGACGAGGAGAAGCCGACCAGACCAGGAGAAGGAGACCAGACCGGAAGAGGGGACGAGATGGACCAGGAGAAGGAGACCAGACCGGAAGAGGGGACGAGATAGACCAGGAAGAGGAGATCAGACTGGAAGAGGGGACAAGAGAGACCAGGAGGAGGAGACCAGACCGGAAGAGGGGACAAGACTGGACAAAGAGGAGGAGACCAGACCGGAAGAGGGGACAAGACCAGACGAGAGGACGAGACCAGACCGGAAAAGATGAGACAGACAAGGAGGAGGAGACCAGACGGAATTAGGAAGAGAGTGCTAAGTTCTTAGTATGCAATACGGCATTCAGACCTCATGAACCATCCTGTAAGATAGGTATTGTTCTTTGCCTTGTTTACAGATGAGGAAACTAAGACTTAGAGAAGTTACATAATCCACTCAAGGTAGCACCTTAATCATGAAATTGAGAATCAAAACCAGGCCTGAATCCAGAGTCTCTGCTCTTAGCCACTATGCAAGTCAGATTCTTTCTGCCTATATGGTTGTTCCCACAGCTTCCTCCAAAGCTGTCCTCTGACTGGCCCTGGGGCTGAGCCACAGCTGCTGTCCTGATGATTTCCAACCCCAGGTTTTATTTTTACTGTGGATGGTAGAGGGACACAGTCCTGGACTGGAGGGCGGAAATTGGGCTTCCTGTGCTGTTCCATCACTGGACACAAGAGGGCGAACTCTCAGCAAGCATCTCTTGCACTAGGCCTCACTTGCCCCATGGGTAACAGGGGAAGAATAATCCTCCTGGTGCCTGCAAAATTACTCTCTTTTGAGATCATATATGGAAGAACTCTGCATAAAGGATTAAAACTTATTATTTTTTCTTTTTCTTGAGACAGAGTCTCACTTTGTTGCCCAAGCTAGAGTGCCATGGCGTCAGCCTAGCTCACAGCAACCTCAAACTCCTGGGCTCAAGCAATCCTCCTGCCTCAGCCTCCCGAGTAGCTGGGACTACAGGCATTCGCCACCATGCCTGGGTAATTTTTTTATTTTTTTTTTGTATATATATATTTTAGTTGGTCAATTAATTTCTTTCTATTTTTGGTAGAGATGAGGTCTCGCTCAGGCTGGTTTTGAACTCCTGACCTTGAGCAATTCGCCTGCCTCCGCCTCCCAGAGTGCTAGGATTACAGGCGTGAGCCACCACGCCCAGCCAGGATTAACACTTATTAGACCATATATAGATCTAGCCCCAAACCAAAAATCCAGACTTAATTCCCAAAAATTCCCACCAAACTTGGAAAACCTCCAAAGGATCCTCACCTCCCTGCCTTTGTTCATGTCTTTCCACGTATCTGAAGGGCCCCCTCATCTTCATCTACCATAATCCTATTTATCCAAAAGGCCTAGTTCATAGGCTTCCTCCTAGAAGGTGTTTGTGGACACTGTCCTTGAAGCGATCCATTTCTCCTACCTAATCTTTGGCTGTAAGCACTCAAGACAGGCCTCACTCCTAGCCCTACCATATAATTCCTGATGTATAGGGCATCTCCTCCATGGAGGACATGTGCTGGTTTTTGCTTGCCTAATATTTTCTCCCCCTTTTAGTAACAGCAACTTGATTTTCCCCTGGTGAACAACCTTCCCTCACTTTTAATCCATATGATTTGGATGGGGTCAACCCCACTTCCAAATCCCGAGGTAGGCCTGTGACGTAGGCCTAGTCAGAGTTATTATCATGGGTTCAGTGAAGGACAGGTGACTCAATCACAAGCATTGAGAATTACTCCTAGGACTTTTGCTAGGACCATTGGCATAAAAACCTCCATTTTGCTACAATTGGATGTAAACATGGAGCTATGAGGGGCTTTCACATGGAAAAAAATTCCTGAGGATGAAGCCACCCAAGAGCAGGTTATAGAAAGAGACCTAATCTGGAGGAGAACATTGTTGGAAACCCTTGGATCTTAGATTCAGCTATTCCTGAACTTTTTTTTTTTTGAGACAGAGTCTTGCTTTGTTGCCCAGGCTAGAGTGAGTGCCGTGGTGTTGGCCTAGCTCACAGCAACCTCAAACTCCTGGGCTCAAGCGATCCTCCTGCCTCAGCCTCCCGAGTAGCTGGGACTACAGGCATGCGCCACCATGCCCGGCTAATTTTTTGTATATATTTTTAGTTGGCCAATTAATTTCTTTCTATTTATAGTAGAGACGGGGTCTCACTCTTGCTCAGGCTGGTTTCGAACTCCTGAACTTGAGCAATCCGCCCGCCTCGGCCTCCCAGAGAGCTAGGATTACAGGTATGAGCCACCGCGCCCGGCCTATTCCTGAACTATTAATAGAAGTAACCTGCCTAGGACAAATAAATTCTGTCCCCTGCCCACATTCTTTTTTTCCTTTTAAGCTAGTTTGTGTTGGGTTTCTATAACATAGAATTGAAAAATAGGAACACAACCTCAATTTGTTTATGAACTTTAAGGGGCAAAAGGCCTGATCTTTTTATTTTTTTTTTTTTGAGACAGAGTCTCGCTTTGTTGCCCAGGCTAGAGTGAGTGCCGTGGCGTCAGCCTAGCTCACAGCAACCTCAAACTCCTGGGCTCCAGTGATCCTTCTGCCTCAGCCTCCCAGGTAGCTGGGACTACAGGCATGCGCCACCATGCCCGGCTAATTTTTTTTATATATATATCAGTTGGCCAATTAATTTCTTTCTATTTATAGTAGAGACGGGGTCTCGCTCTTGCTCAGGCTGGTTTTGAACTCCTGACCTTGAGCAATCCGCCCGCCTTGGCCTCCCAAGAGCTAGGATTACAGGCGTGAGCCACAGCGCCCGGCCGGCCTGATTTTTTTAACTTTACATCTCTTAGCATGGTACCTGGTAAGACAGAGGGTCCTTGAGGTGTGGTGATTAATTCATTCAATCTCACTTTCCCTGAGCACTGAGAATGAGCTGAGCCTAAGCACTGGGACCACAAGGAATAATTAGACATAGTCCTTGCCCTCAAGGAGTTCTGAATTTGGTACAAGGAGGAGATATGAAAATGAACACTTTGTAATATAACTTGAGCTATAATAGAAATCTGAGCAAATTTTTGTGGGATTCTGGAAGTTGGAGGTTTGGGGAGATGGGATGTGGGAAGGCTCCTTGGAGGAGGTGACATCTGAATCGAGTTCTTAAAGAACAAATAGAAGTTCCTAGGCAGAGAAGTGGGCATGGGGAAAAGGTGTCCCAGGGATGAGGTATTCCAGGTGGAAAGAACAAGATTATGTATTAATAATTATAAAATTAATAATAATATTGTCTCCTGTTCTTCCTGTGGCCTCTTCACAAGCTCCTTCCTCTTTCTTTTCCTTTGCCTCATCTATCAGTGGAAACATCACAGTGGTTAAGAGCACAGGCTCTGAGCTCTGAAAGATTTTGGGTCTGCCAGATGGGCTGCCTCATGCCTGTAATCCCAGTGACTCGGGAGACAGGAGGATCACTTGAGCCCAGGAGTTTAGGGTCAGCCTAAGCAACATCGTGAGACTCCATCTCTATAAAAATAGAAAACTTAGCCTAGCGTGGTGGCGCATGCCTGTAGTCCCAGCTACTGGGGAGGCTGAGGCAGGAGGATCACTCGAGCCCGGCAGTTGGAGGATGCAGTGAGCTGTGATGACGCCACTGCATTCTAGCCTGGGCAACAGAGCGAGACTTTGTCTCAAACAAACAAACAAAAAAATTTGGTTCTGCCACTTACTACACACATGACCTTCAGCAAAATCACTTACATTTTACAAATAAGGACAATAGTGTATTCGCCTTATAAGACTGTCAAGAACATTAAACAAAATTACAATTATAAATAATATGCCTGGCACAAGGAATGTTTGCTGCTATTATTTTTATTGTCATAATCAAGAACCTTTAAACACTAAGGAATAAAAAAACAAACTTGAACTGGCATAAACTGTAAGGAGATTCTTCATTGCACGTGATGGGGAGTCTTGAAGTGCGGCAGGCTCCAGGCATGGAAGAATCACGGCTCTGAATTTCTCTGCAGCGCTCCCAGCTCTGCCCTCTTCTTTGTATTGGCTCTGTCTCCAGGCTTCCTCGTTGCCCAGAGATGGCTCTGTCACCAAGTCCTGTGCAACTGTGACAACATTCTTCCTTGCTCACATCATGGACAGAGGAAAAAACCTCCTCCCCCAAACGGAAATATAAATCTGGTTAGGTCAGCTTAGCTTATGTGCCTACTCCTGCACCAATGACAGTGGCCAGGGCAATGCCCTGTGTTGATTGGCTTAAACCTGGCTCCCTGAACCGGTCGCCGGTACGTGAGGTTGGGTGGCCACTATTGGCTTAGACTAACTGGGGTCCCCCCTTATGGTTAGAGATGGGTTCCAGCTTTCTCCTGATCACGTGGCTGCATTAGGCAAGGGAAGGAGGGTTCCGTTAGAGGGAAGGAAGGAATAACTGGATGTTGGATGGACAACCAACGGTGTGGTGTCTTCTGCCATGATTACTGTTTCGTTTTTTGCATGCTAGTTCACATGGGTCTCTTGAGGCCTTGGCTCAAATGGTTCCTTATCTGTGAGGTTTTCCTTGACTGTACAAGTCAGTCAGTGAGTCAGTCTGTCTCTCTCCACTCGTGGAGACAGACCTGTTTTGTTTTATAATAAAAGGCTGCTCATCTGAAAAAGAAAAAACAATATTCTCCCTGACAGTCAGCTAAAAGTTGCCCTTTTTTTTTTTTTTTTTTTTTTTTTTGAGACAGACTCTCACTCTGTTGCCTGGGCTACAGTGCCGTGGCATCAGCCTAGCTCACAGCAACCTCAAATTCCTGGGCTCAAGCGATCCTGCTGCCTCAGCCTCTCAAGTAGCTGGGACTACAGGCATGCGCCATCATGCCTGGCTAATTTTTTCTATATATATTAGTTGGCCAATTAATTTCTTTCTATTTTTAGTAGAGACAGCGTCTCGCTCTTGCTCAACCTGGTCTTGAACTCCTGGCCTTGAGCGATCCGCCTGCCTGGGCCTCCCAGAGTGCTAGGATTACAGGCACGAGCCGCTGCGCCAGGCCAAAGTTGCCCTTCTTAAAATATCTTTAACAATGCGCTCTAGAAAGGCACACAATAGAACACCAATATTTTGAAGACCATTATTATTATATCCCTGTGTTTTCTAGGCAAGAAAAGAAGTCATGATGGTTACTTTCTGTGTGCTCTAGCTCATCAATGACCCTCTTAAAGTTCTGATCACAGCCTTCTACAGTTGTGATTGGGACAGGCCACAGGTAGGATTATGCTCCATCCTCTGGGTCATCTATTGTGTGGCCAAGTTCACTTTGTTAAATTATACAGCTGATGCATATGCTACTTATAAGTCAAATCCTGCCATCCTGTACAACTGAGGTGTTGATCCCAAATGTAGAATTTATATTTGGCCACCAAACTCAAGTACCTCAAATAAGTGGCTGTTTCCAAGATATTAAGGTTTCCCTACTCTTAGCAGTATAATTAATTTTTCAAATATAATTAAAAACAATGTGTGAACTGGCATTTAATAATAAAAACCATGGAATTGTTCAAAAAAAAAAAGAATATCAGGGAAGATGAATAGGAATTTCATTTCATGTATCTTAATTTCCTATTTTTTTTTTTTTTTTTTTTTTTTGAGACAGAGTCTCGCTTTGTTGCCCAGGCTAGAGTGAGTGCCATGGCGTCAGCCTAGCTCACAGCAACCTCAAACTCCTGGGCTCGAGTGATCCTTCTGCCTCAGCCTCCCGGGTAGCTGGGACTACAGGCATGCGCCACCATGCCCGGCTAATTTTTTTATATATATATCAGTTGGCCAATTAATTTCTTTCTATTTGTAGTAGAGACGGGGTCTCGCTCTTGCTCAGGCTGGTTTTGAACTCCTGACCTTGAGCAATCCGCCCGCCTCGGCCTCCCAAGAGCTAGGATTACAGGCGTGAGCCACAGCGCCCGGCCTTAATTTCCTATTTTAAGAAAAACATGGCTATTTCAATAAATGAAGCTAGTTTCTCCTAGACCACAGCATGCAAGCCATATTTATTTTTTTATTTTTGAGACAGAGTCTCACTTTGTTGCCCAGGCTAGAGTGAGTGCCGTGGCGTCAGCCTAGCTCACAGCAACCTCAAACTCCTGGGCTCAAGCAATCCTTCTGCCTCAGCCTTCCAAGTAGCTGGGACTACAGGCATGCACCACCATGCCCGGCTAATTTTTTTTTTCTATATATTGTTGACCAATTAATTTCTTTCTATTTTTATAGTAGAGACGGGGTCTCGCTGTTGCTCAGGCTGGTTTCGAACTCCTGACCTCGAGCAATCCGCCTGCCTCGGCTTCCCAAAGTGCTAGGATTACAGGCGTGAGCAACCGTGCCGGTCTCTCAAGCCACATTTATAAGTGTGTAATTCAGCTACTTACCTAGGCTCATTGGATTAGCTTAGGAAATGTTATCATTTTACTATTTTCCACAGAGAAAATATTTTCCACTTTACATATCAAACAACTCAATGCACTTTAAAAATAAAAAACACTTTCAGGCCGGGCGTGGTGGCTCACGCCTGTAATCCTAGCACTCTGGGAGGCAGAGGCCAGCGGATTGCTCGAGGTTAGGAGTTCGAAACCAGCCTGAGCAACAGCGAGACCCCGTCTCTACTATAAATAGAAAGAAATTCATTGGTCAACTAATATATATAGAAAAAATTAGCCAGGCATGGTGGTGCATGCCTGTAGTCCCAGCTACTGGGGAGGCTGAATCAGCAGGATTGCTTGAGCCCAGGAGTTTGAGGTTGCTGTGAGCTAGGCTGACGCCACAGCACTCACTCTAGCTTGGGCAACAAAGCAAGACTCTGTCTCAAAAAAAAAATAAAAATAAAAAACACTTTCAAATTGAAGCTATATGTACAGCAGTTTCTCTACAGTTATATGTAAAATATTTTCTCTTTATTTGAGTGAATGTATAAAATCCTGCTTTATCATATAATCAAACTATTAGTACTTACTGGTTTTTATTTTTTGTTGTTGTGTTTGTGCAGTGATGTCATCATAGCTCACAGCAACCTCAAACTCCTGGACTCAAGTGATCCTCCTGCCTCAGCCTCCCAAGTAGCTGAGATTACAGGTGCACACCACCATGCCTGGCTGATTTTTTTCTATTTTTTTAGAAACCATGTCTCACTATGTTGCTCAAGCTGGTCTCAAACTCCTGGCCTCAACCAATCCTCCTTCGTTGGCCTCCCAAAGTACAGGCCTGAGCCATCGCACCTAGCCTGCTTTTTAAAAATTATATCAATGTAGAGCACTAGCAGGCATTATCTTCCCCCCAAATATGATATTTAATAATGTTAAATCTTTGTGGTTGTTTCTTAAATGTTAAAGATGAACCATCTTGATTTTTACTTTCTCTTCCCTTTCATCTGTTGATAATGAACCTTAAAACAATTTTCCCCTTCTCTAATTTTGCTGTTCTTGTTCTCTTACCCTTGGGATTCCTTAGGAATCAAGGTTTGCGTTCTGAAGATTGGCAACATTTTGTAGAATCAGAGAATTTGAGAGCTAAATGGGATCTCAGAAGCTATCGACATTTGTGTCGAGAAACATTGATTGGACACAGTAGACACCTTTGAATGTTTGATAAATGGAGCACCTGTAGGTTACAAAGCACAAAGTTAAACCAAGGGCATTGGCTCTTTAAAAAAAAAAATCCAGACATCTTTTTGATATGGAGAAAGCTAAGGTGAAGAATGTGACTAAATTGTTTTGAAAGGCTGGGTTTCAAATGTGGAGCAATTCAGCTGTGTGTTTGTAAACACAGCTATTTGAAAGAATGACTTTTCTTCCAATTATTATAAAACATCATGCAAATTTGTAAGGCTGAGCTTTGTCAGCTAAAAATAGCAGACAGCAGAACAGAAAAGTTCAAATGATATCATTTCTAGTTGCATTCATTGTTTACGATTAGACCATTTTCTTTTTTTAATCATCGGAACCAAAAAAAATGTTAACAATACGATTTTTTTTTTTTTTTTTTTTTTTTTTTTTGCCACTTGAACTCAATCCACATGATCTTGATCATTTTTCTTTCCAGAAGAACTCGTCTCTAGAGCTCTCATGGGGATGAGGGACAGTTATTATAATTAGGTGCTAGGGAAGTTAATGGTAAAAAGCCAATGTTCATGGGATGTTTACAATATGCACTTGCAATAGGCAAGTTGCATACATATCTCATTTAATCTTCCCAAGAAATCTATGAGGTAGGCTGGGTGTGGTGGCTGACGCCTGTAATCCCAGCACTTGGGGAAGCCCGGGTAGGACAACTGCTTAAGCCCAGGAGTTCAAGACCAGGTCGCTACAAAAAATTTAAAAATTATCGGGGCATGGTGGTGTGCAGCTGTAGTCCCAGCTACTTGGGAGGCTGAGGCAGGAGGATCGCTTGAGTCCAGGAGTTTGAGGTTGCTGTGAGCTAGGATGAGGCCACAGAATTCTAGCCTGAGCAATGGAGCAAGACTCTGTTCAAAATAAATATGTAAAAAGCAGCCAATAAACACTCGATCATCAGTGGCATCATCTGAACCTTGGGTTAAGTCAGAGAAGAGACTCTTAACTTCAGTCTGTGGACACAGGAGTGAGCCTCGGAGTCCCCAAACCCCCTGAAATGTATCTGTATTTTTCTAGGGAGAGGGTCTGCGGCTTTCATCACATTCTCAAAGGGTCTGGGCCGGCTTTCATCACATTCTCAAAGGGTCTGGGCCATGCCCACCATCACCAAATCGTACAGTATTTCTGGTCTAGGCCAATGGTTCTCAGACTTCAGCGTGCATCAGAATCACCTGGGAAGTGTGTTGAAATTTATTTATTCTTTCCCGCCCCCCCCATAAAGTTTATATAATTCAACATCCCTTCTCCCCCCTGCACCGTCTGAGGCAGGGGTTGAGGAATGGGCCCTAAAATCTTTATTATTAAGCCCCCCCCCAATGACTATGACACAGGTCCAAGGACCACATTTTAAGATACTGTCCCAAAGGCTTCTTCGATTCACCTAAGGATCTTGACACGCAGCACTTTGAAGGGTCTCTCTAATATGGACAATTTCAGAGGCTTCCTCCCAGGGAGCCGCGTGTGCAGTGAGGAGAGGACCCTCTCTGCCCGGGGGGGGGGGGGGGGGGGGGGGCGCGCAGCCCAGTGTTGAGCGAGGTGCAGGAAGGGTCAGATGCCCTGTGGCCCAGGAGCCTCTAGATGGCAGTGCCCGGCCGGAAACAGAGCCAACTGCACGCCAAGGGAGGGGAGTAGGGAGTCCAGGCGCCAATCACTGGAGGGCGGGGAGAAGCCCAGGGACCACTGGCCCCACACCTGACTCACACACTCGTGCAGCCAGACAAGGACCCTGGATGCTCCGATATTTGTCAGCTGCATGATGAATGGAAGGAAGATCACTTGAAAGTTTCAACGATCAGTAAAGATAGTGGCTAACACTTATTCAGAACTTGTTGCCAGTCACTGTTCTAGCCAAATGAAGATAGCACTGTATATATTTCTCATATTATGAGCATTTCCCCATGGTTTTTTTGTTGTTGTTTTTTAGAGACAGGCTCTCACTCTGTCACCCAGGCTGGAGTGCAGTGGTGTGATCCTAGCTCACTGCAGCCTCAAACTCCTGGGTGCAAGCAATCCTCCTGCCTCAGCCTCTCATGTAGCTGGGACTACAGACAAGCAACACCACACCCAGATAATTTTTCTTGGTTTTTGTAGAGTCGGGGTCTTGCCACGTTGGCCAGGCGGTTTTCTTGGTTTTTGTAGAGTCGGGGTCTTGCCACGTTGGCCAGGCGGGTCTCGAACTCCTGGCCTCAAGTGATCCTCCTGCCTCGACTTCCCAAAGTGTTGATTACAGGAGTGAGCCATCATGCCTGGCCTCTGTGTCTTGAAATACTCTTCAAGAGCATACTTTATAAAGGCCTCATGTTTTTCTAATGAAACTGAAGATGTGTTTAAGCAGTCCTTATTCTGATGTCAGGAATTGCCTCTGAGGAGAGAACCCGAATTGGGGTTTGAGGGACAAAGGGGAATGTTACTAACTCTGTTATTTGGGAGGACTGTTCCATATTGTATTTATGTTTTACCATAGTCAGTAAACACTTATGTGATACTCACTATATGGCATTATTTAGTCTTGCAGTGTTTTTTCTTTAAATAGTGTTAATATCCTAAATTAGCCACTTTAATAAAGAATCCCATTTTTCTCATAAGGAAAAAGCATAGTTTCGTGGAAAAAAGCATAATTGAGAAACGTTCCATGCTTAGATCATGAAACACTACCATTCACCTAGAGTCAATAAAAAGCGAAGTTAAACACATAAAATGATCCCAAATGTTATTACCCCTCCCACTGGATCGCAAGCCCCACAGAAGCAAGGATCATGCCTTGATCAGGTCAGGAAATGCACAAGGGAGGAGTCTGGACATTAGGGGGAGAAAATGCCCAGCTGGGACTTCCCAAGCTGAAGTCCCAGCTGGGCATCCTCAGACAAGTGACTCAACCTTTCTAAGCATCAGCAAAATAGGCAAACATCCATGGCCTTGGGAGTCGTGGAAACCATGAGACGGGATGTGTGTGCAAAGCACCCAGGAGACAGTCGGCAAAGGGTGGGGTTTTATCACCATGATTGCTGCCACCAGCCCCTTCAATCTCACTGGGGAATTTCATAAATTCCTGCAGGACCAGGGGACTTCCTGTGTCGTCCCCACCCTCCCACAGGCAGAGAAGGCAGAGCCTGCTTTGCACACAGCCACAACTGGGACCTACCAAGGCACTTCTGTTGCAATGCCACGTACACAGGGCAGGCCTAGGACACCACTGGAACCCTGTCTGGTAGTGCAAAGGGTGGGGAAGCAAGATCTAGACCCAGAAAAAATACAGTTCCTGAGCATCCCAGTCCAGAACCCCAAATCCAGGACTGGCAAGCAGGCTCATTTAGAGATGGGGAAGGTGAAGCCCGGAAGCCCAGGAAGCAGTTTCTGAAGAAGCCTGGAAGTACATCTGCCCACGTTCTCCAGGTGCCCTAACCCAAAGAGGACAAAGCCAGCCCCATCCACAGATGTGCTTGGTCAGGTCAACATGATCTGTTTTTAAACACGTGGTGTTGAGTGTCCTTTAACAGATGCATATTTTGTAAATCACTGTCGAGTCTCCAGCTGCCAGGTCTGCTCACTCACCTGTCCCCACCAGCATCTGGCAAACGATTTTCAGGCAGCCCAGGCTATGGTCACCCAGTTTGAGACAAAAGGCAGCAGACCACAGACCAGGCAGCAACTTTAACAAGGTTGGCAAATAAGGTTCCCGCAGTATCCGTCCTTCTGGGTCCAAATGGCCAACCCACCAGGATTGGACTCTGGAGAGAGGGGGGTGGTTCCTTCAGATAACCGAAAACCAAGGGTGTCTGGACTGGGATCTGACAGCAGACTCCCTGGGTTCAAATCCTGACTGCATTTTGGGCCCACTGGTCAGCACCCCACACACCGCCAGGGTCCTCCCAGGACAAGCCCTGCCAGGCAGGCCCCACCTCTCCACAGGGAGGCCCAAACAGGAAGTGAGTCTCCACAGGAGAATGTAGGGCTCCCAGCCTCGGGCTCAAGGCGGACCTCAGGTGCCTGTGGGGCCAGGCTTGTGTGTGCATGGCCCCCTGGGTGGTGGAGAGTTCACATTTGCTTGCATCACAGAATGGCGCGGACTGAGCGACCAAGGTCAAGCAAGTTGCACGGGAATCTTTTGGTCACTGCCCAGGAAACTTGGGCAGTGGCCCAGTGCCCAGGCCGGGGCAACATGCAGTCCCTCCCAGCTAAACCTCAACCTCATCGCCTGGAAAATGGAGGTAACAGCACATTCAGTAACCATTCACCTTTTTTCACAATATTCTTTACATAATAAAAGATGCAGATCTGTACAGGCTGGTAAAAGGAAGGGCTCTGATCTATTTTAGTAAGGGAAAAAAGTGCAGTGCAGGGTGTACGTGACCCCTTTTGTATGTTTTTCTGGAATACAGCACATCTGCTCAGGTACACGCATTCTGTAAAGTGTAACTGGTAACTCCGGAATGGGCAGGAAGCCGTGGGGTCTGCAGCCATGTGGGCAAGAAGCTGCTCTGCTCAACAGTACTCCAGCGCAGTTCGCCAGACAGTGGCCGAGTTCCAGGACCGAGGGTCTTCCCGTCTGCTGAATCCACCTGCCTTGACCTCGGTTCAGTGTCCCCCGCAGTTGTGATGCTGCAGTGGCTCCAGGCTCACCTGCACAGGACATCCCGAACAGGAGGCCCTCGGGAAGACCTTATCAGTAACTTTCTGTACAATTTCCCACCCCCCTCCAGTACATGTATTATCAGTGTGATGTTTTAAATGTAAACAAATTAGTAGGACTTACAACCTATTTTTTGTTCTATTCTTTAATTTATCCTTTTTGGGGATACCCTGTCCTACCTAGCCAGGCCTTTGGATTCAGTGTGTGTGTAGGTGGGGAGTCCAGGAATCTGTATGTTCAACTTCCTCCAAGGTGACAAAGCCCCACCAGGTTCAGGAAGACATTTCCTGGGCACAGCTGCTGGGTCACTCCTGGTGAGCCATGACTCACCACGCCCTGGGCCCTGTGGGTGCCAACTTCCTCCTGCCAAGCCCAGAGGAAAGCTATGACCATGCTCAGACTTCCTCAAAGCCTGAGGGACTACAGGTGGGTGGCAGGAGGGCCCAGAGCAAGGGCTGTGTCCTCTGACAGCACCAAGTGCCCCCAGCCTCAAGGCTGGCCCCAAAGAGCCCTTTGCCATCGGCCACCTGCCCAGGTAACACTCTGGAAAAGAGCCAAAAGCAAGTCCCCTGTGCAACACACACCCAGGTCCCTGGACAGTTTTTTGTTTTTGTTTTTTTGAGACAGAGTCTCACTTTGTTGCCCGGGCTAATGTGAGTGCCGTGGCATCAGCCTAGCTCACAGCAACCTCAATCTCCTGGGCTCAAGCGATCCTACTGCCTCAGCCTCCTGAGTAGCTGGGACTACAGGCATGTGCAACCATGCCCAGATAATTTTTTCTATATATATTTTTAGTTGGTCGATTAATTTCTATTTTTAGTAGAGACGGGGTCTTGCTCAGGCTGGTTTCGAACTCCTGACCTCAAGCAATCCACCCGACTCGGGCTCCTAGAGTGCTAGGATTACAGGCATGAGCCACTGCGCCCAGCCTGGACAGTGGTTCTCTACTGGCAAAGATTAAAACATCTTGGGTGCCTGCCCCCACCACCCACCAACGAGTTCCATCTAGTTTTCCACGGGTACATGCCCATGGCTGATTCTAATATGCAAAAAGGTTGAGAATCACAGAATTAGAGGGAACAGAGGATACAGCAAGAAACTGGGGCTGAAGGCTAGTGCAGAACCCGAGGGAGGGCCTCCCTAAGAAAGGAATTCTATCCAGCCTGATGACAAGCACACAATGGCTAACACCCAAGCATTTGGCACGAGTGCACCAGGCGTCCTCTGCTCGCCAGCGCCCTGAAGCAGGGTCCAGGAAGTCAGGCCAGTAATGGTAAAGCTAGAAATCTCCCCTCTACCTCACTGGCCCCAATGTCCTGCTCGTTATTAACCACACACCTTAATTCTTGACAAACTGAAGGCCCAAGAGGAGGAAAAATCGGCAGTTTTTTGTGAAACCTAGAAAACTGTTTTTTGAGACAGTCTTGCTCTGCCACCTGGGTTAGAGTGCTGTGGTGTCAGCTAGCTCACAACCTCAAACTCCTAAGCTCAAGCCATCCTCCTGCCTCAGCCTCCCTAGGAGCTGGGACTACAGGTATATGCCACCATGCCCGGCTAATTTTTCTATTTTTAGTAGAGACGGGGTCTTCGTTCTTGCTCAGGCTGGTCTCAAACTCTTGATTTCAAGCGATCCTCCCAACCTTGGCCTCCCAGAGTGCTGGGATTACAGGCGAGAGCCAACCCACCCGGCCTAGAAAACCTTTTCAACCTACCTTTGATCCAGTCATTCAAGAAATGTCCATACTTACCTTGTGCCAGGTACTGATGCCCAGAGAGCCAACGGTTTCAAGCTGGTTGTGAAATTAATGCAGTTGGTCAAATACAGCATACTGTCTAGTGGAACAGCAAGAAACTCTAAAGTGGAGTACATCATACGTAGAAAGGTGAGGACTGCTTTCTGAGACTTGTTTCAGTTATGCTGTGTGTCTATTCACAAAAGGTTTCTTACAACGGATCGCAGTCCGATACATCTGAGAAACAATGAGATGGACAAGAGGCAAGCCTTCACATGTCAAATGTAATTGTGTAAGTAAACACAGTTCTATACAACATTTATGTTAACCTAAGAGGCCTCAAACAGCAAATGAGAACCTTTTGATAGTTACAAATTTCTAAATATACCCTGAAATCAACACAACCATTAATTGTGATCTTGAGATTCACCTTGGGGAGAAGAGACTGGAAAAAAGTGATCAACCTCTTCCCACTGCACACAAGGGCAGTGAGGTTGAAAGGTGATACCACCTCCCCCCAAGGAACCTCAGCCCTGGCACCGCCACCCCCGAGGAAGAGGTATCAATGGTCTGAGAATCTTTCCTCAAAGCTCAAAGTGATAGTGGCACATCCCTTGGTGGATTTATGGAGGACATCTGGAATATTGAGTCCAAACGCAAATACCACTGAGGCCACAAGGCCCCCAGGTGCTAAAAGCAGCCCAGGGAAACCAGTGGCAGCTGGCTTCTAAGTGCCCCAAACCCTTCTTCCTTAGTCAGGCTGCAAAACTCTGTTCTTATCCTGCTAAGCCCTTCTGGTTGCTAAAGCTGGATAAAACCTAAGACTCTTGAAATTCTCAAAGGCAGTTCCACACTTCCAGCAGCAAAGAAAACACACATACCAAACCTAAAAACCAAAAAGAATTGCCACAGCCCTCACAAACAACTGCAGCTGCAGCTGCAAGGGCCTGCACCGAATGCCTTCGCAATGTACAGCCCACACACCAGCACCCTTTGGGAAGGGTGAAGGAGAGGACAAGTCAGAAGGGCCTTTACATTAATGTCTGACATCTTTTCTTCATAAAAATGTACACATGGACCAGGTGTGATGGCTCATACCTGTAATCCCAGTACTATGGGAGCGTGAGGTGGGAGGATTACTGGAGACCAGCCTGGGGTGACATACCAAGACCCTGTCTCTACAAAAAAATAAGAAAAATAAACTGAGCATGACAGCAGCACACCCGTAGTCCCAGCTACTCGGGAGGCTGAGGCGGAAGGAGTTCAAGGCTGCAGTGAGCTATGATCTCACCATTGCATTCCAGCCTGGACTACAGACCAAGATCCTGTCTCTACAAAAACTTTTTAAAAAAATTCTTAAATGTATGCATTCTAATTTTTCAATGGCATGTTGAAATAAACTATTAGCCACATTCCACAGTTCTCAAGGGCTCCATTGATGGAATGAGGATTACAAATACAGATGTAAAAGTATCCAACGTCCAAGAAATTCAAGTCATTTTAGTTCCTATCTTCTTTTTCTATTATTTCACAGATGATGAAACTGAGCCCAGAGAAGTAAACTTACCTAAGTTCCCACACCTAGTAGTGAAGTCTGCATTCAAACCCACAAGAAAGCAAGCAAAATATATTCCTTCATAGGAAAAGGCAAAATTAAAATCGTAAGATCACTTCTGCCTGCAAGAAGTATAGTACTCAACACTGGTTAAGATGTAGGGGCATTCTTATGACCATGTTGATGGAAGTGTTAACCAGTACCTTGCAGAAGGAACTCCGGCAGGACCTACCAGTATTTTAATATGAATTCCTTTGACCCAGCACAATTTCATCTGCAGAAATTTATCCTGTAAAAACGTAAAGAAATCAGAATATTCACTGCTACTCCACTACTGATTATGGAAAACTGGGACCTGCCTGAAGGCCCATCCATATAGGGGCATACTATTCAGTTATAAAATTTCACCATATATATTCCAATGCAGAAAGATTTGCCTATACTACAAGCCCCTGTGCAACTGGATTTTTGCAGCTTTAAGTATTTTTTAAGGCACTAACATCAATATAGTTATAAAACAAGGGGCCATTGTAAACTCAGAATAGCATCAATAAAACCTAGTTTTGCCAGGTCACATGCTGCTATCTACTGAGCTTCACAAAAAGCATGCAGTTCCCATCGTAAAAGGTAAACCTCACCATGTCAAACACACCAGTACAAAGTGTGGTATGACAGCCAGCCTGAGTGCTCAGGCCTGCTCCTCTCTCAAATACTGTAACCTACTAAAACATCACATACCTCAAATATTCCAGAGGGGAGTCTGGAAGCTGGCCTTTATGTGGTAAGTCATCTGAACTATCAAAGCTATGACAGGGTACGATAAACATCTGATCAGAATAATCTCCTTAAACTAAACAGAAGAACCTTAAGTTTCTTTTAACTTTAAAATAAAGATTCCCTATGGCAGAACCTTTCAAGTCACTTCATACTCAGAGTCCAGAACATCTCTCTGAAGACTCTCAAGATTCCCAACCTCACCAAAACGAGAGACCTCAGTAATCAATCTAGTGAGTGCCAGGTTCTAACAAACTGTAGCAAATAAAATGCAATGAGGTTAATCTAACATAGTCACCACTACTGACAGCAGCGATGTCAAAAATGTAATGATTCTGTTCACAATAATGTTCTAAAACTAACTGTGCTGACCATGTCCCCAGCTAAAGGCCCCATTTCAAATCTCTTGGCATCTTGTACCTTAAACTACTGTCTAAGGTTGACTGACCCCCTGGGCCAGACACTGGCCACCTCCTTTTACCATAAAAGAAGCTAGCCCAGCTTTCAATGCTGAAGGGAAAACCTTCAGGCCCAAAGCCAACAATTATTTAAGTTTAATGAGTCCCAACAGCCCTTAAGAAAAAAATTTAGAATGCTAATTTTTTAAAAGCCTAAACTTCATTTGATTTCATCAAAAAGATATGCAGATGTGATGACCAAACTGCAGACAAGCCCCATGGTTTTTTTGGGCTTTTTTTTAATGATTTATTCATTTTATGATTTAAGGTGTGCATCACTACTCCATTTGCGTAAACCACATTGAAGAATTTGACTGCAGGTCTTTAGGTCCAGCCAAACGCTTTCCGTTAACTTTGCTCTTAAACATTATAATACTTCAGCTGTGCTCAGAACACTGCCATGTAAGGATGAATTCAACCTGCTCATGCCAAGTTAGGGTGACAGGAGCAGAAGTAATGAGCTACAATGCCCAAAAGAATCGGAGAACCTCGGAGAACCTAGCTTAGGACGAAGAGAGGCTCTGTTCCCCCAGACTAAACTGCTCAGTTGTAAAATTCAGCCTACACTGTTCTCAAGTGACTGAAAAAGTCAACATGTTTAAAGAGTACCACACAAGTATGCAATCTTCCATGATTTGTTTTGCATCTAAACTGGCACAAAGAAATGCTTCAAAAATCTAGCCGTCAGAACTAAGTTTTCCTAAGAGAAATCATTTCCCTTTCCACTGGTGGGCCTTGGGTTACTTACTCTGCACTGGGGGCACAGGAGAGAGCAATGGGACAGAAAAGGAGAAAAGCTATAATTAGGCGACAAGTGCATTGGGTGCATTTGAGATTAAATGCAACAGAAAAAAGTAACAAATGCTAGTTTTTTAAAAGTTTAATGGAGCCAATAAGGCATATAAATTGTTTTCTGGCAGACATTAAGACCTGCTTTCTTACCAAAGAAAATGGCACATGTTTTATCAAAATTTGACAATTCAGAGTAAAGGGTACTGAGATTAAGCTTCAGAGCACCAACTTAAACAAAACAACCAAAAAAACTGTTATTCAACTTGGAAAGAGGAACTAGAACCAAGGCATAAGAAGGAGATTAAATATGTGTTCCTCAATCTCAAAATCCTTCAGGAACAGGAGTTCTGGCCACTTGTGAGCAACACATCACACCACCAAAACCCAATTCCAGAATCTAAATTTACAACGATTGAAAAACAAAGGTAACTCCAAATGCATTTCTTGGTATATTCCAAAGGGAAGCTTGAAAGTATTCATAATACATAGGCTTTTCCGTTTCAGGTAAAATGACATCGCTATAATTCTTCCTGCTATTATATTCAAACAAAAAAAAAAAATGATCCACTTTTGCAAAAATTTAGAAATACCTCACTTTCATTCCTAGTTTTAGTAAGGAATTTACTTTTTTAAATAAGGGCTATATCTATAATGAATACAGAACCTCAATTCACACAACATTTCTAACATTCCATTCACATCCCACCCAGTCAATGAATATTATGGTTAACTTAGCAAAGTTTCTTCACAGAAAGATATTAAATGGCTGCAGAAATTGCAAACTTTAACAAAGTGCTGTGAGTAATTATTGGAAAAACCCTTACACTGATTTGCAATGGTCTTTTAAGGATAAAAATAGGAAGTAACTGATACTGGACTACAAGTTTGCAAGGAAACATTTTTCACTGTCCTACTTGATATATAATATAATAATATGATAGAATAAATTACAGTACCTGGCAGGCTGACATCAGTTCTTCATCTAAAAAACACTATCATTCAGTTCAAGATATTAAAAATGAAGATGAAACATGCTCTAAAACATTGTAGCTACAAGAGGTCTTATATTTACTCAAAAGAGGAATCTATTGAGAACTTTTATTTAGGTCTACCTAACATCTAGAGAACCTCCATGCGATTCCATCTTTTTTCCAGAATGAGATTCCAAACTGCACCTTTTAGGAGAGGAACTGCAGGGACGGGGGAGAGGGGTTTTGCTATTGAAGTTGTGATCATCTCATTAAGTAGATAAAAGAGAGCTGTACCATCTTCCACACATTCCATGGAAACTACGTAAAGCAGGGCATCCATGAAAAACGTGAAACAGGATATGAGAAACTGGAATACCTACCCCCACCATCCATCTCTCTCTAATACTGAACCAAAAAGGAAGCCCATTCTCAAAGTTCATGACCTCTCTACTTTAGGTCACCTTGACTGCAGTCTACATGTTTACATTTACCATAAGGAAAGTACCCGGCATAGGAAGTAGTACTTGTCTTAAAACTGAATATTTCAAGCCTACAGGGTTTATCTGGGGGCAGTTTAATATTGCTACTTTTAGAGCACTAACACACACAAAGTGAATCCAATAACGTTCTGTGTATTGATTCAATATTAAGTATTAATTGCATGACCATCATAGCACCTCTTTACATCACACAATCACCAGAATTAGAAACTGCTTTGAAAACTAGATAGGGCATAGTCCAATAATTAGAAAGTTGCACACTGTTACTATATAGAAACCAGGTGCATGGTACAGTACTGCTGCAAAAATGGAAGCCAAATCATGTTTTTAGACTATTTTAGGAACCTGGCAATACTGTTGAAGCAAAATACTCAACATAGCAGGAAATGGACCAAAAAAAAAAGAAAAAAGAAAAGGCATTCTATAACCAAATAAACATCTGATATTTCCTTTCCCTTTGAGAATAAATACAGTTAAGGTCACTTTTAGCCTTGGAACGGATATATGTTTGCCTATGATGATCTTGCTAACGACTACTCGATATCTGATGTCCTCTGCTAGGATTATAGTTTTAAGAAAGCCATAGTTACAAGAGGCATCTACTGAAAATACCTAGAACTTCCTTTTATGGCAACCACTATAGAATTCACTTGTCTTAAACAGTGAACAAGGGAAGATGGCCTCATGTTTCCTTTGCAATAATAGTATATGTTGAGGATCAAGTGGCTTTCAAGCAGCATGGTGGGTGTGAAAATGTTTGCAGTTTAGATCATTCTGTTGCGTTTATGGGTTGGTGAGTCTGTAATGACATCGCCACACTGGGCTGAGGTACGCTTTCTAGTTCCACCATTGTCCAAGTGGAGTGCCATTTCTTCTGATATGAAAGTGTTCAAATCGACATCATGGAGTCCATTTCTCCTTCGACTAGCATTCGATCCACTGCTTACATGTGTAGGAGAGCCTGGGGTACTCGAACGCACGCTTATACTAGCCATTGCACCACTAAGACCTAGGAAGAAGAAAAGAGGTTTTAGAGTTGCTTATTTAACCCTTCTGAAAGCAACCCACTTTACTTTCCATGTTGTCACAGTGTCAAAGGGTGTCTGCCTATTTCCTTTGTAAGGGGTCACTAGCAAGCAATCAGGTTTTATCCTGGAAAAACAAATCATTTGGCTTTGACATTTAAAATGTTTCATTGGTACTACCAAATATTTCCAATATTGGTAATTACCAATTACTAAACGATTGCTATGTGTCAACTACCATGCTAGGTGTACAAATATATCACGAAATTCCTCCATCTATTAGGTAGGTACTGTATACAATTTACAGATGGGGACAGGAGGTACGTATCTTAAACAAAAGACAATTTGGTTATCCGAACTCACCATTCCAACAGATTCCTCTGATCAGTGTGTGTGGTGTACTCAAGGGAGCAAGAAATCATTTCCAGACTTGGGTGGGCTTGTTCCAACATCCCCTTCTAGATAAGGTGACCATACAACTTATCATCCAAAATAGTAGATTGCCAAGCCCAAAAAAGGGTCACTGTTAGAGATTATGTTGGAACATCAGGTATAAAGTAGGTAGGTCTGCACTGGACAAACTGGGATGTATGATCACCCAAGGTCTGAACTGTATTTGGTAGATACCCCTCTTAGGCAGCCTAAATCAGTATCATTTCTAACCCTTCGGAGACGGGGAGGGGGAGGGAGGCTGTAAAGACCCTGCTGCTTTGCACAGTTGTTGAATCCAGGGTATACTCAGCACTCAGTGCTGGACACCATTCCTTAAACAATCAAGGAGCCAAACTTACGTTCCAATCCTAAATGTTCAGGATAAACCTGTGAAAAGCATGAGTCCAGCCAGGAAACATAAACCACAGCACCAAATTAAAAAAAAAAAAAAAAAAAAACTACCATCACTGAGAGTGGATTCTGCCTCATGAACTTCCCCTTCACTATTCTAGCCCCACCTAGGGAATTTGCAATGACTAAATGTATAACATAATCTAGTACAATCAGTTTTCAAGGAATAGATTTTAAAGGAAGTTTAGGTTTGATTTGATAGGGGCTATGTGGTTTAAATTTGAATTTTAAGTTGAAAAACGATTCTCTGCCTCCTACCACATCAAATCCACCTGTAAATTCCCGTTGCTATTGCTCTCACTCCACCAGTAACTCTCAACATCCTCAAACCCACAGCCTCTACCATAATGTTTTCTGGCCCACACCTCCCTTCTCAAGTGCTCAACTCCCCAACTCGAGGTGCCTTCCACTCTTTCTGTGCCTGCTCCTTTCCTGCTGGTGGTCAGAGGAAACCTAACTGTATCCCTCTTAGCCTCCAAGTTTTTCAAAGGCTAGCACCTATTTAAAAAATTAGGATGAAAGAGCTAATGTTCGGGTACTTCCTGCATCAGGTACTCTATTTAAGTACTTTCTAACTTAATCCTCAAAATAACCCTATGACACCTATTATCACTTCCATTCTGCAGATGAAAATCCAAGGTTAAGGGTTAAATAATCCACCCCAGGTAAACAGACAGTAAACAAGAGCTGGGGCTCCTGCTCAAATGTAATCTGTATTCTTATTTACTGTTACACAGCTTCCTCTTAAAGTCTACTTTAGTAAGGGTCTAGGCCCAGCCTGCTTCTTAGAAGGCCTCATCTCTTCGAAGAGTTTCTCTTAATTCCTGCCCTCTTCACCTCATCCTGGGACTAAATCATGCACTACCAACATCAAACAATTTGCAGCTCTGCACACCTCTAACATTCACTCCCTGAGTGAAGTCACTGGCTTCCCCAGCACCTCCCTTTTTTTAGTCTCTGGCAGGCTCCTCTTCCAGCCTGCTTGAAATTAAAGCTCTCCACTCCTCCTTCCTCAGTGGCCTTTATGGGCTTCTCTTCTCCCCGACAGGCTGGTGTCATCAGGGCGATATCCTTGAGCTTAGCTTACCCACTGGTATGAATGTTTTCCAAAACTATATCACAGGACATGAAGGACCCATCTGGATTTCTAACTGCCTACTGGGCCATCTCAAATGTACCATCATCAAAAAGGAACTACACTTTCTCTTCTCCAACCCACACAGATTTGTTTTAAAAGGAGAAAAAGCTAGATCTTGGGCTTTTATATAACATGGTACACTCAACCATCTCTTTCTATAGACAGTGTCTTTTCATCAACATCTAATAAACACAATACAGTGCCTGGCACATAATACTCATTCAATTCTGAAAACGAAAAAGTCCCACCCCTCATTTTGAAATCCATGAAATCAAGGCTCAGCTGCTGATGTTTATTCACCTCTTCAGTGACAGGAAATAAACTCAGTTGGCTCCCACCACTTAAAGCATTGCCATCAAGTTTAAAACTCAATTACCCCTATTGTAGGCATTTTTAAGTTCCACACCAAGATTGTGAGCTTCTTGAGGGGAGAGCTGTGCCTTTCTTCCTAATTACATAGCCCATAACATACTACTGAAAGGTACTCTGTAACAAAACCCTTTTCATACTTTTCATACTTGTTTCATAATGCAAAAGGTTCTAAGGTAATCATACTGCAAAATTTGGGCATTCAAGCAATAACTTGGGCTACTTATTAGATTCAGGATTCCTTTTATCATTTCAAAAGAAAAAGAATTCCAAAACCCTACCCCAATGCCCTTCTTGTTCATGTAGGAGTCCCGTGGCAGCATGTTCAATACCTAATGACAAATACCGATGGCTCATAAAAACACTACATCAGAAGTGAACTGGGCACTTCAAGCAAATGTATCTTGTTGCTTCACCTATTATTCTCCATGAAAAAGGAAATACAGTAAGCATCAAATTTGAAAATTCCCCAGTAACTTCTGGAAACTCTTTTTCTATTGGGTGTATGACTTAAGGTTTACCTTGGCAGCTCAGGTAAAATCACAATGTGCAACATTATCTATTACCTACTCTGATAGCAATGAAAACTCTTTTCAAAATTTGCCTACCTCACCTTACCCAAATTTATTATCTCCTCTCACCACCAGCGAAAATCTTTTCAAAGTTTCTCTACCTAACCTTTCCCAAAAAGATTTTTCAGTGTCCAAAAAAAAAAAAAAAATTAAGATTAACAACCAAAAAATATATGCATTTTAAACAGCCCAAATTTTATTTTATAAACCAATGACAGCTACTAGAAGATGCTTTAGGAAACCTTAGCTAAGCCACATGAACAACAGGCCTATACAAGTACAGAAAAATCTAAACATGCTTCAGAACTAAAAAACTAAGTTGTGTCCTGAGGGCACACAACTTAATTTCTACCCAAAACACACTTTTTCAAAAGGGCTATGGGAGTATCAATTAACAAAAGCAGAACAAATAGCATGATTAGACAGAAGTCTTAATTGCTCAATACAAGATAAACTTATCAGTTTGAAAGTTTCTGCATCCATTTTAAATGATTAGTGCAGGAGGGGGGAGGAGATTAGGATGATTTAATCATACTTTAAAAATAGAGCTCACAATGGAGCTAAAACAAATTTACAGTCCAGGTTATAAGAATCCAAGTTACACGGCAAATTATTAAAAGTGGCACATAGCTATTAATGTCATACCAAGTTCATGCTCAGGGTATTAAGAAAATCCTGTTTGCAGCATTAATTACATGTAATCCCAGTTTCCAGGCACGTAGTTAGGTCACACACAGGCAGAGAAAAGAGCAAATGCTAACCCAGTCAATCTCACTGACTCCAGCAGCCTGGGGCATGTCTACACTCTCTACTTGAATCTCAGCACCTTAAGCCCCTTTGAGAGAAGAGGGCCAGCCCAGGAGGTGAGAAGGCACACTGTTGATCCATCAGCACAGGTTCAGAGCCCTCTGCAGATATGCTCCAGTGTTATCTCCCGAAGAAAAGTGGGATTTGAAATCCCAAACTTGAACAAAGTGGGTAGCACTCTGGCTGGGAGCCCTAAGAAACTGGCATTCTTGCATGGGAAATGAATTGCACTATTCAGATGCACAGCACTCCCTTTGCACAAGGTTGTGTGATGAGGTGCCAGGCCAACCAAGCACTTGTAGTGTCAATGTAGTGTTTTAGATGTACCAGGGGAGTTCAAATATTTAAAAAGGAAATCTACTAAGAAGATTTTGGTAATTCGAAGTAGATACCACTCCCCACCCCAATCTGTAAATTGTAATACTGAATTTTTATTGAAGTAAAGCACACTAAATCAAACCAATTACAAAGATACATGTGTCACACCAAGAAAACATTTTCAATTATGCTGACAACCCAAAATGCTTTTCATTTTTCAAAGACAGTTTTTAATGCCATGGGAAGAATACTCACGACGTTAAAATGAAAAAAGCAAGATACAGTACCATATATGCAGTATGACTCTCAACTATGAAATTATTTTTAATATTTATACATTGAAAAAAGACTAGAAGAAAATGCACCAAACATTTAACTGCAGTTATCTCTATATAGTGGGATAACAAGATACTGAATTCTTTAATTTATGGAAATTTTCAAATTTTCCAAGAAATTAATATTTATAAAGCAGAAAATTAGTGAAGCAAATTAAACTCAAATATTAAACTGCTTAAATTAAGTACCAGGATAAATTAACTGGCTTTGAGGCATTGCTACATGGTTGCCTTTTTCACTGCAATGAAAAAAAACTCCAACAGAATTTTATTGCAGGTTCAAGACAATTTTGCATTACCAATGTTGGAAGTTTTAGAAGTCCTACCTCCAGACACTTCAGTAGCTAACATCTAATCTTAATATGTAGAAAATGCCCATTCTTCATCAAAAATTTTAACACCATCTTAATTGCCTTAATTGTTCTTGTTTTCAGAGGCTGATCTGAATAAAGGGCATAATTTAGAAATTCCAGCCTTCACAGAAATTTAATTAAAGAGGATTCTCTGGAATTTTAAACAATTAAAAGATTGCTTTGGTGCATTAATCTCTCACATCTTAATTTTCATATAAGCTTTTTAGACATTTTACTGTTAAATAGGTATCAACAGTTCTGTTATTTCAAGAAGATGCAACTTTCAACAAGCATTTATTAAGAATCTGTTGTGTGCCACACACTGCTAACAGTGTGGGTGTTCTCAGAGGAGAAGGATTCTCAAAGATGGATGGATATAAATCCCCCGCAAGTCAGTTATAATGAATCCTCTGCAACAGAAAACTGCCAAGAGTTTCTTTCATACTATATCACCAGTTTAAAAATAAACACTTGTGTCAGATGTCAAGATATATTCCTAAATATTTAGCTATCTTGATGGAAGAATCATAGTGAAGACGGAGAGACAGAAATCAAACACTAATTAAATTTCTTCTTAAATGTACTGGTTATTAACTGCCTAGGATATTTTAGCAGGAAAGATGTGTTCTCACAAAATTTGGTAACTTCCCTTCTACATCACTTTGGCGCACAGAGGGCCAAAGAACGTTCTGACAAGAAAACCAAAACCTGCAAAACCCTGTGCTCAGGAGAAAGAAAACCCTAGTGGGTCCAGGCCGCCTAAAGCCAGATTTCCCTCTCTAGAGAAAAGTTTTATGCTTTGAGTGTACCAAATTAGCAATGTGCCTTACCTTTTATTTTCCCTTAAGTGAAATTCCAATACAACCTTATACCCCCCCTGAACTTGGTTTCAAATGTTTAAATTTTTCTTGCAGGGCCTTACATACAGTTTCTCCAGATCCAATAATCAAGCCACTCAAATGATTTAAGAGAATAAGGAGGAGTTCCATGTAGTCCACAGAAAAACTGTTAGGCAAAAAAAAAGCCAGAAATGGAGTCTACTAACTCCCAATGGGATGTCACTGTGCCTCCACCTCCATCTGATTCCCTGGGTTTGTACACTTCAAACTGTCTAATGTAACTCTGTTAGCCCAGAAACTCCTTGAGGAGATTAGTTTACTCTTTTTTTTTTTTGAGACAGAGTCTCGCTTTGTTGCCCAGGCTAGAGTGAGTACCATGGCGTCAGCCTAGCTCACAGCAACCTCAAACTCCTGGGCTCAAGCAATCCTCCTGCCTCAGCCTCCTGAGTAGCTGGGACTACAGGCATGCGCCACCATGCCCGGCTCATTTTTTCTATATATTTTTAGTTGGCCAATTAATTTCTTTCTATTTATAGTAGAGACAGGGTCTCGCTCTGCTCAGACTGGTTTTGAACTCCTGACCTTGAGCAATCCTCCCGCCTCAGCCTCCCAGAGTGCTAGGATTACAGGGGTGAGCCACCGCGCCTGGCCAGTTTATTCATTTTTTAATCACTTGTACCCACTACTAGCCTCTCTAACAGAGTGCTTAGTATTCACTGTTCAGTAAGTGTAGGGCAACACTTTATTTTTAAACTATACCTTCTGTGGAGGACTTTAACTGCAGAAATCAGAACTCATAACACCAAATCCACAAAGAAAACAGAGTTTTTAAACCAAAAAGGCCTTAGCCGTCAACACTAAGGGGCTGCTGTCTTTAACTCTGGAAGTACTTATATTAAAAAAAAAAAAAAAAATCCTTCCTTTAGGTTTTTTTCTTTTTTTTTTGGCTGTTTCCTGAAATTCTGCTATTAAAGGTTAGACTGCCTGAATTTGCCTAAGTCCCTCTCAGCACTTATGGCTAACAAATGTAGGAGCTCACTGTCTTTTAAACATGAAAGGACTTAAAATTGGGAAGATTATCTCTTAAAGCCAAATGCCAATGACAATAATGGTTTCCACCAGTGTCTACTGTGACACCAGACCCTGCACACTAGAGGCCTGAGTCTAAAATAATATATAATTTTTGTGGAGACAACCCAGGCCCACAGTCAAGAATGTCATCAAGAGCACTTTTGAAAGTAAAGCCAAGTGTCTGATTTTTGTGGAACAGCCTGAATCGAGGTTAGCAATCTACAAAGACCACCTGTATGAGATGATATGAGAGTGTGTCTTACTCTGCATTAGGCTCCACCTCCCTTAGAAGGCGTGCTCTTACTCTGGACCCTTCGCCTACTCCCCATGCTGACAGACATCCTGAATAAGGAGCCCACATTTCAATCTGAGGCTTTCCAGACACAGCACTAGTGTGGGCAAGTCATCTCGCTCTCTCTCTCCAGTGAGTAGAAAGAGAACATAACAAACTTCACTCGTTTGTCAACATGAAACAAGCTCAAGATCTTAGCAAGTCATATTTAAGCAGTTAACAATGAAGTTTTAAATTATCCCTTCCTCCAGAGTGGTATCTGCAATTTAAAATGTCACCCTTACTAAACAGGGAGCCACAAAGTATCCCAGCAGGCAAAGGTGACTGGGGCTGGTCTATTTTTGCAGTAACACCGTCCAGGGGCAAAGAGGGCACTGCACTCACAGGACCTAGAGCCAACCGGCAATCCTTGTTTCAAGAGAAAAAATACCCAGAGTGTTGTGCTAGGGTGAATAATCTGCTTAGGTTCTCATTTAATTTCACCTTATAATCAAAGTACATCTCCTTTCACAAAGGAGACTGGCTTGGAACGGTTAAGCATATTGCCCAAGGTTACAAGGGAACATAGCCTATATATAGAAAGCCCTATATAAGCTCCCTACCACACTGAACTAGGGATACAGTAGGTCACAAACCATTGATCTTCAAAGCCTACTTATCCAGATTCGCTTACAGGGGAAAACCCCAGAAAGAGATACAAAATTCATGTATTTTCTGATGAAATTCAGAAGAAAAACCCTGGGATCTTTCCCACATCATTCCCTAAGCCCTACCCAGGGGGTAGGGGAGAGGTTGTGATGGACAGAAACCCTAAATCAACAAATATTAAGGGTCACGCTGATTTAAAATGCATTCTAGAGCCAGACAGAGTTAGAGTATCTATACCACTTACTAACCGGTTCCATCTTAGCCAAACAAGCCTTTTTTCATCACTAAAGTGGTAATAACCCAGGGTAAATGTCGAAGATTAACAGAGAACCTACTTAGCATAGTGCTGATAAAAAGTAAACACTGAAAAAATAGCTCTAATGGCATTATCACCATAAGGCCCAGTTGTTCTAATCTGAGATTACTTTGCAGCACTCCTAGGTACACAGTTTACATTCTACCCTAAAATAGTCCCCTGGGGATGGTAAGCCTCGACATTTTCTAGAGGTTCTGGGTCACCACCATGTTGTACTCATTCACTTAATAAAGACCACTGTATTAACTCCTGTAGTAAACTCAGAACACATTTTTACCAGGTACTTTGCTAGGTTGTTAGCAGATTTCTAACTGCCTACTGGGCCATCTCAAATGTAACATCATCAAAAAGGAACTACACTTTCTCTTCTCCAACCCATACAGATTTTTTTTAAAAGGAGAAAAAGCTAGATCTTGGGCTTTTATATAACATGGTACACTCAACCATCTCTTTCTATAGACAGTGTCTATAGCATTGTTAAATGTCCCCTCTCTGCCCCCAGAACATCTTATATACACCACATCTGTGACATTAAAAGAAATTACTCAAATACATTTTTGCCTCAACAGAAAAAGGAAGCAGTCTATATTCCACTCTATTTCCAGAGAGAACACAGAATCTGCCTCATCAGAACCTGCTGAATGGCTAAGTGAGGAAGAGATCTGTATTTGCTGCTGCTGGGGCAGAATGGTGAGTCCAGTCTGAAACTTCACCTGTGACAGATGCCCATGGGACACCCTGGGAGATGTGCACCAGGACAGTGGGATAGATGTGTCTGGCAGTCAGGAGAGAAGGTCTAAACAAGAGGCACAGAATTGGAAGTGAAGAGTGAGATGGCCCAGAAGGGCCTAGAGAAGGCAGTGGTGAGGGCCTGAACCCTGGGTAACCTAGGGCAGTTGAAGAGAGGTCAGAAAGGCTGAAGTTGCCACAGAAGAGAAGCCAAGAAAAGGAGAGGCTCTAAAGAGAAGGGATGAAAAGAGGGCTAATCAGAATGGCAGGCAAAGAACCACAAAGTGCTCCAGATGATTTTTGGTCTATCTGAAGTATTCTGTTTACATAAAAAGAGTTGCCAGTTATTAATTCAGCTCTCAGAAAATTTACAATAGTGTTCTTATTTTAAGACATGGATTAACAAGGCAAACATGGAAATCAATTTAGTATATGCTTGGGTACCCTTGAGTCTAATATTCAGATGACTAGATCCCATAGTACACAGAAAACAAGCAACATGTTGCAGACAAGTGTCAAAGCACTGAGTTAGTCTTTAAGCCTTGCTTATCATTAATTAAAGTAGTTTTGATTAAAAGTGTTTACATAAGTCCAGCTAAACTAGGCTCCAAAGAGATGAGGGTATCGATCAGGGGATCTTACTGTCTTATTCACTGTCACACCCTGCTTACATGAAATGCTCTATAAGAACCTCAAGTCTCTTCCATTTTTCTTCAAATAAAGGGCATGTTTTAGGCATCTATGAAAGTGCTTGGTAGAGGTGCAGGCAGGTGTTTAGGAGCTGATAAAAAGAAAAAATTGTGAGGGAACACTGTCCTCTCTTATGAAGAGATAGGACATGAAGAAGATTCTGAGTTTGCATTAACTATAAACTCAAGCCTGCCTCCATATACCAATTCTTTCCCCATATCCCTTAATATCCAAACACTTCATGAATTTTGACTCTCCCTCTCCAATGTATAACTCCAAAAATTCAATTTGACCTCACTTATACTTCATAATTTGGCTAAGCAAATTACATGCAAAGGTCAATTCTGGCATTGTATTTATTCCAAGATGCTTCTAAACACATTTTAAAGATTACTGTAATAGTTTTCACTTCAATTTATAGACTATTTAACAAATCAGATAGGAACACCCAGTTAAAGTTATTAATCTATATTACTATTTAGTTAACAATGCCCTATTAACTGGAATCAAATTATTCTCATCAGACTAGGATTCTCAATACACTGATGTTCTCACAAACCACAAAAGCACAAAACTCAGTATAATTTATTTCTGTAAATTCTTTCAAAGGGGCCTTATTACTTCACCACAGCAGTTTCCAATTACATGACTGACTTAGAGGTATGAACCCTAAGAAGAAATAGGAGTTTCCCATATGTACTGTATTAGTGCTACATTATAAATTTATCGAAGGAAAAGATTACTTTTCCACATAAAGTTTTATATTTAAGCTTTTTAAAGCCCTCACAATTTAAACGTAAGTCGAAATTATAAACAGTCCCTTCCTGTACCATCACTAAAACTCCCAAAGTTCAGAAAAATAATAAACCACAGTTGAACAGATTCAATTTGAGAAAATGTAATGGGAGTTAAGAGGATAGAGTAGTTTTTCAAGGAAGGGTGTTGGCTTGCCCTTTTTACTCCTATATACACTACACACATTAACAAACATGGCTTTTGTGTTTCTTAAAACTATCTTCTAAAGAACAGTAGTATAATACAGAAAAAAGATCTGCTAAATATGGAATTACTCATAAATCCACTTGATAGTAAAGGAAGAAAATCAGAATGCCTGAAGAGAAGGCAACTACATCAAATACTACCATGCACTAAAATTAATCTGACAAACTATGTACACCTCTAGTAACTGTTTCCAAACTTCAGGAAAGATGTGAGATTTTCTAATAGTAAGAGATCAAGCTCATTTTTGCCTGAGTCTCAAAAGTTCTGACAGTGTAACTATTCCTTACTATATTAGAAATATCACGCAGTTTTAAGTATTGCATCCATACAACGGGGACGTTTTTTATAATTTGTGTTTTTGTTTTTAACCTGTCATAAACAAACTCACAATCAGGGGAAAAAAAGAAAAAACACTTTCCAACTCCATGTTCTAATTGGGATTTTAGGAAAGAATAAAGGTTTGCCAGAGAAAACAAGACTCTCTACTGGCATTAAAGTTTCAATAACACAAAAGCCCTTAAGCCCTTTATATATATCCCACTATTTCTTATTACCAGGTTACTTTGTTTCAGATGATCTACTTATAAGCCTAGAAATGTTAACTTTTAACAGGACTCATGACCTAGCACACTAATTACCTTCTACCTGCTTAGTCATTTTCATTCCAACCAAGTCTTATTATTTTGTTGGGCTTTTTATAAATAGCAGTATTAAATGTTGTTACACAGAAGGTAACTAACTCTCCCGGCTCTACCTGAAGTCTGTAAAAGAGAGCAACAAGCAACCAGACTTATCACTGACTATATCCCCGAGGCCTCTCCAGTAGTACTAAAATCCATTAGCCAAGAATGCCTTTCTATGACAGGTCTGGCATGGGGAGATGGTGATGAACCTGTCCACTGGCTGTACCTCTGACGGTCCTGACTACCAAAGAAGGACCTGAGGGACAGTAGGCCAAAGGAAAGTCAATTTTTATATCTGTCCTTTCCCACTTAGGTCGTCAACTCTCACACTCTATAGCACACTAGATAACATGGGTGTCAAAGGGCGTTCCCAGTTCCTAGGAGAACTAACCCAACAATTACCTGCCTTACTTGCCTGTCATGGACCAGACACCATTTAGAAATGTGACAGAATTCTTAAGACACAGAACTTCCTCTTTGACTCAGAAGAGTAAAAAAACAAGTACAACATTATCAGTTTAAAGCAATAAATTCTAATCAATGTTATGGAAAAATTCTGTCATTGTAACACCAATAAGCTCAAACTAACTTTCTAAAAACATTTTTTTAGCATGGGCTAGCTGACAGTCAAAAACTGCCTGTAAGTCTGTAGCTTACATTCTGTTTAAACATTTCTAGAGCAGGTGTTTACTGTAATAGACAAAAACAGACAATATATCTGGACCTAAACCTAAACATGAAAATGGGTCCACAGGCACACTCTTAACCATTTTTCCAAAAAATATGTTTAAACGGCTTTACCATGCAGAGCTATGGCTTCCCGGAAGGGTTGCAAATCAGTCTCTACAGATGAGCTAGTTTCCGTTGAAGTAGCTCGGTTAGGGGACACTACAGTCAATCTTGGGGGAGCTCTAGAGTTTCGTGGTGGAGGAACTTTTCCACACAGGAAGCTGATCAAATCTTCTCTACGAATAGTTCTTCTGCGTTTTTTAACCCAAGCCAACACATCCTTATTGCGTCGCTGATAGCCAATCTGAATTCCAATATCAAAACTTCGCTGATGTGTATCCACGCTTTCTGTTAGAAACAAACAAAAAGAAAAAAATACATGATGATCATTATGAGCCATACTGTATTCCCTTCTAAAGACCATTTTACAAGTTAACCAAAATGAATTATTAATATCTAAGACCATCAGTAAGTAGTCTACTAAACTGAAATTATTTCAGTCATGTTGGAAACATGACATTTAATCTAAATGGTCTAATCTCTGTTTATTCATCAGTCCTAGAGCTTCTGTCTTGTTCTTTAAAAAAAGAAAAATTTAAAGAAAGTGGACTAATCTTTATCCAAACTACCTAAAATAACTTGCTAAATTTAATCTAATTTAGTTTAAGACTAAGAACAGCTAAATTATCAATCAGAAAGGACACAGCATGTGTCTACCTTGAGACAAGTACTACCGTCTCCTTACTATAAATTGGGGAAGAAGTATTGAGCACTGAGTAACTATTGAGGCCACAGAACATACAGAAAGGCTGGAATCTTGCTCTACAGCCTGTGGCCCTTAGCCACTAAGCTATATTGATCTTCAGGCGTGAATTCAAGAATTCAAAAGATTGCACATGTGAAGATGCACGCAAAAAAAAAAAAAAAAAAAGAATTCAAAAGATGTCTAAATCTTACACATGACTCAGGCCATGCTCATCTCCATTTACCATGTCATTTCAAAGATGCATTCCTACTGACAGGTACAGCACCAAGAATTAGAAACACAATGAAGACAGCAGCAGCAAACATTTTAGAAACAGTAAGGGAGGCCGGGCATGGTGGCTCACGCCTGTAATCCTAGCACTTTGGGAGGCCGGGGCGGATTGCTCAAGGTCAGGAGTTTGAAACCAGCCTGAGTGAGACCCCATCTCTACCAAAAATAGAAATAAATTAATTGACCAACTAAAAATACATATACAGGCCGGGCGCGGTGGCTCACGCCTGTAATCCTAGCTCTTGGGAGGCCGAGGCGGGCGGATTGCTCAAGGTCAGGAGTTCAAAACCAGCCTGAGCAAGAGCGAGACCCCATCTCTACTATAAATAGAAATAAATTAATTGGCCAACTGACATATATATAAAAAAATTAGCCGGGCATGGTGGCGCATGCCTGTAGTCCCAGCTACTCGGGAGGCTGAGGCAGAAGGATTGCTCGAGCCCAGGAGTTTGAGGTTGCTGTGAGCTAGGCTGACGCCATGGCACTCACTCTAGCCTGGACAACAAAGCGAGACTCTGTCTCAAAAAAAAAAAAAAAAGAAAAAAAAAAAAATACATATACAAAAAATTAGCCGGGCAATGGTGGCACATGCCTGTAGTCCCAGCTACTCGGGAGGCTGAGGCAGTAGGATCACTGAGCCCCAGAGATTGAGGCTGCTGTGAGCCAGGCTGACGCCACGGCACTCACTCTAGCCTGGGCAACAAAGTGAGACTCTGTCTCAAAAAAAAAAGAAAGAAAAAAGAAATAGTAAGGGAGAAATAATCCTGATTGATTACTCAACACTAAAACCAAACAGCAAAATGGAAAAAAAATATTTCGTTCATTTCCCTGGGTATATTTTCATTCTACTTCCAGTTCCCAACAGCTTTCTATAACTTGTAACTATTTCCAAAAGATTTTAATCTCCCAGACTGGACTCCCTGTATACTTTGATCCTGAGTGTTCGGCAAAATGATTCCTACCTTTTAGTGGTTATCTAGTTGAAAAAAATATTCAAAAATTTAAGTCACTGCAATTTATTTTTAGTTGAGCTGCTGTGCTAGCTGAAAATCACCAGTATATCTTTAATGACATTAAAGAAGATGGTTCCTTTATCCCTCGACCTTTTGTAAAAGCTACAATACTTGTGTACCACAAAGATGCATTTCTCTATGACTTCTGGCTTTATTTTAATTCCTCATATACTATACCTAGAGTACACTCTGAAAGGAAGAGCAACAGTCGAACACTTAAGAGCTGTGTCTCAGGAAAAAAATACAATTATCCAGACATCAAGAAGGATCCCAATCTAACTGAACTTGCATTATTAAAACAAGATGGCAGGAGGGCAGCAGCACAAGCAGAACATTGTCATGAGCCCTACTCTTTAGCAAATGACCAGTCTTTACTGCTGAAGATTAAAATGAAAAATGGAGATGTTGTCCATGGAAGGCCTTTTCTCTCAGAAGTACTTTAGAGCACAAAGGACCAGGACTAGAATTCAACATCCATTTAAAAACCTGTGCAGATCCTAACTATCTACCTAACAGTTAAGATCTCCACCAAAAAGAAAAAAAAGAAAAAAAGAAAAAGAAAAACTTGTGAATTGCCACAGACATTCACATTCACATCTTCTCATTTAAACCCCATCACAACTCAGAGAAAGTACATTCTAATTTTATAGACAGAAAAGCAGCTCAGGAAGTGAAGTAATTTTTCCAGTGTCTCACTACTAGAATAATGACCCAAGTCACAATGTGAATCAACAACCTGATTTCTCCTTTCACCATAAAACAAGCATAAACTCCATTTTAAATGTAAATAGCATTCAAGATAATATGGCACTTCTCCATCTCTTTGGGAAAAGACTTAGATGAAACCAACCTTAGAGAGGTGGATAAACCTAAAATGACCTTGTAATGCCTTATCTAAACCTTAAATGATTCTGAAAGAGCCGGAGGCATTTTAAGGAAAATCAAGTCATCAAGCCAGAAAGAGGATAAATGTAAAATGTGTGAACGTAGAAGCAACCAAGTTTTCACAAACCTGTTCTATCTACAAGAACTATTTTTAACTTGTTTCTAAACAGAAGAAATTTTATTTTTCAAGAACCAGAACTGGAAAAATATGAAAAGGATATAAAGAACAAGTCTGAAGCATGAAGCAGGCTTGGAGAGTGCAAAGAAAGATGAAGCAGGCTTATAAATAAATATACACCTGACAAACCAGACAGCAAAAAGCAGCAGCTAAACTTGATACAAAATCCAAGAGCCAAAGGGAAGGGGCCATATGAGGTGGTTTAAAAAAAACTGACTATCCTGGGAAAAGAGTTTCGGCCAAGTTTTGGGTTGTTTTGACTGAGAACACAGTAAGTCCCAGCAGTCAAATCTGTAAGGGGCTGATGGTTTCTCATCACAGATTTGAATACTGAAAAACTAAGTATTCACTAGCAGTCTGATTTCTTTTTTTTTTTTGAGACAGAGTCTCGCTTTGTTGCCCAGGCTAGAGTGAGTGCCGTGGCGGCAGCCTAGCTCACAGCAACCTCAAATTCCTGGGCTCAAGCAATCCTGCTGCCTCAGCCTCCCAAGTAGCTGGGACTACAGGCATGCACCACCATGCCCGGCTAATTTTTTCTATATATATTAGTTGGCCAATTAATTTCTATTTATAGTAGAGACGGGGTCTCACTCTTATTCAGGCTGGTTTCGAACTCCTGACCTCGAGCAATCCACCCGCCTCAGCCTCCCAGAGTGCTAGGATTACAGGCGTGAGCCACCGTGCCCGGCCTAGCGGTCTGATTTAGATGTGAAACAGGTATGTGAAAGGTTGTGAACCTCTTTAAAAAATTATTCAAGTGACCAATCACATCATCTCAAAAATTATGACCAGGTCTCCACATCAGAACCAACTAAGAGCACACTAAAAGTCATGTATTTTATAAATATTGACTTACAGACTAAAAAGTACTGAAGAAATAAAAGAAAATACAACATTTAAGGTCTTAAGGTATAGGTTTTTGCACTACCTGGGCCTAACTTGGTTTTGTACCATTAACACCAAATTCTGAAAGCCAAGTTCAATCAATCAATTACTTTACCACCCAAACTAATCTAACCTCAATTTTGTCCCTAAAAAAAGGTCTCATATAGATACTAAATATTTAAAAATAGTCTTTTGTCTTTAAAACAATTACTTGCTTGAAAATAAAACCCTCCTCTTACTTTGACCTAAGAAGCAAGAGAACTGCATGCTTACTGGAGAATCTTAGGCATGACTACACTACATTTTAATGTAATCCTGGGAAAATTTACTATCCTGTGGATAGTCTCCCTCTCAAACACACACAGACACAAGGATGGCCTCCTATAGGCTGGCTCCCAGCCAAATGCTACTTTAAACACATCTGAACCCTGACAACTAGACACCTAATTTCTATAAGTGTGGGCTTCGGAACCCTGGCCTAGAAAAGCAGAGCACAAAAACTGTGGGGACAGTCTTTTGTCCAACATTATTTTTCCAAAACCAAAGCCACTATTTAAAGGGCCATACACTTGAAGGTGAGACGAACCCCAAGGGCATCAAAATGTCAACCTAACCTTTAACCACAACACATTCATTTCCTTATTCAAAAAACAAACTGATTCATACAACATTCATAGCAGACATTTCAAGTTTCATATTTTTTAAATGTTTTTATGTAAGTATCTGAAATTGACTTACAGAGATTTTAGAAGTCTAATCCTCCTACAACTGCCAAGAGTTGGGGGTCAGGGTGGAAGAGGGCAAAGAATACTGATTCTGATTTTTCTTCTTTTTTCTTATTTTCATCATTCCAAAAGCACCAGAATACTGATTCTGAAGAAGACCAAATGTACAACTTTCTTACATAATAGACAAAATTAATCAGACTACACTATTTATGGCTTTTTGATACAAAACTTTGTGAGTTAGGCAGAGCAGGTGTCACAATTCATAAATAAGGAACTGAGGTTCAAAGGGCCTAGTGTCCAAAGCTGGGTAAGTGGCCGAGTTCCTTCTACCACAGACCTCTTCGTCAACAAAAGAGAAGCACCTTTCATTCTCCTTAGAGAATCTATAAACCGTAAGAGCATACTGCTAGATGAAAGCAACACTTCCAAGGAATACTACTGGCTACAAAATATTTGAACTTAAAAATTGAATTTGTAGGCTGAGGCGGGTGGATTGCTTGAGGTCAAGAGTTTGAAACCAGCCTGAGCAAGAGCAAGACCCCATCTCTACCATAAATAGAAAGAAATTAATTGGCCAACTGATATATATATAGAAAAAATTAGCCGGGCATGGTGGCACGTGCCTGTAGTCCAAGCCACTCGGGAGGCTGAGCCAGTAGGATCACTTGAGCCCAGAAGTTTGAGGTTGCTGTGAGCTAGGCTGACGCCATGGCACTCACTCTAGCCTGGACAACAAAGCGAGACTCAGTCTCAAAAAAAAAAAAAAAAAAAAAATTAAATTTGCACTAATCAGTCTGCAATCAGGGAAAAAATCGGGACAAAAAAGGGGGAAAAAAATCAGGGAAAAAAAATTAATGTTTCTTTAGGAACATAAAGATCTGAGTCACAGCCAAAATAACAGTTTTCCAATTGTCTTGACAAAACAATTTCTATGAATTCCCTTAAGCAAGTACTATCCAAAAATAAGCACTACCTTCTAGCTAGTTACATACTTACTTAATCTTCACCTAGTGTACAGAACAAAGGACAGGAACCAGGGGAGAATGACAGCAGCCACTGTTTGTTGATTGCCTGGCATCCAATCCTTGTTTTCCCCTTCATAAAGAAAGGTACTACAAGTTTTCTGTTTGGATAGCCAACCACTTCTCTGAGGTAAGCTCCCTCCACATTTGCTCAAGGAGTAGAACTGTGGCTTAGTCTTAACTAATCTGCATAACTCCATACCTGGACTATTTATTACTGGTTCTAGGTAAGCAAGTGACCCAATTTTGGCCAGGAGACTGTAGAAGTCATTTCAGGCTCTTCTAAGCTTCAGAGAGTGGTCCTAAACTATGAGCTTGTACAAACCATTCTGCCAACATAACAAAACCAGCCTGAAGACAAAGTGGCACATGCATACTAGGGAGAGATCTACAGACCAGGGGAACCCAAGCCACTGAAGTCACCAATCCTACCAAGGGCTCCAAGTCAGAGAGGGAACAATCTACATACACGCTGCTGAAGCCAGTCTGACTTGTTTTCTGACACTTGCAGCCAAAATATTCTTTCACAGAAAAGTTACACATAAAAAAATTTTGTCTTCTATAAAAACTTACAATCTACAAACTGAAAATTATAAATGACTGAGGCTACTGCTTCTTATAATTAAAGCTGAATAAAATTCAAGGTTTAGCATTTCTAATTGTAATCTGCATTAAGTAATTTTGGACAGTCTCAAAGTACAGTAATAACTTTTTTCAGCAAGGCGAGTCCCAAACCAGCTCCATCTGTCTCCAGGTAGAATGTTTTCTCTGATCATTTGTTTATACATCAGTCAGGCCGCTACTTGGCCCACAAATTTAAAGTATGTTCAGTTCCCCTTCAGCTTACAAATCAGTCCAAAATACCCACACTGAAGTGAGAAAACATAAAGACGGCTTGACATCAAGATGTATCAAAAATAAGGACTTAAAAGGCATCATACTATCTTTCTCATCCATCAAATCTATTTACGTTTACCCCTTTTAGGGAAAGAAGATGAGGAAGAAGGAAAGTACACACCAAAGTTTATTCTGACACAAGGAAAAAAAAAACTGAAGACAAAAAATAAACTACAATTATTTCCCTTCATCTTAAGCACTGCCCACACTGAGAAATATCCAAAACCAGTTAAAACTTGACCCACACAGTCAACACTTAAGCACTCACTACATGCGAGCCACAAAACTAAGAGCTTGTAGTATAACATGTGGGTACTTATCCTCATTTACAGTTAAGAAACCCCAAGAGAACAATGGTAAAATACCAGCTCTAATATTTGTCTCCAGGACCATACAACTAATTAACAGAGCCAATATCTATCTGAACTCAATCTGGCAGTCAGTAGACTCCATGACTTAATGATGCCTGCCCTGTCCGCACCAGCAATGCTAGAATGCAGACATCTAGGAGTAAATGCTGTTCAAGATAACCAGAAAAATCTCTAAGCAACATCCAGAGAAGTTCAACATATGTGGCAGAACTCTATATAACTAATGCTTCGAATGCAGTTCTAAAACGTAGGAGGCAAAGAAAACAAGACTCAAAGAAGAAATACATTAAAAAGCAGAGAAAGAACAATTAGAGAACTGGCTGTACAGGGTGTGACCACACACTGGCTCACACGGGCTGCTGAAGAGCGAGGGCACCAGTGCCCAGCTCAAGCTGCCCAGCATGGCCTTGACCTAGAAGACAACCACCAGTCCAACCTCAAACAAGCAGCCTCAAGCACTAGGAATTTAAAATTAGATAAGAATACTTCCCTAACAAGGAAACAGGAGACAGAGACTGAAATTAGTCACCCAAGGAAATGGGAGGTAGATTTAAGAAGCAGATAGGCTTGGGCTTTGCCAAGCATTTTCCAGGTAAGCACCAACTCTGGCTAGATTAAAACAACCTGGGCAATTTTTCACTCCCTTAGCTGCAGATTACCAAAAATTATACTAAGCTTAAACAAAATGGAATGTTATTTGCTATAAAAAATATATTTACTAAGCCAAAGACACTACTGAACATTGAAGAAACACCACCTCTTTTCTTTTGATTTATCAAAATATGAACCAGCAATCAGAATTTTTCTTCCCCTTCCTAAAAAAGGAAGCCCACGTCTGACCCTACTTACTACAAGGAGAAGGAACCATGCACTCCATTTTATTGAATTCTGTCCCCATGGAGGGGACAATCCCAACTTACATTCTCTTCCAAATCCTTCCACAGCCCTACATTCCAGAACCAACATTTCAAAAATCCCACTGGCAATTAAAAGGGGCCTCTGCTAAGTTTTTACTTCAATTCTGACCTTACCACATACGAATTTGGGCAGTTATTAAGAAAGCCATTTTTATTTAACCTGCCAAAAGTGCTTACTACTACGTAATACAGGAATATTGTCCACTTGAAAGGATCCCCCCAAAATCTTCCCCACCTAAATTACATTTAAATATTTAATCAGAACTATGAGCAATATGATTTAAATTTATCACAACTTAATGCTGCATGCACTTGTGACACTACCTTGCTAATTTTATTGGTTCTATTTAAGGTAACCAATTATTTTCACAGCTGTATGCCAGTTCTCTAAAGACCACACCCTGAAAAGGAGGAAAAGTGGGAGGATCTGCAGAGTATTATTATCCACCCTCTCCTTGAATCAAATAGGAAAAGAATAAAATGTTACTACACTATCAAATTCCACAAAACAATTTACCATTCCTTCTAGGTAAGAAGAGGTGTTTATTTTACAGAAACAGGACACAAAACAAAACTAGTTCAAAGAAACAATCCAACATTTACAATAATCCAATAATTACATGTGATGTTTAAGACAAAATTAATGTCCCTCATTAAGTTTTCTGAACCAAAAAACTAGTTAATTACAAGCATTTTCAAACGGAAGTAATCGGAGTTCAACTTCCAAGCCCATCTTCTTATATGAAGAGCTAGCACTAAAGAAAACTGCTTAGTCCTGAAGGAATACATTTTACAGGTACACAAAAGCACCAAAGCCAGAGGACATTCCCGTTTGTACATAACCTAGGCTAAGAGCCTGGCGCATGAAAAAAACACTGAAAATGAGCTGCCTTCCCCTTCAAGCAGAAAAATAACTGCAACAAAGGCAAAAGAATAAACCTCCACAAAACAGAATACTACTCAGCAATGAAAAGGCACTGAACTATTAATACTTTCAACGTGAACTCAATGGATCAATCTTAAAACATTATGATAAGTGGAAGAAGCCAGACACAAAAGGCTACATATTGTATGCTTCTATATATGGCATTACGAAAAGGGAGAAACTACTGTCAAACCAGTGACTGCCAGGGGCTAGGGTGGGAGGTTAGCTAGATTCTATTTGCTGTATAGTATAGCTCTGTCAAAAATCAAAGTGTACACCCTAAAATGGTGATTTTACTGTAAGTAAATTACACTCCAAGAAATCTGAATCTTTAAAAAACTGAAATCAAAGTGTACTGCCCTTTCTCTATGAAACCAAGAGCCATTCCAAAGAGACTGTTCAAGACCTTGCTCAGGACCCTCAAGCACTGATGGACACTGAAGCAATTTATTCATTCACTAGCCAATATTTAAGAAACTGAACTACATGAAATTCAAGTTAACCAGTGGGCGCCATTTGTTTCCCTTATCTCAGTTGCACTATTAGTTCCTCATTCCCTAAAATTAACGTTTCCTGTTCACCAATTTAACAATGCTTAAATTGTCACAAAAAACTGTGAAGTCTAAAACAAATCTCACAATAAGGAATGTTATTCCCACAGAATGCTACTTGTCGTTTGCACATTCTTACACAAAAATAAGAATCTGAGAATCAGGAATATATTACACTCCTGTTACAATCTATTTTGATATTTCTGAAATGCACAAAATTCCATTACTGTTATCAGCAGCTCTTAAATTTGAAAGCATTTAATTACATTTTATTAAGATTAACGGTCAAATTCAAATCCATTTTCCATAAAAACTTTACCCAAAATCAAACCCAGATGTCTAAATCTTCAAAATCACTAAGGCACAAAATCTAAACCCACTGTTACCAATAGAGCATAATGAGCAAGATGGTTTACTTACATGACTTCATGTCATCACAGAGGGGGGAAAAAAATCAACTTCAGAAGAGCACCACCATAAAACACAAACCTATCAATTCAAAACTCTGATCCCAGACTTCCTGCTAACTGACTCACAATCAGATAGAAAGTAGTTTTGAAGGAAAACATTTGATGAAATTTCTAGAGAAGAGCAGCATGTTAATACGACACAGATGATTCAAAGCAAAGTTTTCAAAGCACTTAAATGCTATCTAACTGCCATGCCCTAAACTGCCAAACTCACGACTCTTCCGTGAGATCCGTCCCACGTTTGACTGTGGCACAAAACTCTTCTTCCCTTGAAGACTTTTTCCAGGTCTCACCTCTCACCGGTCTTCCAGCTCGGCACTATTGACTTTTAGGGGCTCGGGTTGGGGGACAGCATGAAGCACTGTAGGATATTCAGCAGCCCCCTCTGAGTGATGACAACTAAAGACGTCCCCAGACAGAGCCACATGTCCCCCGGGGGCAAAGGAAGGTGTCAAAATCGCCTCGGTTCATCTAGCTAGAACACCACCGGGATTCTCAAGTTGCAAGATAGTCAAGGTTAGCGGCTGGACTTAAGAGCAGAAACCGCACTTGGAACACAAGACAGACACCCTGACGCAGGCTGCCCTTCCCCTTAATCGGCAATGCAGCAAGGTTATCTTTACCTTTGTAGAGATTGGTGACGGCGGTGGCTGCATTTTGGAAGGGGACCCAGAGAGAAAGTCCTGGCTGCTGACACACTCGGTCTGAAAATAAAAACCATATAAAGAAAAAAACAAAAAAATAAACACACCACACAGAAAGAGAGAGAGAGAGAAAGAGAATGTTATTTGGGCGTCAATCACTCGGGAACGGCCATATTAGGTTTCGCCATTTTGTTCAAGGGTTTCGGGATCCCAAACCCAGCGGAGGGCGGGAGGAAGGAGGGTCGCGGCGGGTGGAAGGGGGAGCCTCGGGGCTCGGAGGCGCGGCCTGGGGCCGAGCCGCGGCGCAGGGAGGCGCCCCTCGCAGTCCCCGCCCCGGGCCCGGCTCCGGGGCACAATAGGGGCGGCCCCACCGCCTCCCTTCGCCATTTTGTGACCGGGGGCTCCTCCCCTCCGCTCCCCGGCCCGGGGGACGCCGGGCGGCTCGGCCTGGGAAACCAGGGGCCCCTCGGGCGGACCCAAATCGGGGCTGCCCCCGACGCCAGCCCCGGCCCGCCCCCAGCCTCCCCCCGAGGGCCTCCCCCCCGCGTCGCCATCTTGCTGGGAGGGAACAGCGCCGCCCGGCCGGCCCCCGGGCTGCGGCCCCCGGCTGGCCGCGGACGGTGCGGGCCCTGGCGGGGCCGGGGGCGGCCGGGCGGCGCCAAGATGGCGGCGGCGGCGGCCTCACCTTTGTAGAGCTGGGCCACGGCGGTGGCCGAGTTCTGGAAGAGGTGCCACAGCTTCTGCTGCTTGTGCTCGGGCTGCGCGGCGGCCGCCGCCTCCTCCTGCAGCTCTGGGGGCAGCTGCTCGTCCTGCTCGGCCTCGGCCAGGCACTGCCGCTCCCACTTGGAGAACCAGTGCTCGGGCCCGTGCTCCTGGATCTCAGCCTCGCCCTCCTCCTTCCGCTCCTCCATCCTCCGCGGCCTCCCGCGGCCTCGCCGCCGCCGCCGCGTCCTCCTCAGGCGGGGCCCACGCGGGAGCGTCGTCGTCGAGAGGCCCGGCGGCGGGGCCCGGCGGCCAGCGGCGCCTCCTCGCAGCCGCCCCGGCCTCCTGTACCCCGACGGCCGGCGAGCCCCGCCCCGCGGCCCCGCGCAGCCCGGGACGACCCCCGCCCCGGGCCTCCCCACCCCCGAGCGCCGCCGAAGGTCGCCGCGGACCGGATGACCGCCGCTGCCGCCCCTCGCCTCGCCCGCCGGAGCCCTTCTAACGCCCCCCCATGGCGCCGCGGCCTCCCTGGGGCCGCCGCCGCTGACAGCCGAGCCCTGCGCACAGCCCGGCCTGCGCAGCCGAGCCCACCCAGAAGACTGAGCAACGTCGTCGGCGCCGCCGCCGTCGACGCCTCTGCGGCTGCTGGTCCCCGCCCTCCCCCGCCCACATGCTGACTGGGGAAGCGCCGCCCACTCGGCCCCGGCTCCCCTGCCTGGTTGGGGCGCGCCCGCTCCGAGGGCCTCCATTGGTCTGATCCGACCGGTTCCGCGTGCCGGCCTCTGAACACAGCGTCATGATTGGTTCATCGGCCTGTCTGCCTGACGTAACCAATGAGCTGGGGGAAGGGAGTGAATGTCAGGAAGGATGAAGAGGGAGAGGGAGAGGGAGGGGGAGGCGCTCTCAGTGGTTGCGTCCAAGCCAACGGGGGAGGGGGGAATACAAAGGGATGCGCATGCGCTCTTGCTCGCTGCCCCCGAGCCCCGGGGCGCCCAGCAGGGGGTCACATGACCGGGTCCGGCGACCGCACCCCGCTGGGGCTTTTCCGGCGCTTCCCGGCCCCGGGGGAACGCGAAGTCGAGCCGGGCCGCGGCGCCGGGGACACGGGGGTGTGGTGGGTGGCTGCGTGCGTACTCCAGCCCCCCGGGGTCCACGGGAGGAGGGCAGTGGAGAAAGTGGATAAAACGCGCGCCTGGCGTCCGCGTTCGCACCGCGCTCTCCGGGGCTTTCCTTTCCGAGCCCCAGGCGGGCGGGCGAGCCCTCCTCGCCGCGCCCTCCTCGCCCCGCAGCCCGGCGCCGCTCCCGAGTCCCGGGCCGCGAGCGTGGCGGCCCCGCACCTGTCCCGGGAAGCACACTCCCGGGCCACGTGCGGCCGCCTGCGTCACGCGCCGGCCTCGGCCTCCCCCGGCCGGAGCCCCCGCGCCGGCCTGCGGTTCCACCCCGCGCGCCTCGCCGGGGCACCCGCTGCGGGCTCGAGCCGGCCGGGCCGGGCCTTCCCCGGGAGCGGGGTCGGGCAGGGGCAGCCGGGGCACGGGCGGTGACCTCACAGAGGCAGAGCTGCCGGTCTGGGCCCGCACGGGCCCGCCTGGCCGGGGAGGTGCGCCGGGGGCTTGGCTGCCCACGCCTGCGGGAGCGCGCCGGTCGCGAGCGGTGCGGCTTCGGAGTAAAGCCTGACCTCCTCGCCGTGGCCTGCAAGTCCCTGCGGGGCCTGTTTTCGTCGCACACGGTCCTCTGCTCACTCGTGCCACCCGCCACACTGGCCTGCCTGCTGACCCCCCAGGACACCAAGCTCTTTCCTGCCTGGTCCCCTCTCCGCGTAGGCTCTGCTCAAGCTGCCCCTGGGCAGCGAGCCCTAGTCAGGCCAGCCTACTTAAATACAGTAGCACTTCCATGCTCTCTCCTATATTGCCTGCTGATAGTTTTTCATAGCGTCTGTCACCATCTAAAATGATCTAGTGGATGTGTTTATCATGCGGTTCCCTCTCACCGGAAAGAGAGTTCTAAGAAAGCAGTGATCTTGTCAGTCTTGAATCCTAAAAAAATAAATAGGGTTTAGGAAGAATGGATCCTAGTAGGATATGGCAGGATGGACATGCCAAGCAAAAAAAGGAGGAGGAATGCAAAGGCAGGGAGTAGAGGGTCTCAGGGGACCCCAAATTCTTTAGGCGTACCAGAGTAGCAGGGGAGCGACAGACAGGCACTTTGCCTGTTCAGCCTTAGAAGCACAGGGCCTGTTTTGTACAGGCCCTACAAAAATACAGTTTATTGATAATATAACATGAAAAAAAACTTTTTTGAATCATGATTACAATAAAAAATATGAAAATTTTCAATGATTTTTATAGCAAAAAAAATTTAATGTGAGTGCATTTTAATATGTTTTCTGTGATGATAAATCAGATTTTTCTGGGCTCTACCAAGGTCTTAGATCAACCTCAATCAATCTCTGTCTCACACATACACACACACACACACACAGGAGGAATGACTCTAAATACCAGATCAATGCCAGAAGATGACTTTTTAAAATTCTAGCCTGCCGTTATTAAAACCTAAGCAACTTTATCACACATCAACACCTGGTGGATGCTCATAAGCCTGCCTGTGAGAACTGTGAAAAGCAGCATAAAGCAAGTACCACATGCCACAGGGCATAAAATCAGATTTGTGAGGGGGATTTAAAAAAAAAAGATTACTTCCCAGTGGTGGGAATTAAGGAGAGCTGCCTGGAGGAGGAAGCATCTCTGCTAGGCCTTGAAGGACAGATGAGGAACCCAGAAAGTCAGGCCCCTCAGAGTAGAAGGGCATGTAGATTTAAAGGCACAAACAAATGTGGGAAAGGCTTAAGGAACTAGGAATGATCTAGTTTGGCTTGAACCATATTTTCTTTCTGGTGATGAGACAGTGCCATTTTACTACTGTGCTTTCTGAATAATTGTACGGGCACTTCCTGAGTTCAAGCAAGTTACTAAACCTCTCTGAGACTCATAAATGGAGATGATGACAAACTCACTCAACTCACTCTCAGGATTAACTGAGATTAGGTGGAAAAGAACTAAGTACCATACATAGCACACAGAAATCTCAATAAACACCAGCATTGCAAGGACCTAGGAAAGGACTCCAAAATTAGCCTCCAGCCTCAGAATTGGGAGGCTTGCATTAGCCACAATGAATATGACATTTCTCAGCTGGAGATCTGGAAATTTCATGTCCATTTAAACTTATGCATTTCAACTTTCTTGAGCTTAAGGGCTCAAGAAAATAGGGGTTAACGTATACTTTCCTTTTTAGCATCATTCCAGACTTTTAAATATGTATATATATAAACACTTTTTAACATAAAAGATATTATACGACTTATTGTGAAACCTACCTTTTATTTTCCCTTTTATAATATCTCTTGGGAATCTTTTCCATGGCAACAAAACTGCCCCATTCCTTCTTATTAACAGTCACGTAGCATCCTGTTGCATAGACACGTCATAATGTTTTTAACAGTTTCCTACTAATGGGCATTTAGGTTGCTTTCAGAGTTGTAATACCACAACAAGAAGTACTAGCATCTTTGTACATTCATCTTAGCACACTTGTTCAATTACTTCCTTTGGATAAATTCCCTAATGTGGAATCACTTGGTGAAAACACTGTGTTTTTTTCTATTCACTGGTTCCATTGGTCTTACTACAAAAGTCCTCCATGTTTCAATTTTAAGAATTCCGGTTGCAGGGAAAACTATAGAGTGAAAAGTAAAAGTCATTATACTTAACGTCTTTCCAGATTCTCCCAATCCTACTCCCAAGAAGTAACTTGTAACCTTTGAAAACTGAGGCACATGTATGTCATGTGTGAATGTAAATATGTGTGCATCTATATCGCCTTTAAGGAAAAAATATGGTGTTCACTTTATGTGTACTATTCCATATACCTTTTCCCCTTAATATAATTTGGACATCTCCACATTGGGACATAAAGACTTATTCATTCTTGTAAAATAGTGCAAATGGTGGAAGGTATGGGGGGGAAGAAGAAAAATAAAGTAAAATATTGCAAATTAAGGCCAGGCGGTGGCTCACACCTGTAATCCTAGCACTCTGGGAGGCAGAGGGGGGCAGATTGATCAAGGTCAGGAGTTCAAAACCAGCCTGAGCAAGAGCGAGACCCCATTCTCTACTATAAATAGAAAGAAATTCATTGGCCAACTAATATATATAGAAAAACTTAGCGAGGCATGGTGGCACATGCCTGTAGTCCCAGCTACTCCAGAGGCTGAGGCAGCAGGACTGCTTGAGCCCAGGAGTTTGAGGTTGCTGTGAGCTAGGCTGACACCACGGCACTCACTCTAGCCTGGGCAACAAAAGTGAGACTCTGTCTCAAAAAAAAAAAAAAAAAAATTACATAACATACAATTAACCATTCTGTATACATTTCAAAAAATAATTATGTCAGGCAGGTGGGGGGGAGGAGGGGATGGGTATATTCACATCTAATGGGTGCGGTGCCCAGCTTCTAGGGGATGGACACACTTGAAACTGTGACTCGGGTCAGGCAAGGGCAATATACATAACCTAAACATTTGTACCGGTAATATGCTAAAATTACAAAAAAAAGAACTTGATGTTCTACAAGAAAAAAATAATCATTATTATTATGTCACAAAAATGCAAGTAGCATTTTAAAAAAAAAAGAAAGAAAGAGGTCAAGCTCAGTAATCACCCCTCTAATTCCAGAATTCCAGCACTCTGGGAGGCCAAGGTGGGAGGATTGCTTGAGGTTAGGAGTTCCAGACCAGCCTCAGCAAGAGCATGACCCCCGTCTCTTTAAAAAAAAAACAAAAATTTGTTTAAAATTTAAATAATTTATAAAGTAGAAAAATAATAAAAAAGAAAGAATGCCTAGGAAAACGTTGAAAGCTAATATTATTGCAATTTGGAGAACAATGATCCTGATTATCATGTATTGAGTGCTAACTAGGCACCTTGCACAGAACTAAGTAATTTATATCGGTGGTTCTCAACAGAAGGCAATTTTGTCCCCCTCCCCTCAGGGATATTTGGTTTATGAATGTCTGGGGACATTTTGGTTGCCATTACTTGGGGGGTGGGGGTATCATCTAGTGGGTAGAAGCCAGGGAGCCTGCTGAACAGAGGAGGAGACTGAGACTTAGGTTAAATAACTCATGTAAGACCACATGTGAGGGGTCGAGACATTGCATACCTGCAAGGCCCACACCCCAGTGAAGCCGGAACTAACATCCGGCTTCTGGAAACTGTTGCTTGCTTGCCATGGAAACCGTTGCTTGCTTGCTTGTTTGCGCCGCCAACTTTGCATTGTTCGAACCCCTGTATAGTGGGGCTACCAGCCAACCAATCATGTTAAAGGTCAATGCATGATCCACGCGTGATCAGCCACTGCATAGCGTATGCACCATAGGGATAAAAGGCACGCTGCAACCCCGGTCGGGTCCTTGCCTACCAGAGTGGCCACTGCGTTGGTGCTCAAGACTTGGACCCTGGCTAGCCAGAAAATAAACTCCTCTTGAGTGTTTGCATCCTCGGTGTCTCTATCTCTCTGTTGGGTGGGGTGGTGAGAGGAAGTCGACTCCCAACACACACAGTTTGTAGATGAAAGAACCAAGATTAACGCTCTATGAAAATCCAGTCTTGCAAGAGCAAGAATTCACTCACTACCAAAACAGCACCAAGCCATTCCTGATGGATTGGTCCCCATAACCCAAACACCTCCCACTCAGCCCCACTTCCCAACACAGCCACATGGGGGATCAAATTTCCACATGAGTTTAGGGACACATAAATCATATCCAAAGCATAGCAGCAATGTCCAGTGTATTAGTTATCTATTTCTATGCGACAAGTAACCGAAACCGAGCCTGAATTTCATTCAAGCGAGCCATGTGCCCACTCTAAGGACTACATTTCCCAGCCTCCCTTGCAGCTAGGGGAGGATGATGAAATAAGAAGAGGAAGTCATTGGGTGGGGCTTCCAGGAAAGCTATTTAAAGGGAAATGACTTAGCTTGCCCTTTGGCTCTTGCCACTTCCTCATTCCTGCTGCCCAGAACACAAACAAAATGCCCAGGGCTGCAACAGCCATCTTAGACCATGAGGTAAACTTAAGGAAGGAAGGAAGCCATGTGCCAAGCATGGTGGAGAAAAGGAGGAAGTCCCCCCAAATCTGTGCACATTCCTGAGCTACCTACCTCTAGACTTCTTTTGAAAGTAGAGAAAAATAGGGCTGGGCACAATGGCTTATGCCTGTGATCCCAGCACTTTGGGAGGACAAGGTGGGAGGCTCCCTTGAGGCCAGAGTTGGAAACAAGCCTGGGCAACATAGCAAGACCCCATCGCTACGAAAAATGTTAAAATTAGCTGGGTGTAATGGCACACGACTGAGGCCCCAGCTACTCTGGAGACTGAAGCAGGAGGATCCTTTGAGCTCAGGAGTTCGAGGCTGCAGTGAGCTATGATCCTGCCACTGCACTCCAGCCTCCAGACAGAGTGATACCCCATCTCAAAAAAAAAAAAAAAAATTAAGTAGAGAGAAATAAACCTGTAATTTATATAAGCAGCTGTGGTCAGGTCTCTGTATCAACAACACAATTCACTCCTCTTAGCACAATTGATTCCTCGTTTTATGTAAAGCTCATGGTAATTTGCAGATTGCTACATATATGTGGTATTGCAGAGTTTGAGGAGATTCGAGCCTGTTGCTTGTGTTTGCTTTGCTTTCACCCGCTGTGTTTGTGCAACTTTTCTCTATTCCAGCAGTGTGTTCCTTCCATGGCTGGTCCTGGGCCTAGAACTGTAGCTGTGAGTCGCTGCCAGTTATCAGACAGGACTCAGGATAAGAATGTGATTGCTCATCCTGACTGCTATCTGATGATTGAATCCCAGGCAATTAAATGCATTTTCAGAAAGACTGCCTGTGGCCATCCCGACTGGCAGCCACTTTGTGGGTGGCTTCCCGGAGCCGGAATTGAAGGTACACCTCACCGCAATGGCAGTGGCATCTCGAAAGACACCTCATGATAGACTGTTTCTCTGGTCTCCTGTTTCTGACGACTAAATGGTTCCTTGATTTTCCTGAAAACTCGGTTCTAAAAATGAGATGGCTCTGAAAACAAAAACAGAGGCTCAGGCCCACTGGCCAATGCGAGGATCTCAAGGAGATCAGCCTCTCAAGGGACAGGACACGGACATGATAGAACCACACTGTCTGACCACAACCTGTGTCCAAAATAGCAGTAACACAAGCCCTCAGATTCCAGCCGGAGTCTGGTTCTGTAGGCCGAGAGCCTGCGTGTCTAAGGAGCCCTCACGGATGCCTGTGCTGTTGGTCCACAGACTGCATCTTTGTTTGTTTGTACCCAGGCTGAAGTACAGCGGTGTGATCATAGCTCACTGCAGCCTTGAACTCAGGGACTCAAGTGATCCTCCTGCCTCAGCCTCCCGAGTAGCTGGGACTACAGGTGCCAACCACAGAGCCCGGCTAATTTTTCTATTTTTAATAGAGACGGGGTGTCACTGTTGCTCGGGCTGGTCTCTCCTGAACTCAAGTGATCCTCCTATCTCGGTCTCCCAGAGTGCTAGGATTACAGGAGTGAGCCACTGCGCCAGCCCGGCCAAGTCATTTAGTCTTTTAAATGACTGCATAACACTGCTTGTGAGAGTATTCTTCTACTTTAACTAAGCAATCCCCTGTAGTTCAGGATTTCTCCACTTGAACACTATGAGCATTTTGGGCCAAATAAGTATTTGCTGTGGCCCATGCACTTTTAGGATGTTTAGCAGCATCTCTGGCTTCTACCCACAGATGCCAGTAGCACTCCCTCCCTCTGTCCCCGCTAATAACGACAGCCAAACACGTATTCTGGGGGCAAAATCACCCCGGCTGAGGATCACTGCCATCGTTGGACATAGACAACATTCAATTGGCAGATAAAAGATACCAACAGAGAAATGCATCTGAGAGGGTGGGCCCTGGACCACACAATGTGGGCACCATCTGAGAAGTGCTTAGAAATGACAGTTCTCGAGCCCCTCCCTTGGTCCATAGGATCAGATCTCTAGTGATGGGACCAGGCAATCTGCATTTTAACATGCCCTCCAGGGCGTTCTGATACAAGCTTCGGTGTGATGACCTGCTGCCTTAGGGCCCAGAGAAGAAGGTTTTTTTTTGTTTTTGTCCAACACCCCTCCCCCCCACCAGCTTTTCCGGACTCCAGAAGAACTGGGAAGAGAAGCTGAGAAGAAGGTTTTAGAAATCAAAACAGTGTTGGAGACTGGTTAGGTCCTGCAATGTGTGGTTGTGGTTGCATCATAATGATGTTTTCCCCCCTGGCTAATCCATGGACAGTGTAGGTGATTAGCGCAAATTAGCTGAGTTCAGGTGTACTTGTGACTTAAGTACCACCTTTCAGCTCAGGATTACCAAATACCACTTATTTTTACCCCGGAGAGGCTCTGAGAGGCTCCTGGGACCAGAGAGAAAGTTAAGAATAGAAAGCAAATGGGTCATCTGACTCCACTCTCACCACCACATTGTGATTCACCGCTGCATGTCAACCTTGGTTCTTTAAATAAAGAGCATTTTGGTCTTTGCAGGACTAAAGAACCAGAGAATGCAAAGCCAAGCCAAAATGTACCATACATAGCCACATCTCCTCTTGTCACCATCATGGGAGACGACTTAGTACGAATTCAGGTCGGAATATGGGTTCACGTGTTTTCCTTGGTGGGGTTCCAGACGTGCTGTCCCAAAATATGGCACCGTGGCATTTGAGAAAAGACCAGAGGCAGGAAGCCCAATCTCACCTACTCCTCTCCTCCTCCCCTAAAGCAAGCCATCCAATGCAAAAAGGATTTTCTGACCTTTCTCTAAAGCAGGTCAGAGGAGCTGCAGGAGGTACCCTCCCTGTGCCTGGAGTAAAGGAACGTCCTTATCTCTGAGGACACAGAGAAGACCCAGAACAAACAGGTTGCGCTAAGTTCCTACCAGTTTATTACCACGAGGTCGCAGCCCGTTTGTCCAATCGGTCTTCTCTGGGGCTGGCCACTCTTCATCAAACCTAAGCATAAAAATACACAGGCAGGGCCGGGCGCAGTGGCTCACACCTGTAATCCTAGCACTCTGGGAGGCCTAGGCGGGAGGTCAGGAGTTCAAAACCAGCCTTAGCAAGAGCGAGACCCCGCCTCTACTATAAATAGAAAGAAATTAATTGGCCAACTAATATATACAGAAAAAAATATTAGCCCGGCATGGTGGCGCATGCCTGTAGTCCAAGCTACTTGGGAGGATGAGGTAGGAGGATCGCTTCAGCCCAGGAGTTTGAGGTTGCTGTGAACTAGGCTGACACCACGGTACTCATTCTAGCCTGGGCAACAGAGTGAGACTCTGTCTCAAAAAAAAAAAAAAAAAAAAATACACAGTTGTCCCTGTTTCTTTGGGTCTTCATTTCTGAAGCCTCCCACATCACATAAAATGCACATTCAATATATTTGTGAATCTGTCTTTTGTTATAGGGACTTCAGCCATGACCCTAGCAATGGATGAGAACAGATATCTCTCCCATCCAAGCACGGTGGTTCATGCCTGTAATCCCAGCACTTAGGGAGGCTGGGGTGGAAGGATCACCTGAGCCCAGGAGTTCTAGGCTGCAGTGAGCTATGATCATGCCACTGCACTCTATCCTGGGCAACAGAGCGAGCCCTTGTCTCTAAAAAAAAAAAAAAATTAATTTAAAAAAAGATATTTTTCCTGTCCTGTATCATCTGTGGTTCCTAAATGGGGACTTGTCCTTGCCTAGTTCAGAAACAAAAGAAACGCTGTTGCAGTGGTTCTCAGTTGAGGCAGCACTGCCCCAACCCAGTTGACGTTTGGCATCCCAGGTAGCAAAAAGGAGACATTGGGTTGTCACCATGATTGTGGACCTCTGGGCATCTAGTGGGTGACTGCCTAGCCAGCACTGTTAAACATTCTGTAGGGTGCCTGTGGAGATGTAAAATGGTGCGACTGAAAAATAATTTGTGAGTTACTTTAAAAACTCAACATGCACTTACTGAACGGTCCAGCCATTCCACTCCTAGGTATTTACCAAAGGAAAAAGAGAGCCTGTGTCCATACTTGTACCTGAACACTCATATCAGCACCATCTGTAATCACCGAAACCTGGAAGCAGCCCAAATGTCCATCAACAGGTGAGCAGACAAACACACTGTGATGCGTCCACACAACGAATATGTAAGAGGATCGGACGCGTCACACGCAATACAGCCCGTCTCAACATAATTATGCCGGTGAAAGAAGCCAGACCAAAAGAGCACATGCTTTGTGACTCATCCCCTTTACGTCAAATGATAGAAAGTGCCAACTAACCTATCGTCACAGAACACAGATCAGACAGTTTGCCTGGGGAGCCGGGAGGGAAGAGAGAGAAGGCAGGATTACAAAGGGGGTTCCGTTCAAATCCCTTCTGGGAGAGGAAACAGTTCGGGTGAGAGTTGTGTTAGTTGACTCTCCACGTGGCCAGCCCACAACCCGGCAGCAGCCGGCGGCTCCCAGCAGAGGGAGAGAGCAGAAGAGGGTGTCCCAGAGTCGGAAGCCGCGGTTGTGTGTGATCTACTCTCGGCAGTGACATCCGTCACTTCTGCCGTATTCCGTTCCCACGAGGCAAGTCGGTGAAGCCCATCCTCACTCGCCGGTGGGTACCACTCAATTGCAAGAGCCGCAGATCTGGGGGCTCTCTTAGAGGCCGGCTCCCGCCAGTGACAGGTGCAAGCAGCAGGGGCAGGAGAGGGCAAAACACTCACAGCGTTCTCCGGCAGGTCAGAACCACTTCACCAAGACATTTTCTCTTTTCTTTCTTTCCTTTTTTTTTTTTTGAGACAGAGTCTCACTCTGTTGCCCGGGCTAGAGTGCCGTGGCGTCAGCCTAGCTCACAGCAACCTCAAACTCCTGGGCTCAAGCAATCCTTCTGCCTCAGTCTCCTGAGTAGCTGGGACTACAGGCAAGCGCCACCATGCCTGGCTATATTTTATATATATATATATATATATATATTAGTTGGCCAATGAATTTCTTTCTATTTATAGTAGAGACAGGGTCTCGCTCTTGCTCAGGCTGGTTTCGAGCTCCTGACCTTGAGCAATCCTCCCGCCTTGACCTCCCAGAATGCTAGGATTACAGGTGTGAGCCACCAAGCCTGGCCCCACAAAGACATTTTCTTTCCTTCTTAACAAAACAGCGTCATTCCTCCCACTGCCGTGGTCAGCAGAGCTGGTGGTGCTGACACAGTTGGCCGTGTGTGTCCCTGTGGTTTCTCCAGCAGCTAAAGCGACAGCTCGTTAGAAGTGCACAGGAGAGGCCCAGAGGTGTGGTGGGACGCAAGATGCCAGAGGCGGTGCCCTGGAGCCTCCCGACAGTCTTGAGTTACTTTCCGGGAACATTCATCGATATAGGTTGTACTGCTCGGGACAGCTGATGCTGCTATAAACGAACAAACAGAAGCAACAAAAAGGTTTAATTGGCTAAACCCCACAAAAGTTTATTTCTCTCACGCCTGTAATCCTAGCACTCTGGGAGGCCGAGGCGGGCGGATTGCTCAAGGTCAGGAGTTCAAAACCAGCCTGAGCAAGAGCGAGACCCCGTCTCTACTATAAATAGAAAGAAATTAATTGGCCAACTGATATATCTATAAAAAATTAGCCGGGCATGGTGGTGCATGCCTGTAGTCCCAGCTACTCGGGAGGCTGAGGCAGAAGGATCGCTCGAGCCCAGGAGTTCGAGGTTGCTGTGAGCTAGGCTGACGCCACGGCACTCACTCTAGCCTGGGCAACAAAGCGAGACTATGTCTCAAAAAAAAAAAAAAAAAAAGTTTATTTCTTGTTCGGACAAAGCCTGCTCTGGGTCCAGGGGACTCTGGAGGGTTTCTGTCCTCCACGTGATGACACGCGGTGACTCAGGGATCCAGGCGGCTTCCAGCTTGTGGCTCCACCCTCTCCGCACAAGGCCTCCTCCATGCCGGGGAGGACGGAGCTTGCAGGGGCCTTCGGCTGCCTCACGGAGCAGGAGGAACGTCGCTTCTGATCATATTGTATTGGCCAGAATTAGTCGCACGGCCCTGCCTAACTCAAGGGGACTGGCAGTGCTATTTCCGTAAACTGGAAAGGAGAACTGGATATGGGACAGCGTGACCATCAGTTACTTAGGGCCGGGAGGAGGTTCAATGCGGGCTTCTTTCCCTACGTGTTACAGCTGGAGAACGAGGCTGCTTCTAAATTACTGACAGCGACTCAACAGAAAGTCCCCCCGCCACACATACAAGCCCACACGTTGTTGGACTTATGGTGAATCCTTCGTGTGTTAACTCAAGTGATCTTACAGTTCCCCTGCAAGATTGTTTATTTCCCCCTCTATCACAGGGTATCAAGTAAAGGTTGGTATTTTTATTACTACTTTATTATTTATTTATTTAGAGGCAAGGTCTCACTCTTCTCGCCCAGGCTAGAGTGCAGTGGTGTCATCATCGCTCACTGCAACCTCGAACTCCTGGGCTCAAGCGACCCTCCTGCCTCAGCCTCCTGAGTAGCTGGCACTACAGGCATGCGCCACCATGCCCGGCTAATTTTTCTATTTTTTTTTTGTTGTTGTTGTTGTTGAAATGGAGTCTTAGTATGTTGCTCAGGCAGCTCTTGGACTCCTGGCCTTATGCAATCCTCCTACCTTAGCCTCCCAAAGTGCTAGAAATTACAGATAAGAGCCACCATGTCTGGCCAGGTATGGGGTTTCTTATGGAGGTGATGAAAATGATCTGGAATTAGTTAGTAGTGATGGCTAAACAACTTTGTGAATATACTAAAACCCACTAAATTCTGCACTGTATTTTATTTTTCAAATTTATTTATTTTTATGAATTTTAAAAAAAGATTTTTTTGTAAAGACAGGGCCCTGCTGTGCTGCCCAGGCTGGTCTCAAACTCCTGGCTTCAAATGATCTACCTGCCTCAGTCTCCCCAAGTGCCAGGATTACAGGTGTGAGCCACTGCTCCCAGTCCTGAATTATGTGCTTTAAAAGGGTGGATTTTGGGCCGGGTGCGGTGGCTCACGCCTGTAATCCTAGCACTCTGGGAGGCCGAGGCGGGCGGATTGCTCGAGGTCAGGAGTTCGAAACCAGCCTGAGCAAGAGCGAGACCCCGTCTCTATTATAAATAGAAACAAATTAATTGGCCAACTAATATATATAGAAAAAATTAGCCGGGCATGGTGGCGCATGCCTGTAGTCCCAGCTACTCGGGAGGCTGAGGCAGGAGGATCGCTTGAGCCCAGGAGTTTGAGGTTGCTGTGAGCTAGGCTGACGCCATGGCACTCACTCTAGCCTGGGCAACAAAGCAAGACTCTGTCTCAAAAAATAAATAAATAAATAAAAGGGTGCATTTTGGCCAGGCACGGTGGCTCACACCTGTAATCCTAGCACTCTGGGAGGCCCAGGTGGGCAGATTGATCAAGGTCAGGAGTCCGAAACCACCCTGAGCACCCACCCCGTCTCTACTAAAGAGAAAGAAATTAATTGACCAAATAATATATAAAGAAAAAATTAGCTGGGCATAGTGGTGCATGCCTGTAGTCCCAGCTACTTGGGAGGCTGAGGCAGGAGGATCGCTTGAGCCCAGGAGTTTGAGGTTGCTGTGAGCTGCGGTGATGCCATGGCACTCACTCTAGCCTCGGCAACAAAGTGAGACTCTGTCTCAAAGAAGAAGAAAAAAAAAAACACCAAAATGAAACAATGTCATAGCCCAGAGAAACCTAGGGAGACATGATGCCTAAATGTCATGTGATAAGGTAGATAGGATGCTAGGACAGAAAAAATGACATTGAGTAAAAACCAATGAAATCTGAATAAGGTATGGACTTTAGTTCATATGAAACGTATCAGTATTGGTTCATGAAACGTGACAAATACACAGTAATCAGGTAAGATGTTTATTTATTTATTTATTTATTATATTGTTTTGAGACAGCCTCGCTTTGTTGCCCAGGCTAGAGTGAGTGCCGTGGCGTCAGCCTAGCTCACAGCAACCTCAAACTCCTGGGCTCAAGCAATCCTTCTGCCTCAGCCTCCCGAGTAGCTGGGACTACAGGCATGCGCCACTATGTCTGGCTAATTTTTTCTATATATATTAGTTGGCCAATTAATTTCTTTCTATTTATAGTAGAGACGGGGTCTCGCTCTTGCTCAGGCTGGTTTCGAACTCCTGACCTCGAGCAATCCGCCCGCCTCGGCCTCCCAGAGAGCTAGGATTACAGGCATGAGCCACCGCGCCCGGCCAGGTAAGATGTTTATAATACAAAAACAGCATCAGAAAACTGGGCGTATATGGAAGCTCTGTACCATTTCTGCAACTTTTATATAAATCTGAAACTGTTCTGAAATAAAACGTTTGTCAAAAAAAAAAAAATCGGGGCACACTCAATCATAATAATTTCGGGCCACCTTAAAAAAACACAAGTGATCTTACCTCTGGCTGTAAGGACACAAGCTATTCTGATTTTATCACCAGGAAAACTGCCCATGAGGAAACTGAGCCCAGCTGCGGCACTTGGGGTTGCCAGGGAAGCTGTTGGCTGAGCTGAGAATAAACACAGGGATTCTATTCTCAGTGCAGTCCTGACCACTGACCACCCCTCCTTCCCGTCAGTTAGTGTGTGTCGTGTTTGGGCCCGAATCACGCTGTCTGCGTGAGACTTGAATCTAGGAGACTTTTGGTGTTGATTCATTCCCTATTGGCAGATTCCAGTGGATTTGCCTGAAAAGAAAAGTCAGACTTTGTTTTAACAGGTGGCTAACCTCAACATTAATGCCAGTGTTTATGACTAAGGGGATCAGATGACACAAGGCTAAGCAGGAGTGTCAGACTTCCAAATGACATGGGACTTTATACGACATCCAGGACATGGGGTTTGCAAGTGTGTTAACAATGCAGAGCCCCAAGAAGCTGCTCTGGCAGAAACACCTAGGATATTGACACATGAAATGAAAAATAACCACCCCAGACGTGGGAGGTAGCATCTTGCAAAACTTTATATAAAGAGAAATTGTAGTTGAGGTTAAAGCCACAGGGAAAAATAACAGCACAGTGAGCATCACAACCTGTGAACATTCCGAGAAATAACTTAAGTTTACGAAAATTATTTTAACAATAAAAATAGCAACGAGCAACATTTTTTGCACATGTTGAAATACTGTTTATTCCCTTTTCTAAAAAATCCTGTGACCCTTCTTCCCATAAAAATCATGTATTGAGGCTGAATGAATCATTCTGGATAAACCACTGAAAGAGGCTTGACCCAAACCAAATAATAATAATAATAATAAAAAAACAGAAATGAAAGAAAAGAGTCAAATTCTTGGCTTTTATGAGCTCCTAAGCAGGCCTTTGAAATTCATAGCAGAAATAATAATTTTGAAAGCCAGGCTTTTGATTTGCAGGACTTGCAAAAAGAGGCTTCCCCATCCGGCTCATTTTCTTTTCTTTTTTTCTTTTTTTTTTTTTTTTTTAGTTCTCTAAACTTGGTTTTGAGTATCAAAACTCTGGATTCAAAGCAAATCCCTGAAGGAATCTTGGAATAAAGTTTATGCTTCAATAAACAATAGATCTACTGCAGGAGAACTGATGAAAAGTCAGATTATCCTGTTCCTGAGACTGAAATGTTTCAAAATAAAATTTAAAAAAAAAATCCCCAGGAGGAGGAATTATAAATTCCGGGGGGGTCAGGAGTAGGTGAAGTTGGATTGGCTATGAGCTGATGAACTGATGATTAGTGAAGCTGGTTCCTTATTCTGGTCACTTTATATTCCCATAATAAAAATTTTGTTATTTTTCACAGGGAAGCTGGGAGACCAGCAAGAAGGTTATTGCAGCTGTGTAGGCAAAGGTGACGGTACCTTAACTAGGGTAGCCCTGATGGAGTGCATAGAAATGGCTGGAGAGAGAAGGATGGATTCAAAATATACCTGGCTGTAACCTGCTAGGTTATTTCAGCATCTCACTGTAAGGTTTTTCGGCAGGGGCGAAAAGAAAAGACAGACAGAAAGAGAGAAAGAGTGGGGCCAAACCACATGGCTTTATTTAGTGCTCCCGGGTGAGGTTCTGGGGCCCCAAGAGAGGGGGGCCCCAGAAGTCACCCCTAGTTGAAGGGGGTGTGGCCTTTTCTACGGTTTGGGCCAGGCTACGGACTTTTGGCTGGAAGAGCTGGGGCGACCTTTGGTGGTCATTGAGAAATACAAGGGGCTGGCGGTATTTGTGGAATCCAGGAGCCGAAACGTTCTTATCTGGGTGGACATCTGGGTGTGGTTTTTCTCATCGGGGTCTGATAGTTTGTCCTTGGAAGATCTGGTCTCGTGAGCCTTTTCCTTTTGATCTAGGGAGGGGAGGGGGGGCCCGCCACCAGCCTTACACTCATGTCTTAAGTTTCCATCCATCTTCTCTTCTCCATGTCACATGCTTACCCTGTACCCCTTTGGGCTTTAGTCTAAGATGCCATGGGAACTTGGAAGGGTTCTCAATAGACAGCGGCCTGAACTGAATTTAAACTCCCCTCTAGCCCAGCTACTACAGAAAGCACAGTTTGGAGGGGGCTGCCTATGAAAGGGGGACCAGTTAGGAGCTGCCGCAGCATTGCAAGTACTTTATTTTTATTTATTTATTTTTCTGTAATAGACTAGGTATAGCTCTGCCCAGGCCGGAGTGCAGCGATGCCATCACAGCTCAGTGTAACCTTGAACTCCTGGGTTCACATCGTCCTCCCACCTCAGCCTCCCGAGTAGCTGGGACTACACGCATGCACTGCCACACCCATTAAAAATTTTAAAAAAATTTTTATGTTGTCCAGGCTGGTCTCAAACTCCTGGCTTTAAAGGACCGTCCCGCCAGCCTCCCAAAGTGCTGCGATTACAGGCGTGAGTCACTGTACCTGGCCCCAAGTACTTTATAAACATTCTCGTTTACTCCTCAAAGCAACTCTGTGAAATGGGGATTATTATCCTCCTCTTGAATATTAGGAATCTGAGACTGGAGAGGCCACATGGCGATTTCCCTGCAGGGTTGCCAGATAAAATAAAATAAAACATGGCATGGAACATATTTATACTAAAAAAAAATTATTTGTTGTCTATCTGAAATTCAAATTTAACTGAGTGATCTGTATTTTTATGAGCTTAAATCTGCAACCCTTAATCGCTGACCACGCCAAAATTTGAGTGACCAATTTAGGATTTGAGCCCAGGGTCTGGCTCCAGGCAGACAGCAAGCTCCCAGCAAACGTTTGTTGGGTGAATACAGAGGGGGATGAGAGCCATTTCAGAGAATTCGATGTTTTTGTGCAATCAAAAATTCTAGTATAGTGAGTCAACTGTAGAGAGCAATAGCACAGCTTGGATATCAACTCCGGAGGTGCAGATTCTGCCCCCACTGCCTAACTACCAGCTGTGTGATTCGGGGCAAGTCACTTAACCCTCCTGCGCCACAGTTTCCTCGTCTGTAAAATGGGGGTGACAGTAATGTAATTGATAATAGCGCATTCCTCTTAGGTCTGTTTTGAGACTTCCATGAATAAACTCCAGTAATGGCTGGCCTCTTACCAAGGAAGAGCTCAGGGAAGGTTGGCTACTCATCAAGAATAAGATAAGGATATTACTTGGCTTGGTGGGGTGGCTCATGCCTGTAACCCTAGCACTCTGGGAGGCTGAGGCAGGAGTATCTCTTGACCTCAGGAGTTCAAGACCAGCCTGAGGAAGAGTGAGACCCCATCTCTACTAAGAAAAAAATTAGCATGCCTGTAGTCCCAGCTACTCGGGAGGCTGAGGCAGGAGGATCACTTGAGCCCAGGAGTTGGAGGTTACTGTGAGCTAGGCTGACGCCACGGCACTCTATCCCGGGCAACAGAGTGAGACTCTGTCTCGAAGAAGAAAAAAAAAAAAAGATAAAGAAATAACTAAAGTATTATAAACCCTCCTCACACCACCAATGACACAGGGGCAAAATGTGTTCATTGTGGGAACTGTGTTTTGTTCCTTATTGTCCCTAGCTTGCCACATAGAGCCCTGTGTCAGTAAGGGGGCACAACAAATACTGATTAAATAAATAAATGAGCCAGAGGAGGTGTTTCTAATGGAACTAGAATTGACCTATAAAAATAACCAAAAACTAAACATCAAAAAAAAAAAAACCCACAAAAATAAAAATTATAGTAGCGGTAAATAATTTGAGAGAGGACTCTGGAATGTGACCGGGGTGAATCAAAGCATTCTTTATTGAAAAATATCACATTTTGAGACAAATGTTTGATTGTTCAGAAATAGCCAAAAGGGTCTGGGGGTGGCAAGCCACAACAAATACTGTCATTAAAGCAAAATTAGTACAGGTCTTAAATTCCAGAGGTTACAAAACAGCCTGACTGAGGTCGTTCATGCTTAATTATTGTGCCTAATAATTACCCTGACTAATTAGAGCAAAGGTTTTGGAGTATGTTTCTATTCCCAGACACTGAGTCACCAGTGACCCAGAATAAATCATTTTGCTCTATTTGTGTCTCGGATCATCCACATGAAAGAACCCTCGGCCAAGCCCTGGGGGAAATTCCAAAGGCTTCATTAATTAATATTTGGAAAACAGCATAATTTGTCTATGCCAGGCCTATGGAAACATGATGGCAGTATGTTTTGTACGTTGGGTTCATTCGTTTAATTATTCGACTACACTCCAGGTGCTCTTAGTGTTTGTTTATTAAGCTCCTACTCTCGAGTCAGGCCCTGAGACAGGAGCCGGGGTGCCGCGGAGAACCGGACAGATGGGCTCCTAGCGGGGGACACGGTCTAGCGGGGGACGCAGGTGATCAGCACAGAAACCAGATAAAATCATTGCAAACTGTTAGGTGCTACAAGGGAAACAGAGTCTCAAGGGAGGAGTCTACTTTTGACGGGATGGTCATAGCGGCTTCTAGGAAATAAAGAAAGAAAATGGTTAATGGCTAACCTTATGTAAATTTTTACCTTTAATAAAATATATATATATATATTATATATTATGCATATATTTTTTTAACTCAGAGACTTTCCTCTCTGCTGCCCGGGGGCTGAGGATCCTGGAGCCATGTGTGGGGGTCGCCCGCCTGGCATCTCCTTCAGGGAGCAGAGATCTGTGTGGTCCTGAGAACCATACAGTCCTTACTTCCTAAACCGCATGGAGAGAAATTCTTATTTCTTTTTTTTTTTTGAGACAGAGTCTCACTCTGTTGCCCGGGCTAGAGTGAGTGCCGTGGCGTCAGCCTAGCTCACAGCAACTTCAAACTCCTGGGCTCAAGCGATCCTCCTGCCTCAGCCTCCCGAGTAGCTGGGACTACAGGCATGCACCACCACGTCCAGCTAAGTTTTTCTATATATATTTTTAGTTGGCCAATTAATTTCTTTCTAATTTTAGTAGAAACAGGGGTCTCGCTCTTGCTCAGGCTGGTTTCGAACTCCTGACCTTGAGCGATCCACCATACTCGGCCTCCCAGAGTGCTAGGGCTACAGGTGTGAGCCACCTTGCCCCGCCTCATATTTCTTTATTGAAGCCCTACTACGTGTCAGGCCCCATGCTAGACACTTCATAGGGACTTTCTCTACCAATCCTCTTACCTTCTCTTACCTCTACATCTCACCTCTAAGTTTTCTTCACCACGCTTACCCCTAACTGATGTTACATTATACACACACACATATATACACATACATGTACATATATACACATACAATACACATATGTGTGTGTGTGTGTCCATAGATATGGCATCCCGGGGCAGGGATTTTGTCTGCTTTGTTTCCTACCATGTCCCCAGCCCTGGGCACTGATTAGACGAAGGAGCCTCCCAAGGGAGGCCTTGGCACCCCCAGTTCACAGATGGGGAATTGCAGGCTGGGTGATTTGCCAACGTCCCGTGATGAGTAAGGAGCAGAGACCGAATTCAAACCCAGGGCCTTCTGGGGGCGCAGCACACGCTGCAGGGAGCTTTCCTCCATCCCCTTCCTCCACTGAGCTGGGATGAGCTAGAAGTCTGAAGATTAGAGGCATAAAGGCAATGACTCGTCTCTCAGGCAAAGAAGGGACAAATCGTGAGCAAGAGCTAAGTCATCATTTCCGCTTCCCCCTCTACGCTGACTCATCAGACCTCAGTTCTTGGCCTCCCCGGGCTTGCTGCTGGGGTGGGGCCACGGGCTCGACACAGTCCCCGCTGCCTTCTGGGCTCCTCCCTCCAGGCCGCCCCATTGGCTGGGACAGCCCTACGCAGACACAGCCACAGGTGTGTGTGTGGGGCAGGCAGCAGTCTCCGGAGAGCTGGACAGATCTGGACGCGAGAATCCGAGGCTGTTGCAAAACCCGACCTCTGGCAGCAGAGAGGCTCCTGCCTGGCAGACAGCTCCTGCTGCGAGGTTTTCTTGCTTGGATGGGCACCAGCCGTAACCCTGCGCATACAAGATTTATGTGCAACACTAAGTAAATCTACATCTTAGGAAAGAACACAAACCTTGACATCAGAAGGTGGTGGGTTGGAAGCCCAGCCCTGCCACTTGCTAGCTGTGTGCCCCTGGGCACGCTGCTTCACCACGCTGGGCCTCAGGGCTCTCGTCTAGAAAATGAGGTACTGATACTGTCTGCTTGCAGGAGTTAGCAAGAGGAAGGAGCAGGGCATTTTGAGTGAAACCCTGTGCACAGCCTAAAGAGGGAGAAAAACATGTTCTAACATCAAAGGCCACGGAGCACCGAGGGCTGAACCCCGCTGTAGAAATGGGAGTGGGGAGGGATTTGGAGGAAAACAAGGTTCTAGGTGGCAGCGGGTCAAAGATGAGGATGGACACATGGCTCATGCTAGACAATGACGTGTCCCCCCCATAATTAGCATATGACGTCTCTCATCACAGAATGAGAATATGCTACAAAGGAAGAATGTTGATCGACGTCATGGATGGGGATTTTGGGGGTGGAGGACACTAAAAAAATATTACCCAAGAAATGCATGAATCTGTTTTTATTGTGAAAGATTTTTAGCAATTCGGGCCCATGCAGAGCAAAATGTGAAGTCTCCCTTCTCCAGCTTTCATTATCCACAGTTTGGAGCACATCCTTGGTGTCCTCTTTCTTCACATTTATGAATATGTATGCACAGGGCTAATAGCTAACACCGACTGGGTGCTTACTACGCGTCAGGCACTGCACCAAGCAAGCACTTGACATGTATTAATTTATTTAATCTTCACAAAACCCCACGAGGCAAATTCTATTATTATCTCTGTTTCACAGAGGAAGAAACTCAGGCCCAGAGAAATGAAGCAACTTCCCCAAAGTCACCCAGCTTCAGAGAGGAGGAGCTAGAATTCAAACCCGGGCAGCCTGGGTCCAGGGTCTATATTCATAACCACTGCATCTACTGCCACGCAGATATTCCCTTCTTTCCATAAATAGGATCCAACCTTGTGTGTCTTTTGCATTTTGCTTTTAATATGTCTTAGAGAGCATCCCATCTCTGTTCATATACACCTGGCTTGAATGCTGGCACAGTCCTATGTGGCATTCTACCGCGTTTCCCTACCCATAAAATAAGCCCCAGCAGGATTTCTAAGCATTTGCACAATAGAAGCCCTACCCCGAAAATAAGCCCTAGTGACGGGCGTGGCTACGCAGCGCGTCTGCACAACCCGTGCATTTCGTCTCGGAGCAGTGAAGAAGACGAGCAGCCCTTCTCATCTGCCCCCCTGAAAGCTCTATGGCTCAACAGGAGAGATTGGGGCCAACGGTTCTAAAGGAAATAGAGTCGCAAGAAATGCAGGATGGAATTCGGGGTTTGGAGAGTCATGATGATGTTCCAGAAGATGACGACTTAACTCTATTTGAATAAATGTAGATTGTTGTACTGTACTTAAAAAGAATAACACATTCCCTGAAAATAAGCCCTAGGGTGTTTTCTTGAGGAAAAATAAATATAAGACCCTGTCTTATTTTCGGGGAAATACTGTATGGCACAAAAATGCTGCTGTTGATTCATACACTCCATTGTTGATCAACTGTTAGAGTGTTTCTACCCTCCTTTCCCTTCCTCCCTTTCTTTCTTTGTCAGTCTTTCTTTCTTTTTAGAGATAGGGTCTTGCTCTGCCACCCAGGCTAGAGTACAGTGGCATGATCACAGCTCACTACAACCTCAAACTCCTGGGCTCAAGCAATCCTGCTGCCTCAGCCTCCCGAGTAGCTGGGACTACAGGCATGCGCCACCATGCCTGGCTAATTTTTTGTATATATATTTTTAGTTGATCAATTTATTTCTTTCTATTTTTAGTGGAGACGGGGTCTCGCTCAGGCTGGTTTTGAACTCTTGACCTTGAGTGATCCTCCCGCCTCGGCCTCTCAGAGTGCTAGGATTACAAGCATGAGCCACCATGCCCGGCCTCTTTTAAATTTTTGTAGAAACGGGATCTTGTTATGTTGCCCAGGCTGGTCTCCAACTCCTGCCCTCAAGCGATCCTCCTGCCTCGGCCTCTGAAAGTGCTGGGATTACAGGCATGAACCACCATGGCCGCCCTACTTTTTACTTTTACAAACAATCCTTTGTCAATCATCACTTGTACATACATCTTTGGGCACTCATGCATTGATTTCTAGGGGAATTTCTAGCAGTTAAGGATTTAAATCTTTGAGAAATATTGTCGGAGTATCTTACCGAAAGGATGCTTCAGTTTACTCTGCATCATCTGTGTGTGAACAGCATCTCCACACTCTTCCCGACACTGTCACTCATCGCCACTCTGATGGGGAAGGCGGGAAAGTTATATCTGGGATGTTTTGCTTTGCATTTCGTGGATCACCAGTGAGCTCCAGCACCTTTTCAAATGTCGATAATGACCATTTCCATATTATCTTCTGTGAATGGCCTGTCACAGTCTGTTAGGGCTATGGATAGTGTGTGTTTCTTTCTCAGCGCATCCCAATGTCACCCTGTATTGGCTGCTTATGTCCACTCCCCTTTCTTGGGACAGCGATCCCTGGTTTTCCAATTTTTTACCACTCTCCCGTGTTGCCAGATTCACAGCCTTTGACCTAAATGGAGCCAACAGGTCCATTCCGTCCTCCAGGCCATAGTGATGATTTTAGGGCTTGTGACCCAAGACAGGCCAACCAGGGACAGCAAGGCTCAATTCTTGGACTTCTTCTTGAGCTCTTGGACAAAGAGATTCTGTCTTCCTTTGTATTCGAGTCAGTGATATGGAAAACCTGAAGTTGCCAGGGAACCCCAGAGAGGAGCCAGAAAATGCAGGCGACACAGAGATGTTGATTTTCTCCAATGGCACAAGGGTCATGCTAGACCCTGCCCTGTCATCGAGGACACACAGATTCTGAGTCTTTTTTTTTTTTTTTTTGAGACAGAGACAGAGTCACATTCTGTTGCCCGGGCTAGAGTGCTGTGGCGTCAGCCTAGCTCACAGCAACTTCCAGCTCCTGGGCTCAAGCGATCCTCCTGCCTCAGCCTCCCGAGTAGCTGGGACTACAGGCATGTGCCACCACGCCCGGCTAATTTTTCCATTTTTAGTAGAGATGGGGTCTCACTTTTGCTCAGGCTGGTCTCCAACTCTTGAGCTCAAGCAATCCTCCTGCCTCGGCCTCCCAGAGTGCTAGGATTACAGGCATGAGCCACCGTGCCCGGCCTAAAGCTCCATTGTTTTGCAGAAAGGCAAGGTAGGTATGGAAAGGACAAACCAGGTACAGTGGCTTTCGCCTATAATCGCGGAGCTTTGGGAGGATCACCCAATCCCAAAAGTTGGAGGCTGCTGTGAGCTATGATTGTGCTACTACATTCCAGCCTGGGCGACAGAGCAAGACTCGTCTTTTAAAAAATACTAATAATAAAATATTAAGAAATATTAAGAAAGAAAAGACAACACCTGGCACAGCACATCCTTGGAGACTCCGTGACATGTGCCAACAGCACAGGCGGCAGAAATGAGCAGATGTCCTCATGACTTTTCGTTTGACTCAAGTTTTTTCACTTGTGGGGGGTTGCCGTAAGTGGGCTGGTGGCTCTTTTTGGTGAAACAAACCACAGCTGTCACCGAGAGAGGCTTCTGCACGTTCTATGAACAATTGTCTTTGAATTATCATTTTTCGTTTCTAAATAAAAATGACGACTCTTGAGATGAGTCAGAGGTCCCCTTAGGCTGAAAGAGAGGAGGCTGCTAGTTGCTGACGCTGGTGCCTCATCCGACAGCGAGAGGGGGGCACCGGGGAAGGATAGTAGAAGGAATCTCGGATTCCTGGGTTCAAACCCCGACTCCCCCACTTATTAGCTGCTCCAGTCGTCAGGGCTGCAAAGCACCCCAAAACTTAGTGCCCGGAAGCAAACCTTATTATGGTTACGGATAGCGTGGGTCAGGGATTCGGACACAGCCCCGCAGTGATGACGGCTCCTCTCTCCTCCTCCCCGCCTGCAACCTCAGCTGGAAGACTTGAAGGCCAGAGACTGAGTCCTCTCAAGGGTCCCCTCCCGCATACGAGTGGGAGGTGACGCTCCTTCCTGGCCTCGGTTCCTTTCCACGCGAGCCCCACATGGCTGGCTTTCTCATGGCGTGCGTGGTGGCTGGGTTCCAAGGCCAGGCAGCCTGAAAGCAAGACAGAGACAGGTGGAAGGTACATCACCTTTCGCGACAGTTTTGGAAGTCACATAGCCTCACTTCTCCGATAGGCCATTCCCTGTGGCCGTCCCAAGATCCTGACCTAGTTCACATGGAGAAGAAATAGGTTTTGTTTCCTTTTTTTTTTTGGAGACAGAGTCTCACTCTGTTGCCCAGGCTAGAGTGAGTGCCGTGGCGTCAGCCTAGCTCACAGCAACCTCAAACTCCTGGGCTCAAGCGATCCTCCTGCCTCAGCCTCCTGAGTAGCTGGGACTACAGGCATGTGCCACCATGCCTAGCTAATTTTTTCTATATATTTTTAGTTGTCCAGCTAATTTCTTTCTATTTTTTTAGTAGAGACAGGGTCTCACTCTTGCTCAGGCTGGTCTCGAACTCCTAACCTCAAGAGATCCTTCTGCCTCTGCTTCCCAGAATGCTAGGATTGATTATAGGAGTGAGCCACTGCGCCCGGCCTGTATTTACTCTTTAAACCAAGAATTTCACATCCAAGAATGTATCTCTAGGGAAATAGACAAGGATGTACCCAAAGATTTAGTCACAGAAGTGCTTTCTGTTCCAGCTTTCCAGACATGCCAAATATCGAAACCATTCAAATTATCTAGCAAAAGGGAACTATTTAAGTAAACAACGTGGCATCTGTGCAATGCAATACGATGCAGCCAGGAAAAAATGTTGTCCCATCAGGGTTGGCAAACTGCTGCCCAAAGGCCAAAACACATGGGCCTCCCCATCTCCTGTTTTTATACAGTCTGCAAGCTATGAATGGCTTTTACATATTTTTGGTTTTTTGTTTTGTTTGTATGGTTTTTACATTTGAATGGTTGAAAATCAAAAGACACTAAAACTATATGAAATTCCAATTTAAGGGACCATAAATAAACTTTTATTGGAACATAGTCACATTCATTCATTTACGTATTGGCTGCAGCTGTTTTCACACTACAAGGGCAGAGTTGAGGCTGGGCGTGGTGGCTCACGCCTGTAATCCTAGCACTCTGGGAAGCCAAGGTGGGCGGATTGCTCAAGGTCAGGAGTTCGAAGCCAGCCTGAGCAACAGCAAGACCCCTGTCTCTACTAAAAATAGCAAGAAATCCATTGGTCGACTAATATATATAGAGAAAAAATTAACTGGGCATGGTGGCGCATGCCTGTAGTCCCGGCTACTCGGGAGGCTGAGGCAGAAGGATCGCTTGAGCCCAGGAGTTTGAGGTTGCTGTGAGCTAGGCTGATGCCATGGCACTCACTCTAGCCTGGGCAACAAAGCAAGACTCTGTCTCAAAAAAAAAAAAAAAAAATAGGGGTCAGAGTTGAGTAGTTGCTACAGAGACCACATGACTTGCTGCAAAGCCAAATATATTTATTATCTGGCCCTTTACTGAAAAAGTTTACCAGCCCGTCACAGAAGAATATCTGAAGGCATGCAAATAAAACAAATAAAATTTTATGTACAATAACATACTATCACTTTGGTAACAGAAAGACTATATTAATATATGCAATGATATACTGCACAGAAAAAAAGCTGAAATGAATACAATTTACTCTGAGTATTGGGAACACAAATGATTTTTACCACCTGATTTTTGCATATCTGGATTTTTGTACAATTTATGTACTGCAGGAGCATGACTTTTGGGGGGTTTTGTTTGTTTTTTAGAGATAGGGTTTTGCTATGGTGTCCAGACTGGAGTGCAGTGGCTATTCACAGGCAAGATCATAGCATTGAAATCCTGAGCTCAAGCCATCCTCGGCCTCCTGAGTAGCTGGAATTGGAGGCATGTGCCACTACACCCAGCTTGAGGTTGGATTTTTTTTTTTTTTTTTTTTTGACACAGCGTCTCCCTCTGTTGCCCAGGCTGCAGTGCAGTGGCCTCATCACAGCTCATAGCAACCTCATATCCTGGGCTCAAGCAATTCTCCTGCCTCAGCCTCCTGGAGCAGCTGGGACTATAGGCTTGGGCCATTATGCCTGGCTAATTATTTTTTGTACAGACAGGGTCTCGCTGTTGCTCAGAGCTGGTCCTGAACTCCTGGCCTCAAGTAACCCTCTACTAAAAATAGAAAAAATTATCCAGATGTGGTGGCACATGCCTGTAGTCCCAGCTACTTGGGAGGCTGAGGCAGGAGGATCGCTTGAGCCCAGGAGATTGAGGTTACTGTGAGCTAGGCTGACGCCACAGCTCTCTACCCAGGGCAACAGAGTGAGACTGTCTTGAAATAAAAAAAAAAGGAAATAGAATGCAAAACTATATCTTTTTTTTTTATGTGCATAAATGTATTTGTAAGTGCATAGAAAAAGGGTTGGGGGAGACACAGGTTGGGGAGAAGAAAACGTCACAAGAAACACCCAGGCGCTAACAAGCCATGAATATTCAGCACTGCGGACAGGGCCACGTCTCTGTCTCCAACCCCTATATGCCCCCACTCCTGGTAGTAAGTCAGTTAGGTTTTTGGCTGGTATGAAGATGACTAGGACAGACATTGCCCTCAAGGAAATTACTGTCTCCTGGGAGAGACAGCTAGGCAGTTGCATAATAAGTTAATCATGACATATGTGGTTTACATTCTTACTTAAGAAGAGAATAATCAACATTTATTGAGTGCACTGTGCCAAGCACTTTGCGTGCTTTACCTCAGTGAATCCTCAAAATCACACTATCATGGAGATACTTTTGTGGATCCTATTTGACAGATGGAGAAACTGAGGCCCAGAGAAGTGAATTAACAAGAGCCAAAGTTTCCTGACCTTACAAGCACACATCTTGCCAACGAAGAACACACCCCGGATTTGCGTGTTGTTTGGCTATTTATGCCACAAGAAGGAACTGCTGCTGAAACTCTACTTATTGCAGCACAGGAACAATAAACAGGTGTGTCTGGCCCAACGTGGCTGTGACTGCCAAGCGGGCCCTTCCACACCTGGACGAGCCATAGCAAGACCCAGGTGCTGGGGCTGCCGGTTCACCTCCCAGAGCCGCCCTCCCCTGCCTCCCTCTCGCCCCCTGCTGGCTGCCTTCCTTACTACAGGCAGCGGGACCTCTCCAACAAATGCCTGCCTGACCCCAGCCCTCCCCAGCTCCTTCACTGTTCTTGGGGTGCAGCCAAAAACTCCTCACCCCCACCCCCAGCCTTGCTTTCGGGCCCCGCTTTGTGAACTGACCCTGCCCACCCCTCCAGCTCGCCACACTTTACAATACGGTGATGCCAGGCTGCCACGGGCACCCCCACCCCACCCCGCTGCACCCCGGGACAGCTCTCTGAGAGCCCTCTGTCTCCTGAGAGGGAGCTGTTGTCCACAGGACAGAGGACTGCTCTCAGGGGGCTCCTGGAAGGCCCCCCAGAATCACACTGAGCACCCTTTATCATCACCGTCGCCAAGGCATCCCTAGCGGAAGGGTGCTTTCCCAGAGCCACACACCATTCTCCAGGGCGCTCTGAGACACAGCCCTGCCTCCTTCTCGGAATCAGTTCCCTGGAGGAGCTGAGAGGGTCTCAGCATCCTGGAGACCCCAGCCTCCCATCTCTCCCCCTTATAAAAGAGTCTCCCAACCCTTTTGCTACAAAGGAACCAAATCCTTGGAGACCTCAGGCTCTTGGCCCACAGAGTGGCTGTGCAGAGCTGAGCCCAAGTCCCAAGGTGGACCAGAAGTGCAGCGAGTGCCGAACCTCTCCCCTCCTACCTGAGAACACCGGAAGTGGGGCAGAAGTGGACCCAAGGCATCTTGGAGAGTGTCCATGTCCCCTGGTGGAAGACAAAGGCTTAGACCCCTCCCAGGACTTGTTTAAACTTTATACAGAAAGGAATTCAGGGCCGGGCGCGGTGGCTCACGCCTGTAATCCTAGCTCTTGGGAGGCCGAGGCGGGCGGATTGCTCAAGGTCAGGAGTTCAAAACCAGCCTGAGCAAGAGCGAGACCCTGTCTCTACTATAAATAGAAAGAAATTAATTGGCCAACTGATATATATATAAAAAATTAGCCGGGCATGGTGGCTCATGCCTGTAGTCCCAGCTACTCGGGAGGCTGAGGCAGAAGGATCGCTCGAGCCCAGGAGTTTGAGGTTGCTGTGAGCACTCTAGCCTGGGCAACAAAGCGAGACTCTGTCTCAAAAAAAAAAAAAAAGAAAGGAATTCAGGCCGGGCGCAGTGGCTCACGCCTATAATCCTAGCTCTCCGGGTGGATCGTTTGAGCTGAGGAGTTAGGGTTAGAGACCAGCCTAAGCAAGAGCGAGACCCCGTCTCTACTAAAAATAATAAAAAAAGAAAAGTTAATTGGCCAACTGAAAATAGAGAAAAGAAGAAAGAAAGAAAGAAAGAAAGAAAGAAAGAAAGAAAGAAAGAAAGAAAGAAAGAAAGAAAGAAAGAAAAAATAAAATAAAAAAAGAAAGGAATTCAAAAAGGATTAATGTGTAAGAACTAAAAATGTAAAACTCTTAGAAGAAAACATTGGCATAATCTTCACGACCTGCCAAGGCAGGAAGATCCCTTGAGGCAGGGAGTTCAAGACCAGCCTGAGCAAAATAGGGAGACTCTGTCTCTACAAAAAAATAATAATAATAAAATGAAAAGAATTAAGCCAGGTGTGGTGTTGTACGCATGTATAGTCCCAGCTACTTGGGAAGCTGAGGTGGGAGGATCACTTGGGCCCAGGAGTTTGGGTCTACCGTGAGCTATGACTGTGCCACTGCACTCCAGCCTGGATGACAAAGCGAGACCCTCTCTCAAAAGAAGGAAAGAAAGAAAATTTTCATGACCTTAGATCAGGTGATAGTTTCTTAGCTATGGCACTAAAAGTACAAGCAACAACAATAAAAAATAGATAAATTTTACTTCTATCCCCTGATATTGGGTTTCTCCAAATTTTTTTTTAAAAATTGGACCTCCTCAAAATTTATAATTTTTTGGACCTCCTCAAAATTTATAACTTTTAGTCCAGGTGTGGTGGCTCACGCCTATAATCCTAGCACTCTGGGAGGCCAAGGCAGGAGGATCACTTGAGCTCAGGAGTTCAAGACCAGCCTGAGCAAGAGTGAGACCCCGTCTCTACTAAAAATAGAAAAATTAGCTGGGCATTGTGGCACATGCCTGTAGTCCCAGCTACTTGGGAGGCTGAGGCAGGAGGATCCCTTGAGCCCAGGAGTTGGAGGTTGCTGTGAGCTATAATGGTGCCACTGAACTCTACCCAGAGCGATAGAGTCTCTGTCCGAGAAGAAAAAAAAAAATTATTATTTTGTGCAGCAAAAGTCATCATCAAGAAAGTTCAAACTGTAGTGTGCTATGATTGCACCTGTGAATAGCCACTGCACTTCAGCCTGGACAACACAGCAAGTCCCCTTCTCCAAAGAAGAAAAAAAAAAAGAAAGCGAAAACACAACCCACAGAACTGGAGAAAATATTTACAGATCGTATATCTGATAGGAGCCTAGCATCCAGAATATATAAAGAATTCTTACAATCCAACAATAAAAAGACAAACAATCTGATTTCAAAATGAGCAAAAGACTTGAATAGACATTTCTCCAAAGAAGGTGTACAAATGTTCAAAAAGCACATGAGAATATGCTCAACGTCATTAGCCGTTATGGAAATGCAAATCAAAACCACAGTGAGATATCACTTCACACCCACTGGCATGGTAATAATTTTAAAAATGGAAAAGAGCAAGTGTGGGTGAGGATATGGAGAAATTAGAACCCCTGTGCATTGCAAGTGAGCAGGGAAATGGTGCAGCAGCGTGGAAGGTGGTTTGGCAGTTCCTCCGAACGTTAAACATAGAATTCCCGTATGACCGAGCAATTCCACTCCTAGGTATATACCCAAAAGATTGAAAACAGGTATTCAAATAAAAACTGGTATGTGCATGCTCATAGTAGCACTGTTCACGATAGCCTAAAGGTAGCTCAATCTATATGCCCATCAATAGATGAATGAATAGAGAAATCGTGATATATCCATACTGTGGAATATTATTATAGTATTCAGCCATAGGAAGGAATGAGGCACTGGTCCATGCTACAACATAGGTGAACCTCGAAAACAGTATGTTAGGCAAAAGTAGCCAGGCATGAAAAGTCCTATATTATATGATTCCACTGATTTGAAACTTTCAAAATAGGTAAATCCATAGAGATAAAAAGCAGATTGGTGGTTGTGAGAGGCTTGGGGGACAAGGGAATGAGGGGAAACTGTTTAATGGGTATGGGGTTTTCTTTTGGGGTGATGAAAATATTTGGGAGAGATATTAGCAATATTAGATAGCTCTAGACAGAGAAAAATCTCTAGCTAAGAGGTGGTGGTTGCACAAAGCTGTGGCTGCACTAAATGCCACTGAATTGTTCACTTTGAAATGGTTAATGTCATGTAAATTTCACCTCACTAAAAAAAGAAAGAAAAAAATTCCTTTTTATTTTTTTCAGAGACAGAGTCTCGCTCTGTCGCCCAGGCTGGAGTGCAGTAGCCTGATCATAGGTCACGGCAGCCTCAAACTCCTGGGCTCAAGCGATCCTCAGTCTTCCAAGAAGCTGGGACTACAGGTACAGGCCACTGCACTCAGAAAAATTCTACTATAAAAAGAAAAATAAAAGAATATGCAAGCCTGTAGGTAGGTCAGTAGACAGATAGGTATACAGACAGACAGACTCTGTCTGACTAACTGATGAGGCCCAGATTTTAACCTCTTCCCATTATCCCATTTCTAGAACTTTAACCCAGCCCCCAACAGAGAACCTGACACATCATAGAAGTCTAGTAAGTGATAGTTGTATGAGTACGTTAATCTGTAACCGTTTCCTGGTATTGGCTGTGGCTTTGAAAACAAGTTGGCAGTCAGTATATTTGGCCAAACTTCTGAGGTTTGAATCTTGCTGACATTTGGCAAGTTATTTAACCTCTAATAACCTCAGCTTCCTTGTCTACAAATGGAGCTAATAAGAGTGCTGCAGTGGCCAGTCTCCAAGACCTACTGATGCTGTCCATGCCCTTGTCTTGTCCCCTCCCAAACTCAAAACGGCTGGCCCTATTGGTTACCCATGTAACCAATAGGATATTGAGGAATTGATAGCATGTGACTTCCAAGGCTGGGTCATAAAGACATGGCAGCTTCCATCCTGCTATCTTTTGGGTCCCTTGCTCTGGGAGAAACCGGCAGCCATGTTGTAAGGACACTCAAGCAGGCCTGTGGAGAAGCCCATGCGGTGAGGAACTGCGGCCTTCTGCCAACAGCCAGTGCTAACTTCCCATGCATGTGTGTGAGCCGCCTTGGAAGTGGATCCTCAAGCCCAAGTCAAGCCTTTGGATGATTTCTGCCATGGCCAACACCTTGACTACATTTTCAGGAGAGGCCTGGAGCCAGAATTATCCAGCTAAGCTGCTCCCAGATTCCTGACCTGCAGAAACTATGCGAGATAATAAATGGCTATTCTTTTAAGCCCCTAAATTTGGGGAGGGGTTATTGCTTACACAGCCATACATAACTAATATATGTTGACTACCTCATAGTTTCGTGAAGATTAAATTTAATGACGTATATAAGGGCTCAGCACTGTGCCTTATCTTTTTTTTTTTTTTTTTTGAGACAGAGTCTCACTTCTGCCCGGCCAGCACTGTGCTTTATATAAATGTTTGTTAATGTGCATAAAAATATATGACATATACATGCATAGAGGCCAAAGACCTACAGAGACCCCTGGGACAGTAGCAGAGGGACAGGGGCAATCGGAATGTCTTAAAGAGAGAGAAGCACAATGGCTATTACTCAAAATCTTGAGAGATTGCTCAGGAAATTAAAGGAAAGAGTATTTGCAAACCAGAGGTTTAAAACTCAGAATTCAGGCTAGGCGCGGTGGCTCACGCCTGTAATCCTAGCACTCTGGGAAGCCGAGGCGGGCGGATTGCTCTAGGTCAGGAGTTTGAAACCAGCAAGAGCGAGACCCCGTCTTTACTATAAATAGAAAGAAATTAATTGGCCAACTAATATATATAGAAAAAATTAGCCGGGCATGGTGGCACATGCCTGTAGTCCCAGCTACTTGGGAGGCTGAGGCAGTAGGATTGCTTGAGCCCAGGAGTTTGAGGTTGCTGTGAGCTAGGCTGATGCCATGGCACTCACTCTAGCCTGGGCAACAAAGCAAGACTCTGTCTCAAAAAAGAAAAAAATCAGAATTCAGCCCAGAAATGTTTTTGTTTGTCTGTCAAAACGCTTTATAAAAGACATTGAGCCACCGTTTAAAACTCAAGAAATTGTTTTAACATCAAATTCTAGGTTTTCAGTTTCTCTTGAAAATTCCTAAGATTTGACGACACTGTGCCCACACTTCCCCTGGCAACAAGCAGGCAGAGTGCAGTAGCAGCTGTGCCTTTAGAAAGGGCCTGGGGGCCAGGCATGGTGGTGCACACCTGCAGTCCCAGCTACTTGGGAGGCTGAGGCAGGAGGATCGCTTGGGCCCAGGAGTTCAAGGCTGCAGTGAGCTATGATTGGGCCACTGCACTCCAGCCTGGGGGACAGAGCGAGACACGACCTCTAAACAAAACAGAACAACAACAACAAAATAACTTCTTACAGCATAATATTTAGGGAAAAAAAGAAAGCTCACGTCACCGCAGTCCCACTCCAGGACCCCAAATGTTCAGGCTAGAATTCCAACACATCACAGCGTTTGAGCTACTGTTTTTCTTTCAGCAAAGCAATTTTCTCAATACCCATTTCTCTATCAAAAGTGGGAAAGAAAGTTAGGTGCAAAGGCTTTTGGTATGTGAGAAGCAACCCTTAGTGCTGTATTATGCAGAGGAAGATTGCTCAAGGTCTCCCTGGCATTTAGTTCCGTGAACTTCACTGTTTGAACTTTAGATTCATGATGAAACTGTCAGAAGTGACAAGACGAGGAGGGAGGGGGCTGAGTGTGGGGGAAACGGAGAGAACAGGAGTTTCCAGGACTCGTTTTTGCATGGTCCTGGTGATAATCTCAGTCGATAAGGAAGGAGAGTGAATTCTGTGAGGCTGTGGGGCATGGCAGAGGGATAAACTGCTGTGTTCTTCAAATTCCTGAATGGGCATGCCCCAAATTATATGAGGCCAGAGAAGGAACTTCTCAGCGATATACCTTAAAAGGTAAGTACAGCCATGTGCCACATAATGACGTTTTGTGACAGTGGTCCCGTGAGATTATAACACTGCATTTTTTTTTTTTTTTTTTTTTTGAGACAGAGTCTCGCTTTGTTGTCCAGGCTAGAGTGAGTGCCGTGGCGTCAGCCTAGCTCACAGCAACCTCACACTCCTGGGCTCGAGCGATCCTTCTGCCTCAGCCTCCCGAGTAGCTGGGACTACAGGCATGCGCCACCATGCCCCGCTAATTTTTTATATACATATCAGTTGGCCAATTAATTTCTTTCTATTTATAGTAGAGACGGGGTCTCGCTCTTGCTCAGGCTGGTTTTGAACTCCTGACCTTGAGCAATCCGCCCACCTCGGCCTCCCAGAGAGCTAGGATTACAGGCGTGAGCCACCGCGCCCGGCCTAACACTGCATTTTTGCTGTACCCTTTCTACCGTTAGTTATGTCTAGATACACAAATACTAACCATTGCATTACAAGTGCCTATAGGATTCAGGACAGGAATGTGCTGTACAGGTTTGTAGCCTAGGAGAAATAGGCTGGACTGCGTAGTTCCCGGGTGGAGTGGGCTACACATCTACATTTGTGTAAGTATACTCTGTGCTGTTCACACACCAATGAATGCATTTCTCAAAACATGTCCCCATCACCAATTGACACATGACTATATTGACTGAGTGCATTTTCCCCCTCTCCAATAAGTTGTTTTGCTACTCCTAAGAATTATTGAACTGAGGCCAGGTGCAGTGGCTCACGCCTGTAATCCTAGCACTCTGGAAAGCCAAGGTGGGCCGGTCGTTTGCACTCGGGAGTTCGAGACCAGCCTGAAGAAGAACGAAACCCATCTCTACTAAAAATAGAAAGAAATTAATTGGCCAACTAAAAATATATAGAAAAAAAATGAGCTGGGCATGGTGGTGCATGCCTGTAGTCCCAGCTACTTGGGAGGCTGAGGCAGAAGGATCCCTTGAGCCCAGGAGTTTGAATTTGCTGTGAGCTAGGCTGACGCCACGGCACTCTAGCCTGGGAAACAGAGTGAGACTCTGTCTCAAAAACAAACAAACAAACAAACAAAAAGAATTATTGAACTCTAAAAAATAAAATAAAATAAATAAAAATAAAAAGAATTATTGAATTGAAAGGTATTTTTTTAAAGATATAAGCAAAGAGTGACTAAGAAGGATGGGATTATCATTTATCCAATCCCCTAGCTAATGTGCTATGTGCTTTTATAAATGCTGAGCATTCTTCCTACATCTCCGTTTCCTGTCTGAGTTCACAGGGAGTCAGCCTAGCGTTCATTGCCTTGTGGGAGACACTCAGCAGGAGATCAAGTAGAAATAATCTTTGGGGCTTTTGTTTCAACAGCCTAAAGCACATTCTATGGAAAGATAGCAAGGCTATATCATTAAGAACGGTTTGTTTAGTTTGCTAAAGTTCACCAGGGGAGTAAAAAGAAAGCTATGGAACCCTAATACCCAGATGGCTTCTTGGTGAAATGGCTGATTTAAGGTCTGGGAAGGAAAGGTATTATACAAGGGGTGCAAGGCAGTTACCAGGAACTCATGATTATACTTAAAATACAATAACCTCATTGTTCACCTTGGAGGATGCACGAGAACCAACCCATTATTTTGAAAACTGGTAAATAAAAAGAAAGAAATACACATGTGCTGCCTTTCTTCTCTGAATGTTACCCCATTGTAACCAAAGAGTTGGTTAAGAGAAGTTTCTCTCTCTCTCTTTCTTTTTTTTTTTTTTTGAGAGAGACTTACTCTGTTGCCCTGAGTAGAGTGCTGTGGCATCTGCCTAGCTCACAGCAAACTCCAACTCCTGGGCTCAAGCAATCTTCCTGCCTCAGCCTCCCGAGTAGCTGGGACTACAGGCGCACACCACAGTGCCTGGCTGATTTTTCTATTTATAGTAGAGACGGGGTCTGGCTCTTACTCATGCTGGTCACGAACTCCTGACCTCAAGTGATCCTCTCGCCTCAGCCTCCCAGAGTGCTAAGATTACAGGCATGAGCCACCGTGCCTGGCCTAAGGGAAGTTTCTCTTTATGGAACAATCCAGCTACTATACGAAGGAATGGCTTGAATTAGAACATCACCATTTTGCAACTTCTAATGAATTAACAGATCAAGGTCATGTGCACAGCGGCAGCCAACATTCCACAAAGAGACAACCTGAGATTGCTTGGCTCCCGGTAGAAATACACACACCAGCCTCACCCTGGGGTGAAGTCGTCTTGCCAAAGAAGTAGAAGCTGATTCTGATTGAGGCATTAGGCCTACAAACTGTGAGAAAGCCCAGCACAAACTATCGTGTTTCCCCGAAAATAAGACAGGGTCTTATATTTATTTTTCCTCAAGAAGACACCCTAGGGCTTATTTTTAGGGGATGTGTTATTTTTTTTTTTAAGTACGGTATAACAATCTTTTTAAAAATTTTTTTAAGTATGGTAAATTTTTTTAAGTACGATACAACAAATATAGTTAAGTTGTCCAGGTGTGGTAGCTCAGGCCTGTAATCCTAGCACTTTGGGAGGCCGAGGTGGGAGGATTGCTCAGGTCAGGAGTTCGAAACCAACCTGAGCGAGACCCCATCTCTACTAAAAATAGAAAGAAATTAATTGATCAACTAAAAATATATATACAAAAAATTAGCTGGGCATGGAGGCACATGCCTGTAGTCCCAGCTACTTGGGAGGCTGAGGAGGAGGATCGCTTGAGCCCAGGAGATTGAGGTTGCTGTGAGCTAGGCTGATGCCATGACACTCACTCTAGCCTGGGCAACAAAGTGAGACTCTGTCTCAAAAACAAAACAAAAAAACAAATATAATTAAGTCATCTTTTTCTGGAACGTCATCATAACTCTCCAAACCCCGAATTCCATCCTGAATTTCTTGCGACTCTATTTCCTTTAGAACCATTGGCCCCAATCTCTCCTGTCGAGCAACAGAGCTCTCATGGGGCAGATGAGAAGGGCTGCTCGGACTTCTTTACCGCTCTGGGACGACATGCATGTGTTGTGCAGATACGCTGCGTAGCCATGCCCATCACTAGGTCTTATTTTCGGGGTAGGGCTTAATTTGGGGGAAACACAGTACATCTCTGGGAGCCTTGTATACAGGTTCCATCTTAAGTGTCAATTCCACAAAAGGACATGGGAACAGAGGAACATGTGAAATGACACTAGTGAGCATGCAATCAGCAAAATCTTAGGAGGGGAAAAAAAGATGAAGGAGACCGATATTAAAAGGTACTTAGCAACATCAACCACTTGTAATGTATGAACCTTATTTGGAGCTTGATCCAAATAAACAGTAAAACAACCTGAGAGATTTGAACACTCACTGGGCATTTTGTCATATTGAGGAATTACTGTGATGTGGTTTGAACGCGTTCCCTCCAAAAGCCAGGTTGAAATCTAATCCCCATCGTGGTGGTGTGAAGAGGTGAGGCCTTCACCCTCACGAACGGATCAGTGCCGTATAAAAGGGCTGGAGGGAACTAGCTTAGGCCCTTTTTGCTCTTCCGCTCTTTTTGCATGTGAGAACACCTACACGGTACCATCTGCAAGGAACGGGCCTTCACCAAACACTGAATCTGCTGGCACCTTGGCCTTGGACTTCCCAACTTCCAGAACTGTGAGGAAGCAAATTGCTATTGTGTATAAATTACCCAGTATAGTATTTTGTTATAGCAGCACAAACAGACTAAGACATACTGTTAAAATTGTTAGATGTGATGATGATATTGTAACTATGCTATTTAAAGAGTCCTTATGTGTTTGCAGTTGATTCTGAAATATTTATGTTTGAAATAATAAAAGTGTCTGCCTCAAATTAATCTAGTGGGAGCAGGAAGTGATGGGGCAGGGGCAGAGATGACTCATGAGTGGTCATGCGTGGACAGAGGTTGAAGCTGGCTGATGGAGCCCAGGGTGGGGCTATTATGCTGCACTCTCTACTTTGCCATATGTTTGCAATTTTTCTTAAGAAAATTAAAAAACAGTGTGTATGTGGGAAGGGGGAGCATATATAGAACTAGTTGCTAGGATATGCGTAGATGATGCTCTCTGGAAGGACAAAAGGAACCAGTCACAATGTTGGCATCTGGGGTGAGGGATTGCAGGGGGAGAGATAGGCGGGGGAGGGAGACTGCCCACTATCTGCAGTACTCTTGAATATCTTTTAAACATAACAATGCCTTAGCTATCAAAATGAAATGGACATACTGGCAAAGTCAGGCTGCCTTCAGCAGAAGCAGGGGGAGGGTGGTGCTTCTCCCCCACAGAGAGATAAGATTCCCTCCCTCTGAGCAGAGGCTGACCAGAGATGTCTGTGGGTCTCCAAGGCAGGGGCTCCACCCTGAGCAGAGTTCCCAAGTGGGATGCAAAATGCTGGCGGGCACCACCTGCATGGTGCATCCAAGCCAAAAGGATCCCAGTTTCTTCCATCCCCATTTCACAGGCAAGGAAGCAAAGGCGTAGAGAGGTGAAGGGACTTGTAAATGGCAGAGCTGAGATGAAAGCCAGGTTTCCTGGAGCCCTGAGTAGGAGGTAGAAGCAGCAGAGAATTCAGGAACCTGAAAAGCCACATGCACCAAGATGGTGCATGTCTCCATGGCAAACGGTGTGGACCCATGACAGAGGGACACGTTGGCACTCTGCAAGACTCCAGGACCAGAGCACAGTCCCGGAAGAGGGGTGGGAACCCCAGGAAGGGCTTGGACTTGGGCCATCTCAGTGGTGACACAAATAGAAATGAACTTGAACTTTAGAAAATTAAGAAAGTAATATTTTTGCACAACTGAGTTTGTGGCCTATACATTGTGGTATTGGGCCCAGGAATCCCAGACTGCCTAGGGTGATATAAGTAACCTGGGAGTCCATGTGTCTGTGGCTGTACTTCCTTGTCTGTAAAATGCGGTTAATGAGGACCCACGTCCTAGGTAAGTTGACTGGGAAAATTCAAATAGATAGTTTATAAAAAATGCTTAGTGCACTAAGCAGATAGTAGGACACATTAAATATTAGCTATTATCAATTCTGTGAGGTCAGTATCATAGACCACATTTTACAATAAAGGAAGATAGAGTTCACGGAACCAGCTGAATTTTTCAAGGTCACCCTGCAAATACCTGGCAAAGCAGGGATTTTTTTTTTTTTTTTTTTTTTTTTTTTTTGAGACAGAGTCTCGCTTTGTTGTCCAGGCTAGAGTGAGTGCCATGGCGTCAGCCTAGCTCACAGCAACCTCAAACTCCTGGGCTCCAGCGATCCTTCTGCCTCAGCCTCCCGAGTAGCTGGGACTACAGGCATGCGCCACCATGCCCGGCTAATTTTTTATATATATATCAGTTGGCCAATTAATTTCTTTCTATTTATAGTAGAGACGGGGTCTCGCTCTTGCTCAGGCTGGTTTTGAACTCCTGACCTTGCGCAATCCGCCCGCCTCGGCCTCCCAGAGTGCTAGGATTACAGGCGTGAGCCACCGCGCCCGGCCAAAGCAGGGATTTTAATTTAGGATTGTTGACCTGCAACAGCCAGTGGTGTGTTGGTAAATGTTTACAACTGGCCTCCCAGGTATGGTTCAAACAAATGTTGGCTGATATTTAAATTTATATTAATAGGTAAAACTAAAGAGAAACAACGAAGATGTATATTAGAATCTTGCTCATTTGTCAAAGGGAGCAACTTTGCTAAACTGGATAATAGATTTTTTTTTTTTTTTTGAGACAGAGTCTCACTCTGTTCCCCGGGCTAGAGTGCTGTGGTGTCAGCCTAGCTCACAGTAACCTCAAACTCCTGGGCTCAAGCGATCCTCTGTGTCAGCCTCCCAAGTAGCTGGGACTACAGGCATGCGCCACCATGCCCAGCTAATTTTTTCTATTTTTGATAGAGATAGAATCTTGCATTTGCTCAGGCTGAGCTAAAAAGATCCACCCGCCTTGCCCTCCCAGAGTGCTAGGATTATAGGCATGAGCTGCCATCTCCGGCCAGTAGATTTTTGTGGGTTTTTTTTGAGACAGAGTCTCATTTTGTTGTCCAGGCTAGAGTGAGTACCATGGCATTAGCCTAGTTCACAGCAACCTCAATCTCCTGGGCTCAAACTATCCTACTGCCTCAGCCTCCCCAGTAGCTGGGACTACAGGCATGTGCCACAATGCCCAGCTAATTTTATATTTATATATATTTTTTTCTTTAGTTAGCCAATTAATTTCTTTCTATTTATAGTAGAGATGAGGTCTTGCTCTTGCTCAGGCTGGTCTCAAACTCCTGACCTTGAGCAATCCACCCGCCTCTGCCTCCCAGAGTGCTAGGATTACAGGCGTGAGCCACCTCGCCGGGTCCTGGCCAATAGATTTTTATTTTTATTTTATTTATTTATTTATTTTTTTTTTGAGACAGAGTCTCGCTTTGTTGCCCAGGCTAGAGTGAGTGCCGTGGCATCAGCCTAGCTCACAGCAACCTCAAACTCCTGGGCTCAAGCAATCCTACTGCCTCAGCCTCCCGAGTAGCTGGGACTACAGGCATGCGCCACGATGCCCAGCTAATTTTTTTTTTCTGTATATATTAGTTGGCCAATTAATTTCTTTCTATTTATAGTAGAGACAGGGTCTCGCTCTTGCTCAGGTTGCTGGCCAATAGATTTTTAATATTGCAAGATTTCGCTGGGCTCCGTGGCTCAGGCCTGTAATCCTAGCACTCTGGGAGGCTGAGGTAGGAGGATCACTTGAGCTCAAGAATTTGAGACCAGCCTGAGCAAGAGCAAGACTCTGTCTCTACTGAAAAAACACAGCAAGAAATTAGCTGGACAACCAAAAACATACAGAAAAAATTAGCCGGGCATGGTGGTGCATGTCGGTAGTCCCAGCTACTTGGGAGGCTCACTTGAACCCAGGAGTTCCAGACCCAGTTGCTGGCCATGAGAAGGGAGGTCAAACATGCCCCCTCCCTTCTTAGAAATATTCTTTTTTTTTTTTTTTTTTTTTTTTTTTTGAGACAGAGTCTCACTTTGTTGTCCAGGCTAGAGTGAGTGCCGTGGCGTCAGCCTAGCTCACAGCAACCTCAAACTCCTGGGCTCGAGTGATCCTTCTGCCTCAGCCTCCCGAGTAGCTGGGACTACAGGCATGTGCCACTATGCCCGGCTAATTTTTTATATATATATCAGTTGGCCAATTAATTTCTTTCTGTTTATAGTAGAGACGGGGTCTCGCTCTTGCTCAGGCTGGTTTTGAACTCCTGACCTTGAGCAATCCGCCCGCCTCGGCCTCCCAAGAGCTAGGATTACAGGCGTGAGCCACAGCGCTCGGCCAGAAATATTCTTTGTAACTCATTAACAGACCTAAGGCTATGCAAGACAAGCCTTAAACCATACCTGCAGTTCTTTAATTTACATAACAAATCACTTGGGTCTGGGTTTCTGGCCTGTGACTTGTCTATGGATAGGGAAATTAACAGAGTTCCTTATCTTAACTTAAAACATTCCATGCACTTAGACAGAGCTTCATTGCTTCAAACAATTACAAGTCAAAGAGTCTTTAAACCTACCTATAACCTGTAAACCCCCACTTTGAGATGTCCTATCTTTTTGAGAGAAATCAGTGTATGCCTTCCAAGTATTTATTTACAAATTTATGTGTAATTACTGTCTCCCCGAAATGTATAAAACCAAACTGTACCCCAAGCAGAGCAAGTCCACTTGCTCAAGGACTGTTGGGCATGGCTCTGGGCCATGGTCCTCAAACTTGGCTCAGAATAAACCTCTTTAAATTATTATTATTTTTTTAATTTAGCATTGAAATGAAATTCTCAAATGCTGGGCATGGTAGGTCATGCCTGCAATCCTAGCACTTTGGGAGGCCAAGGCGGGAGGATCACTTGAGGCCAGGAGTTCAAGACTAGCCTGAACAAGAAAAAGATTTCGTCTCTGCCGGGCGAGGTGGCTCACGCCTGTAAACCTAGCACTCTGGGAGGCTGAGGTGGGCAGATGGCTCGAGGTTAGGAGTTTGAAACCAGCAAGAGTGAGACCCCATCTCTACTAAAAATAGAAAGAAATTAATTGGCCAACAAATACATATAGAAAAAATGAGCCGGGCATTGTGGCTCGTGCCTGTAGTCCCAGCTACTCAGGAGGCTGAGGCAGGAGGATCGCTTGAGTCCAGGAGATTGAGGTTGCTGTGAGCTAGGCTGACGCCATGGCACTCACTCTAGCCTGAGCAACAAAGTGAGACTCTGTCTTAAAAATAAAAAGATTTCCTCTCTGGGAGGCCGAGGCGGGCGGATTGCTCGAGGTCAGGAGTTCGAAACCAGCCTGAGCAAGAGCGAGACCCTGTCTCTACTATAAATAGAAAGAAATTAATTGGCCAACTAATATATATATGTATAAAAAAATTAGCCGGGCATGGTGGCGCATGCCTGTAGTCCCAGCTACTTGGGAGGCTGAGGCAGAAGGATTGCTTGAGCCAGGAGATTGAGGTTGCTGTGAGCTAGGCTGACGCCACGGCACTCACTCTAGCCTGGACTACAAAGCGACACTCTGTCTCAAAAAAAAAAAAAAAAAAAAAAAGATTTCGTCTCTACAAAAAATTGTTTTTATTTTTATTTATTTATTTATTTGTTTATTTATTTATTTATTTATTTATTTATTTATTTTTGAGACAGAGTCTCACTTTGTTGCCCAGGCTAGAGTGAGTGCCGTGGCGTCAGCCTAGCTCACAACAACCTCAAACTCCTGGGCTCAAGCAATCCTACTGCCTCAGCCTCCAGAGTAGCTGAGACTATAGGCATGCACCACCATGCCCGGCTAATTTTTTCTATATATATTAATTGGCCAATTAATTTCTTTCTATTTATAGTAGAGATGGGAATCCTGCTCTTGCTCAGGCTGGTTTCGAACTCCTGAACTCAAACGATCCGCCCACCTCGGCCTCCCAGAGAGCTAGGATTACAGGGGTGATCCACCATGCCAGCCTCTACAAAAAATTTTTTAAAAATTAGCCAGGTGTGGTGGCACACACCTGTAGTCCCAGCTACTCAGGAGGCTGAGGCAGGGGGATCACTTGAACCCAGGTATTGGAGGTTGCTGTGAGCTATGATGACACCACTGCGCTCTAGCCCCTGGCAACACAGCACAACCCTGTCTAAAAATATATATATATTTTTTTTTTCATGGCTGGGCCACACTCCCCAGACCAATTGAACCATACTTTCTGCGAATGGTGCCCAAGCATCAGTATTTTTTTTTTAAGAAAGCTCCCCAGGTAGCTCCAACGATGCAGTCAGTATTGGGGTCCTCCTATATTCCAGAGCATGTTCCGGTGACCCAAAATTCCTTGTTCCTACTGTCCAGATGGATGTGATTTCATACTTCTGAATGCAAGTATCAGAAGATTCTCGAAGAGGGAAGGGCGTTGCAGAATCCAAAACAGAACAGCTCGTGCTCCTATCTCACCAGACGAGGCCTGGCTGATTTATTCCCAGGTCTCGGCGTCCCATATGCAGGGAAGGGGGCTGGGGGTGTCCTGCCTCCGCTGTTTTGTTCACTACGACTCCCACCAGGTGCGGAACAGGAGTCCGGCTTGGCTGGGCGGGCGGGCTGGCAGCTGCTGGGACCGCCTCCTCCCCGGAGCCAGCTCGCAAAGCGACTCCCAAAGCGGCGCAGCCCCCCACTCCACCCACCCCTGCAGGCGGCGGCTGGCGGGCGCAGATGGAGCGGCCTCCCCCGCGCGCTCGCCCCGCAGCCGGCCTGGCGCTGGCGGGGAGGGGACGGGCGCCGCGCGCGGGAGGAGCGCTCCCCGGCTGCAGGTGCGTCCCGGGTTAATCCGGCATCCGGGAGAGCGCAGGTGGCCCCGAGCGCTCTCGTCTCCTGGAGCCACCCTTTCCCTTGAATGCGGTCCGGTGACTCCGGTCCCCATCTGAGGACTCCCGCCTTAAAGGTTTAATGTCTGCTTCCGTTGCTGGTGGCTCGTGTGCCTGCCACCCCCCACTCACCGCGGGACCCCGCCGCTCGCGATCCAGTCCCACGCCCCACCGTGAATCCAAGACGAGTGTGCGCAGCAGAGGGTCCCCTGGGTTTGCGGGTGATGCGAGGGGGTATCGGCAGCCCAGGGCGGGGAACTGCGCGCTCAGAGCCAGACAGCGCGCAGAAACACTCGGCTGTCCATCTCTCAGCTGGAAATCCTTTAGTTGCAAGCCAGGTAAACCCGTCTGAAACCGGCTCAGGCTTAAGGAGGGGAGCGAATAGTTCACATAACTGAAAAGTCCCAGGGGAGACTGCAGGCCTGGCTGCATGCAGCACGCGCGCGGGGCGCGGCGCCTTTCCTCTCCTGTCCCTCCCTCCCCTTCTCCCTCTCTGCCCCCTCTATAGTTTTCTCGTGTGCTGGCTTCGTCCTATAAAGCAGGGCCTCTCCGCGTGGCAGGGAAACCAGCCCTACCGCCCGAGACTCACGCAGATGGCAGGAGACCTTCTTCTCACCTGGCGCGGGGCAGGTGCGGGTGGCCCAGCTGGATTCCGGTGGGCTCCGCGACGGAGGGGGCGGAGCAAGCTGATTGACAGGCGCGTTACAACCAACCGCGGTTGGTGGGGAAGAGGTCCCCCAGCAAGCAGGTGAGGCCCTGCACACAAACGACGACGCATATCCGTTAACTCACGACAGTTCGTTTCTCTCCCCCTGGGTGTCCCCGGCTGCTGGCTGGTCACCCTCCGCCGCTCCTCGTCGTCCCGGTCTTCTCGCCCCCGGACATCTCTGCCTTCCAGCAACAGCCTTGCATCCTCGTGCAAAACAGGGCAACCCTCTTTCCGCTTCCAGCGCTGACTGTGCCCAGGCACGCTGCCTCCCTTGGCCAGAAGGACCCATCGAAGCAAGTGTCTTGTGTTTTCCTTAGAAAAAGTCAGTGACCTCGGTCTCAACGGGGGCCGGCGCTGAAGGGGTGCCCTCAGCTTTGCAGCGTGAGGCAGTCACTTTGTCGGTAGCCGGGTTTCTCCCCCTCGCCACTGTTAACGTGGTAGACCAGACCATTCTGGGTTGTTGGGGCCAAGGATTCTGCGCGTTGTAGGATGGTTAGCAGCGTCCCTGGCCTCAGCCAGCCAGATGCCAGCAGCATCCTGCCACCCTCCTCCCTGCTTGTGAGGACGACAAATGTCTCCAGACATAGTCAAATGTCCCCTGAGGGAGGAAACAATCTGGGTAACGGGGAACCGCTTTTAAAAACCAAAGTCACCTCAGATGCATTGGAGACGGTCTTTGCAATAGTCACAGAATTTTTTTTTTAACTTCATGAGAATTTATTTTCAATTGTATAGTAAAAATAAAATGAGAAAACAAGATTCCTTTTATTTTTTATTTATTTATTTTTTTGAGACACAGTCTCGCTTTGTTGCCCAGGCTAGAGTGAGTGCCATGGTGTCAGCCTAGCTCACAGCAACCTCAAACTCCTGGGCTCAAGCGATCCTCCTGCCTCAGCCTCCCGAGTGGCTGGGACTACAGGCATGCGCCACCATGCCCGGCTAATTTTTTCTATGTATATATTACTTGGCCAATTAATTTCTTTCTATTTATAGTAGAGATGAGGTCTCACTCTTGGTCAGGCTGGTTTCGAACTCCTGACCTTGAGCAATCCGCCCGCCTCAGCCTCCCAGAGTGCTAACAAGATTCCTTTTAAAGATAAGGAGGCTGGGGCATGCATATTTGATAAGGTCACGGGCACCTGTGTCTATTTAGTTCGTCTATTCAGTGCATCTGACATGACTTTCGTTTTTATTTATTTATTTATTTATTTTTGAGACACAGTCTCACTTTGTTGCCCAGGCTAGAGTGAGTGCCATGGCATCAGCCTAGCTCACAGCAACCTCCAACTCCTGGCCTCAAGCGATCCTACTGCCTCAGGCTCCAGAGTAGCTGGGACTACAGGCATGCACCACCATGCCCGGCTAATTTTTTCTATATATTTGTAGTTGGCCAATTAATTTCTTTCTATTTTTAGTAGAGATGGGGTTTCACTCTTGTTCGGGCTGGTTTTGAACTCCTGACCTTGAGCGATCCTCCCACCTCGGCCTCCCAGAGTGCTAGGATTACAGGCGTGAGCCACCGCTTCCAGTTTACCCAGGGCATTTCTTAACCTGGAGCCCAGGGACCGCCTGTGTGTCTACCTACGGGCTTCAGAGAGTCAGAGAACCTTCTGAAGTTATCTGCAAAATTGTGTGACTACTGTATGTGTCTTTTGGGAGGAAGAGGGTCTATCACTGTCATTAGCTGATAGAAGGGATCTCAGACTCCAAACCCCCAAAAGTTAGGAGATGTCTGAGGGGACTGTCCCTTCATCTGGGTTCTCTCTCCAGTTGTCCCAGTGGGGTGCAAAGACGGGGAAAACTGGCAGTGCGATTCCCCTGGGGACCCGGCTGCCAGTCTCCAGTGAGCTGCTCTTTGCTCCCCGTGGCCACTAGAGGGTGCAAGGATCACGAGTAGGGGCCAAATCCTGGCCCAGCTGGGGCAGCAGGGGCCAGGGCTGGGGGTGGGGGGGGGCAGTCCTCCCTGCTCCCCTGGGGAGCACACCGCTGGCTCGGGGAACCCAGGACGGCAGGTAGACGCCCCCGCCTCAGAGCATCTGTTGGCATCTGAGCCAGCCACGCCGGCTGGGGGTGGCACGCGTGGGGTGGCAGTCCCAGGAGCCCCAGAGGAACACCTTAGGGGGGCTTTGCTCCCCCCTCCCTTCTGCATTCCTGAGCCTGGTCCCCAGTGAGCCGCCTGAAACCCTCCCATCCCTGTCCAGACAGCCGGGCTGTGCCTGAGAGCTCGCAGGTACGTTACAGGCTAGAATAACCCTGTAATGGATCGGCGGACCTTCCTGTGCGAGTCTTGGTTTCCCCTTACTGTAAGCAATCCTGCTTCTCCGCTGGACTGCCAGAGCGAGAGGAGGAGAGGGAAGGAGCATAGCCGTGAGTTTGCTTGAGCCAGCATGGCGGTCGACAGTGGTGGCCAAAGCAGCGATTGGGACCAACCTGGTCCTCTGGGAAGATGACACAGTGTGCCTTGCTTGAGGTGGACCCAGGAAGGACAAAGTTCCTGGGACTCCCAGAGTCAGACAGATCTAGGGTTCGAACCCAGCTCCCCCATCCACCAGCAGTTCTAGCTACCTCCCCTCTCAGGCCCTCGGTTTCTTCATCTCGAAAGTGGGGGTGATATTCAGGACAATGTGTGATTTAAATTTGATCACAGTTCCCCGGCACCCACTGCAGTAGGCCCTCAGCTCATATCGCTAAAACCGGACAGCGGCTGCAGAACAAATTCCCTCCAATGTGGAGTGGGGGTTTTTTTGTTTTTGTTTTTGTTTTTGTTTTGTTTTTTTCCTTTTTCTCTGAGACAGAGTCTCACTCTGCTGCCCCAGCTACAGTGCCATGGCGTCAGCCTAGCTCACAGCAACCTCATACTCCTGGGCTCAAGCAATCCTTCTGCCTCAGCCTCCCAAGTAGCTGGGACTACAAGCATGTGCCAGCATGCCTGGCTCATTTCTTTTCTATATTTGTAGTTGCCCAATTAATTTCTTTCTATTTTTAGTAGAGACGGGGTCTTGCTCTTGATCAGGATGGTTTTGAACTCCTGAGCTTGAGTGATCCACCCGCCTCGGCCTCCCAGAGTGTTAGGGTTACAGGCATGAGCCACCGCGCCCGGCCACGTGGAGTGGTTTGAAGTTTAAAACAACAACATCGTGACCTCTCTGGGTCTGCTGGCGGACTGGGCTCTGCTGGGCCAGCCCATTGCTGATCTTCCAGAGGGTCTCTCAGGCTGTCAGGGTCTGATGGGCTGGAGTCACCCAGAGGCTTCACGGAACCCTGGGACAGGTGGCTCCCGTCCACTGCCTGGCTCCCTCCGGGCCTCACCTCTCCGCGTGGCCTCCTTGGCAGCATGGCTGACTCCCAAAAGTGCCAAAGCAGACCTGCCCAGTCCTCTTAGTGCTCGGACCTGGAGCTGACCCAGAATCGCACCTGTCATCATCACCTGGTAAGTCCCAGGAAGCACAGATTGAGCGTGGGACTACAGATGTGGCTCACAGGGGACCATTGTCAAGGACTAGACACCAGAGATGGTGTATCAGTGGCCTGTCGCTGCTGTCCCACAAGCTTACTGGCTTAAAACAACACACAATTATTATCTTGCAATTCTGGAGTTCAGAAGTCCACACTGGGTGGGTCTCACCCGGCTGAGATCAGGGTGTGGTGGGGCTGTATTCCTTTCTGGAGGCTCCAGGAGAGAATCCTTCTTGCCTTTTCCAGCTTCCAGAGGCCATCTGCACGCCTTGGCTTGAGACCACTTTTCCACGTTCAAAGTGCTTCCATCCTCGTAGCTCCTTTTTCTTGATCCTCCTGCCTCCTCTTATGAGGACCTTCTGATCACGTTGGACCAGCGTAATCCAGCATGTTCTCCCACCTCAGATCAACTCATTAATAATCTCCATTCTTCTGCAAACTTCATTCCCCTTGCCACATAACATAACATATCCACAGGTTCCAGGGATTAGGAAGTAGACACTTTTGGACCATTATTTGGCCTACCTACCACAGGTAGGAAGAAAGGCTCTTTACTGATTTTACTACGTTTCTTCCTAATATATATATATATATTTTTTTTTGAGACAGGATCTCCCTCTGTCACCCAGGCTGCAGTGCAGTAGCATTGCCATAGCTCACTGTAACCTCAAACTCCTGGGCTCCAGTGATCCACCTGCCTCAGCCTCCCAAGTAGCTGGGACTACAGGTGCATGCCACCATGCCCACCTAAGTTTTCTAGTTTTTGTAGAGATGGGGTCTCACTATGTTGCTCAGGCTAGTCTTACACTTCTGGCCTCAAGCAATCTTCCTGTCTCGACCTCTCAAAGTACCAGGATTACAGATGTGAGCCACCATGCCCTGCCCTTCAATTTTCTTTAGTTCTCTATTAATATCTATCTATCCACCATCTATCCATCCATCCATCACCTATCGATCCATCCATCCATTTGACTATCTATTATCTGTGTGTGTATATTGCTGAATCATTTAATCTGAGACACTTCAATATTATCTCCAAAGAACAAGCAGATTGTCCTACATAACTACAATTCAATTGACGTATTTAACAAATGTATTGGCCGGGTGCAGTGGCTCACACCTATAATCCTAGCACTCTGGGAGGCCGAGGCAGGTGGATTGCTCAAGGTCAGGAGTTCGAAACCAGCCTAAGCAAGAGTGAGACCCCGTCTCTACTATAAATAGAAAGAAATTAATTGGCCAACTAATATATAGAAAAAATGAGCCGGGCATGGTGGTGCATGCCTGTAGTCCCAGCTACTTGGGAGGCTGAGGCAGCAGGATCCCTTGAGCCCAGGAGTTTGAGGTTGCTGTGAGCTAGGCTGACGCCAAGGTACTCACTCTAGCCTGGGCAACAAAGTGAGACTCTGTCTCAAAAAAAAAAAAAAAAACAAAGAAAGAAATGTATCAATAACACCATACTATTTTCTGATACATCACCATGAGTAAATTGTCCTAGTTGTCCCAATAATGTCTTTTTTGGCTGCAATTCAGAATCATGCATTCCATTAAGTTGTCAGATCTCTTTGGTCCACTTGAACCTAGAACTGTTCTCCAAACTTTTTAGCCATTCATGACTTTGATGTTTTCGTCCAGGCTGCACAATGAGGATCTGTGTATAATTTATTTTAATATCAGAATTAAAGAATGAATATAATCCAGCCTGCCTTATATTTGTCTTTGTACCAATACAGTCATAAAATATAATCTTTTTTGGTGGCTCACACCTGTAATCCTAGCACTCTGGGAGGCTGAGGATGGGGGAATGCGCAAAGTCAGGAGTCTGAAACCAGCCTGAGCAAGAGCGAGACCCCGTCTCTACTAAAAATAGAAAGAAATTAATTGGCCAACTAAAAATATATAGAAAAGATTAGCTCGGCATGGTGGCGTGTGCTTGTAGCCCCAGGTACTTGGGAGGCTGAGGCAGAAGGATCGCTTGAGCCCAGAAGTTTGAGGTTCCTGTGAGCTAGGCTGATGCCATGGCACGCTAGCCCGGGTGACAGAGCGAGACTCCATCTCAAAAAAAAAAAAAAGAGATAAACAAAAATAAATAAAATATTACATATAATATTTTTTCACGGAAGAAGGGCCCATGAAAGACATAATATGGCCCTGACAGTGCCTGGCACAGAATAGAACTCAGTAAATGTGAGTTGTTGGATCATCCTCATCCTCATCCTCATCGTTGCTATTATTGGCAAGGAGGAGCCATTCCTGCTTACAGGATGGCCATCAGACCAGCCCAGCCAGATGGAAGGGTAAATAGAGCCAAAGTAATAATAATAAGGACCAGCCATGGTGAGTGCTCATTACACACCCAGCTCTGTGCTAAATGACATCATTTCCCAACAAGGTGAATATCGTTATTCCCACTCTGCAGATGAGGAAGAGGAGGCCAGAGCAGTGATGTGATTTGCCCAGGATTATGTAGCTAGTAAGAGGGGGAGGCAGGACTTGAATCCAGGGCTCTGGGAAGCCGCAGCCATAGCTTCCATGTGCTAAGAGAGGTGGCACTGGTCACAAGGCCTTGAATGACAGCCTAGGGGATTTGGATTTGATCATACAGACGGCAACAGCGGGAAGGTTTTTGGAAAGGAGCTAAGTGGCATTTAGGGAGATGAATTTGGCAGTGGTGCTCAGAGTCTTGGTGGATTGTCATAATTCTAGGGAATGTTCCAAGAGGTGTCTAGGATTGGTGAAGGGCCCTAACCACTCAGGATTGGTTCTCTCTGGAAATAGTCCACTTAGCGCATGCGCTGGTTTAGCATTAAAGGGAAATTTGAGGAACTGCCAGCCCTTCTGCTCACCCAGCAGCTATCTGGAAAACTATTACTTTTAGTGTCTTGACTTTATGGTGGGCAAAATGCCATAAACCCCCCTCAATGCCTGCATGGTGGCCCTGCTGGAAATGATTTGGCTTTAACAAGCATTGACCTGGTCAACAAACATTTACCATGTGCCTAGCCTGTGCCAGACAGTGCATTAGGCATTGGGAGACAGAACTGAAGATTGCCAAGTTCTTGCCCTCTCATTGCCAAGGTTCAAAGGAGGGAGCATGTCCCAAAGAAAACAGGTAAGCCAATAAAATAGCAGACGGTGACCAGTGACAGGACACAAAGAGGAGGCTGCTGATGGGCGGTGGAACAGAGATGGCTAGTTGTCCCCGCTGTCTCATCTTTCTTCCTTTACAGTCATAGATCTTCTAATGTGTAGCTGAACATGTGGCCATGCGGCATTTTCCCAGGCTCCCTTGCAGCAGGTGTGGCCATGTGACCAAGCCCTGGCCAATAGGATGGAAGCTTAAGGGGGGTGTGCACCTTACAGGAAGTGTCCTTAACAGGGATGGATCTTTTTCTAGTTTGAACCATAAGGAGACCCTAGGGACAAAGACCAGGCACAGCGGAGCAACAGGCAGAAGGAAACTGGGTCCCAGATGCCACACTGCCCACTTTCAGACTTCGATGTGACCACAAATACCTGTGGTTAGAACCCATCTAAAGGGAGAGAGCTTATTCCAGGTGGAGCAGTCAAGGAAGGCTTCATGGAGGAGGAGAGCATTTAAGCCGAGGCTCTAAAATGGCACCATCCAGGGCAAACATAATATATGTAATTTAAACTTTCTAAAGCCATATATGTAATTTTGCTTTCCTATTAAGGCCAAATAGGTAGCTGAAAATTTTGTAATAGCCATATTTACAAAGTAAGAAGAAACAGGTGGGAATAATTTTAGCAACATATTTTATTTTAACCCAATATGTCCAAAATATTATCATTTCAACTTGTAATTAATATAAAAATTATTGGCCAGGCGCGGTGGCTCACACTTGTAATCCTAGCACTCTGGGAGGCGGAGGCGGGAGGATTGCTCAAGGTCAGGAGTTCGAAAGCAGTCTGAGCAGGATTGAGACCCCTGTCTCTACTAAAAAAAATAGAAAGAAATTAATTGGCCAACTAAAACTATATAGAAAAAATTAGCCAGGCATGGTGGCGCATGCCTGTAGTCATGCCAGGTAGCGCATGCCAGGAGTTTGAGGTTGCTGTGAGCTAGGCTGACGCCACCACACTCTAGCCCAGGCAACGGAGTGAGACTCTGTCTCAAAAAAAAAAAAAAAAGAAAAAAAATTATTGATGAGGGATTTTACTTTTTGGTTTGCATGAAGTCTTCAAAGTCTAGTGTGCGTTTGATGCTTACAGCACATGCCAGTTAGCCACACGTGGCTGCTGGCGTCCGTGCTGGACAGAGCACGCTGGAGAGATGGAGGGGCCAAGCAGAAAGGCTGCGAAAGCATTTTCAGTGGAGGAAACCAGGCTGAGAGCAGAGGTCCAAGCTGGGAAGGACTCGGTCTGAGTCATGTGAATCCCCACCTCATAGAATCTTCCTTCACAAACTAGGTGTGGTGGTGCACGCCTGTAACCCCAGAGATTCTGGAGGCTGACACAGGAGGATTTCTTGAACTCAGGAGTTCAGGAATTTGAGACCACCCTGAGCAAGAGCAAGACCCCGTTTTTAAAAAAATAAAATAAAATATAATTTTCAGCAATAAACACAGCAGAGGACTGGGGTTCTTTAATGTTTTGAAAGCTTGCTGAAATTTCCCTTCTTTCTCTAGAAAGTGTAATGCTAGAGTCCACCAGTGTGAGTGACAAATCTTTCTAGGCTCAAATCCCGGCTCTGTTTCATACTGCTGTGTGACCTTGGAGAAATGACTTAATCTCTCTGTGCCTTAGGGTTTCTTTTTCCATCTATAAAGTGGGCATGATAATAATAGAACTTACCTGAGACGTTGTTGCAGCAAGTATATGTTAAGCATTTAGACCGGCGCTGGGCCTGAGTTAAGCATCCTTTCGACATTGGCTATGAACTTGGAATTATTTTCAGCTCCTAAGTTAATGATGTGCAAGAAGAAACAAGAAGGAGATAAATCTCTTGCCAGCTGGATTTAGTGAGCCTCACACGGGAGAAGGAAGAAGGGAGGCAAATGATCCAAGAATGCAATTCATTTCAAGTCATGCCATAAGGAAGTGGGTGGCAATGCAAATACAAAAGCAAACTGGAAAAAGTTAGCCATCAAGAGAAATAAACGAGGAAATGAATGGACACAAATAGAAAAATAATGACCACCATTTCTTGCCTCCCTGCTGTGCCCCAACGTTTGGAAACACAAATGCTGACAGGAGCTGGGCTGGTTTTGCCAATGAGTGGATCAGCCTGAGTGTGGGACTGCAGAGTGTGGTGGGGACGGTGGCAACAGGTTTCTAAGATCAGCCAGCTGAAGTGCACGTCTCTGTTAAGCCCAGAAAGTCAGAGCATTTACAGCGGGAGCCTTATTAGCTCTGTGGCCTTGGACAGGTTGCTTAAACCTTCTGTGCCTCAGTTTCCACATCTGTTAAATAGGGATAATAGTAACTATTTTTGTTTTATTTTTATAAATCTCAGAACAGTAACTATTTAAAAGAATGTATGCAGGCAAATCACTTAGAACAGTGCCGGATAGGTAATAGACGTTCAAGAAGTATTAGCTACCATTAACATTTTTTTTTTTTTGAGACAGAGTCTTGCTCTGTTCCCCGGGCTAGAGTGCCATGCAGCAACCTCAAACTCCCGGGCTTTAGAGATCCTCCCGCCTTGGCCTCTCAGAGTGCTACGAGTACAGGTGTGAGCCACCACGCCGGCCTTCATTAATTAATTATTCTTGTTGTTATTAGTCACCTTGCAGAAATAGGAGTGGTGGATCACAGATGCTCCAAGCTAATCTTCATACTGGTGTGATTAAGGGCATTACCATGGAATTTAGACAGACTTAGCTCTGCCACTTACTGGCTGAGTGACTCATTTATATTACATAACTGCCTTCAGTTCAGTTTTCCCAAATGTAGACTGAGGGTAATATCTGCATGTATCAGCCAGATGTTTTGGGGCTAGAAGGAACAGAAATTGATTTTGGCCATAAGAGAATGCATCATCTAACATAGCAAAAAGCCCAGAAGCAGGGTGGCCTTCAGAAATGATCCGGAAGCTGAACCCGGTCAACATGGCCACACAAGCTTCCTCCCTCTCCGAGGTTCACTTTCAGGCTAAGGCGTTTTTCCTGGTTGCTAGATGGCTTCTCGTAGTGCTTGAGACCGCATGCCTCCTTGTTCATATCCAGTGAGCAGTAGACAGTTCTTCCCTGATCATGCTTCCTTTCAATATAATTGATCCAGTTTAACTCTCATACCCACCCATAGACTGAGAATCCATTCATAGGGAGAGGCCTGAAGCTGATTGGCTTAGGTCTGGATTCTTGAACCAATCACAGGGAAGGAAATGGGATCACTGTATTTAGACCAATCAGAGCCCACCCCTGGAGCTGGGGTGGGGTGGCCCCCCCCCTCAGTCACATGGGCTACATGCAGGAGTTTGGTCTCCTTAGAAAATCCAGAGTGGATACCGAGCAGGCAATCCAGTTTCCCCTTCACTGCCTCTGGGGTTAGCAAGAAGATTAAATAAGAAAATGTCTTTAAAGCACTTAGCGCTGTTCCTCACACCTCTTATTAAGCTTATCTGTGTTGTTAGTAGGAGCTGAATTAAGTGCTGGGAAACTGTTAAATTGGTTTCCAGAGGGGAGAACAGAGAGTAACAGCAGGATTGATTTTTCTTTATATACAGTTAAAAGAGAAAAAGTATAAATATTCTCAACCATTTGCCAGCTACCAGGTGCCTTGTAGACACACTCGGAAACTAATGGAGTCAGGACACAGTGCTTGAGTTTAATCCGATATAACATCTAGAAAAAAGTAATAGATGAAAACAAATGAAACGACTGATCCTAGCGTGCAAACAGGGCTGCCTTAATGGGAGCGTCATGAAGCTTGAGCTTTGGGGTCCTAACTTGTCTCTTCCTAAGTCCTGGGAGGGACTCTAGCAATATTTTGTTTGTTTGTTTTAGGTGTTACGTTTATAAGTTCTATGTCTCCCTTTGATGAATCAGCTGAGGAGTCAGCAAACTATAGCTCTTGGGTCAAATCCAGCCTGCTGCTTGTTTCTTACCTATTTTATAATCATAATTAAATTTTTTTTCTTAAGGAGGGCCTCTCCAAAATCACATAAAGTGGAGGCCCCACAAAACACAATTCTGGGAGCTGGGCGCGGTGGCTCACGCCTGTAATCCTAGCACTCTGGGAGACTGAGGTAGGAGGATTGCTTGAGGTCAGGAGTTCGAGACCCCCATCTCTACTAAAAATAGAAAAAATTAGCCAGCATCGTGGTGAGCACCTGTAGTCCCAGCCACTTGGAAGGCTGAGGCAGGAGGATTGCATGATATAGGAGTTTGAGGTTGCTATGAGCTAGGTTGATGCCACGACACTCTAGCCCAGGAGACAGAGCAAGACTCTGTCTAAAAAACAAAACAAAACAAAAACAACCCACAACTCTGTCCTTTTTTTTTTTTTTGAGACAGAGTCTCGCTTTGTTGTCCAGGCTAGAGTGAGTGCCGTGATGTCAGCCTAGCTCACAACAACCTCAAACTCCTGGGCTCAAGCAATCCTCCTGCCTCAGCCTCCCGTGTAGCTGGGACTTCAGGCATGCACCACCATGCCTGGCTAATTTTTTCTATATATATTAGTTGGCCAATTAATTTCTTTCTATTTATAGTAGAGACAGGGTCTTACTCTTGCTGGTTTCAAACTCCTGACCTGGAGCGATCCGCCCGCCTCGGCCTCCTAGACTGCTAGGATTACAGGCGTGAGCCACTGTGCCCGGCCAACTCTGTCCTTTGAGTGCAAGCCCAAACCCAAAGACCTTGGCCAGAAGACAAATGAAGATCACTGAGAACATCAGGGTGGAGAAGAGCTTTCTCTCTCTCCTTCTTCTCTTTATGTTTTTCTGCTCTGTGAGTTGCTGCCCCTGGCTTTATTTGCATGGATAGTTCCTCCATGTAGCAGAAACAACTGCCTCTGGTGGCCAGTTCAGCTGGTCCCTTGGAAAAGGAAATTTAGCTTTCCAACATCTATCAATCCTAGAAAAGTTTCTGATTGGCCCAGCATTAGTCACATGCCTATCTTGTGAGCCAATCCGGAGGCCAGGGGGATGGGCTACTCTGGCCAGCCTGACCTGTATGGCGAGATGGGCAGGGACAGCTCAGGACCAGATGAAGTTTTCCCAGAGGAACTTGGAGAAAGGGAGAGGGAAACGTACATTGGTCAACTGCACAGTCTGTTGCACCAAGGACTGCAACACCACTCACTCCCTGCCCTGTTATCACTGACAGGACTGTGACCCGGAGAAGGGACATTTTGATTTACACAGGTTATGCCGTATTTGCACAACAGATCAATCAGCGTTATGAAATCATAGGCCTGATAGAAAACAATCCTACCCCCACAGTTTTACAGAGCAGGGAGAAACTGCCACTCTGCCCATGACACGGATATAGACTCACTGTCTTGGGCCTTGTGACACAGAAAAACGGGAAAAGCCTGGAGTCCAACTGTCTAGCAGGATGCTTTTAGGGCGCATCAAAGGGATTTCTTTTAATATACCCACAGAGCCTTCTCCCCGTGGAAGCAACTCTCGCTGATGCCAGAGCTGCTTTCCTAGAATAGCTACGGTTCAGGAGGGTGGAGGTGGGTTTATTCTCATCCATCAACTACAAAGAATCAAACGCCATTTTCATCACCACCTCCAGGGACGCCCGGCACCCCCACCCCAACCCCCCTTTTGTAAACTGGGTATAGTCCAAATCTCACCTCCCCGGGGTGCTCCGCAAAAGTCTGTCCCTGTCAACGGAGGAGAACGATAGCTGTAACCAAATGCTTCCTCTGTTGTCAGGCATCTGCTGGGGCAGGAATGCAGCTATCTTAAGCAAAAGGGAGGGTGAGCTGTGAGGATGGTGGGCATCTTGCAGAACCTAAAGGCCTCAGGAGGGTCCCAAAATGGAAAGCCACCAGAAACGCAGGCCAGATTTGCTTTTTTAAAGACTCTTGGCTCTGTTTCTCCTTGCAGATCAGATTCATTCTTTTTTTTTTTTTTTTTTTTTTTTTTCTCTTTCCAGCCTGACTTCCTCTGCTCCCTGGGCCACACTGAGGACTGTGGGAGCTCCAGAGCTCAGTCCTGGACATGCAGTGTCTTTCTCTCAATCTGTCTCTGTGTTGACTGACAGAGGATATGGGATGGCCACGGATCGATGAGCAGGTTCTGTACTGCACAAGGGGCCTCTGAGCAAGGAGACACCTGTAGGTGAACCCCAGCCTCTTGTCTGCTTGTGAAGCCATGAGCCCAGGCTCAGAGCCACACTCACCCACAGTGAGGGTCATCCTCAAGTTCACACAAAGCTGTTGTGTGCATTAGCAGCACCCAGAATGAAACGTTTTCTGGACTCAGCCTCCAACTGCAGCCCCTTGATTTTCCTTCCAGGAACAGCTCTTTCCCAGTTCCTTGCAGCTCGGATGGGGTTGTCAATCAATATACCAAAGAATAAGGATGTGCTGGAGCTAGACTTGTCTTGGAATCTGAGTTGGGGGCCTACATGCCAGCAATGGTGCCCAGAGAGACAATTAAATCCTGCCTTCTGGATCTCTGAGGCTGCTCCTGTCCTGCTGAGGTCTGGGATGTTCTGAGTTTCCTTCAAATTCTTTGATCTCTCCTATCTCCTTCCAACAAATGCCTTTTTTTTTCCTTAATATAAAGCTGTATAAAGCTAAAGAACCCTAACTTATAACAACAACAATAAACACATATTGAGCATTCCCACATGCCAGCCATTGTTCAAAGCACTTTACACTCAAACTCATTGATTCCTCACAACAGCCCTATGACCTGGGTTCTATTGTAATCGTCCCTATTTCACAGAGGTGAAAACTGAGGCCCAGGCCGGGCTCGGTGGCTCATGCCTATAATCCTAGCACTCTGGGAGGCCAAGGCGGGCAGATTGCTCGAGGTCAGGAGTTTGAAACCAGCCTGAGCAAGAGCGAGACCCCGTCTCTACTATAAATAGAAACAAATTAATTGGCCAACTAATATGTATAGAAAAACTTAGCCGGGCATGGTGGCGCATGCCTGTAGTCCCAGCTACTCGGGAGGCTGGGGCAGCAGGATTGCTTGAGCCCAGGAGTCTGAGGTTGCTGTGAGCTAGGCTGACGCCATGGCACTCACTCTAGCCTGGGCAACAAAGCGAGACTCTGTCTCAAAAACAAACAAACAAACAAACAAAAAAACCCCTGAGGCCCAGAGAGGGGAAGTAACTTGTTTAGGATCACCCAGTTATTCAGGAGTGGAGCTGGGATTTGGACACAGACATCCTGGTTCCAGTTTGCACATTCACAGACATTCCCTTATTTTGCCCCAATTCCAAATTCTCAGGGAAGGGATTCCCCTTTGCCCAGAATGGAACAGATGTGCAAGCCTAGTCCAATAAATGGTGCAGGGCCTATTGTGCAAACAGGACTGCCAGAAACTCTTTGCTAAGGATGAGAGGGACCTTTAGTAATGTTTTCCAAGCATTTCCAGTGCCCCCTTTCTGGGCATGCAGTGGGCTGACATTGCCTGCCCCCCCTTCCCCCAAGTGAATATGGGGGCTCTAAGTCAGTGGCAGCACATTTAATTGCTCATATGAGACATTCAGCAGCATCCAGCAATGCTGGCCCCGGTGACTGAGTCACAGTAGGAGCAGAGCTTCCAGCACCTGGCAAGGACATGTAGCATGAGCAAGAAGTAATCATTGTTTTAGGTCCCCACACTGGGCTTCGGGGCTTGTTTGTTACTGCAGCATCTCCTGACCTATCCTGGCTGATACGGTTAAAGGAATCACCTTTGCAAGGTGCCCACCCTCGCTAGTCATGCCCAACGTCAACAGCTGTTTTGTGCTGGTATTGGTTCCTTATTGCCACTGTAACAAATTACTGAAAACATCATAGCTTAAACAAGTATAAATAAGCATTAAGTCTACTTATTGTTCTGGAGGTCAGAAGTCTGATGTGGGACTCACTGGGCTAAAATCAGGGTGGCTGCAGGGCCGTGTTCTTTGCAGGAGGCTGTAGAGAAGAAGATGTTTTCTTGCCTTTTCCAGTGCCCACGAGGTCGCCAGCATTCCTTGGCTCATGGTTCCTTCCATCCTCAAAGCCAGCAACGGCTGGCCAAGTCTGTCTCATCATCTCCTGTCCATTTTGCCTCCCTCTTCCTTCTTTGAAGAACCTTTAGGCTGGGCGCGGTGGCTCACACCTGTAATCCTAGCACTCTGGGAGACCAAGGCGGGCGGATTGCTCGAGGTCAGGAGTTCGAAACCAGCCTGAGCAAGAGTGAGACCCCCGTCTCTACTATAAATAGAAAGAAATTAGCTGGACAACTAAAAATATATAGAGAAAAAATCAGCCGGGCATGGTGGCGCATCCCTGTAGTGCCAGCTACTCAGGAGGCTAAGGCAGGAGGATCGCTTGAGCCCAGGAGTTTGAGGTTGCTGTGAGCTAGGCTGATGCCACGGCACTCACTCTAGCCTGGGCAACAAAGTGAGACTCTGTCTCAAAAAAAAAAAAAAAAAAAAGAACCTTTGCGATTACTTTGGGCTCACCAGATAATCCAGGGTAATAGTCCCATTTTAAAGCCACTTAGCATCCTTAATTCCTGCTGGCCATGGAACACATTCACAAGGCTCTGGGGATTCGGATGTGGACATCCTTTCTCTGGAGACAGAGTCTTGCTGTGTCACCACTGCAGCCCCACACATCAAATCCCCAACCAATTCCCCTTCCCGGCCACTACCAGTAGCATCCTTGGAGTTGAAAGGCATCCGGTAAAGGTCTCTGTTGGGGCTGGAAGAAAAGACAAATGGGGCCCCAACAACTCTGCCAGGGCGGGAAGGTTGGGCAACACCTCCCTGGGGGTGGCTTCCTATTTTTCATGCTTACGGGAACCTGCCACCTGGTCAGGGTGTCTGGGCCATGAGCACAGCATGGCCAGGTGGTTAAGCCCTCAGACAGCCCTGAGTTCCAATCCCAGCTCTGCCACTAGCTAGCCAGGATTGACTTGGGATGGGTTATCTGCTCCGTCCTCCGAGACATGGAGATGATCACTATAACACACAGTCTCCTGGGAATGTGGCTAGGGTAAAAATGCAAATGAATATGCAAATGTCACGCAAATTTGCCTAGTAGGCCTTACATAAATGTTTGCTCTTGCTTTTACTGTGTGCCCTCAATAGGAGTGATAGGTAGTCAACAGATCAGACATTTTCTAGACCAGGTGATCCCATCAGCTTTTACAAAGGTGAATAAAGAGAGAAAAACACTCACACCCAGCTTAGCTGTCCCCATTTAAAATTAAAATACCGTCTGGCTGTGGCATGGTGGCTCACCCTTGTAATCCTAGCACTCTGGGAGGCTGAGGCACGAGGATTGCTTGAGCTCAGGAGTTGGAGACCAGCCTGAGCAAGAGTGAGACCCTGTATCTACTAAAAACAGAAAAAATTAGCCAGGCGTGGTGGTGTGCACCTGTAGTCCCAGCTACTGGGGAGGCTGAGGTAGGAGGATCACTTGAGCCCAGGAGTTGGAGGCTGCAGTGAGCTATGATGGTGCCTCTGCACTCCAGCCCATGAGACACAGTGAGACTCTGTCTCCAAAAAAATAAATGAATAAAAATTAAATTAAAATATCATACGGGGCCGGAAGCGGTGGCTCACGCCTATAACCCTAGCACTCTGGGAGGCCGAGGCGGGCAGGTTGCTCAAGGTCAGGAGTTCGAAACCAGCCTGAGCAAGAGCGAGACCCCGTCTCTACTATAAATAGAAACAAATTAATTGGCCAACTAAACATATTTATATATAAAAAATTAGCTGGGCATGGTGGCGCATGCCTGTAGTCCCAGCTACTCGGGAGGCTGAGGCAGAAGGATTGCTTGAGCCCAGGAGTTTGAGGTTGCTGTGAGCTAGGCTGACGCCACGGCACTCACTCTAGCCCGGGCAACAAAAGTGAGACTCTGTCTCAAAAAAATAAATAAATAAATAAATAATAAAAAATAAAACTCCCCAGGGATTCTTGTGCTTGCTACACATGAAAGCTGTTCTCTCTTGTGGAGAACCTCGGCAGGGAAACGACAGCGCGAGTCTGAGATGTCCAGAGCATCTTGGCATCAGGCAGTTGGGGTGGGGGTGGGGGGGGCAATGCTTGCTCTCTTCTTTTCATGGGACACAGCTGCCTGGCATCCTTTTCTTTTTATTCTATTTCTTGTTCACATCAGGTATCCTCAGGAAAGAGCGGTGCTTTTCCCTCTGACGGCGGCCGGCCGGAGATGAAGCTGAGTCTGGGTCTGAATCAGCTCCCAGCCTGCCCACGTCGGGATCGAATGGGTGCTTCGAGCTTTCTGCAAGGGCAGCCTGTCCCCGGCACAGCTGGTCACAGCCCTGGGGAAAAGGCCACTGGGAAGCTCTATGACCTGCCTCCTGCCTAACGTGGCGAGGCGGCGACGGCCAGGCTAGAAGACGCCAGACGTCAAAGAGAAGTAGGGCAGAGGCAGGGAGGAGGGCACCTTCTGGGCATGCGCCCTGCTTTCCTGCAGGCGGCAGGTTTGTGTCACCTGCAGGCGGCAACCCGGGCTGAGCAGCTCCACCCCTGCAGTTTTTGCTTGGGAAACTTTCTCGTTCTTTGCCCTATCTTCTTCTGGGAAAATGCCGGGGGTCCTGGCCTCACCTGAGGTTGGGGCAGCATGGAGGTTAAGAGGGAGGACTCTGGAGCCAGGTTCAATGCCCAGCTCTGCCGTGTGATGTTAGGCAGGTTACTGAACCCCTCTTGCCTCATTTATTCCATCTGTAAAATGGGAATCACAGAGCCTGTGCCTCACCGGGTCAGACTGAGGACTGAATGGGTTAAAGTCAGGGGCCCAGAGCGCTCACTGGCTGTGGCATGGCAAGTGTGAAATTAGCATTTCTTGGTATCATTGTGGACACTACTGATCATAGTTAGTTTCCCAAGTGCTTCTTCTTCTTCTTCTTCTTTTTTTGAGACAGAGTCTCACTTTGTTGCCCAGGCTAGAGTGAGTGCCGTAGCGTCAGCCTAGCTCACAGCAACCTCAAACTCCTGGGCTCAAGTGATCCTCCTGCCTCAGCCTCCCGAGTAGCTGGGACTACAGGCATGCGCCACCATGCCCAGTTAATTTTTTCTCTATATATATTAGTCGACCAATGGATTTCTTGCTATTTTTAGTAGAGATGGAGTCTCGCTCTTGCTCAGGCTGGTTTCGAACTCCTGAGCTCAAACGATCTGCCCACCTCGGCCTCCCAGAGAGCTGGGATTACAGGCGTGAGCCACCACGCCCGGACTCAAGTGCTTCTAAGTTCTCTGAGCCCGGGCTGAAACGGTCAGGCCCATGGTATAATCTTTATAAAAACCCCCTGGTGTGGTCCCCTATTCCCCATAGCCCTGTACCCCAAGCACCACCCCCACAAACTGGGGACCAGCCCCCTCCCCTATGTCTCTCCCCAAACCCCTTTAGATGGGGAGGGGAGAGGAGGAGAGGCAAGGGGACCTGTCCCCTCCTCGGGCATCTGGCAGGGCCCTGCCCCCACGGGCTTCCTCCTTTCCTGCAGGTTCTCTCCCCAACAAATTTGTTAAAATCACACCTGAATAAACTACAAGTCTACTATGAAAAATAATAATAATCTTCATAAAAACCCAGTAGATCCCGGAACTAAGGGACGACGGTGGTGGTTGCACAACATCAGGAATGTACTTAAAGATGCTGAATTGCACACTTGAAAATGGTGAAAACAGACAATTTTGTGTTAGGTATTTTACCACAATTTCAAAAACCCAGCAGGGTGGCAGCTACAGAAAGCACCCCTGGCACACGTCAGAGACGCCACCGAGGCGCCCCCAGGCTGAGAGCGCGAGCAGCGGAGTCTGGACTCCAGCCCAGCGTGCCCGACACCCTCGTGAGCGCTGACACCCCCAGCGGCTGTTCCTCCTTCCGTTTTCACTGGCCACCTCTGAGCTGCACCCCTTCGACGTGCCAGGCCCTGCGTGAGAGGCTGGGGTTTCCGCAGACGGCCAGGGAGACGGTCGTCACACGCTCGCCCCGTTGGGACAGGTGCTGACGCGGAGAGTGCCCTAGAGGGACGGCAATGGGAAGTCTGAACAAGCCGAGGGAGTCGGGGACAAACTGTGAGACGAGAGGAGCCCCTGAAGCGAGGTGGGAAGGGCAGAGGGGGCCCTGTGCAAAGGCCCTGTGGCCCTCGTGGCTGGAGAGGGGAGGGTGGGGGAAGCGGAAGGTGCCAAGGATGGAGAGGAGGGCAGAGGCCAGGCCACCCCCAGGGGAAGCTTCGCCTTGGATGGCCGGGCCCGGTGGCTCACGCCTGTAATCCTAGCACTCTGGGAGGCTGAGGTGGGAGGATTGCTCGAGGTCAGGAGTTCAGAACCAGCCTGAGCAAGAGCGAGACCCTGTCTCTACTATAAATAGAAAGAAATTAATTGGCCAACTAATGTATTTAGAGAAAAAATTAGCCGGGCATGGTGGTGCATGCCTGTAGTCCCAGCTACTCGGGAGGCTGAGGCAGGAGGATCGCTTGAGCCCAGGAGTTTGAGGTTGCTGTGAGCTAGGCTGACGCCACAGCACTCACTCTAGCCTGGGCAACAAAGTGAGGCTCTGTCTCAAAAAAAAAAAAAAAAAAAAAAAAAAGAAGGCAGGGCATGACACAATGTCATTCGCCACCCCCGGCAGCAACGACAAGAGAGTCTCAGCAGTCCAGCCACTCCTGTGGAGTCCACAGCCCCCCAATCTCCCTCTACTTTCTTCCCCCACCCAGTTTTCTCCCCACAGCACCCAGACCTTCTTCGCCCTGTGTATGTCACTTCCCAGCTGCTCTCTCTCCCCTCCCTGGAACGAAAGCAGCTCTTCGAGGCCAAGAAGTTTTCTCTCCACGGCGCTCCCGACACCCAGAACAGAGACTCCCAACTGTAGAGCGGAGCCCTCACACGGCCTGCAGATGGGAAGGGAGCGAGCGCGGCAGGCGGGGACCGCGGTGCTGGGACGGGGGCTGCACGGGAATGGAGGCGCTCGCCCGCGGCTGGGAGCGGCACTGGGAGGGCTTCCGAAGACCCTCGCTTTGTGGGAGCCAGCAATGCTTTCCTTCCCCGGGGGAGAGGTGGCCCACGGCCCCCCGGATGTTGGAGCAGAAGGAGAATAGAAGCCTACTCCAATCTCCGCTCGGCATCCCAGCTTCTTGTTAAACCCAAGTCTGACCGTGTGGACCTGCCCTAGTGTCCCCAGCGCCGCAGAAGCCGCCAGACGCAGCTGTCCAGGTCGCCCGCCGAGCGCCCGGTGGCCAGTGCCCCTTTGGCTGTTCCCCACGGTCTCTGTCCATTCCCAAGGCTCAGCCTAAATGTCTGTCCTTACAGAAGTGTGGGAGAGAGGGAGACACAGAGGGGAGGGAGGGAGGGAGGAAACCGGAGAACCAGGAAGGGAGGCTCCTCCTCCTGGATTCCGGCGTTGTGTCACCTCTCTACAGAGTGTCCATATTAATAATAATTCGTTCAGATATTTATCTAATCTCCACCGCCACTGCTCGGCTGTCAGCTCCATGAAGACAGGCAGGGCAGCTTCTCCTTCGTTGTCATCAAAGTCAATTTGGGGCCGGGTGCGGTGGCTCACGCCTGTAATCCTAGTACTCTGGGAGGCCGAGGCAGGTGGATCCCTCAAGGTCAGGAGTTGGAAACCAGCCTGAGCAAGAGCGAGACTCTGTCTATACTATAAAAATAGAGAGAAATTAATTGGTCAACTAATACTAATAGAAAAAATTAGCCAGGCATGGTGGTGCATGCCTGTAGTCCCAGCTACTCGGGAGGCTGAGGCAGGAGGATCGCTTGAGCCCAGGAGTTTGAGGTTGCTGTGAGCTAGGCTGACGCCACGGCACTCACTCTAGCCTGGGCAACAAAGTGAGACTCTGTCTCAAAAAAAAAAAAAAAAAAAAAAAAAAAAAAACACACAATTTGGTTGGTGAATGAATCAATCTAAAGACAAGAAAGACATGAGTCAACGCTCTGGTCTCGGATCAGTCTGACTCCCACCCTCCAAGGACATAAGGACCAGGCAGAATTCACAGCTAACTGGTGGGGCGCACGCAGAGCGTTCACTGAGAGTCCTGGGGGTGATTTTGTCCACTCACTCATTCATCCATTCAATGTACACGTATTAAACCCCTTCTGTATACTACATTCCATGGTGGGCAGGGGAGTACCGAGATGGAGAACACAGTGGGGCAGATAGAAACCTCCCCTGGACCCCGAACCCCCTAATCTGCACAGAGGCCCTGCCTGGTCTTATCATAGAAAGCTGAATCCCATGTGGGTTAAAACACACCCACCTGTCCCATGCATGCCCAGGGTGTTTGTTTACTCACATCTCTTTAGACTCATTCATTCACGCACCAAGTTGTCTTTGAGCCCCAATTCTGTGGCAGGCCCCGAGGAGACTCTGAAGCAAGCAGAAGCTCTTCCGCCCTCATGGAGTTGACAGTGGAGTGGGGGAGGTGGAAGTTAAATAAACTTCTTGCCAAGTTATTAATGTTTTGATTATTATTATTATTTCAGGCATTTTGCGTAGAGGTGAATTGCCCTCCTCCTCAGTCCGTGGCACGATGACCTAGAAACACGGGGCTCCTTGCCTGACCCGTGCACTCAGGATAATACCATGTTTCCCCGAAAATAAGCCCTACCCATAAAACAAGCGCTAGCAGGATTTCTAAGCATCTGCGCAGTAGAAGCCCTACCCCAAAAATCAGCCCTAGTGACGGGCGTGGCTGCGCAGCGCGTCTGCACAGCCCGTGCTCGTCGTCGTGGAGGGGGAAAGAAAATGAGCAGCCCTTCTCATCTGCCCCGTGACAGCTCTATGGCTCCACATGAGAGACTGGGGCCAATGGTTCTAAAGGAAATAGAGTTGCAAGAAATTCAGGATGGAATTTGGGGTTTGGAGAGTGACGATGATGTTCCAGAAGAAGACAACTTAACTCTATTTGAATAAATGTAGATTGTTGTACCATACTTAAAAAAAAAAAAATCCCCTGAAAATAAGCCCTAGGGTGTCTTCTTGAGGAAAAATAAATATAAGACCCCGTCTTATTTTCGGGGAAACACGGTAGCAGCTAACACCTGGGGTCCCCGTTGCGTTTCTGCCCTTCATCCCATCATCAGAGTGACTGCAGGGAGGACCATCAGTGTCTCCAAGGTTCAGAACTCAAACTCTGAGGCACAGAAGGGGCCTCACCCTGAGAAGCACCGAGGTCCCCGTCACCTCCTGCGAGGCTGTGCCCGTCCAGTCTTGGGAAGAGCGCACTTGGCCGCTCTCTGCTGACCTCTGCCCACAGTGCTGGGCTGGCTGTCGCTCACCCGTGTGGCCACTCAGTTACTGTCCGTCTCCCCCACCTGAAGGCAACGTGAAAGGGACGCTTGTCCCTGAATCATCCCCTGCTGGGACATCACAGATGCAGACAAAAATAATCTGATTTAGGAAGAATCGAGTGAAATTGACTTGCATGAGCCCTTTAAAACTGTGCCATTCCTGGCAGCTCTCCCCGTTGCCGGAACGGTTGCTAGGCTCGCTCTGTCCACACCTGTGTTCCCACCTACCACATGCTGCTCAGTACATGTTTGCCCAGGGGATTAATGAACAAGTGAAATTATTTCACTGCCAAATTACATCCACATTGTTCTTTTTTTTTAAATTTTTTTTTTTAATTTTTTGAGACAGAGTCTCGCTTGTTGCCCAGGCTAGAGTGAGTGCCGTGGCGTCAGCCTAGCTCACAGCAACCTCAAACTCCTGGGCTCAAGCAATCCTACTGCCTCAGCCTCCCGAGTAGCTGGGACTACAGGCATGCGCCACCATGCCCGGCTAATTTTATATATATATTAGTTGGCCAATTAATTTCTTTCTATTTATAGTAGAGACGGGGTCTTGCTCTTGCTCAGGCTGGTTTCGAACTCCTGACCTCGAGCAATCCGCCCGCCTCTGCCTCCCAGAGTGCTAGGATTACAGGCATGAGCCACCGCGCCCGGCTTGTTCTTTTTTTTTTGAGACAGAGTCTCACTCTGTTGCCCAGGCTAGAGTGCCATGGTGTTAGTCTAGCTCACAGCAACCTCAAATTCCTGGGCTCAAGCAGTTCTACTGCCTCAGCCTCCCGAGTAGCTGGGACTACAAGCATGTGCCACCATGCCCGGCTAATTTTTTTTATATATATTAGTTGGCCAATTAATTTCTCAATTAATTTCTTTCTATTTATAGTAGAGATGGGGTCTCACTCTTGCTCAGGCTGGCTTCAAACTCCAGCCTGAGCAAAGGTTCTCAAAGAACACCCAAGCATGTCTTGTAAAAGTAAATAATATGAAAATTAAGTAAAAATAAATTTTTAAAAAGTATATATATATATATATATACACACACATATAGGCCAGGTGTGGTGGTTCACACCTGTAATCCTGGCACCCTGGGAAGCCAATGCACGAAGGAGGATGCCTTGAGCTCAGGAGTTCAAGACCAGCCTGAGCAAGACCCTATCTGTACCAAAAGAAAAAAATTAGTTGTTGGTGGCGTGCACTTGTAGTCCCAGCTACTCGGGAGGCTGAGGCAGGAGGATCACTTGAGCCCAGGAGTTTGAGGTTGCTGCAAGCTAGGCCGACGCCACTAGACACCAAACTGGGGGACAGAGGGAGACTGTCTCAAAAAATAAATAAACAGGCTGGGCGCGGTGGCTCACTCCTGTAATCCTAGCACTCTGGGAGGCCGAGGCAGGCAGATTGCTTGAGGTCAGGAGGTCGAAACCAGCCTGAGCAAGAGTGAGACCCTGTCTCTACTATAAATAGAAAGAAATTAATGGGTCAACTAATATACATAGAAAAAGTTAGCCGGGCATGGTGGCACATGCCTGTAGTCCCAGCTACTTGGGAGGCTGAGGCAGAGGATCGCTTGAGCCCAGGAGTTTGAGGTTGCTGTGAGCTAGGCTGATGCCACGGCACTCACTCTAGCCTAGGCAACAAAAGTGAGACTCTGTCTCAAAAAAAAATAAAATAAAATAAAAAATAAATAAATAAATAAACAGATTAATAAGAATAATAAATATCAAATGTATAAAAATATAAACAGGCCGGGCGCGGTGGCTCACGCCTGTAATCCTAGCTCTCTGGGAGGCCGAGGTGGGCGGATTGCTCGAGGTCAGGAGTTCGAAACCAGCCTGAGCAAGAGCGAGACCCGTCTCTACTATAAATAGAAAGAAACTAATTGGCCAACTAATATATATAGAAAAAATTAGCCGGGCATGGTGGCGCATGCCTGTAGTCCCAGCTACTTGGGAGGCTGAGACAGAAGGATCGCTTGAGCCCAGGAGTTTGAGGTTGCTGTGAGCTAGGCTGACGCCACGGCACTCACTCTAGCCTGGGCAACAAAGTGAGACTCTGTCTCAAAAAAAAAGAAAAAAAAAAATATATATATATAAACATATTTATATTTAGTATATATAAAATATTTTTAATATATATGATTTGTGTAAATACATAAAATATAAAAATATTTTCTATAAATACATAAAAATGGATAATAAATGTATAAAAATAACACATTTAAAATACAGTATAACGGTGATTTACATAGCATTTCATTAAATTAGGTATTACAAGTAATCTAGAGACGATTTATAGTATATGGAGGGCTGGGCGAGATGGCTCATGCCTGTAATCATAGCTCTCTGGGAGGCCAAGGAGAGAGGATCAAGGAGCTATGGTGGTTCAACACCAGCCTGAGCAACAGTGAGACTCCGTCTCTATTTAATATTTATTTATTTATTTATTTTTTAAGTGACTCCTCAGTTTATGTGCCTTAATATTTATTTTTAAAAAATAAAATAAAATACTCTCTGGGAGGCCGAGGCGGGCGGATCGCTCGAGGTCGGGAGTTCGAAACCAGCCTGAGCAAGAGTGAGACCCCGTCTCTACTATAAATAGAAAGAAACTAATTGGCCAACTAATATATATAGAAAAAATTAGCCGGGCATGGTGGCTCATGCCTGTAGTCCCAGCTACTTGGGAGGCTGAGGCAGGAGGATTGCTTGAGCCCAGGAGTTTGAGGTTGCTGTGAGCTAGGCTGACGCCACGGCACTCACTCTAGCCTAGGCAACAAAGCAAGACTCTGTCTCAAAAAAAAAAATAAAAAAAAAATAAAATAAAATAAAATAAAATAAAGTATACAGAGGATGTGCATATTGCATCATCTTACATAAGGGATTTGAGCATCCTCAGATTTTGGTATCTGAGGGGGTCCTGAAATGAATCCCCCTGATACGAGCAGATTGTATACATTTTGTCGGGTTTGGACATATACATATACCTTCGACACTACACCACAATGAAGGTCATAGACCAGAATGGGGAACCTTTCCATGTTGGAAGGCCACATTAATTTAGCTGTAATCAAATAAGACTACATTCAAGAAACTTCAATTAGATATACTTAAATATGTACATTATTTTGTAAAAATCTAGCTACTCTGTACTTAACCATTTCAAAAAATGAAGACTATTTGTTAATTTTAAAGTTAACTAATTTTTTTTTTTTTTTTTTTTGAGACAGAGTCTTGCTTTGCTGCCCAGGCTAGGGTGAGTGCCGTGGCGTCAGCCTAGCTCACAGCAACCTCAGACTCCTGGGCTCAAGCAATCCTCCTGCCTCAGCCTCCCGAGTAGCTGGGACTACAGGCATGCGCCACCATGTCCAGCTCATTTTTTCTCTATATATTAGTCGGCCAATTAATTTCTTTTTATTTATAATAGAGACGGGGTCTTGGTCTTGCTCAGGCTGGTTTTGGACTCCTGACCTCGAGCAATCCGCCTGCCTCAGCCTCCCAGAGTGCTAGGATTACAGGCGTGAGCCACCGAGATGGCCCTAACTAACCTTTTAATGACTTTGTTGTGTCTACTTTTTTTTTTTTTTTTTTTTTCGTAAACTGTCTTCCTTTATTTATATTTGCAATATGAAATAAAAGCTCGGCACGAGGCTGGGCGCGGTGGCTCACGCCTGTAATCCTAGCACTCTGGGAGGCCGAGGTGGGCGGATTGCTCAAGGTCAGGAGTTCAAAACCAGCCTGAGCGAGACCCCGTCTCTACCATAAAAATAGAAAGAAATTAATTGGCCAACTAATATATAATAAAATCAGCCGGGCATGGTGGCTCGTGCCTGTAGTCCCAGCTACTCGGGAGGCTGAGGCAGGAGGATTGCTTGAGCCCAGGAGTTTGAGGTTGCTGTGAGCTAGGCTGACGCCATGGCACTCACTCAGCCTAAAAAAAAAAAAAAAAAAAAAAAGCTCGGCACGAAGGCACACACACTCACGCCAGCCTGGGAGGAGGGAGCTGGGACAAGGCCACTTGGCCTTGGGGTGCAGGGGGATCCAGCCAAACCCCGATTCAGGGCCCCTGGGGATGTTGTTGTGAGGCCCCTGCTCCCCAGAGCTGGCCGGCCTGGGTGAAAGTTTTTGTGTCTACTTTTTGTGGGAAAGCATTTGAATATTTGGTTGCAGCATGGAGGTCCTCAGTTTCAGTTGATCCTCCAGATGGGCATCTTTTTTTTTTTTTTTTTGAGACAAAGTCTCACTCTCTTGCCCAGGCTAGAGTGCCTTGGCATCCGCCTAGCTCACAGCAACCTCAAACTCCTGGGCTCAAGCAATCCTCCTGCCTCAGCCTCCCGAGTAGCTGGGACTACAGGCATGTGCCACCATGCCCGGCTAATTTTTTCTATATATTTTTAGTTGGCCAATGAATTTCTTTCTGTTTTTAGTAGAGACGGGGGGGGGGGGGGGGGGGGGGGGGGCGGGGGGGGTGTCTCACTCTTGCTCAGGCTGATTTCAAACTCCTGACCTTGAATGATCCTCCTGCCTCGGCCTCCCAGAGTGCTAGGATTATAGGTGTGAGCCACTGCGCCCGGCCCAGATGGGCGTCGTTTGTGAACTTAAGGGCGTCTTGATTTGGGTGAGACAGGAAAGGGCTGATTCACAGCAATAAGTTGTTGAAAACTAAGAAAGCATTTTTCTGGCATGCTGCTGAAGGCTTGGGTATTCTACTGCATTTTCCTATATTGCAATTGGATCTTTCTTAGCATCAAACAATGACTATAAAATGTCATCTACTTAGAGCCCAATCAATTCCACCTGTAGTTCCTTTTTTTTTTTTTTAATGTATCTCCAAAGGATCCTTTATTGACGAGAGCAGGACCATGGCGTGTGTGTGTGTGTGTGTGTGTGTGTGTGTGTGTGTGTGTGTATATACACACACGCCATGGTATTTTTCTATATATATAAAAATATTAGAAGATCAGGCAGGCAGTCATCCTATTGCCCGCCCACCACACCCAGCACTGATTTCCTGCCCCTGGCAAATGGAAGGTGGATGATTGCCCCACCCAGGCCACAGGCTACACTTCCCTGGAAGACAGAGGGAGAAAGGGGCTTTACTGTAGCCACCTCCTGCCCATCAGAAATCAACAAGTATTTTCTCAAAGTAAAAAAAAAATACAGGCCGGGCGCGGTGGCTCACGCCCGTAATCCTAGCACTCTGGGAGGCCGAGGCTGGTGGATTGCTTGAGGTCAGGAGTTGGAAACCAGCCTGAGCAAAAGTGAGACCTAGTTTCTACTATAAATAGAAAGAAATTAATTGGCCAACTAAAAATATATAGAAAAAATGAGCCCTGCATGGTGGCGCATGCCTGTAGTCCCAGCTACTCGGGAGGCTGAGGCAGGAGGATTGCTTGAGCCCATGAGTTTGAGGTTGCTGTGAGCTAGGCTGACGCCACGGCACTCACTCTAGCCTGGGCAACAAAGTGAGACTCTTGTCTCAAAAAAATAAATAAATAAATATGAAAAACCAAAGGGAATTGGGTAGGGAGAGACGAGAGAAAAGGAACTGGAGTTTCTCAGGAAGAGTCGGTTGCACATGTGTCCCTGCCCATTAATGGGCTTGGGGTCTGGGGCACGAGGCTCACACAGTGAGTCTGCAGTGACACAGCTCCTTGTAGATCTGCCGAAGTTTGGGCATGTCCTGCTGGGTGAAGCTGAATGGCTGAGACAGGGCCAGGTGCTCGCAGTACATCTGGAAGTAACCTTTCCAGCCCTGGTGGGAATCCAGTCGGTCTTTCTTCACAGCCTCTGCCTGTAGATACTTGGTGATATGCTCAGGGCAGCGGCAGTTTAGGGTGCGCTGGGAGTCAAAATAGGTGATGGTGTCGCCTCACATCAACAGAGATGAAAGCGCACCTCCAGGTGGATGGGGATTAGCAGTAGCTTTTCTTTTTTTTTTTTTTTTTTTGAGACAGAGTCTCCCCTTGTTGCCCAGACTCACAGCAACCTCAAACTCCTGGGCTCAAGTAATCCTCCTGCCTCAGCCTCCCGAGTAGCTGGGACTACAGGCATGTGCCACCATGCCCAGCTAATTTTTTTCTATATATATTAGTTGGCCAATTAATTTCTTCGTATTTATAGTAGAGATGGGCCGGGCGTGGTGGCTCACACCTGTAATCCTAGCACTCTGGGAGGCCGAGGCGGGCGGATTGCTCAAGGTCAGGAGTTCAAAACCAGCCTGAGCGAGACCCTGTCTCTACCATAAAAATAGAAAGAAATTAATTGGCCAACTAATATATATATATATAATTAGCCGGGCATGGTGGCACATGCCTGTAGTCCCAGCTACTTGGGAGGCTGAGGCAGTAGGATTGCTTGAGCCCAGGAGTTTGAGGTTGCTGTGAGCTAGGCTGACGCCACGGCACTCACTCTAGCCTGGGCAACAAAGCGAGACTCTGTCTCAAAAAAAAAAAAAAAAAAAAAAAAAAAAAAAATATATATATATATATATATATATATATAGTAGAGACGGGGTCTCGCTCTTGCTCAGGCTGGTTTTGAACTCCTGACCTTGAGCGATCCACCTGCCTCGGCCTCTCAGAGAGCTAGCATTACAGGCGAGAGCCACCACACCCGGCCAGCAGTAGCTCCTTATTGAAAATGTCCACGTTTTTGGTCCACCTTTTCACCCCGTCATAACCCTTGGTACGGAGTTTATCATAGAAGAAACTATTGAAGAAATGCACCTTTTCAGGCACCGTGTCCATAACCAGGTCTCTCACCTGGTCATTGAGCCTGTTCTGTCCATACAAGGTCCCCAAGTCATCCATGGTCAGCACATGCCACTTATTGGCCACTCGAAAGCCCCTCACCATGGCATTGCCTGGCATGCGCCGGTAGGACTGGATCAGCTGCAGCACCAGGCCCTTCCTAGAAGGCGCAGAGAATGCCTGCTGGCAAACGCGCTCCAATTTCTCTGCTACCTCGTCAGTGCTGAGGGGATGAGGCTGCCATAAGTTCGAAGGGATTCATCTAAGATGCTCTGTACGCAGGTCACACGCTCCTGTCGCAGGGGGCTATGCCGGCCAGCTCTCTCCCCAGGCCGCTCTGCCTCTTCCGCAGTGCCCAAATCTGAGCCTTGAAAGAGCTCCTGGGCCACGTGATCCCCAATGCTGCATACATTGCTTATGAGGATGCTGGCATCAGGGCGTGCCAGGCTGCGCTCCCCTTCTGGCCCAGATGGTCCCCCAAAGCCATTGGGCAGTGTACACGAGAGGAGGCCCGAGTCAGGGTCCAGAGGAGATTTTGGAGACCACCTTAGTCCATCTTCCTCCACGGGGAGCCCAGAGGGCCCTGGTGGAGACCCTCTCACCCCATCCTCAGCCACGAGAGCACCTAGCAGACCCAGCCGGGGTGGAGGTGGTCCCCGGGGGCAGTCAAAACGCCAGCAGGGTGATAGCACCTGTGGCGTCGCACCCCGTTCCTGGGGTGAAAGATGGTTCTTGGGTGTGCAAGGCTCCGCCGCAGGGCCCGGTGGCGCCCCCAAAGCTTCCAGTGGAATGTCAGCGAGGTGCTTTTTGAGTACAACAGCATCTGGAAGGCTCTCATAGCTCGCTGTGAGTAGGATTTTCGATGAGTGGGGCAGGCAGGGGGAGGCCACTGGGAGGTTCCCAACTGACCTCATCTGGCGGCAGCCTCCAAGCTGCCACTTCCTCCTCCTCATCTTCATCCTCCTCCTCCTCCTCCTCCTCTTCCTCCTCTTCCTCCTCTTCACTAGCTGAGGGCATCAAAGAGGGTCGAGAGACAGGGAGGCGTCTGGCTGGCACTGTGGTCCCTGACCCAGGATCTGGCCCAAAGCCTCCACCTGACTTGAGTTAGGGTTTGAGGGATGGGGGCCAATGAAGACGCTCCCTCCTGGGGCTTGTGAAAGCTGGGGGGCTACACCAGGTCCAGCAGGCTCAGGGCCCAAGACCCAATCCCTTGTATAGTGTCTTTCATCTTCCAGTACCCGGGAGCGGGGAAGCCAGGCAGATGGCCCAAGGGTGGGTGTCTCCGGCCTCAAGCTTCCCGGCTCATCTCTCCCACGGCGATGGCGGCGGTCCTGCCACTCCTGTGGTCTTCAGGCACGGCTGAATCAATTTGGGATTCCAACGCATCGGGGCTGCCTGCCGCCCCAATGTGGCCGCCTCTTCTCTGCTTCAGCCTCCACCTCCACTCCCACCACCACCACCATCACCACCACCATCATCACCACCCCCGCCACCACCATCACCACCACCATCACCACCACCCCCGCCACCACCATCACCACCACCTCCACCAACCCACCTCCACCACCATCATCACCACCACCCCCACCACCACGACCATCATCACCACCACCTCCACCACCACCACCACCTCCACCTCCACCTCCACCACCTCCACCACCACCACCACCTCCACCTCCACCTCCACTACCACCACCATCACCACTTCCACCATCACCACCACCTCCACCTCCACCTCCACCACCACCATCACCACCATCACCACTTCCACCACCACCACCACCTCCACCACCACCACCATCACCACTTCCACCATCACCACCACCTCCACCTCCACCTCCACCACCACCACCACCACCATCACCACCACCCCCGCCACCACCATCACCACCACCTCCACCAACCCACCTCCACCACCATCATCACCACCACCCCCACCACCACGACCATCATCACCACCACCTCCACCACCACCACCACCACCTCCACCACCACCACCATCACCACTTCCACCATCACCACCACCTCCACCTCCACCTCCACCACCACCACCACCACCATCACCACTTCCACCATCACCACCACCTCCACCTCCACCTCCACCTCCACCACCACCACCATCACCACTTCCACCATCACCACCACCTCCACCTCCACCTCCACCACCACCACCACCCCCACCACCACCACTTCCACCAACACCACCACCTCCACCTCCACCACCTCCACTTCCACCTCCACCTCCACCTCCACCATCACCTCCACCACCACCACCTCCACCTCCACCTTCACCACCTCCACCTCCACCTCCACCACCACCACCACCACCACCACCATCACCCCCACCCCCACCACCACCACTTCCACCATCACCACCACCTCCACCTCCACCTCCACTACCACCATCACCACCACCACCAACCCCCCACCATCACCCCCACAACCACCGTCCCCACCACCCCCACCTCCACCACCACTACCTCCACCTCCACCACCTCCACCTCCACCCCCACCACCCCCACCCCCACCACCTCCACCACCACCACCTCCACCCCCACCCCCACCACCTCCACCCCCACCACCTCCACCCCCCACCACCTCCACCCCCACCACCACCATCTCCACCCCCACCACCTCCACCCCCACCCCCTCCACCCCCACCACCTCCACCCCCCACCACCTCCACCCCCACCACCACCATCTCCACCCCCACCACCTCCACCCCCACCCCCACCACCTCCACCACCACCACCACCTCCACCACCACCACCACCACCTCCACCACCACCACCACCACCACCACCACCATCCCCACCACCACCTCCACCACCACCACCATCACCACCACCGCCACGACCACCATCCCCACCACCACCTCCACCACCACCACCTCCATCACCACGACCACCACAATCACCTCCACCACCCCCACCCCCACTGCCTCCACCTCCACCACCACCACCACCACCACCTCCACCTCCTCCCTCTACTCCTTCCTCTTCTCTCCCTCCTGCCCCTCCTCCTCCCCCTCCTCCCCCACTCCTCCCACTCCTTCTCCCCCTCACCCTCCTCCTCCTCCGTTTTTTCCTCCCACTAGCCCAAGGCCCACCAGCGGTGGTTGCACTTGTAGTTTTTAGGTGCCTTGGTGATATCAACTAGGTGAGGCTGAAATGCTAGTTTGCGTGTGATGTCATGATTCTCACAGTCAGGGAGCCTTTCATGTGTTCTCCAATCAATACATCTATAACAGCTGTGTGTTCTTCAGATGATCCGCATACAGCATCCTGCTTATCAGTGACCTTTGCTAACTGGGGAAAATGTTCATCCAAAATTTCCTTTTGAAGAAGAAGTATTTTGAGAAAAAAAAAAGCTTTTCTCAAAATGCTTGGATTTTTTTTTTTTGCCACATATCATATATAGACTTAGTTTTACCTTGCAAAGAAATATTCGAGTGGTTTTGATTTGACATGATATCGCACAGAAATGCTGCATTCCTATAGAAATCTTCTTTAGATCATTCACATTGCTGATTCTTTTCTTCATAAAATTTAACTATCTGTTCTTGCGGAGATAAAATTTTGGCTAACACCTGTCCCTGAGATAGCCAGCACACTTTAGAAAGATATGGCAAATCCACACTGAATACCTCATCATTCAACTTTAGCATGTTATGAAACAGAAGATGCTGTGTCGCATTTGCAAAAATATCGTTAACAATACTTATAACTTCTTTGCAAAGTGTCACTTAAAATAGCAGCTTCAGCACACAGATTTTGCTGATGCAAGATATAATGAGAAGAAATGAGAATATCTGGATCTGTTAATACGTTTTTTTTTATTTGTGCCATAAACCCCTCATGTTTTCCTGTCATGGAAGGTGCACCATCTGTACATACACTCACTAAATTTACCAAATTCAGTCCAACCTCATGACTTTATCGTGAAAGTTGTTGAAGATATGTATTCCGCCTGTTCTGTTTGCAAGAGTGCCCAAAGCCAGTAACTAACTCTTCGTAGCAAAGAAAACCTTCTGTTATGACCTGAATGGAGTATAAAACCTGCGCTGGGTCAGTAGTGTTAGTTGGTTCAACCAAAGCAATTCAATAATACAGGGTGACCTAAAAGTCACCATACATAGGGAAAATTGGGAAATTGTAGTTAAATGTACCTTTATTTACAAAATATTCATTGCAGAATGTTTCCTTTGTAGTCTCCATGCACTTATGACTGTATTCTCAGCACTTCAGGAGGCAGAAGCAGGAGGATTGCTTGAGGCCAGGAGTTCGAGACTGGCCCGGGCCCAAGAGTTTGAGGTCACAGTGAGCTATGATGATGCCACCGTACTCTAGCCTGGACTGGTCTTGAACTGCTGGCCTCAAGCAATCCTCCCACTTCGGCCTCCTGAGTAGCTGGGACTATAGGCAAGGCCTGGAAAATTATATTTCTTTTAACCATACAAAGACCTTGGGCTGTAATATAAACAATGAAATAACGTGTTAAAGCTGATGAGGGGCGGGGCGCGGTGGCTCACGCCTGTAATCCTAGCTCTCTGGGAGGCCCAGGCGGGCGGATTGCCTGAGGTCAGAGTTCGAAACCAGCCTGAGCAAGAGCGAGACCCATCTCTACTATAAAAATAGAAAGAAACTAATTGGCCAACTAATATATATAGAAAAAATTAGCCGGGCATGGTGGCGCATGCCTGTAGTCCCAGCTACTCGGGAGGCTGAGGCAGCAGGATCGCTTGAGCCCAGGAGTTTGAGGTTGCTGTGAGCTAGGCTGACACCACGGCACTCACTCTAGCCTAGGCAACAAAGCAAGACTCTGTCTCAAAAAAAAAAAAAAAAAAAAAGCTGATGAGGAGGCGGGCGTGGTGGCTCACGCCTGTAATCCTAGTACTCTGGGAGGCTGAGGCGGGCGGATTGCTCGAGGTCAGGAGTTCAAAACCAGCCTGAGCAAGAGCGAGACCCCCGTCTCTACTATAAATAGAAAGAAATTAATTGGCCAACTAATATATAGAGAAAAAAATTAGCCGGGCGTGGTGGTGCATGCCTGTAGTCCCAGCTACTCTGGAGGCTGAGGCAGGAGAATCGCTTGAGCCCAGGAGATTGAGGTTGCTGGCAGAAGCAAACACTGGGTCCTGCGAAGGGTTAAATATTCAGGGAAAGAATGGGGGAGACAACATGCATATTTAAATGGGAGACACTTATTCCGACAGTTGCTAAATGTATCTATTTATTTATGAATCTAAACAATTTTTTTTTCTTAGACAAGGTCTTACTTCGTTGCCTGGGCTAGAGTGCAGTGGCATCATCATAGCTCACTGTGACCTCAAACGATCCTCCTGCCTCGGCCTCCCGAGTAGATGGGAGTACAGGTCTGCACCACCACACCTGGCTAATTCTTCTATTTTTTGTAGAGATGGGGTGGGGGGGGGGTGGTCTCCCTCTTGCTCAGGATGATCTCAAACTCCTGGCCTCACCTGTTACTCCCGACTCAGCCTCCCAGAATGCTGGGATTACAAGCACGAGCCACAGTCCCTGGCCTTATTATGTATTTATTTGTTTATTTACTTATCAAAGTGTCATAGCGGATAGTGAAAGTCTTTACGTGAGGCACTCTTACACTGCGCTTGGAAAAAAAAAGTGGAGGCTTCAAAATTACTTAGGGGTAGCCAGTTCTTTTGTTCTTGGACCACACTGCCTTAAATAAACCTTTTAAGTTATGCAAATAGAGTAAGGATTCCAGATCCAGCCTTTACAACCCCTGGGTGGGGATGGGTGGGGAGGTGAGAGGCAGAGTACAAAAGCTGAAGGTTGGGAAGGCGTGGACCACTTTGCGTTCCCGTCGTTGCCGCTAAGTTCCCCGTGAGCAGACTGAGGAAGCTCCCGGAGGCTCGGGGCAACTTGGTTTTGTGGGACTCTCCATGCCGCCCGCGAAGCGCCGTCGGAGATCCGTTGGGGTTAAGCCCCGCCAGAGGTGCAAACTTGTGACTCTCCCCAAGATCCTGAGGGAGCTTCCCGACGATGAGCCCAGTACCAGCATGCAATCCTTGTTCCTACTGGGGGACTTTAGCTGGAGGAACCGCAGCAAAAGAAAAGGTATTTTTTTTTTTTTTAACAATTGCATTTTCCAACTTTATTGCTGGTTCGTAAGAAAGCTATTGATGTAGCTCATGGATGTAGATGTCCCACTTCGGGGAGAACGTGCCGGTACTTCTGGTGGCTCCTTCTCTAGAGGGTTTTAGGTGTGCAAGTGTGTCCTTCGAAAAGGAGTGTCTAGCCTCTTCCTTTGCAATTGAGCCTAGGTTTCGTTTTCTTGCCTTTCGCCGTGTTCCCTGAAAGTAGATTGGTTTGATGGAAATGGAGTCCAGCTTTTTTTTTTTTTTTTTGAGCACCTAGTGGAAGGATGGATGTGGGAACAGAGGCTAGAGGCAGGGTGGAGAGCAAAGTCTGAGATGTGGTCTGGCCCTGCAAGAATAATGACTAAATGACTTCTACATAGAACTGAGGCTCCAAGATGGGCACAAATGCCAAAGTCAAGTAGGGTCATAATCACCCTTGAAAATCCTTTAAATCACTTTTAATCATAGCGATCCCGGTCTCTTTCCAGGTTGGTACAGATTGCTTTATTGAGTACTGCTGAACTGCTTAGCAATTTCATGCCCCCCACCAAATAAATATCTTTTCAGTCCAGGAATCACAGCACTTCAGAGTTTAAATCCTGTAAAATTAACATTAAAATACTGAGCATTTGTTCTAGCTCCACAAACTTGCAAGTTGCTTTTCCTCCCATGTTTTCTTTTCTTTTTTTTTTTTTTAGTTTTTTAATTTAATATTTTAAAATTTTTTTGGTTTTTTTTTTTTAATTTTTCAATTTATTATTTATTTTAAACATACACAGATGTGACCAGGTGAGTCCTCCCATGATTTCATTTGACTTTCACACACTTAATTCTCTTTTGCACTCGACTTTCTGGACTTCAGGCTCCCAGCTCTCACTTTTGTGCCTGGTGTTCCTGGAGCACAATATGCTCTTCCTAAACCCCTCTGGGCGGGCAGAGGCTCTGCGTGCCTGGGGGTAGGGGGCTGCAGTGGAAGTGTTGAAGAGGGGGCAGGCTGTACCCCATAGGAGGGGGGAGCTACCAACCCCAGGCTACTTCTCGAAGCCGCCTTAGGAGGCTCCTGGCACCTGAAACTTACAAACGAATCTGTCTCTGTCTCTTCCTTCAGGCAGTATTTTAGTCTGTGGCCCAGTCCCATCAGATTCTCCCCGCAAGGAGATAAGGGCAGTTCCTACTTGTGGAGGCTCCATTCCAATGGGAGAGGCAGATTCCTTTTTCCTTTGTGTTCTCCCCCTTTGGGCGGGCACCATCCAATTTTTATTTAAATGTTTTCTTTCTCAATTTTGTTTATTTAGAAACGGGGTCACTACTTCACCCAGGCTGGAATGCTGTGGCTTATTGACAGGCATGATCATGGTGCAATGCAGCCTCCAACTCCTGGGCTCAAGCAAACCTCCTGCCTCAGCCTCCCGAATAGCTGTCACGCAGGCCTGGCCCAGACTTTTTTTTTTTTTTTTTTACCAACATCTTTAAAAAAAATTTCAATTCACAATATATTTTTTGAGCACCTATGTGTTCTGGGCACGGGGTACCCAGAGTGAAAGAGGCAAACAGGGGCCCTGCCTCGTTCAAGAAACTCACATCTAGTGGGAGAAAGGCAATAAACACATAACACATCTTAACTCAGTCATGCTTTTAATCAAAGTCACATGAGGACAGCCACCAACGGCAACAAGCCCTGCGAAGGAGAGGCATAAAGCACAGGGACGAGGCCGGGCGAGGTGTAATCCTAGCACTTTGGGAGGCTAAGGTGGGCAGATTGCTCAAGGTCGGGAGTTCAAAACCAGCCTGAGCAAGAGCGAGACCCTGTCTCTACTATAAATAGAAAGAAAGTAATTGGCCAACTAATACATATAGAAAAAATTAGCCAGGCATGGTGGCGCATGCCTGTAGTCCCAGCTACTCGGGAGGCTGAGGCAGGAGGATCGCTTGAGCCCAGGAGTTTGAGGTTGCTGTGAGCTAGGCTGATGCCACGGCACTCACTCTATCCTGGGCTACAGAGTGAGACTCCGTCCTCCCCCCAAAAAATCACAGGATGGGGTGTGACTAGAGCACCCCCAGAAAGTGACTGGAGGCACCTGGGGCAAGACTGTGGGTGGGGGCAGGAGGCTCTGGACACCTTGGAAAGGCCCCCAGGCCAGCAATTCCTGGTGGGGCAGAGACGGGGCAGGGCGGGGCTGACCCAGCCCCTGCAGATGTGGATGGGCCTTAAGAAAGGGAGTGACTGATCCAATGACATTTTGAAAGGATGACAAATGGCTTAAAGGTGGAGACCACCTAGGTAGCTCTGGGAGTGCCTTTAGATCACAGTTGCTTTTGGCGGGTGGAGAGAAAAAGACAGCTAATGACAAAGGCTAGAGGGGAAGAAGGAATCGTGCTCTGAACTTGAGTGGGGAGAGAGGGACAGAGGCGGTGGGCCTGTGAAGGAGGTTTTAGGAGACAGAACAGAAGTGGATTTGAATGCCGGGCGCAGTGGCTCACGCCTGTCATCCTAGCACTCTGGGAGGCCGAGGCGGGCGTATCGCTCGAGGTCAGGAGTTCGAAACCAGCCTGAGCAAGAACGAGACCCCATCTCTACTATAAATAGAAAGAAATTAATTGGCCAACTAATATATATAGAAAAAATTAGCCGGGCATGGTGGTACATGCCTGTAGTCCCAGCTACTCAGGAGGCTGAGGCAGTAGGATCGCTTGAGCCCACAAGTTTGAGGTTGCTGTGAGCTAGGCTGACGCCACGGCACTCACTCTAGCCTGGGCAACAAAGTGAGACTCTGTCTCAAAAAAAATAAAAAGTGGATTTGAGGAGTGGTTTGCCACCCTGTAGCCCTTGGAAAAGCGAAGGCTCTTGATGTCCAGAGAAATTGCACTTTATGTCCATATGCTCTAGGTTCTGGGGTGGGGTGTGGGGGGCCCTGACTCCTGAAGACCATAGACCATCCGTGGTTATGCTTTCCTGCCCCTAAAACCAGCCTCACTCATAACCTTGAGCCCTGAGTGTAATACTGCCCGGCCAGGAAGACTGGTGTAGGGTGGGATCCAAGGATGAAATAGCTACAGTGTCACCAATACCTCACCGGCCAGACACGGGGCTGGGCACTAAAATGGATCTGCTAGGAGAACCTTCTGGGAAGATGGAAATATTATCCACACTGTGCAGTTTCAATATTTCATGTACGATTCTTGGGTTTTCAATATATTCACAGAGGTGTGCAACCTTTAGATAGTGCAACCACCGTCTATTTCCAGAATAGTTTCAACATCCCGAAAAGAAGCCCCATACTCTTTAGCAGTCACTCCCCATGCCCTCCTTCCCCAGCCCCTGGCAGCCATGAATCTACTTTCTGTCTGAATGGATTTGCCTGTTCTGGACATTTCATATAAATGGAATCATACCATACACGATCCTTTGTGTCTACCTCCTCAGCAAAGTGCTTTCAAGGTTCATCCACGCGGTAGCATGAATCGGTGCTCCGTCCTTTTCTATAGGATTCTATTTTATGTATGGATAGACCACATTTTCTGCATCAGTCACTTGCTAGGTATTTGTGTTGCTTACATTTTTTTGACTATATCATCAATAATGCTGCTGTGAACATTTGTTTTTGTTTTGTTTTGTTTTTTGAGACAGTCTCCGCTTTGTTGCCCAGGCTAGAGTGAGTGCCGTGGCGTCAGCCTAGCTCACAGCAACCTCAGACTCCTGGGCTCAAGCAATCCTCCTGCCTCAGCCTCCCATGTAACTGGGACTTCAGGCATGCGCCACTATGCCCGGCTAATTTTTTCTATATGTATTAGTTGTCCAATTAATTTCTTTCTATTTTTAGTAGAGACGGGCTTTTGCTCAGGCTGGTTTTGAACTCCTGACCTCAAGCAATCCACCCACCTGGGCCTCCTAGAGTGCTAGGATTACAGGCGTGAGCCACCGCGCCCGGCCGTGCTGTGAACATTTGTGTACAAGTTTTTGTATGGGCGCAGTATGTTTGCAGCTCTCTTGAGTAGACACCTAGGAGTGGAACTGCTAGGTCCCATGGTAACCTTTCAGCTTTTGGGGGAGCTGCCTTTCACTTTTTATATTGTGGCAACAAAAAAAAACATAAAAATGACAGGTGTGGCTCAAGTTCAAATTTTATTGTGCAGCACTGGTCCAGAATGTCTATTTTGGGTCTAGTCATGGTGGTGAAAAAAGGGCTGGAAAGAATTAAACACGGGAGGCCGTGATGGGGAACCGAAGGCAGTCCTGGGCTGGTAGTTTACATTTTACTTTGTGTCCCTTCACCCTCATGGATAACTGCCAAAGCTGGTTATCTGGTCTCCTTGCCTCCAGGGCCAAATCTCCAACTACCAGCTGAAGAGATAATTTTTAAAGTGTAAATCTGGGCAGGGTGGCTCCCGCTTGTAATCCTAGCGCTTTGGGAGGCTGAGAAAGGAGTATTGCTTGAGGCCAGGAGTTCAAGGTTGCAGTGAGCTATGATGACACCACTGCACTCTAGCCTGGGTGACAGAGCCAAATTTGATCATGCTATTTCCTGTTCAAAGCCCTCCAATGACTTTGCGTTGCAATTACATCAAGTGCATTCTTTCCCATGACATGGCACTCATTTGGTTATGGTGAAATTTGTTGAATAAATAATGGAAAATATTTTCACGTGTCTTGTTACAAGTGTGTGTGTGTGTACAGTCATCTCTTGGTATCCAACGGGGTGATTCCAGGACCCCTCCCCCACAACACTAAAATCCACAGATGCTCAAGTAGCTTATTAATAAAATAGTGTATAATAACTAATACAATGTAAATGCTGTGTAAATACTTGTTATACTGTGTTGTTTAGGGGGATAATGACAAGGAGAAAAGTCTGCACATGTTTAGTGCAGGTAGAACCATCCTTTTTAGTCCAAGTGTTTTTGGTCCGTGGCTAGTTGAATCCATGGATGCAGAGCCCGTGGATACGGAGGGCCGACTGTGCGTGTATATATGTATATGTCTCTATGTATCTACATTTAGAGACCTTTCAAATTAAAAGGTAAAACAGGCTGGGGGCGCAGTGGCTCACGCCTGTAATCCTAGCTCTCTGGGAGGCGGAGGTGGGCGGATTGCTCGAGGTCAGGAGTTCAAAACCAGCCTGAGCAGGAGCGAGACCCCGTCTCTACTATAAATAGAAAGAAATTAATTGGCCAACTAATATATTTAGAAGAAATTGGCCGATTGGCCGGGCATGGTGGCGCATGCCTGTAGTCCCAGTTACTTGGGAGGCTGAGGCAGGAGGATCACTTGAGCCCAGGAGTTTGAGGTTGCTGTGAGCTAGGCTGACGCCATGGCACTCACTCTAGCCTGGGCAACAAAGCGAGACTCTGTCTCAAAAAGCAAAAACAAAAAAAAAACAAAACCAAAAAAATATAAAAGCCAATCTTGATTTCAAGGCTGTACACAAACAGGAAGTAGACCAGACAAATGTGGCTCATGAGCTGTCATTTGCCAACCATTGCTTTTCCTTTGCTTTTTTTCCTTAAGACAGGATCTCACTCCTTTGCTCACACTGGAGTGTAGTGGCGCAATCACAGTTCACTGCAACCTCCAATTCCCAGCTCAAGTGATCCTCCTCAGTAGCTGGGTCTAGCTAATTTTTGTATTTTTTGTAGAGATGGGATCTTGCTATGTTGCGCAGGCTGGTCTGGAATTCCTAGCCTCAAGGGATCCTCCTGCCTTGGCCTCCCAAAGTGCTGGGATTATAGGCGTGAGCCATCATGCCTGGCCTCATGGAGGTCTTTAAGGATTTCAGGCCGGGCATGGTGGCTCAGGGGCCTGTAATCCTAGCACTCTAGGAGGCGGAGGCGGGTGGATTGCTCAAGGTCAGGAGTTCAAAACCAGCCTGAGCAAGAGCGAGACCCGTCTCTACTATAAATAGAAAGAAATTAATTGGCCAACTAATATACATAGAAAAAATTAGCCGGGCATGGTGGTGCATGCCTGTAGTCCCAGCTACTCGGGAGGCTGAGGCAGCAGGATTGCTTAAGCCCAGGAGTTTGAGGTTGCTGTGAGCTAGGCTGACGCCACGGCACTCACTCTAGCCTGGGCAACAAAGCAAGACGCTGTCTCAAAAAAAAAAAGAAAGGATTTCACCCTAGACCAGATACTTTTAAAAAGGAATACCATGTTCATTTGAGAGGAGGTAAACGCAATGCTTTCCTTGCCCAACTGGGACCTGTCTGTCATTGCTATCCAATTTTAACTCAGAGAGGATGAGACTTTTCTCATGTCCAGGATAGTGGCAGGGAGGCCAAGCCCCCGGAGGCTGGGATGGGGGCCCCAGACTTAACTTAGAGTCCCAGTCCTGTCACTTCTTTGCTGTGTGACTCTGGACAAGTTGCTCAACATTTCCATAAAAGAAAAGACCATATAGGATCTTCATTTTCAGTGAAGATTTGAATCAAAGCAATAAAAAAATGGGCAAAAGTTTCACTTTTTTTTTTTGTCTTATAGTGAAATAATGCAAATTTCTTACATCCCGACGTTAATTTAATAAAGATCCTGTAAACTCAAGGTGGGCAGGGCTCGGCTCGGTGGCCTGCAGTCCCCTGTGTCTAGACCATCATCACTCCACCTGATCTGGGAAACAGAAATACCCACCCTCCATTGTCAAGATTAGTCTTGAATGATTAGCTTGAAACATTGCCAAGTCTTCAGGAACACAACTGGTGTGAAACGTGGACTTAATATAAGAAAAGTGGCTGGCACAGAGTGGACCAGGGGAAACAATGGCTATTTGTATTAATTCAGTGGCAGAGTATTAATTTGGGGCTTTCCTGGAATGTGGGTTTTGAAACATTGACAGCCCCGCCTGGATGAAGGCAACCTGGTGTGACTCATTAAGAGCTCTGGTGGGAAGATAAAACCACTTAAAAAAAAATTTTTTTTTAAATAACAGCTTTTGGGTTTGGCCAATGGGAAGCTAAAACCGAAAAGAAAAAATAGATTAAAAAAAAATAAAACAAAAGAAAACAGCTTTATATAAATATAATTCACCTATTTTAAATGTGCAATTCAATGGTTTTTAGTATATTCAGAGAATTGTAAAACTATCACCACAGTCAATTAGAGGATGTTGTCATTTCTCCCTCAAATTCCATACACATTAATAGTACTTACTTCCTATTCTCGCCCCAACCCCCAACCCCACCCACCACCACCCCCCTGCCTAAAATCTCTGGCAACTACCAGTCTATTTTCTTTCTTTCTTTTTTTGAGACAGAGTCTCACTCAGTTGCCCTGGCTAGAGTGCCGTGGTGTCAGCCTAGCTCACAGCAACCTTAATCTGGGCTCAAGTGATCCTCCTGCCTCAGCCTTCCAAGTAGCTGGGACTACAGGCATGCGCCACCATGCCCGGCTAAGTTTTTCTATATATATTTTTAGTTGGCCAATTAATTTCTAATTTTAGTAGAGACGGGGTCTCGCTCAGGGTGGTTTCGAACTCCTGACCTTGAGCGATCCTCTGGCCTTAGCCTCCTAGAGTGCTAGGATTACAGGCGTAACCCTGTAATTACAGGTGTGAGCCACCGTGCCTGGCCTGGTCTATTTTCTCTCTATGGATTTGTCTATTCTGGACATTTCATATAAATGGAATCATTATATTTGTCATTTTGTGTTTGGCTTCTCTGTCACTTAGCACAATGTTTTCAAGGTACATCCATGTTACAGTATGAATCAGAACGTCATTCCTTCTTATAGGTGAATAATAAATATTCCGTTGTTTGGGTTTTTTTCTCTTGAGACAGACTCACTCTGTCACCCTGGGTAGAGTGCAGTGGTGTCATCTCATTGCAACCCCAATCTCCTTTTTTTTTTTTTTTAAAGATAGGTGGTGAGAAACAATCTCCTGGATTCAAGCAATCCTTGTGCCTCAGCCTCCCTAGTAGCTGGGACTACATGTGCACAGGTGCATGCCATGATGCCCACCTAATTTTTTTTCTATTTTTAGTAGAGATGGGGTCCCACTCTTGCTTAGGCTGGACTCAAACTGCTGAGCTCAAGTGGTCCTAGCCACCTTGCCCTGCCTGGATGGACCATTTCCACTTATCAATTTATCTACTGATGGACATTTGAGTTGTTTCCAGAGTTGACATCTTGGTGCCGCCTCTTGCAGGACCAGTTCTTGAATCAGTTACCTCTTGGTGCATTAGCATCTTCATCTGTAAGATGGGAGTAATAATAGCATGTCTCTCACAGGCAGCCTGGCCCCAGCCCATACAGTGCCTTTTTGCAAGTTAGAGACACACACCTGTCTGGGCAAATGCCTGTCTCATCCCATGACAGGGTAAGCAGGTGACACCTTTGGTGCCAAAAGCAAGCTTGGTTAAGGGTAGTTCTTGGGCTGGATTTGAGCTCTGGTCCTTTTAAAAAAATGTATAGTTTTTTTTTTTTTGAGACAGAGTCTCACTTTGTTGCCCAGGCTAGAGTGAGTGCCGTGGCGTCAGCCTAGCTCATAGCAACCTCAAACTCCTGGGCTCAAGCAATCCTCCTGCCTCAGCCTCCCAAGTAGCTAGGACTACAGGCATGCACCACCATGCCCAGCTAGTTTTTTCTATATATTTTTAGTTGGCCAATTAATTTCTTTCTATTTATAGTAGAGACGAAGTCTTGCTCTTGCTCAGGCTGGTTTCAAACTCCTGACCTTGAGTGATCCTCCCGCCTCAGCCTCCCAGAGTGCTAGGATTACAGGCGTGAGCCAGCATGGCCGGCCAAGAATGTACAGTCTTTAATTTTAGTTTTATATATAGTTCCCATTCAAAATGCCATTTTCCAGAGTTCCACCTTTTGGCTATTGTGAATAGCGCTGCTATGAACATAGGCACATAACATATGTTTTTGTTTGAGTAACCTTTCAATTCTTTCGGGTATATACTTGGGAATGGAAATGCTGGGTCACTCCTTTGTTTAACTTATATTGTTACTGCAAGTGTTACAGCGGGTGGCTCCAAGGACAAACCCAGTGGCACAGGGAGAGTCAAAGAATCAAAGTTTGTTCCCCGAGCGGGCTCTGAGGGGCCTGGCCATCAAATTCTGAGCCCCGTCTACCCCAATTTTTTTCAACTTATATTAAGCTGGGGTGGTCCGAGGGCTGGGGTATCAGGTGTGGGTTAGTTGTTGTGTCAGGTGATAGGTTGAGTGTTATGCTGATGCACTAGGTAACAGGTTATATTATTATGCTGATGCAGGTCTCCCATGAGGGGTGGGGTCTCTGGGTGGCTGATGCACCAAGGAATAGATGTGGGTGTCCCTTATCATTCCCTCCTTTGAGGCCCTTATGTGTCTACTATGGGGCATCATTTCCTAGTGGGCGATAGCCCCGTAAGGCCATTACGTGAGCTGTTGCTCTCCGGGTTACGGTTGTCGCTGGGAATCTTATGCTCGCGTTCACTACGCAGGGGCCTATAGTGACAAGGAGGAGAAAAGTTATCAGCGGCCAGCCAGTGGTAGTAGCCATAAAGTCCATTGCCCTAAGTCAAAGCCCCAGCTTTGTTCTAATTCCTTGTTTCTCTTCTGCATTTTTTCTCTTAGCTCCCTGACTTTTGTGGTTACTATTCCCGTCTGGTGTATACTGCAGCAGCACTCTCCCACTAGGAATACACACACAGGTCCCCCCTTTTCAGCAGTGAGTAGGTCTAAGGCCCGTCTGTTCTGGAAGGTGACTGCTGCTAGTGAGTTCAGTTGACTCTGGAGGGACAGTAGGGAATGTGTCTTCATTTAGTTCTTGGGATAACTCATGGTAGATGCTCAGGGATGTTTCTAGGCCACTGCTGTTCACGCCTGCTGCTGTCCCAGCAGCAATTCCTCCCCTTATGAGGATCGATGCTAGCAAGACCGTCTTTTCCAGGTGTTTGGGTGCGGGCTCAGTGCAGCTTCCAGTTGCTGGGTTTCAAAGACAGAAACATCTGGGGTGAGGAAGACCTGGGTGCATGCAGGTCCCGGTCCAGTTTCCTGGGAGGCAGGGGTAGTCAATGTCTCCACAAAGAAAGAATATGCCATCCCGGGGCAGGTGGCAGTGGCACTGCCTGGTAAGGTTTGGTTATTTGTGCAGAGTTTACCCAGTATGAATCCCAGTATTTCATTCTCTCCCGCAGTAGTAACGCAAGTGATATTGGGAAGTTATGGCTAAGCAGACACTGTATGCTACTGGGCCCACCAGGGACGTTTTGTTTGGGCCTGGGATCAAGATGCTGGAGTTCCAGCCCGGTGGCACAAGGGCCCCAATATAGACTTTTAGAGGGGTAAACAGACCCAACATGAAGAATGGTTGGGTAGGGCCTGGAGGGTCATATTGAGGATCTGGGTAATTAGGGGAGAGGTTTCCAGGGGTTCAGTGATCTTTCACACGCCAATAAGATCTGGCCTCTTATAAGTTGACTGTTACTAAGGCCATCTTTTTTTTTTTTTTTTTTTGAGATACAATCTCACTTTGTTGCCCAGGCTAGAGTGAGAGCCGTGGTGTCAGCCCAGCTCACAGCAACCTCAAACTCCTGGGCTCAAGCCATCTTGCTGCCTCAGCCTCCCGAGTAGCTGGGACTATAGGCATGTGCCACCATGCCCGGCTAACTTTTTCTATATATTTGTAGTTGGCCAATTTCTTTCTATTGATAGTAGAGACAGGGGTCTTGCTCTTGCTCAGGCTGGTTTCAAACTCCTGACCTTGAGCAATCCGCCCACCTGGGCCTCCCAGAGTGCTAGGATTACAGGCGTGAGCCACCACGCCCGGCCCCTGAGGGCATCTTAATTAGCTGAGCCTCAGTGTCTTTGACCTGTTGGATTCTAGCCTGGTCTTGGACTCCTCCCCCATCAGACATCCCCCAGTGGGTGTAGTAAGTCCAACGAGCTGGGTTACCCCTTGGGGCCATACAGGTTTGAATATCACCTATAATGGTGACAGTCTAGTGTTTCTCCCTCCACCCCCCCTCCCCCGGCACACCTGAGGATGACTATAACATGTCTTTGGCATGTAACTGCAGACTGTGAAACCTCCCGTGGTCCAGAAGCCTGGGGTAATCCGGTTTAGTGGAGGGAATGCAAGTGCTAGCATAACCAGCCTCAGGGCAGGGTTTCTCAGCCGGAGTGTCCCAACAAGGAGGAGGGTGGGGATTGAGGCAGGAGTAGATATCCTAATAATAAGCCAAAATATCACAGTTTCGGACGCCCTCTGCAGTCCAGTCCAATCTCCTGGAGCTACAGGGAAGAGTCAAATCCCCAGTAAAGTCACTACAACCCCAGTGAGGGCCAGGGCCAGCGGTCCCATTTACTCCTGTTCAGTCCTGGGCGTGGCTGTCCTCATTGGGAGATGGTTAAACTGGATCTTTAGCGGGTTCTGCTCGTCCCGACGTGCAGTCCAGAGATCAGTTTCATTGTATGGTTCAGGCTTTTTCACCTGGGAGGGATGGATTCGCACAGTGATACCTGCAACTTTAACAACAGTGGGAGTAACTAGTATCACAGTATGGGGACCCTTCCAGGTGGGCTCTAGGGGTGTTTTTTTCCAGTCCTGTACCCAGACTAGATCCCCAGGTTGGTGGGGGTTGGACAGAGAGACCCAGGGCAATAGGGGTTTTTCCTAGGACGGAGTGGTGGATATGGCTCATAGTTTTGCCTAAGGCTTGGAGGTGTGTGTTTATATTCAATTTTCCTAGTCGTCTAATGTCTCCCCTTAATCACTTGATGAGTGGGGGAGGTCTACCGAACAGGATTCCAAAGGGTGTGGGCCCTGGTGTGCACCTGACTCCGAACAGGGCTAGGCTTAGCATGTCTACACAGGATAATTGTGTTTCCTGGCATAGCTTTGCTAGAGTGGTCTTGAGGGTCCAGTTCATGCACTCTACTTTCCCTGAGCTCTGTGGCCTGGAGGCTGTATGTAGTTTCCATTTGATTCCTAGTGCCTTGGTGAGGGTTTGCATGACCTAAGTCAGGGGTCCTCAAACTTTGGACACTTATCTGGCCTGCCGGGTGTTTTTGCCGCTGTTTAGCAGCCGACTTGTCCTGCTTAGCAGCCGGTCCGTCCAGGACCACAGTGCGCATGCGTGGAATGTGTGCTGCACTCTCCAACAGCCCTCCAACGGTCTGAGGGACAGAAAGTTTGAGGACCCCTGACCTAAGTAGTGAAGCTCGGTCCGCTGTCACTGCCAAAGTAGAGTGGCAGACCGTACCTGGGGATGATTTCCACTTCCCTAGCCTTTTCGGTCCGGGTAGGGACTGCCTCAACCCAGCCTGAAAAGGTGCATGTCACTACCAGCAGGTATTTATAGCCCCAACATAGTTTTACTTCTGTGAAATCAACTTCCACATCCTCGAACGGAGAGGTTCCGGTGACTGAATCCCTGAGGTGGGTCTCAGCCTGGCCGCTGCGTTGTTTTTAGCACAGGTCTGGCAGCTGCAGGGATGGACGGAAGTTTGGCGATGTAGCAGTACCGGGCCAGTAGCTGCGTGAGGGCTGTTTTCCCCACGTGAGTCAGGTTGTGATGCCGGGGAGACAATGCAATATGCAAATCTACTGGGGATAAAGGTGTTATGGTTCCGTAGGTGCCACCACCCATCTGCGTCCTTCTTGGCCTTCTGCTCTGCCCACTGCTTCTCTTCTGGGGTATACTTCAGTTCTTCGGGCCACTCAGGTGCCAACAAGAGTTGGCATTGGGTTGCAGTGTTGTCCTCTTGAACATTCTTGGGGGGCTGCGTTTTTTGCTGCTTGGTCCGCCAGGCGATTGCCTGTGGCAATGGGACCTGTGCCCTTTTGGTGCCCTTAGACAGTGGATGACCCCAATTTCTTTTGGCTCCCAAACTGCCTCCAGCAGTCCGGCAGATTTCATCCATATTTTTGATCTCCTTTCCACCTGCAGTCAGCAGTCCCCTCTCCCTATGTATTGCCCTGTGGACATGTATTGTGGCAAAGGCATATTTAGAGTCCCTGTATGTTTGCCTTCTTACTCCGGGGATACCTGAGGGCTTGGAGGAAGACCCATAGCTCCGTCCTTTGTGTGCCGACCACCCTTGGGACAAGGGAGCTGACGTGATGACCTCATCGATTGTGGTGACTGCAAACCCCGCCAGTCATTTCCCATTCTGGACAAAGCTGCTGCCGTCCATGTAGAGTTCTAAGTCTCGTGCCAGTAGAGGACTGTCTTTCAGAGCTGCCTGGCTGGCATAGACCTCCTCTACCACCTCAGTGCAATCATGGCCTGGGGGCCCTGACTCCGTGGGTAGGAGGGTGGCAGGATTCAAGGTCCCACGGTCTCCAGGGTGACCCGTGGATTTTCCGCATAACAGTCCTTACTATTGTGCTAACTGGTTGCTTGAGAGCCACTGGTGCCCTGAGATGTTCATTAGAGACATTACTGAATGAGGGACTGGCACGTGGAGGTTTTGTCTTGGTGTGAGTTTGTCTGCTTCCCTGACCAGCAGGACAGTGGCCACTAGTGCGCGGAGGCAAGGTGGCCATCCTGCCACTTCTGGATCCAACTGTTTTGACAAGTGAGCCCCTGGTCTCTGCCACGGGCCCACAGTTTGAGTCAAAACCCCCAGAGCCGTTTGTTTCTTCTCATGTACAAACAGGTTAAAGTCTTCGGTGAGGTCCGGATGCCCTAGTGCAGGGCTCTTTTTAGTGAGTCCTTTATTTCCTGGAAAGCCCTTTCCTGACTCTGCCCCATTCCAATTCTTTGTTTCCAGGCCCGAGCAGGGCCTCATACAGAGGCTTGGCCTTCAGGGAGAAACTTGGCATCCAGATGCGGCAGAACCCGGCCGCTCCGAGGAATTCTGAGTTGTCTCTGACTGGTCGGCCTGGGAATTGTACAGGTGGCGTGATTCCACTCATGTCCCAGCGTCTGGCGCTCCTGAGTGATGTGGAAGCCCAGGTACTTCACCTGTTGCCTGCAGATCTGTGCCTCTTTTCAGGAGACTTTGCATCCTTTGTCAGTGAGCAATTGGAGCAGGCACCAGGTTCCCCGGTGGCAGTCTTCTCTTGCTGGGCTTGCTAAAAGGAGGTCATTGACGGACTGTAGAAGTGTGCAGCGGGTTTCTTCTCACGGAAAGATGAGGCCAGTGGCTGGAGCTTCCCCGAATAGAGTTGGTGGTAGCCATGTCCAGGTTGGCTGGGTTCTCCTTCTAGTCTGAGCATCCTCCCACTCGAAGGCGAACAGGGGCTGGCGAGCCGCATGCAGAAGAAAGCATCCTTCAAGTCCAGGCAGGAGAACCAGATGGCATCAGGAGAAATGAGGACCAGGAGGGTGTATGGATCTCTTACCGCTCGGTGGAGAGCCACTGTGGCCTCATCGATCAGTCTCAGGTCTTGGAGGGGCTGGTATCCGCCTCTGTTGGGCTTTTTGACTGGCAGGGAGTGTTCCATAGGAATTGGGACGGGGAGGTCTAAGGTCCCTGTTGCGGGCCAGCGGACCCCGAATGTGGGCCATTCGTGTTCACAGAGGGCCCTGAGTCTACTGGGACTCAGCGTGACGCCATAATCTCCCGTGAAACCCTTCTTAATGTTCTTTAACATGCATTTACGGACTGTAGGCTTAGATTCTACGCTACTACCCATCCTAGACCCTCGAGCGGTGTTGCAGCTTAACAAAGGGGGGGGGTTCTCTAAGGTGTCCACCTGGCTGCGTCCTTCATGGGACCTTAAGGCGCACCTTGGCGAAGGTGTACCCGTGTACACCCCAGGCCTGGTCGATCCCTTTAGGGGAGTGAATCACCCCTATGCCACCGCCACCGCCACAGAATCGCAGGTGAGGACCCGCTCAGGTTCCGTAGCCTTAGCCGTGGAACCACAGTCACTCTTCACTCGCTCACTGGGACAGGCAGAGGTCACACATTGCCGCCCAGGGAAGTCCCTGCACTCAGGAGGACCCTCTTCCGTGTCATCTGATGGGCCCCGGGACCTTACCTGGTCCGATGCGTCCAGACCCGACTTGACTTGTCCTTCCCTCCGGCGTGTGCAGGCGAGTTGCGGCCCCCGCGGCCGTGGGGAGCACCCGAGGAGCGGTGATGTTCCGGAAAATGGCGGCTGGCGCCGGTTTGCTTCTGTCTCCAAGGTCCTGTTGGGCACTGCACCCGTCCCCAAACCGGGGGCTTAAAGGGGCCAGCGTGGTCGGTTTTCCCGGTCAGGGAACCAAAATGTTAACAGCGAGTGTTATGGCAGGTGGTCCCGAGGACACACAGAGGGGCGCACGAGAATCAAAGTTTACGTGGTCTCGCCATCAAATTCTGAGCTGTGGTGGTCTGAGGGGTGGGGTATCAACTGAGGTTAGTTGCTGTGTCTGGGAATAGGTTTAGTGTTCTGCCCTTGCAGCAGGTAATAGGTTAGTATTATGCTGATGAACTAGGTAATAGGTTGAGTGTTATGCTGATGCACCAGGTAATGGGTTAGTATTATGCTGATAGGGGTCTTCCGTGAGGGGTGAGGTCCTCTGGTGGCTGCTGTGTCAAGTAATAGATATGGGTTTTCCTTATCATTATTGGGGGACAGTTACCTTGCTATTTATTGCCTCTGATACTTTAGACCACCATCCTTTTCTGTGCCTTGATTTCCTCACCTATAAAGAGGGCTACACGACAAATTTCTCTGACAGGGTTGTTGAGGATTAAATGAGTGTATTAATGTAAAGCCCTTGGGACTTTTCTTCCCTAAATTATCAGGGCAGGTGCATACTGATTCCAGTTTGTTTTTATTGGTAGATTTGAACTCTTTTTTTTGAGACAGAGTCTCACTTTGTTGCCCAGGCTAGAGTGAGTGCCCTGGCATCAGCCTAGCTCACAGCAACCTCAAACTCCTGGGCTCAAGAAATCCTCCTGCCTCAGCCTCCCAAGTAGCTGGGACTACAGGCATGCACCACCATGCCCGGCTAATTTTTTTCTATATGTATTAGTTGGCCAATTAATTTCTTTCTATTTATAGTAGAAATGAGCTCTCACTCTTTCTCAGGCTGGTTTTGAAATCCTGACCTTGAGCAATCCGTGCGCCTCGGCCTCCCAGAGTGCTAGGATTATAGGCCATTTAGCCTAGCTGATTTGAACTCTTTCTTTAAAAAACAAATTATAATAAGTGTACTCAAAAAAAAAAAAAAAAGAAAGAAAAAGAAAGCCCTTGGAACATTGCCTAGCACTCAGCAAACATTCGCAAGTATTATTGCTCTTACCTGGTTGTATGGATTAAGTAAGATATCCACATAAAGCATGTTAGCTGGCTTTGTGAGCAGTTATTAATTTGGTTTACAATTTATTCTGAGAACATTCTGTCAAGAACGTAACATGACAAACTTCTGGGCTACTATTGGCCAAATAAAAATAGAGTGGTTATGGTTTAATCAAAGGATGGTTCCTGAAAAAGATTTTGCATGATTCAAGAACAAGTGTGCTGAAAGGTGGCCCATGTCCACTTTCCAGAGAAAGTGGATGAGAAAATAGTTTAAAGGCAGTTACAGAATTATGGGATTCTGATTCATGCTTTTAATGGGGGAGTGGCATTTTACATTTGGGGTGTAAAGTGAGTCTCTTATTAATATTTTTCTATTGCGGTAAAGTGGAGCCAGACTGCCCAGTCTCAAACTTGTGCTCCTCCTGTTTTCTCAGCAGTGTGACCTGGTTACTCGTAGTCTCATGACTGCAGAAGTTAGCTAATCCATAAAATGGGGATAATAATAGCACCTGCCTCATAGGGTTGCTGTAAGAATTAAATGAGTTACCACATGCGAAGCACTTTACAAAGTCCCTGGCTCATAGTGTTATGTAACTGAGCATACAAATTAACATACTTGAAAATATCCTATTGCTCCATATCCTTGCCCTTTTAAGAGAGTCTCACCCAGAAAAGTAGGGAATAGTTTGGCTAATTTTCCTAAAAATGAAAAAAAAAAAAAACCCAAAACGATAAAGAGACAAAAAAAGTACCTGGCTGCCCTTGCTCTCACTGCCTCTCAGTATTGCAACTTTGTTAAAATTTGAGTCAACCTGGTCACTCTACCAAAGCATCTCTCTGTCCGCTGGTTTTTGAAAATAAACACAACTGAGCCTCTAAGCACACACCTGGCCAACCAGGAGCAGGCGGTCTGGCACAGCTTGCATTATCTCGGCCGTCTCCCTTGGGAAAGCTAGCCCAGAAGAATGTTGGTCACCTGGTGTCTTATTTAGGCACCTGTGGCCATCATTTTGCTATTCATTTAACCTGAGGCCACACAATCCATTGCACATAGTAGGGACTCAACCCACATTCAGATCTGAGTGAGCAGATGGTCTCACTTCTTTCTGCCCTTCTTTTTGCAAGAACCATCTCACGACCTCTGTGCGTTTTGAAGTGTTTCAAGTTTTTTCATTTCAGATAGAAACAGTCTTCCCTCTGGGAGGCCAAGGCAGATGGATTGCTAGAGGTCAGGAGACCCCGTCTCTACTATAAATAGAAATAAATTAATTGGCCAACTAATATATATAGAAAAAATTAGCCGGGCATGGTGGCTGGCGCATGGCTGTAGTCCCAGCTACTCGGGAGGCTGAGGCAGAAGGATCGCTTGAGCCCAGGAGTTTGAGGTTGCTTTGAGCCAGGCCGACACCATGGCACTCACTCTAGCGTGGGCAACAGAGTAAGACTCTGTCTCAAAAAAAAAAAAAAAGAGTAAATAAAAGCTGGGTGCAGTGGCTCACTCCTGTACTCAATCCTAGCACTCTGGGAAGCTGAGGCAAGAGTGAGAACCCATCTCTACTAAAAAAATAGAAAGAAATTAGCTGGACAACTAAAAATATATAGAAAAAATTAGCCAGGCATGGTGGTGCATGCCTGTAGTCCCAGCTACTCAAGAGGCTGAGGTAGAAGGATTGCTGGAACCCAGGAGTTTGAGGTTGCTGTGAGCTAGGCTGATGCCAGGGCACTCTAGCCCGAGCAACAGAGTGAGGCTCTGTCTCAAAAAAAAAAAAACAACAAAAAACAGTCTTCTCATTTCCCTGATAAAAACCTTGGGTTCAAAGAGATTACATAATCTTCCCAAGGTTATAAAATCCTGTATGGAGCCCATATCATCTGGCTCTGAATTCTATTTTTATTTATTTATTTTTTTTTTTGAGACAGAGTCTCGCTTTCTTGCCTAGGCTAGAGTGAGTGCCATGGCGTCAGCCTAGCTCACAGCAACCTCAAACTCCTGGGCTTAAGCAATCCCACTGCCTCAGCCTCCCGAGTTGCTGGGACTACAGGCATGAGCCACCATGCCCGGCTAATTTTTTATATATATATATTAGTTGGCCAATTAATTTCTTTCTATTTTTATAGTAGAGACGGGGTCTCGCTCAGGCTGGTTTTGAACTCCTGACCTTGAGCAATCCGCCCGCCTCGGCCTCCCAGAGTGCTAGGATTACAAGCGTGAGCCACCGCGCCCGGCCTCTATTTTTATTTTTTTAGAGAGATATTGAGCTATAGTTTTTTTTTTTTTTTTTTTTTTTTGAGACAAGAGTCTCGCTTTGTTGCCCAGGCTAGAGTGAGTGCTGTGGCATCAGCCTAGCTCACAGCAACCTCCAACTCCTGGCTCAAGCAATCCTCCTGCCTCAGCCTCCCAAGTAGCTGGGACCACAGGCATGCGCCACCATGCCCGGCTAATTTTTTGTATATATATTAGTTGGCCAATTAATTTCTTTCTATTTTATAGTAGAGACAGGGTCTCGCTCTTGCTCAGGCTGGTTTTGAACTCCTGACCTCAAGCAATCCGCCCGCCTCGGCCTCCCAGAGAGCTAGGATTACAGGCGTGAGCCACCGCGCCCGGCCTGAGCTATAGTTTTATTTGCTTTTTTTTGGAAATTTTTCTGCCAGGTTTTTTCTTGTTTTTTTTTAAGACAAGAGTCTCTGCTCTGTTGCCTGGGCTAGCGTGCTGTGGTGTCAGCCTAGCTCACAGCAATCTCAAACTTCTGGGCTCGAGTGATCCTCCCACCTCAGTCTCCCAGAGTGCTAGGATTACAGGCAGGAGCCACCTTGCCCGGCCTTGTTCTGAATTCTAAAGCCCTGTGCCCTCCCAAACTGTTTCACCTTGGCTGCATGATCTTGGCTAAGTCCCTTTTCTCTAAACCCTAATTCTCATCACTACCTTTGTGGCATGGGATTAGGTCATCTTTCCAGGTGTGGATTCATTAAGAATTTAGTTATCCTGGAAAAAAAAAAAAAGCAACTGTGAATCCCATTTATTTTTTCTTTTTTTTTTTTAGACAGAGTCTCACTTTATTGCCCAGGCTACAGTGAGTGCCGTGGCATCAGTCTAGCTCATAGCAACCTCAAACTCCTGGCTCAAGCAATCCTCCTGCCTCAGCCTCCCGAGTAGCTGGGACTACAGGCATGCGCCACCATGCCCGGCTAACTTTTTCTATATATATTAGTTGGCCAATTATTTTCTTTCTATTTATAGTAGAGACGGGGTCTCCCTCTTGCTCAGGCTGGTTTTGAACTCCCGACCTCGAGCAATCCGCCCGCCTCGGCCTCCCAGAGAGCTAGGATTACAGGAGTGAGCCACCGCGCCCGGCCCCCATTTCTTATCTGACATTTCCATTAAATTATTTCAGGCCCGGACCAGTGTAGCATCCAGGTAGATAAATATTTTGGTTCTCAAGAAGAAAAACCAACCCGCTGTTTATGCCAAGTCATGGCACAGCCCTGGGAGCAGCAAAATATGTTTTGCTCCGAGTAATGATAGGGTTGCCCCTCCCTGCTCTTTGCTTGCTCGACCTAATGACCAGTCAGCTTCTGGCTGTTCCTGTCTCCCTGGTTTTCTGTCTCTTCCTTAGGTGCCTGGTCTCTTAACCATGGTAGAGATGATTAATTTTTTTAAAAAATTGGCAGTGATCAGAAATGGTGCTAGTCATCATCCCCTTTGGAGCTCTCCAAGTCCTTTGAGGCATCTTGGCATCAGACCTCGGAGGAAGCAGGCATTACTCAGCGGATTCAGGTCTGCACAGTTCCTCCACACATACCCTTCTCTGTGCACATGGGCTTCATAGCCAGTGCAGACATAATTCCACTAGGGAAAGAAGGGAACAGGCTAGCAGAGCCCTCTGGGATAATTTTGTCTGGGCTTTTTTAGTGGGCTTGCTAGGCACTCGTATTGCTTTTCCCATAGCTGCGGTGGCCTGGAAATGAACTCTTCCCTCTACCATCCACTGCTTGGTGCGAGATGCCGGCCAGGCACAAGTACTGTTTGACTCTGTGGGAGAGGCCTCTCAACGAAGCCGGCACTGTCATTTCCAGCTTTGTGGCCCAGACAGCCCCTAGCTCCTAGTAAGCAGTTAATAAACATTTGAGAAGGTGAAATGATGCATTGAGCAAATCTTCTGAGCACCTACTATGAGCCAGGTGCTATGCAGATAGAGCTGTGGACAAGACGGTTCTCCCTCCAAGTGCTTCCAGCAGGGAAGGCAGATATTGTTTATGTGTATTCATTTTCTATTGTTGTGTAATAAATTGCCACAAATTTACCAGCTTACACCAACGCCCATTTATGGTCTTACAGTTGTGTAGATTAGAAGTCCAAGTGGACTTGTCTGGGTTCTCTTTAGTATTTCACAAGGCCAAAGCCAGGGGAAAGAACAACCATACTCAGGTTGCTGGCTGAATTCAGTTCTGAGGTCCCTATTTGCTGGCTGTTGTCAGGGGCCCAGGACTCCTCTTTTGGAGACGGGAGTCTCACTCTGTTGCCCAGGCTAGAGTGCAGTGGCGTTCAGCCTAGCTCACAGGAACCTCAAACTCCTGGGCTCAAGCGATCCTCCTGCCTCAGCCTCCCGAGTAGTTAGGACCACAGGCATGCGCCACTATGCCCGGCTAATTTTTCTACTTTTAGTAGAGACAGGGTCTTGCTCTTGCTCAGGTTGGTCTCAAACTCCTGGGCTCAAGCAATCCTCCCTCTGTGGCCTCCCAGAGTGCTAGGGTTACAGGCGTGAGGCACCTCACCTGGCCAAGGACTGCTCTTTGCTTGTAGAGGCCACCCTAAGAACCTTCCATGTGGCCCACCCCATCTCACTAATGGGTTCTTCTCACCTCACACATCTCTCTGACTTTCTTGCCACCAGCTAGAGAAAACAATTTGCTATTAAAGGGTCAATAGGATTGTTAAGTCCAACTGGACAATCTCCCTATTTTAGAGTCAACTGATTAGCAACCTTAATTAATATACATCAAAAAATCTCTTTTGCCATGTACTATAACAAGATCACAGGAGTAACACCAGGGTTGAAGGTCTTGAGTGCCCTTGTAGCATTATGTACACCATGCTGTGGAAATAAATAATTGCAGTTATTGCAAATAGTGGTGACAACCATAGAAAAGGAAGCCAGGGACTGAGATGGAATGACTGGGTTGATGGGTGAGGGGTTATTTAAGAGTCTACTTTGCTGGCCCCTCCTATGCTATGACCAGTCTCTATATATGGCTAATATGTGCCCTATTGCCACCTCCCTCTGTGGCCTGAAGGACCCTTGGCCCTCATCAGCTCTACACATCTCTACCTCCAGCCCAGGTTTCTGGTGGACTCCTGGTCACTTGCACACAGATGCCTGATGGGCATCTCAAACGTAACACAGCCTCCTTGAAAAGCCCCCCAAAAGCAAAAGCAAAACAAAACCTTATTTTTTTTTTCTTCCAATTATGGTTCAACCAGAGAAAAACTTACATGCTAAATTTTCCTTCCGAACCTGAGCCTCTCCCAGATACTGCCATGTTAGTAACTGGCACCATCTTTTACCCTGTTGCTCAAGCCAGAAAGAGCTATGCTCCATTCTCCCCTTTCCCTCCTATCCGACTGCAGTGTCTCAGCAAGGCCAGCCAACTGGACCTGCCACTGTGCCTGCACCTGTCCTCTTAACTGTATCTCCAGCACTGCCCTAATCTAACCCATCTCTGGTCTACACTTTGGGGCAACTTCCACTCCCCTCACTGATCTTTTCCTTTGTAAGATAGCCTTTTTAAGACAAACAGTTTTATTGAGATATAATTCATGTACCATACAATTCTCATATTTAATGTGCACAATTAAATGGTATTTTGGAATAGTCACAGAGTTGTGCAACCATCACCAGAATCTAATTTTAGAATATTTTCTTCATCACTTCAGAAAGAAACTGTGCCTAACAGTAGTCATGCCCTAAACTTGTCATGCCCCAGGCCCTGGCAACCACTGATCTACTTTCTCTCTCTGGTTTTTACCTGTTGTGGACATCTCATGGAGTTGGATTTGTACAATATATGGTCTTTTATGCCTGCCTTGCAGCTAGTTTGCAAGGCTCATCCATGTTATAGGTAGTTAAGTCTCAGAGCCTCATTCTTTTTTATTTCCAAATAGCATTTCACCATATGGGCATACTATATTCAAATTATCTATCATGCAAGGTATCCTTTTTTTTTCTTTTTCTTTCTATACACTAAGTCATAAACACAGTATATTTTTTCATCCTCACAATTTCTGGGTTGGGTTTTTTTTTTTTTTTTTTTTTTTGAAGCTAGTCAGCCATGAGGATCAGGGTTGGCTAGTGTGAGCTGATAGGCTAGTATATCACTTTCTGCTACTTCTTCCTCAGCCAGAAAGGTCCTTTGCTACCCGCTCTGAGTCTGGAGTACTAGCAGGATTCTTTTGCATTTGAGAACTGCCGATCAGCATTTCTGAGAATCTGTATGAATAACAATATCTCCTTAAGCTGGGTGGGGGCAGTGCCTGGAGTGTAACTCAGGGGTTGGGGTCCATTGCTTTTTTCCAGAAAGAGTCTCTCTGTTGCCCTGAGTAGAGTGCCATGGCATCAGCCTCGCTCACAGCTACCTCAAACCCCTGGCCTCAAGCAATCCTCCCACTTCAGCCTCCTGAGTAGCTGGGACTACAGGCACCCTAGTCTTGCTCTTGCTGAGGTTGGTCTCAAACTCCTCAGCTCAAGTAATCCTCCTGCCTCTACCTCCCAGAGTGCTAGGATTACAGGCGTGAGCCACTGTGCCTGGGGTCCATTCTTGTTGAAGCGACTCCTGCACTCTCTTCTGCTCTCCTCTGTGGTCTGGCCGGAGATTCTCTGGTGGAAAACCTCCAAGTATATGAAATGTGGGAATCCAGTCACATTTGAATCATATATTGATTCGACCAATTTTTATTGAGCACTTGCTGTATGCAAGCATTTGGGATAGGACAGTGAACAAAACATTCTTTTGGGGTAGGGGAGATGGACAGTGAGACAGGAATCACCATCTCCTGACCTTTTTAGGGGAAAAATCATATTCTTCTCCGAGACGTGTAGAGATGTATATCCTTTTACTCCATCCTTATTCGCCCACACCGCCTTGGTTATCATGGAAAAACTGAGACTCTAGGTCAGTCTCCATGACCGGATGAGACAGGACAGGACAGGAGGTATCTTCGAGGGGATATCTCCTGGCATGGGGAGGCCTCGGGTGAAAAATGCTAGCCAGACAGGGATCACTGCCAGGAAATAAATTGATGCCAATCCTAAACTTTGTAGGATTGGGCTGAGAGCGAGAAAATAAGTTCTGCGTTGGATATCGGGCGAGAAAGTGCAGACGGGCCAAAGGCGTGTGTGCGTGAGGGAACCACGCCGATGCCCCGCAGCCACGGCTGGCCCGCGCTCACCCCTCCTCCCGCAGCCTGCTCCCCGCGGGCCCGGGCGACACGGCACTCGGCCGGGCCACACGGCGGGCGGGACCCTGCGGGGGCCGGCGCCTCGGCTCCAGTCCCGGCCGCGCGTGGGTTCTTCGGGGTGACCAGCCCCGCGGGATGGGGCGGATTCCGGGCTGTCCCCACCTCAGGTCGGGGGGCCCACGGCCCGCGGCGGGCCCGGCGGCTCGGGGGCCGGCGACGCCGGGCAGCGGGGGGCGCGGCGCGGCGGGCGGGCGGGCGGGCCGGCCGCGGTGGCGGCGGCGGTGGCGGCGGGCGGGCCGCTCCCTGCTCCGCCTCCCCTGCTCCGCCCTCCCGCGCCCGCTCCGCCCTCCGGCTCGGCGCCCGCCCGCCAGCGCTCCTCGCTCGCTCGCTCGCTCGCTCCCCGGCCCCCATGCGGATGTGACATTTTACGCCGCCGCCATTTTGAGAGCGAGCCGAGCCGAGCCGCCGGGCGCCGCGTCCGCTGCCGGAGCCCCGACGACGACGCCGAGGAGGCGGAGGCCGCAGCGCCCCGAGCGCGGCCGGCCCGTCGCCCGCTCGCGCCGCCGCTTCCGCCGGCCCCAGGCCCCGCAGGCCCGCCGCGGCCGGCCAGGCCTCCCGCCCGCCGCGCCCGGCCCGAGGCGGGGCTGACTCCGCGGCCCCCTCCCGGCCGCCCTCCGCCCCCGGCCGGCCCGCGGCCCCGCAGCCCCGGCCCCGGCCCCGGCGGCGGGAGGCGGGCCCCGCGGCGGCGGCGGCGGCGGCGGCCGCAGCGAGCGACGAGGCCGCCCGGCCCGGCCCGCCGGCCGCCCGCCCGCCTCGGCGCCGAGATTGGGCGAATCGCGAGCAAGTACGTGCGCGTCTCCCTGCCGCCGCCGCCGCCGCCGCCCGCCGCGGGCCGCCCCGGGGCCGCCGCCGCCGACGACGCGCGGGAGGAGGAGGAGGAGGCCGCCCCGCCGCCGTCGCCGCCGCCGCCGCCCGGGCTCGCCGCCGCCGCCGCCCGCCCGCCGGGCCCGCAGCCCCGGCCCCCGGCCGCAGGCGAGGCCCAGGCCGCGGCCGACATGAACCACCAGCAGCAGCAGCAGCAGAAAGCGGGCGAGCAGCAGCTGAGCGAGCCCGAGGACATGGAGATGGAAGGTGAGGCCCGCGGGCCGGCCGCGGCGGGGCCGGGGGGCGCCTTCCATTGTGGCCGGGGGGAGCCGCGGGAGCCACGCGCGGGGCTCGCCATCTTTAACCAGGCCGCGGCGGCCCCGGGCCTCGGCCTGGCCGCCCCAGCCCCGGCCCGGCCCGGCGAGGCTGCACCGTCATGCCGGGCCCGCGGCGGGGGCGGGGGCGGCGGCGGGACCCCGGCCCTGCGCATTGTCCGCACCCCGCGGCCGCCCGGCGCTCGGCCGCCCGGCACAAAGCGCCCGGAGTTGTAAATTAGGGCGCTCCAGCCGCCGAGGCACGGAGGTGTGCTCTCGCTCCTGGCGGCAGCTCTGCCGCCCAGGTCGGGAGGCGGGCTCCGAGGACCGTCCCCTTCCTCAGGCGTCTCGCCGGGCCTGCTGCTGCCTGGTAAGCTCGGGGGACCCTAGACCTCCTCGGCCTCGGGGCTCGCCCGCACCTGCTTCTGTGCGCCTCCCCGGAGGGGCCCCCGGGTCTGCGAAGCGTTCCCCCAAATCGCTTTATAACAGCACTGCCTAGCGTCGGGCTCAGTTTGGGAAACACCTGCAAGGAACGCAGATGTTCTCAGCTTTGCGACTGGCTCAGAGTTGTGACCCAGGCTCTCTGTTTCTGAGTTACCTGTTTTTTCGGGGGAGTTTGGTACCTGGCTGTGTGTGCTGCGGTCAGCATCGGGCCAGGTGCGTGCTTTGAAACTACATGAAAGCCCTATCACACATGGCTACCTGCATCAGACTCAAACCTGACTCTAAAGGTAACTCAGTTTTCTGTCTATGTGGCAGAAATTTTCTAAGGTACTGTTAGTTGGAGATACGAGATCTTGGTTTTAAAAAGATTTGATATAAAGGCGCAGCAAAGGAAGAGTCTTTGATTTGTATTGCTCAAAGCTGAGTAGGTCATGATTGGGAGGCACTTTATTTCATATGGCTCACAGTACTTTAAAGGGCAAAGCCAAAATAGTCTTAGAGTAGTTTTCTTACCCTAGTTAAGAGGTCACACTTTCAAGAGTCTAATGCGGGGGAGGGGGCGCAAGTGAATTTCAGCAAAGAATCTTGGCTTGCATAAATGAATGTAGGCTCTAGAGAAGCGCAGGTCCAGCAGTACTTGTCCTGCAGGGTGGTTACAAGCGTGGGGCGCTGCACACTGGTTGGGAGGAACACTTAACCAAGACTGGTGGTGTTCCCCTGTGAATAACTTACTGCCAGTAAATGGGTGTTCACTGAAAAAATTGCTTACCAGGTTGCAAATGGCAGTGGCTGAGATGCCTGCCATAGGCACTCACCAACAATACTTATCAATGGCAGTACTGGGGGACAGGAGAGTGGAGACCATGCCAAGCACCAGGCTATCTTTTACTTGGCCCCAGCAAGGCAGTAACTTCGCAGAACATCTGGCATGTGTGATTAAACCAAATAGCTGAAGAAGTACATCCTTGAGAGAATTTTGTGTATTCGTTTTATGCCATACTTTGCAACACATCTGAAACATACAAAAAAGAGTTTTCATTTTTCTTTTTGAATAGTACCCTACCAAGACAAAAATCCAGTAATGTGAGCATACTGATTTCTCATGTACATTTTCTTACCACTTACCAAGTGTTTTTGGACAGGAGTTAGAATGAATAAACATGGACATCACTACAGAGTATATTTCTGACACAGAACTGTTTCTTTGGGAAACACCCACGACCACAAGTTTCAAGGGCTTTGCTAAAAGGCTAGAGATTATTGAAGAGTGGTGGAAGAATTTTTTGTTTTTGTTTTTTTTTGTTCTCTTTTTTTTTTCATTTAGTTCCTGGCCAAAGGATGGAAGAATTTTTTTAGAAGGTCCCTTTCTACCCATCCATGCATGCTTTTAAGACTACTTTCTTTTCTTATGAAGTGTTTTTTTAATCATGAAGTTTTATTTCTATATCAAAGTTTGAGTTGCAAAGGTAACCCCTAAGGTCATTAATCTGCAGATTTACTCAGTGTCTCAAATTGGATGGCAAGGGTTTTAGTTACTAATGCAGATTCTTAAGCTTTAACTTGTTTCTTCTGAGTGGGCTTCTACAGAAAGGTACCTGGTTTTGGAGGGCACTGTGATGGCTGTTGACAAGTAGTGCCCTGTGAGCACTCACAGGTGTGTGGCTTAAAAAGCTGCCTATGATGTATGCCATCAATTTCAGCCTTTCCACTCCTAAAATGTGCTAGGCTTATGTATTATAACTTAAGTTCAGAATGAGTGAAAGAATACACTTGTATTGAAAAGCCAGAGGGTGGAGTGGAGTTTAGCGAATATCAACTCTGGTGGGCTTCATATGCCAGGCTGTGAATGGGATCCCGGTTGGAGCTGGTGTTTCACACCTGTTTAGTGTCTTGCCTTAATTCCTATAAATTAAGGCAGCTGGATCTGACCGGCTTGAGGAAGGGAAGGCATGGTAAGTGAGGAGCTTGAGCATCCTGCCCTCCTGGGCAGGGTGGTTTCGAAGGAGGCTGAGAGACTGGTTTGGTTGGTTGGTATTTCCCTATCAGTAGGTCAATGTTAGTTTGTTCTCCTCCTGCCTCTCTCTGTTGGGGTTGCATTTGCTTTGAACTGAACTGTGCACAGCCCTCGTATATCCGCTGGAGAATAGCAATGCTGTGGATTAGTTATTTTAAAAACGACCTGTTCTGAGCAGTTAGGAAACTTACGATGGATGAAGTGCAGAGAGGGAAAAGATGGGATGGGGGTTCTGTTGGCAGCTCCTTGGGCTTGTGGCCACACTCTTCCTGTAAGGCCTGAAGCAGCCGATTGCATGTTTCTAGTTGGAGACAGAGCGATGGAGGTGGTGGCGTTAATAGGTCTGGCTGGGAATAAATTTGCTAGGCAGTTTATTCCCTGTCTAGCTTTGGTGGTCACTGAGGCCTGTGGGCTGAAGGAATGAGTTGCTCAGGTCTCTGCCCTTCCAACACCTAGAGAGGTAGTAGTCTGGTCTGTGGATGCCCTGTTGAATCAACAAAAATTTTCCCGAGGTCTGCCATTTGGTGTGAAGACTCTGATGTTTGTTCCGTGGTGTGTCGGTTCTGCCCATGGGAGCAGTCTGTTTCAGAGTGGAATCTCAGACACAAATGGGCGCGGTGGCTGACTTTTGTACAGCACTCAATCCAGAAGCAAACCAACAAGTCAACTGCAGCTTCTGAGAATTGGTCACTGACATGTATATTTTGTTCCGGGGTGGTGGTGGGTTTCTTTTTTTATTTAACTTGTACATGTAGATGGAGTTTGAAGATACTTTTTCTGCTAAAGCATGTTTGGGGGTGGAAAGTGAGTTCCCTTGCACATGCCCACCTGGATAAACTTGTGCTGTGTATCTTATTTTAGCTGAAATAGAAGATTCCGTTCGAATAATCCCCTAGCAAGGCAAAAATCAAATAACATGAGGATATTGATCTTCCTTACTTAGTCTTAGGTTGGTAAAATTTTTTTGGAAGTTACAAAATGAACATGAACTCAGAACCCAGTACAGGAGAAATTAGGCCAAACCTAGAAACATCTCCCTCTGATGTGACATGTCAGGCTGTGATACAATTTCAGGTCGTTCCCCACAGGCTTCAGCTCTCCTATCCTTTCAGGCTGCCAATCTTCTGATCATCTTTTCCTCTGTAATCAAATAAATGATTGATACCAGCAAATGTGGGAAGGAAGTATACTTTCCGTTTTTTAGATCAGTTTTTTACAAAGGGAGAAAGAGGTCATTAAATTAATATTCATGGTAAGGCAATGTGGTGGCCAAGACAGTCTCTTGTGCTTGGAGTTTGAGTCAGGATTTTGTCATTTAATTGCTGTGTGACCTCATGTATGTTGCTTAAGTTTTTGGTGCCTCAGTTTCTACATCCTGGAAAAGGAGATTGGTCATATAGCTACCTGCCTCGGTTGTTAGATTAAAGTCACCAAGCATGTGTAAAGTGCCAGGCACAGAGTTTGGAGCATAGATGTTCAGTACGTGGTGTTGCTCTGATGGTAAAACCTTTGCAGCTGAGGAAAGAATATACTTAGTCTGAGACTAAAGTGGGGCACACACCACAGGTGGGGCAAGAGATGATTGGTGATATGCAAAAATTTCCTACAGTAATTATAGCCTGATGTGGGTTGGAAAAAAAAACCAACCTCACCTAAGAATTGTTATCCATGAGATCCTGGGTTTGATGTTGCCTAAGTAGGGATTTAAGGTTAAAGATGATAATATTTTGAAAACAATTAATTGGATAACAGGAGTTAAGTGGCTTTGGTGCTTTGTGACGCTGGTGCTGAAGTTTGGTCAGCTCATTATTAGCCTTCTGAGTATTCTTACAGCATTTGTATTAGAGAAATTGGTAGAGTTGAGAATTGCATTGTTGCAAGGAAGCCAGGTCACTGTGCCTCTAGGCTTTGGGAGTCGGCCTTGAATTCTTCTGTCTGGATCCCTGCATCCCCTTACCAAGCCCATTTTGTTTTTCCAGCCACCACCTTAAAGGAGGCCCTTGTGGCCTCATGTTGGAACTATTGCAACAGCCTTCTTACTGTGTTCTGCTTCCACCCCGCCTGAACCCCACGCAGCTATGATAACTGGTTGCCCACAGAATTCTCTGCCCTGTCACTCGTTGCCCTGCTTAGAACTAGGACTCAGATGTCCTGAAGGCACGTTGCCAAGGTCCTTAGGATGGTCCCAGCCTCCTTTGTGCTACCGGCCCCCAGCACACATGCAGGTGTGTAGATGGCAGCCGCCTCTCCTACAGGAAGACAGGACATACCAGGACAGTGGTTCAAGACCACATTCATGTGCCCCCTTTCTCCTCTTTGTGGTCGCCTCAGCCACTTGCCTTGCAGAAGAGCCTTGCGACTTTTGGCCCCAGCTGCTATTTTTGCCTGTGGGGGCCGAATCTGTGTACCTGACTTTCCTCACCGTTGGACTGTTTGCTCTGAAGATGACCATGTTAGGTTCCTTTTTTTTTTTTAAATGTGTTTGTGAGAGCTACTCACTCAGGAAACACCTTTTCAATGAACTCAGCTAAACAGTAATACAGGAGGTGGCTGGCTGGCAAGGTGGCCCTGTGAAAGAGAATGCTGAAGTCATAAAACAATATTGCTTTGATGGCTGCTAATTTAGTTTTATTGCTTTTAACGTTAACGCTCTGGCGCTTTTTTGATCCTTTTGGAAGGAATAGCTTGTTTTTCAGACAAGGACATTGATAGGTCTTCATAAATTACTGAAGGTTTCTGTTGAGTATTTTTAAAATGTATTTTTGTTTCTGGTTTTTTGGGATGAGTAATAGGTAGCATGGCTATTTCTGCTTGACTTCCAAGGCAAAGAAATTTAGCCCTGGAGAACAAGATCTGTAACAAGGCATTTCTTGACATGTACCATGATAGAGTTGAATGTTAAAATGTCACCTGCTTTATAAACTACTTGTTCTGAAGTAATTTGGACTTAAGAAAGTTGGAGGAAGCAGGATTTTAAGTGTCATGCGTAGGCATGAAAGTCAGTTATGCCATTTTTCTAGTAAGTTAACACATGCCTTGGCTAATGAGAAGTCAGGTGTGTTGAAATTCTTTTTTTTTTTTTTTTTTTTTTTGAGACAGAGTCTCGCTTTGTTGTCCAGGCTAGAGTGAGTGCCGTGGCGTCAGCCTAGCTCACAGCAACCTCAAACTCCTGGGCTCGAGTGATCCTTCTGCCTCAGCCTCCCGGGTAGCTGGGACTACAGGCATGCGCCACCATGCCCGGCTAATTTTTTTTTTATATATATATCAGTTGGCCAATTAATTTTTTTCTATTTATACTAGAGACGGGGTCTCGCTCTTGCTCAGGCTGGTTTTGAACTCCTGACCTTGAGCAATCCGCCCGCCTCGGCCTCCCAAGAGCTAGGATTACAGGCGTGAGCCACAGCGCCCGGCCTTGTGTTGAAATTCTTGAAGAGAAGCAGGTCTGCTAAGGGTTGGCAATTTAAATTTTTATTTGGAAGTTGGACACAGTAGTTAGAAGGTTTCTTATGTAGGGAATTACACCGACCAGAGCAAGAGCGGGATGCTTCCAGAACTCTGGATACTCCAGAGAGTGAGACCAGCTGGATCCCAAAGTGGGAGGGGAAGAGGGACACCTGGGAGAACCCCTCCTGAGAAGTAGTGTCGAGGCTCCTACCTTGTTCTGCTATAAGAAGGGTAGGGGATGGCTGAGGCCACTGGGGTTGCAGTGAGTGGGTGGACAGAGGGACGGCTGATTGCCTGGTGGGGATTGGGCTGTCGCTGTGCTCTACCTATTGCTGTGTTCCGCCAGTTCAGCTCTTAGGTCAGCCCCTGACGGGTGGAGACCACGGTTCTGAGATCACAGCTGTTAATAGTCACAGAGATGCTCATGTGTTCTTTGAAAGGAGCTCAGGTATCTGACAGGAGCTTAACATTCAAACGTTTGAAAACTGTGAGTGTTGTATTCCAGTCTTAGGGTGGTGGCCGTTCATTCAAGTTATCTGTTAATAGAAGGAGGCTCTCTTGTGAAACCAGAACAGTTCTGTGTGATTTTTCTGGCCTGCCTCAGAGTATTCAAAAACCCAGGTCCCCCAGTTTGGGTTTCACACCAGTAACTAAGGTTTCCTTACATCTTGACACTGGGAAGGCAGTGTCCTGTGTTATGTAGCAACTGCCAGAATAGCTGTCTAGCTCTCGCAATAAGCTGTTCAGCTGGTACCTGGTTTGGGAGACACTGTGCGAGTTGGGTAGGGTGCCGTGTGTCATGGGATGCTTGATCACATCCCAGGGTGTAGCTGCAGGTGTGTGGGTGGTGATCTGACTTCTCTTTGCTGTCCCTCCTGCCACCCTATTCACAGCGCCTTCAGAAAGAGTTGAGGGACCTGTTTGCAGGAGAAACAGGTGGTATTACCCTGAATGTGTCTGAGAAAACCTTGCCACACCACAGCCCTATATATATATACATATAGATAGATAGATATTTAATTATTTTTATCTTTATACTTTTTTTTTTCTTTTTTTTTTATACTTTTTTTTTCTTAGCAAAATTTTAGCGTTGTAGGAAGGAATGCAGCCCCTTATATTAATGAAAAGGCTGTGGGCCATTGACCTGCAGTTGCAAGTACATTTCATCAATATGACTTTGGGGGAATACATTATATTTCAAGACTGTAAATTGGCCCTGCGAGATTGCTGTTTTAAAACAAGCACATGGACTACTCCTTGACATGTGTATGTGATTACACAGACCAGCTCCTTTGTAAGTAGTATGGACCAGGTCATTCCAAGCGCTTGCTTCTTCTAGTTGCTAATTTATATCAGCTTAGAGCAGAAATTGTTCATTCAAGCAAAATGTGTCTGGAGTGGTTAATAACATCCTTAAGTCCAAGATGCTGTTTTATAGCCATCCTAGATACTTAATAAGAACTCTTCCCAAAAGGATTCTTACTGTCACTCTTTTCTCTTATGTCTTGAACTTGTGAGGAGGAAGAGGGTAGAATTGCTCGACCTCAAGAATGCCTCCAGAGAACTGGCTGGTGGTGAGGATTGCTGTGGCCTCCTTGGGCATCCAGCCTTTGAGATGCCCCCAGCACAGCCCTGTGGTGGCCACAGGGCTGCTTCTCCTGCTGTGAGGTCCTGCCCGGGCTAGCCAGGCGGGAGTCCACACTGCTCTGAAGCAGTCCAGCCTTCTGCCTATAGTGATGAGCACAAAGGGAGTGTTTTCCTACTTTAGACCCATGTTGCTCCTCAAAGCTACTCATTTTCATGCTAAGGACGAGGGGAGTGACGTGGGCTAGGAAGATTAAGAGTTTAACCCTTGCACTGTGCGATTATGGCAACTGCCAGCGACATGCAGTGATTTAAGTTTAAAATTTAAAAATTCCTCGCTTGACTAGCCAATGGTCAGTAGCCAATGTAGTCCTGACATTGGACTGTCACCTCATAAAGTTTTTTTTTTTTTTTTTGAGACAGTCTCACTCTGTTTTCCGGGCTAGATTGCTGTGGCTGTCAGCCTAGCTCACAGCAACCTCAAACTCCTGGGCTCAAGCAATCCTGCTGCCTCAGCCTCCCGAGTAGCTGGGACTACAGGCATGTGCCACCATGCCCAGCTAATTTTTTTCTATATTTAGTTGTCCAGCTAATTTCTTTCTATTTTTTTTTTTTTTTTTTTCTTTTAGTAGAGACGGGGTCTTGCTCTTGCTCAGGCTGGTCTCAAACTCCTGAGGTCAAAGGATCTGCCTGCCTCGGCCTCCCAGAGTGCTAGAATTATTGGCTTGAGCCACTGTGCCCATCCACCTCGTAAAGTTTTGTTGGCCAGAGCTCACCTAACTGGCCAAGAAAACTGGCTGAATTCTCACTTAGAAGGTGTTTCTGGTAGCATTAGGGTCCCATTGAATGTTGGAGAGGTACGTGTATCCTGGAGAAACACAATTAAAATGAGTAAAAGCATTGGAAACTTGCAGATACATGGTTCTCAGGCAAACCCTAAATAGCAGTGCTTCCTGCATTCGTGGTGAAGGAACGAGTTTTTCAAATTTTCAGTCCATCATGGATATTACTGTCCATGTTAGAAATACAGTGCAAACAAATTATTTGAGATAAAACAGACATGTAAAAATACAAGCCCCAGATTATGAAATTCAACTAATGTAAAATTACATTTTAGCAGTACAATTATACTTAGAAAAACATACGTGGGAAGAAAGAAAAGAATTGCAGAAAGTGTGCATGTTCATAGAAAGTATGTATAGGTGATTAGTATAAAGAATCACTATTACATGTGTAACTTTGTTATTCCACCAGTGATAACTGAGAAGAATTTTGCATGAAAAAGCAATTGTTCGCATTAAAAGTCTACATTTACACTTCAGTAAATTTCTTTGCAGGGCACTGTGGCTCATGCCTATAATCCTAGTGCTTTGGGAGGCTGAGGCAGGAGGATCGCTTGAGGCCAAGAGTTCAAGACCAGCCTGGGCAACATAGTAAGAATGTTTCCCTAAGGAAAATTTAAAAAGCTGATTGTGGTGGCACACATTTGTAGTCAAGCTGCTCTAGAGGCTAAGGCTGGAGGATCATTCTAGGTCAGGAGTTTGAGGTTACAGTGAGCTATGATTGGGCCACTGCACTCCAGCCCAGGTGACAGAGCAAGACCCTATCTCTAAAAAAAAATTAAAGAGTACATTTTTTCTAATACTTCATTTCTGTAGACAGCTTCGACAATTTTTCCTATAGACTTACTAAATTATCTTCCATTGAAGGAAGTGGGTTCTGGGTTTTATCTACTTTTGGGTTAGAGTTAACCAGCTAATCTGAAATACACAGGCCGTAATTGGTCCCGTGGCACATGACCGAATGTAGTCATGCCTTCAGAAGCACGGACACCAGTTTGACAGCCGCTGAACACACACTGGATGTGGCAGCAAAGCCAGACTTCTTAAAAGTATCTAAAGCTGATTCTCCCTTTCTGCTAGGCTCTGAGAGAGGCACCTGTTTGAAGCCTCTGCATGGAGCAGGGCAGTGTCGGGCATCTTTTGTCACCCCCACTCACTTTGCTTGTGTGTCTTCATTTCCTCCTGGTCATCGCTCGCTCCTGACTGTTGTGGCCCCGCAGTGATCTTGCTGTGGTGCCCACGGGGCCCGGTGCAGGCTCTTGTCCCTTAAGCACCTCCAGGCTGGCACTTACTTGTGGTCCCTGCCTTCCACCCCACCCCCACGAGGTCCTCAAGAGAGCCAAGGAGCCCGGGTGCAGGAGCAAGGGAGGGGCAGCTGCGCTGTGAAGGAAATTCTTATGCAGGGAAGGTGACCCAGCTGAGTTTGAAAAGGGGGGGTGTTGTCAGGTGTGAGTGGGTAGAGTAGCACAGTGGGTTGGGGGACCGCCAGTGTCTGACTAGGGGTTTAGGGTTTGTGCTGTGCAGGTTGTGTCCATGTCCTGAGCCCCGGAACCTGTGAATAAGCTACAATACATGGCGTAGGGGCTTTGCAGATGTGATTCAATCCAGGATCCCTAGGTGAGGAGGTCGTCATGTGTTAGTCTGTGTCATCCATGTGAGGAAAGACTTGGCTGGCTCCTGCTGACATTGAAGATGCATGGGGGAGCCCAGGAATGCAGGTGGCTTCTGGGAGCTGGAAAAGCCAGGGAAACACACATTTCCCACTAGAGCCCCCAGAAGGGACATAGCCCTGTGGTCACCGGGATTTTAGCCCAGTGAAAACCCAGTGCAGACTTCTGGCTTCCACACTACTCTCTGAAATAGGCACAGCATCCAACCCATTTTATAGCAGAACAAAACAAGGCACTGAGCAAGTTACACAACTTGCCTGAGGTCACCCAGAGCAAGTGGCAGAGGTGAGATTGGAACCCACGTAGTCTGGCTTCACAGCCATGTGCGATTGGTAGCCTACAGTAGACGGCATTGGCCATAAGTAGCCTTTCCTGGTTTTTTATTTAAACACCTTGCTGTCTTCTCCCATGTTTCTCACCACCCCAAAGTGGTAAGCTGCAGTTGGGCTTCCTCGTCTGGAGGTTTTCATGTGGTTCACCACATGCTTTGCATATAGAAAGTAGCCCACTGGCAGATGAGGCTGAGGCCACCAGGGCCCAGCAGCAAGTGGAATATGGGGTAGCATAAAAAATGAGAAAGTACAACATGCTGGTAGGTTTCTTCCTTTGTAAGTCGGGTATTCAGTAACAGATTTTAATAAGATCCTGAGCTGAAATGAATCATCCCTAAAGCAAACCATCCTAGGCTCTATGTATCAATAGCTCAGAGTATATGGAGAAATTGAAATGTGAAAAGGACGACTATTGTCAGCTGGGCTGGGGCCTTGGGAAGTTAGTTTCAGAGTTCCCTGCTCTGTAGATGAACAGGGTTAAGTATTGGGCCTCATGGAGGTAGGTCCTGGAGTAGTCCCATCCCCCCACCACCCTCCCCATTTACACATGAGCAGACTGCAGCAGGAGCCCTCTGCAAGCCCACGGGGTTGCTGCCTGAGCCTGGCTGGCACAGTGGGCAAGCCCCTGCCAGGCGGGCTGTGTTCTCTCTGAAGCTGTGACCAGCTGGGCTGGGCCCGTCCTATCGCCTAAATCACCTACTTTCTTTCAGCAGCAGCTTTCACAGGTGGAAGGAAAACTGGGTCAGAGGTACCAGAGCCTCAGGATTCCTTAACTGGGCAGAGGTTGGAAGAAATTATGTGACTTCAAAGGCCAGTCTCCTTGCTTCATTGACTTCTAGCTAGCTATGTGGTATTTATGTGGCATATTTTGAATATTTTCCTTTTGGGCCTTGTTTCCTGACAGTGAGTGTTAAAGATAGGGGCCGGGCGTGGTGGCTCACGCCTGTAATCCTAGCACTTTGGGAGGCCGAGGCGGGCGGATTGCTCAAGGTCAGGAGTTCGAAACCAGCCTGAGCGAGACCCCGTCTCTACCAAAAATAGAAAGAAATTAATTGACCAATTAAAAATATATATACAAAAAATTAGCCGGGCATGGTGGCGCATGCCTGTAGTCCCAGCTACTCAGGAGGCTGAGGCAGTAGGATCACTGAGCCCCAGAGATTGAGGTTGCTGTGAGCTAGGCTAACGCCACGGCACTCACTCTAGCCTGGGCAACAAAGTGAGACTCTGTCTCAAAAAAAAAAAAAAAAAAAAAAAAGATATATAAAAGATACATATCTTCATAGACAATAGTTTGTAAAGCGACTGTAGCAGCCTAAAACTATAGCAGTACTACTGTTTTAAATACAGAAATCTTTACTTGGTTGGACTTTAGTCTTTGCCTATTAAGTCAGTGATTCAGGAAAGCGTAAATAAATGTGGCTTTTTGATATTATTTGTTTTCTGAATGTCCCTGCCACTCACACGACACAACATACAAGAGCTGTGATTTCTTCTGCATCAGATGGGTGATTACGATCAGTGTACAGATAGTGGATTGAACTGTTATTTATTGGTCATCAATTTGTGTGTGTGAGGTTCTGCTGGGAAAAATAAGATGGAAGACTCACGTTCTGGCCCCGTGAACTGGCAAGTGTCCACACAGCACAAATGATGACATATGGTTACCTGAGCAGGTAACTGTTACGGGTTGGTCAGTGAGAAGATAAGTGACCCTCGGGTGCCCTTAGTCAGGAAGACATAATCCTTGAGGTGATTGGTTGAGTGAGCTTCAGAATGCAATGCGGCCAGTGACAACTGCTCCTGTCTCCCGGACACTTAGCAGTGCCGAGTTGGTGACAGGCAGGGCTGGGAGGGGCCCCCCCCCCAGTACTGTGGGAAATGTGATGCTAAAAGCAAGATCCCTGCCCGAAGTGTGAAAAGTTTTCAGGAGTATTCTAAAGTTGGGGTTATTAATTAATTACCCTGGGATATAGAGAGAGGAAGAATTAGCATTACAAATGTAAAAGTTTTCTGTGAGTGATTTCTGTTGGCAATCAGAGGGTTTTATTTAAAATTTCTATTTTGATGAAGTTAAGTCCTATAACTTTTATAAAAGTTATTTTATTTTTTTATTTTTGGAAGCAGGGACTAGCTTTGTTGCCCCGGGCCAGGGGGTGGAGGGGTTAGAATATAGAAAACCAAGCAGTGTCATCTGTAATAATTTAGGAATAAGGTTCCCCAAACTGTGGGGGGCAGCATGGTGCATACATGCTGGTGATGTATGCCTTAGGCACTGGGCAGTGTGGGTAACAAAGACGAAGAAGTGACTGGGAAAAGCCAGCAGGACACAGGCTGTGGGGAAGCAGGGAGGCTTGGTGAGGAAGTGGGACTTGCAGTGGGCATGAAGGCTGGTTAGGGTTTGAATTGGAGGGAATTTGAGGAGGGTGCCAGAGGCAAAGGTTCCGGGTGGATGAAAATAGAGGTGCCACCTTTTGGTTTCCTGGACATATCCATTTGTTGTAATGACTACATTGTCCTGTGTTTCCTTGCCTTTTCTTTGCCATTAGACTTTATGCCTTGATCCAAAGTTTCTCCCTACCAAGTAAAAAAAAAAAAAGCATTTTTTATATTTGAGTTTCAATCAGACAGGAATGTGCTATAATGTTAAATGCCAATTAACCTTAATTTTACCTGGTTTGGTAACAATTAAATGGTTAGATTTGCATCTTCCTTTACTGATTGATAAAATGTGCTAGTAATCACCATGATTTTAAAAATAACTTCATTGAGATATAATTCACATACCGCAATTCACTGATTTATAATATAAAATTTAGTGGTTTTGGTATAGTCACATTTGTGTGACTTTGAATGCAATTTAAGAACATTTTTATTCCCGCAAAAGGAAACCCTGTATCCATTAGCAATCACTCCCCCCACCCAAGCCCTAGCAAACACTAATGTATCTAGGGATTGGCCTATAATGAATCTGGCTGCCCTTACATAGTGTAGCATAAGGCCTGAAAATTCATCCATGTTGTAGCATTTATTTATTGCTTTTTTGGGGAAAAAAAAAAAAAACAACAAAAAACTTTTTTGAGACAGTTTTTCTCTGTTGCCCAGGCTGGCGTACATTGGCGTGATCGTAGCTGACTGTAACCTAGAACTCCTGGGCTCAGGCGATCGATCCCTCTGCCTCAGCCTCCCCAGCCTTGGCCTCCCATAGTGCTGGGCACTACAGGCGTGAGCCACTGTGCCCGGCCCATTCCCTTGTATTGTAGAATAGTAATCCATTGTGTGAAGAATCTCACTGTGATGGTATACTGGATTGCGAAAGGTGTGCAGGTTCCCATGAATGTGTCATCTGCAATAGGTTTTACTCAGTAGTTTTTAAGGGGACTTGAACTTTTTTACTGTTAGGGTATGCTTCACCACTAATTTGAACAAACTTGGTGGTCAGGGGAAATGTGAGGAATCAGTGTCAGTTTGTTCCATCAGTGGCTGAACCGCTGGGACATGATTACAGATGAGGGGTTATTAAAGGGATTTTAACAGACACAGCTGTGTGAAGCTGGTTACATATCTGAAGCTGGAGCTTAGGTCCACAGGGAATGCTGTCCGCAGGGAAGGTAGGGTATAAGCAAGGCTGAGCTGCACGCCATCTGCATGAGCCTCTAGCTGCAGCAGTGAAGCTGGTACTGTTCCACCCAAAGTAAAAGGCCCAGAAGGCAGAGAACCCGCAGGCAACTGGGGATGTGGCTGCATACTTACTCTCACCCGCCAGATTGCACAGAAGTGTCTCAGGAGTGGGAACTGTGCAGGGAGGGGCGTGTCACTCCTGTTTTACTCGGGCAGCACCATATAAATCTGCTTATCAGTCATGTCTCTGGAACAGGCAACCCTTTGATGTTGGGGTGCTGTTTGTACTCCTAAAACTTAAGACCCCAAAGAGCTTTCAATTAGCTGGGTTATATTTACTGTGAGTTACCATATTAGAAATTAAGACCAATCTCAAGTATTTATTCATTAACCAGCACATGGTAACGCAAATAACATACTTTTTATAGAAAATTATTATCTAAAGTGGGAGGAATGACATTGTTTTGCATTTTTGCAACTTTATTGTCCAGCTTGATGGAAGACTATTTCTGCTTTCACTCATTTGCAATGTGATTTTAGTTAAAATACAAAGAAAACCCAGTCTTGCAGTTAGAAATGGGGACACTATTTTAGTAGCCTTCTCAGGTAATTGTGGCTATTTGATACAACAGTGAAACAAGTGGTAGTTTAATAAAGGTTAATTGCAAAGTGGAATCTTTTCTTACTCTATTACATTAAAATTCATTGGTGTATCTTGTACTTTGAATGGATCTTTTCTAGTATCATTCATTGCTCACTTGGAAATATTGATTGACTGAGTTATTAAAAAAATTGAGTTAACATGCCCCAAACATCGACGTTGTTGTAAAAACCTCCGTGTTGTTTGCTCTGTAGGTGAGAATTTTCTGTTTGTTGGTCGAATGGTAATGACCAGCAGCGTGGTGGCCACCTCTGCACCTGCCGGTGCGTGGGGGCGGGGTGCAGGCTAGTGGTCACAGACTGCTGTAGGTTATTTGTCATCCCTGTGTCATCTCTGAAGTGCTGGGAAAATCTTCTGCTGATTGTTTAGTGTTTTTTTTTTTTTTTTTTTTTTTTTTTGAGACAGAGTCTCACTTTGTTGCCCAGGCTAGAGTGAGTGCCCTGGCGTCAGCCTAGCTCACAGCAACCTCAAACTCCTGGGCTCAAGCAATCCTCCTGCCTCAGCCTCCCGAGTAGCTGGGACTACAGGCATGTGCCACCATGCCAGGCTAATTTATTCTATATATTTTTAGTTGTCCAATTAATTTCTTTCTATTTTTAGTAGAGACGGGCTCTTGCTCAGGCTGGTTTCGAACTCCTGACCTCAAGCAATCTTCCTGCCTCAGCCTCCCAGAGTGCTAGGATTACAGCGTGAGCCACCACGCCCGGCCTGATTGTTTAGTTTTGGATAGCTTTTCCTGCTGTTGAGTCTTGAGAACTCTATGTATTTGGGATACAAGTCCTTGGTCAGACATGTGATTTGCAAATGTTTCCTTCCAGTCTTTAACATGCCTGTTTATTCTCTTAACAGCATCTTTCTGAAGCAAAAGCCTTTAATTTTAATGAAGTATAGTTTGTCAAAACATTTTTTTTTTGTCTCGCTTTTGGTATTATGGCTAAGAAGGCCCCCCTCAACCCCATGTGACAGATTATCTCTGTATTTTCTTCTAAAAGTCTTATATCTTTACATTTCATGCTGAGTTATTTTTGTAAAAGGTGTTTGGTTTAGTTAGGTTTTGGTTTTTTTCCCAGCCTACAATGTCCAGTTCTTCCTATGCTGTCTGTTAAAGCGATTGTAGAATGAACTTTATTGCAGAATAATAACATTAATTTAGCAGATAATTGAGTTTTTAAAACACCAAATGTTTTCCTGCAGAAACTTAAACTTGTGCCTCAGTGTAAGAAATAATGCTTGTATATATCTTTGGGCATGTATGCTAATTTTTTTTGGAAAGGACTTTTGAAAATCATTTCAAAATGAACAAAAGGATGTTTGAGATTTTGATTTTGATACATACTAGTTTGAGAGGAATGACTTTAAGTATAAAGATTTATGTTCCAGACAGCCGTTTGACACCACCCATATTGTGAGAGCCTCAGTATCATTGGGCATTTCCAATATTTTTCACTGTTAATCTGGTAGATGAAAAATAGTGTCTCATATTCATTAGGGAAGTTGAACGTATTTGTCGTTTGTATTTCTTACAAATTTCTCCTTTCTTGTAGTTGTGTTGTTTCTTCTTGAATTATAGGGACTCCGTTTATTCTAGATGTTAGTCTTTTGGCTGTTACGTGTTACAAGTTCTCATCTAGTTGGCGCGCATCCTTTGTCCCGCAGCTTCTGAGAAGCTGTGTCCCCACCAAACAGGCCAGGACTTCCTTTCCTGCAGCACTTAGGTCACGCAGCACGTGTTAGCAGATAGTCCCATTTCTTTTTTCTTTTTTGGCAAGCATAAAAATGAGGTTTATTGAGGAGAGAAAGATGAGATTATAGGGCAAGAGCGAGATACAGGCTTACAGAGCATGACACATACACCACAGATGACAGCTGGACCCGTTGTCATAGCAGAGGGAGAGGGAAAGGAAAGGTGCAAAAAGGGACTTGGTTATGGTCTGCATCTTGTTTTATAGTGACTGGTCCTATTTCTTCTGTGAAACAGACCTTACATGTAAAAGCGATGCAGGCGTAGCTGCGAGGCCTACCGTCATGCGGTGGTTGGCACCCCTCCCGTGCCCAGCACAGCGCGAAAACCAGTTGTCGGTGTTTGTGGGCAGACACGATTGGTAGTGAGGATGATCTCTGGGGAACGGATGATTTTGCATAATAAAACCAAACTGTAAGCCCCAAACAAATAATTTTATTTAAGGAACACAAATTATATGTAGCCTTCTTTGGGGGTTTGTTTTCATATAACTGATTTAAATCAGGATTATTTCAGTACAGAGCAAACCGTCAAGTTTTAATGCAGCGGGTCTACTTGACTGGGGGGATGGGCTGAGTAGTAAGGGGGGCAAAAACCCTCGCCACGTCCTACAGAACAGCAGAGGAGCTTGCAAGGAGACTCGGCACGTGTAAGGTTAGGACAGACGCGATTGTTGTGACCAGACGGGTGTGGGGTGGCATCAGGCCCACGTTCTGGGACGATCTCAGGTCTGGCAGTTCACAGTGCTACCCAGGACATGGTGGCTTCTGCTCCAGTCTGTGGGGTACCAGCTGGGATGGAACGTGTTAGAATGAGATAAAGAAGCTGTCCCGTGTCCACCTTGGCCCTGTCCACCTTCCCTCTCTGCCTTTCCCCTGTTCCTGCTCCTGTTGCGGTTCGCTCTACCTAGAATTTGCTTCTGTGGAATCTCTGCTCAGCTGGCTGCTTTTCCTTCTGTGGTCTCTGCCCAGATGTCTTCCTCCACGGCTGATGAGACATGTTCCAGCCCTGTGGCCTGGCACACGGTGCTGAGACCCCTCCATTGCTCTTATCACCCCCTCCCGTCAGCCCCTCCCACCCCAGTAAGCACAGGAGACCAGGGGAGGTGTCTGTCCAGCTCCCTGCTGAACCCCAGGGCCGGGCCCTGCCCAGCCTGTGGCGTGTGCAAGGTGCTGGGCAAGCTGGTTGACCTGAGATGGCAGGAACCTCGTTCCTCCTGTTGTCCTTGTGCCCCTGCCACTTCCTCGCCCGCTGGCTCCCCGTCCTCGTCCTCGTGGGTAGCACTGCATTCCAGCAGCCCAACCAGAAACAGCATTCTTTTATCTCCCAAGTCATTCCTGCCTGGAAAAAGAAATGTATTAGTCCATGGAGTAATTAACTCCAACTCTTCTTTGATAGAGTTGGTAACGTAATTGCTGAAAAATAGGGCATCCCACTCTTTGGGGTATGAGCGAAATCCTTAGTAATGTAATGGTTATGGCTGCTTAGAAAGGACCTTCTTTAATTTTTTATTTATTTATTTTTTTGAGACAGCGTCTCACTCTGTTGCTCCGGGCTAGAGTGCCCTGGCGTCGGCCTAGCTCAAAGCAACCTCAAACTCCTGGGCTCAAGCGATCCTCCTGCCTCAGCCTCCCAAGTAACTGGGACTGCAGGCATGTGCCACTATGCCCAGCTAATTTTTTCTGTATATATTAGTTAGCCAATTAATTTCTTTCTATTTATAGTAGAGACGGGGTCTCGCTCTTGCTCAGGCTGGTTTTGAACTCCTGACCTGGAGCAATCCGCCCGCCTGGGCCTCCCAGAGTGCTAGGATTACAGGCGTGAGCCACCGCGCCCGGCCAGGACCTTTTTTTAAAAAAATATATTTTTACTTTATTTTCTTTTATCTTCCATCCCTCATCATTTCCTTTTGGACAAAGGACCTTTTTTTTTTTTTTGAGACAGCGTCTTACTATGTTATCCAGGCTAGAGTGCAGTGGCCCCATCATAGCTCACTGCAGCCGCCAACTCATGGGCTCAAGCGATCCTCCTACGACAGCCTCCTGAGCAGCTGGAATTACAGGTGTGTGACCCACACCGGCTAATTTTTGTGGTTTTCTTCTTCTTTTTTTGTAGAAATGGGGGTCTCGCTATGTTGTTCAGGCTGATTTTGAACTCCAGGTCTAAAGTGATCCTCCTCCTGCATCAGCCTCAAAGTGCTGGGAGTACAGGCGTGAGCCGCCATGCCCGGCCAGAAAGGATCTTTAGTGGTTATTTTTGAAACACAGTTGAAGCTTCCCACTTAGGGCCTAGTTTGCTTCCATGAGGTTTCTGGTGCCTAGTCAGGCACAAAGGGCGTGAGGGCCGGGGAGTGTTTGGGGTGTCCTCATGGCCCGTGGGTAGTACCATCTTTGTGACTGGGGTGGCAAGATTGTTGGCAGGCAGGGTCCTTGTTCCCTGGGCAGCACACCCCCCCCCCCATGGCTGTGGGGCGTGGTCAGCCATGGGGCCCTGGTTCTGGAAGGGAGAAAGGAGCGTGTTTTAGACCTCAAGTGGGAGCAGCAGTAATCCTGACGTTATTATGTCTTTTAAGAACTGCCCCTTCATTACCGCCAGGTTCTGTTCCAGGCACTTACCTGCGGCCCAGCTTCAGCTCTGCCTTACTTAGTAGAATCTCCCCGAGGGGACTGTGGCTCACCCAGTTTCTGGTCTTTCCCACACGACACTGGAAATTGGCTCTCAGGTTTGGTCACTCACCGGCTCTGGGTTGCCACTGCCCAATGTCTGTGGCTGCCTAGGAAGTGCACTGGCTCCCACCTCCTCCTGGTGCAGGGCACAGTCGCCTCTGCTCCCCTGCCTGCCCCGCTCCTGCCCTCGGTTGCCTGATCCCGCTGGGATCCCATCTCTCTCTGACGGTGGCGCCCAGCATCGTGGGTGTTCTTAGTACATCTCCTGCCTCTCATTGTGTTAAAGAACTGGAGCCGTTCTGTGCTGTGTGTGCAGCAGGAGGCTGCTCAGTCAGGTGAGGGACTGTTGAGCCTTTTGGTGGCGGTGTGGTTCTTGCTAGCTGCTACTGCACAGAGCATGGCTGACTACTTGCAGACGCCAGGTATGTTTGAGAAATAACACCTGGTGATAAGGTACACAGAAAGGCAGCAGGATGGAAGTCATGGGACAGAAAGGTAGCATCGTTCAGAGTGGTCAAAACAAATAAAGAGACTAGTAACAGTCATGTGTAGGGGAATAATTGAATAAATCATGACATAATGATTTACAGGTATTGAAAAATAAAATAGGCCGGGCGCTGTGGCTAATACCCATAATCCCAGCACTTGGGGAGGCCTAGGTGGGAGGATCACTTTAGATCAGGAGTTCAAGACCATCCTGGGCAACACAAAAATAGGAAAATTAGCCGGCATGGTGCCTGTAGTCTGAGATACTGCGAGGCCTAGGAGTTGCAGGGAGCTATGACACCACTGCTCTCTGCTGTGGTGACAGAGCAAGACCAGGTTGTCTCCTAAAGAAAACCAGGAACTGTAAACCTTTATTTGTAATATCCCCAATGTCAGAACAAGCCAGATGTCAGCAGGTGAATGGTCAAACAGTGATGCATGCCTACCATGAAATCCTACTTCGCAATAAGAAAGAACAACTTGTCACCCACTGTATTTTCATTATATAACATCCTTTATTATTTTTTTTTAAATTTTTTACTTCTATATCCAGTGGCAGCAAATATATAACATTGTTGAAATGGCAGGTACAGAGATGGGGGACTGACGGGGTTTGCCAGGGACTTGGGGGAGCTCCCCTAATGAAGGAGGTGGGTGTGGTTGCCAGAGTGCACCCCGAGGAATCCTTGTGATGCTGGAACCGCTCAGTGTCTTGACTAGCAGTGGACACAAACTTACACGTGTAATAAAATTGCCCAGAGCTTAAACACACAAATGAGAACAAGTAAATATGGAGAAATCTTAATAGGATTGGTGGGATTATGTCAACATCAGGATCCTGTTTGTGATACTGTGTATTGCAGTTTTGCAAGATGGTGCTGCTATAAGGAGAAACTAGGAAAAGGGGACACGATCTCTGTACAGTCATTCCTTTGCATTTGTGGGTGATTGGTCCAGAACCCTTCATACCAAAACCCACAGATGCTCAGGTCCCTTATAAAATGGAGTGATATTTGCATATAGCCTACATCTCTCTTGCTGTATATTTTAAATTTTATATAGGTTGCTTATAATGCCTAATGCTTTGTATGTAAATAGTTGTATTGTTTAGGGAATAATAGTAAGGAAAGAAGAGTCTGTGCATGTTCACTATACTTTTTTTCTTAAATATTGTTGGTGCATGGCTCTTTGAACCCATGCATTCAGAGCCCACAGATATAGAAGGCCAACTGTATTTTTTCTTGAATATTGTTGGTGCATGGCTCTTTAAACCCATGCATTCAGAGCCCACAGATATAGAAGGCCAACTGTATTTTTTCTTAAAACTGCTTGTGAACCTAGAGTTATCTCAGTTTCATGAAGGAAAGTTTATAATCAGATCAATATAGCATGATATAGCAGAAATCCTACAGGAGTACAGCTTATTTGGGCATCTTTTAAAAAGCATATGTAGTCAAACAACTACAGCCTTCTCAGAGTATCGTGCCTGTTTGCTCAGGACTTATTTTTTCCTCCTTTCTTCCTGCCCAGTGTCTCCTGTGGCAGTGCCCCTTACCAGTCCACCCTTGACCCTGGTCTGGCGACATGTTTTAACCAAATCTGTTTGAGCTGTGAGTCCGTCAATAAAAGGGGAGAATATCCTACCCCAGGGCCTGTGGATATTACCCGAGAATGGTTGTACTGGACTGGCACGTAATACGGCTTTAGCAAATTGGATTATTGATTCATGAAATACTTGATTCTTCTCACATGTTGAATGTTTTCTCTGCTACTCCTGTTCCAACACAGATGCAAGCTCTCCAACCTGGCTGGTCTGTCCTGAACAACTCTGTTTTTGTATACTTGCCCCCTGGCATCTGTGTGGGAAACCTTCTGTTTCAGCTGTCAAGCTGCATTTTTTTCCTATCTTTAATTGCTTGAGGATTTAAGCCATGTCTTATGTGGATGCATAATGCTGAAATTTTCATTTTTAAGTTTATATCAGTCATTTTCCTTATTTCTTGGGCTTTAGTGGGCTTTTTAAAATAAAATTTGCCTCTAAAAATTAGTTTTTACTCCTACAGTGTTAAATTTGGAGGTAGCTTCAGTCTATTTTATTGGTGGTTACACTAATTGAGCTCTTTTAGCAGGCAATAAGTCCAGAGAAGCAACCTGTGTATATTCCTAACACTTTGTTCACTTGCCTTTAAGGTTAGAATAAGCCCCAAGTAAAACAGTGGGCATGTATATAGAACTATTAGTTCTTATGTGATTTAATTTTATCAAGATACATGATACATGGCAGACTATCCATTTTGTCCATTTTTCCTCACCCGAATGAAATATTAAGGTCAGTATAGGAGAGAGAAATGACCAAGGTCAATGTCTTTAGTAAAATACCAACAAATCTGTCAAACTCAAAAATATTAATTTTTAATTTTGGGGTAATTATAGATTATAGAAAAGTTGCAAAGTTAGCACAAAGAGTTCCCATGTACCCCTCACCCAGTTTCTCCAATTGTTAAGAACTTATATCACCAGGGTGTGTTTGTCACAACGGAGAAACTGAGCTTGGCACAGTACTGTGAAGCAAACCCGAGACGACCTTTTGGGATTTTCCCATTAACATCTCATTCTGTTCCTGGACCTCTTTGGCTTATCTAAACTGATGAGGTCGCTTGAATCTGTTTCTGGTTCTAAAGACAAGAATTGTATGTGTTGCTTTAGAAAAAGAGAAAAGAATGCTGAGGCGGAGTTCCTGGAGGTTCTATGCAGTCACTGATTGGATGAGAGAACCTGGCTCCCCCGGCCCCCAGCAGACTCCACTGCGGGGCCATGCAGGCATGGCTGGGAACCACAGGCTTGGGCGAGAAGGTGACTCGGGGTTTCAGATAGGGTTCCTCATGCTAGTGATGGGTTTAGGTTACCAATACCAACGTTTCTAAACTGTCCCCAAATATATTTGGGATCACAAATCAAAAAATAGTGTTAGTCTAAAATTTAAATGTAGAAAGATACTGTTTCTAGGTCATGTTGGTAGCCTCTGTTTAAGGTAATGGTTTTAAATGAGTTCAGTGCCAAGGGGAGAGGAAACAGGACGAGGTAGGACCTAGCAGAAGCCAGAGGGACTTTGCGTTGGAATCCAGAGTGAACTGGCAGTGTTGGAGATTAAGATGTGCTCTCAGGCCCATTTGGCCAACCCAGGGACTGAGAGTTGGCCCTTGTGTTCTGTGTATTGTGTCGTTGTAATGGAGCTGTAGTTTTGGTGACCAGGTTGTCATCACTGGTAGGAGGAATCTGTGGGGCTGAATGAAGATGCCTGTGCACCTGAGGCTAAGCTGGCTCTTTGTGGCCAAGGCACCACGTGGTGGCAGCACACAGACTGTGGGGTGGGAGGCTGTGGGGTCTTACTGTGGTGTTTGGTGTGTCCCTCAACCCCTCCCCACCTTTTCAGGGGAGGTTCAACAAATGATTCTTAAGTGACAGAAAATGTCCAAGGCAACAAATTGGAATTGTGTTTTTTTCTGATTCCTCTCACCCAGAGGAGAGATTTGGGCACTAAATTAGTGCTACCTGATTTCCATGGTAATTAGCAAGTGTTCTTTGATGGGATAGTGGTTCCGTGTTATGACATCACAGATGGAAGTCAGCGGGAAGAAAGCTGAGTGTAAGCATGGGCACCCTCTAAGAGAAAAGGGAACGCAGGCCTCAAGACTCACCAGGGGGGCCTGTTGTGTTTCTAGAAAGTAGATAAATTTTTTGTGCCTTTAACTATACATGTAAAATTATTTCTCTGATAGTTGCCACAAGATTTATTGGCAAAACGTTTACCAATCATGAGTGATAGGAACTGTCATCTGTTACACTTCTAGGTCTGATGTGCATATTTTGGAATGGTAATTGCTATATTTTTTCCTAACAGACATTTTATGTATCAAGGAATTGTCTGTTTGAGGCATTACACATTGTCATTAGTGTTTGGCGAATGCGTCCCAAATCTTACTTGAGATATTCGTGTGTCAAAATTCATCCTGGCTGGGCGCGCCGGCTCACACCTGTCACCCCACCACTTCAGGAGGCCGAGGTGAGGGCAGTGCTTGAGCCCAGCAGTTTGAGGCTCCTGTGAGCTGTGACAGAGGGCCACTGCACTCCAGCCTAGGGACAGTGAAACCCCGTCTCTGGGAAACAGAAAAAAAAAACAAAAATGCTATAGTTCACGTTTGGTCACCATGTCCTAACAAAATTCCAGCTAGGAGAGACATAAAACTTAGGGACACAACATTCATATAGCAGTAAATGTGTCCATGCCAGTCCTGCAGGTTGTCTTTGATGATGAAAGAAGGCAGTCTTTTTGTGTAGCCTAGAAGCCTAGTACGAATTTTTTGTGGCTATCAGGTACTTTCATCATTTATCTGGTCCAGGGATTTGCCTCATTTTAAATAATTTTTTTAATCTTCTCGCACAGTATCTAATTTCTGAGTAACGTTAAACTGGGTATTCAGCCCGGCAAGAGCTAGACTGGAACTGCCTGAGCAGGTGGTTAGGGCTTCATGGGGCCTCTTGTTGGCCAGGCTGTGTTTGTCTTGCGCACGGTGGACCAACCAGTGACCTTTTGCCATTTCATGGCCACTGCCCGTGTCACTTTCTCTGGGTCAGTCAGGGGTGGAAAGGGGCAAATTGGCCAAACCAACATGAATGCTAATTTGGCTGTAAAAGATAGGGTGGTGTTCAGGAGATACTAGTTCAGCTGTAGAACTCTACTTGGTTTGCTTTATAGGGACCAACTGCAGAGAAGCCCTGGCTTAATTAAGTAGAACAATATGATAAAGTATTAGACTTTTTCCACTTATGTTGTAGTGAATACTATTGCTGAAAATCCGGGGTTGGACTTACTCATATCCCCCACCTGTTAGGGTGTTGAGAATGGTGGTAATCCACAGATCTCTTGAAATTGGTCATGATTTTTATTAATGCCGTGTGGTGAAAGAGCACTCTATCTCAAATCACCCAAAGAAACCCTTCCTTGACCTGTAATCTGAATTCACTTGAATCCCAGTCTGATTTCACTGGACCTCATGAAACCGTAACCTGTAATTCAGAATTATAGATCTAGACTGCTTACATTTACATATCCAAAGTTTAGAAGTGATGTCTTATTGTGTACAGATAATGACCTGTCATTTTTCTGCTTGCATATTATAAACCACGTTTTAAAGCAATTGTGTAATAGTAGGATAGTACCAAGTATACTTCAATAAACTGCCGCTTCTACAGAGCCTCTTAATAGGTTCTTGTATATCCTCCTGGTGTCTCTGTGGATACCTTTTGAATTTTTTAAAGGAAATAAGAATTTATATATGTATGTTTACTGTCCCTCGTAATTACAAAAGCTGTGTGTGATACATATTGCTTGTTATGTGGGTTTTGTTTGTTTGTTTTATTGAGACAGAGTCACACTCTGTTGCCCAGGCTAGAGTGAGTGCCGTGGTGTCAGCCTAGCTCACAGCAACCTCAAACTCCTGGGCTCAAGCAATCCTACTGCCTCTGCCTCCCAAGTAGCTGGGACTACAGGCATGCGCCACCATGCCCGGCTAATTTTATATATATATATATATTAGTTGGCCAATTAATTTCTTTCTATTTATAGTAGAGACGGGGTCTCACTCTTGCTCAGGCTGGTTTCGAACTCCTGACCTTGAGCAATCTGCCTGCCTCGGCCTCCCAGAGTGCTAGGATTACAGGCGTGAGCCATCACGCCTGGCCCTTGTTATTATGTGTTTTTAACTAAACATATTTTAGGGATGGGTCCCATGTAGGTCCAAATTCCACTGGTGGAATGTGCCATAATTATTCAATAGGCCCTCATAGTGTTTTTTTCCCCATAAAACTTCTTATTTTTTTTTATTTTTTTTTTTTTTTGAGACAGAGTCTCGCTTTGTTGCCCGGGCTAGAGTGAGTGCCGTGGCGTCAGCCTAGCTCACAGCAACCTCAAAAACTCCTGGGCTCGAGTGATCCTTCTGCCTCAGCCTCCCGGGTAGCTGGGACTACAGGCATGCGCCACCATGCCCGGCTAATTTTATATATATATATCAGTTGGCCAATTAATTTGTTTCTATTTATAGTAGAGACGGGGTCTCGCTCAGGCTGGTTTTGAACTCCTGACCTTGAGCAATCCGCCCGCCTCGGCCTCCCAAGAGCTAGGATTACAGGCGTGAGCCACAGCGCCCGGCCTCATAAAACTTCTTAAATGATGACATGATGTAATTTCAAGAGGATGTGGCTAAAAGACATTTCAGAGTTCCTGACATTTTTAGCCTTTTTAGCCCGTGTGTTTTATTTAGAGAATTTGAGCTAAAGAACCAGCAAGAATAATCTTTCTCTCCTGTGTCTTGTATATACATCTGAGTTCCTTTCCTTAACCTCTTCCCTCAATTTTTCTGTCAGGCCATTGTGGTCAAGGGACTTGTTTAAAAGTTTATGTACATTTGTTTTTAGAAATAGCTTTTTTTTTTTTTTTTTTTTTTTTTTGAGACAGAGTCTCGCTTTGTTGCCCAGGCTAGAGTGAGTGCCGTGGCGTCAGCCTAGCTCACAGCAACCTCAAACTCCTGGGCTCCAGTGATCCCTCTGCCTCAGCCTCCCGGGTAGCTGGGACTACAGGCATGCACCACCATGCCCGGCTAATTTTTTTTATATATATATATCAGTTGGCCAATTAATTTCTTTCTATTTATAGTAGAGACGGGGTCTCGCTCTTGCTCAGGCTGGTTTTGAACTCCTGACCTTGAGCAATCCGCCCGCCTCGGCCTCCCAAGAGCTAGGATTACAGGCGTGAGCCACAGCGCCCGGCCTAGAAATAGCTTTTAACACATCATTAAGTGTATATATTAATAGAATGTGAATGAAGACTAAATGAAAGTGATCTTAAATGTTTTAATCTTAAATGTTTGTGTGGCAGTATCTGTTTCATGGTATTTAGAGTGTTTTGAGATGCTTGTGGGGAGGGGGAAAGCACGATTTTATTCAGAAAATACTTGGGAGAGGTTTATGATGTAACCCGATATAGTTGGGGTTTTGGAAATTGCCTGCTGGGGACGGCGCTGTCCATGGTGCTGAATCAAGTTGCCTGCTGGTCTGCATGGCAGAACGTGTCTGAAACCCGCAGGCCAGTCACACGCCTACCTAGCGGTTTGAAAAAACAAATGTCCTGCTTTCACATCAGAGCCTTCTGGTTTCTGTTGGGGAGTCTGATGATGCACAAGGGAATGCCGAGTGTGGAGGCAGCATGGGGCCAGCCTTCATTGCAATGAGCTGTTCTGCCACGTGGAAGAATGAGTGGATTTAAATGGGAAATAGGAACCTGTTTAAACCCTTAAGCATTTCCATACTTTTTCTGTGGACCCGGATCAGCTTTAGAGAGAATTAAAGTTCATACACCTTATTTGCCAGTCATTACTTAAAAGCTTCTGTTACAGGTATTTTTCAGGCCAGGTTTTAGCAACCATGTAAAATAACAAAACCATTCCATTCTTGTCTGAATACTTTTCAGATGCCATACACAACACACACACCTTAATTGTCCAGAGACACTTTGAGGATGACAATTTGATGTTTTCCATGGCCTGTGCCCATAAAAGTTTAGAATTGTTTCCTACTGTATTTTCTCCCATATCACTTACATATGATTAATAACCCTTTTCATCAAAATATCTATAGGATTGAGTTTTAATTTCTAGGAAACCTATTGCAAAATATTCTATATCATTTATATAAAGGTTCTTAAATTTAATCTGTGGTAGCTACTGTAGAATAAGAGCTATGTAAGAAATTTTTTTACATGAAAATCTTGTGCAGACTAATCGTATTGTGAATGAATCAGATTATAGTGTGCTATAGCATGAGTTCAAATTCCATTTAACTTTTTTAAAAGCAATAAAAGTTAATATTTGCTACATATATTCATAAGTGCTTTTTGGTTTAGGATGAATTTTTATTGTGATACATTTGGAATTTATTAGTGGCTAAAATGATGAAAAGTATAGTTTTGTTTGATCCAAGCCATGAAGGTAAAATCCATGGAATTTCTTTTTTTTTTTTAAAGCTGGAGATACAGACGACCCACCGAGAATTACTCAAAACCCTGTTATCAACGGGAACGTGGCCCTGAGCGATGGGCATAACAACACAGAGGAAGACATGGAGGACGGTGAGTACCTGTGCGTTGCTTACCTGCAGTGGGCAGAAAGCTGTTACACAGATTCAGGTCCATATTTTTTCCTTGAGTTCTTCAGAGTTTAAATGAAAAAGTAGTAAAAGCTACTTTTAAGGAGGTTGTATCTCAGGGAAATTTAGGGTCTTGTTTGCATTTTGAGTTTCAAGAAGATTGCCTACAGAATTTCAAGGTAAGTGATTCTCCCTAGCCTAGGCGAGACGGTTTAAATACAGACGTTTGTAGTAGGTGTGTATTCACTCATGCCTGCAGTTCTCCAGCCATGTCAGGATTCAGAACAACAGCATATGTTACTCTCCTTTCCCTTTTGTTTGCAGCAAGATACTTCCATTGCATTCTCAGTGTAGTGTAGCAGTCGTTTGTAGCTGATAACCCCTCCCCACTCCTCATAGGTGTGAAAACTGATTCAAGATTTGGGCTTCATTCTCCCACACTACCTGTTGGTCTGTAGATTCTCTTTGAGAAAGCATATGCATATGTACATGCATGGACATTTTTGTCTGGGAAATCACTTTTTTTGGAGACCATTTCTTCCATAATTTGTCAGATTATGTGACCTAAACATTCGCACGGTCAAAATTGTGAGAAGGGAGCAGCCAGTAATTGCTTTATGCAGCCCCTGGAATCTTGCAGTATAATATGAAACCATGTTCTGTCAAAAAAGCATGTCCATCAATCCTCATGAGGGTTGTGTCCTTCCCAGGGGAGTAACGGGGCAGTTGAAAGAAACCGTCATTCACGGGCTGCACCACCAGAAGGACTGCTGTCAGACCTCCTGCCAAAAGTTCAGCCTCCATGAGAAACTGCAGCCGTAGTTGAGAGTTCTCTCACAGTGCGGTTTACCCCTGGCAGCTGGCTGAGGCAATATCTGAGGAAGGTAAAGAGGCGTGGTCTACACCCGCTGCTTTGTTCCCTGTGGAGTGCGCTTTCCACTGTAGACTGAAGGGCGATGGTGTGGGTGTGGTCTCTTTGGTCGTTGGGCTTTGGTGGTTTTATTTTAGACACCAGAGATGCCAAAAGTGATTCAGAGAGCAGCGCCTTTGGGAAGGCTTGGTCAGGTCTGAGGCGCCCGGTGTGTGGCTGGGATCACTGGTAGCCACTTGTGGAGCAGTTACTGGCCCGACCCAGTCGGAACACTCCTGTCTAGTTTTTACAGAGCAACTGGATGCTCACTTTCCCCCACTCTTTTAGTAGTGGGGGGAGGGCTCGGGAGGAAACAAAGATGTGTTTGGGGGGGGGTGCTGTCTCGTACATTATAGGATGCCAGCACCCCCCAGCCCCCACTCTGGACCCACAGTCACGACAACCAAAAATGTCTTTACACGTTGCCAAATGTCTCCTGGGGGGCTGAGTTGCCTCAGATGAGAATCAGTGTTGGGAGAGTACAATACAGGCAAAATCCCCTTACTGTTGAGGCAAATTTTGCTCAATTATTGGTAATAGATAATGGTCTTAACTGATAGGGCCTAAAAGTGGAAATGCCCCCATTGTGAATTCATAAATGGAAAAAGCATATTACATGAGAACATAGAGTAATCTTCAATAGCACTTTTTTTCCTGGCTTGGAAATTTTAGTTGCCTTTTAAAAGACCCCAGGGGATGATGTCTTTTGAGGGCAAAGGGCAAGGGAGAGAGATGGTTCTCATTCTAGGAGAAGTCTTAGTCGAAGGAGCATTTTCTCAGTTACAGCACGTATTGTGGGACACTCTTTTGCAGGGTATAATGCGTTGTGAGAAGTGTTCAGAATCCTGGGAAGTTTGAGGTGTGCTGCGGTAGACAAACTTATTTACCATTGTGCATCTCAGAGCTGTCGGTACCCTAGTATACATTGGTTCTCCAAAAGGATTTTTTGTTAATGATTCCCCCAGACTCTGGGTTTTAGGACGCGTTTCCTTGAATGTCCTTTGAACATTTCAGACTGGGACACAAGCTGGGAAACATTAGATTAGAATTTGTTTTGTGGCCATACCTTCAACAAATTAATGTGCAGGGAGGCTGCTGGTCTAAACAGCTAACAACACAGAGAGATGGGTATGTGCTCAGTTGAGGAAGAGAGCCGTTAAGAAATCTGTAAACAGGGTACAGTAGCACATATCTAGTATACGTTTATTTTAGTTTCTCATTCACCATTTTCCCTTAAATGGACAACCAAGAACATTTTAGTGCATATGCAGCTGCTGAAGATCTAGATGGCTCTAGATTTAGATTGTTGTTCTTGAAACCCAAGTAATTCTGGGTATTGACCAGGACTTGGCAAAAACCTATATTAGAATGAATATTTGAGGTTTGATAAAAATACCACAGTAGCACCATTTCAGGAAATTTCAGGCTAACCTTTCTGATTCTAGAATCTGAAGTATTATCTTTCTGTGCTTCCCATTGGCCTTGGTCTTGTGAAAAGGAGATTGGAGTAGGAGTGAGCACAGTGGGAGCTTTGTGTGCTGTATGATAACTGCGGTGACTGCTTCAAGGTTATTGGGGGCAGGTTTGGAAGGTAGTGAGTTACCACAGAGTCTGGCTGAGCGTGTGTGGTGACAGCAGCTAGCAGAAACTTATGTCATTTACAACAAAAAAATGGAGCAAGGAATCTGGCATCCAGCCAGATTTCTCTCTCTTCAGGGTGTAGGTATTCTTCATAACCCTCAATGCACTTTTAATTTTTAAAAATGTTTATACTCATATACCCATAGGAAATGGCAGGAACAGCACGCAGGATCTCGTGTACCATTGTAACTGTTTCCTTGGGCAAACACCTTTATCCGTCTGTCTCATATAACTCATCATAGGAGGATGGGTGGGCCTGACATATCCGTTGATGATGGGTTTCAGTTGTGCGTCTTGTCCTAGGCCCTTCTCGTTTTTGACCCTTGGTATTTAATACCAGTTTCCAATTACTCTATTAGTATGAAGAGTTTACAGGCACTGAGGTGAAATTTTTATTCCCATAAAGTCTCATCTAAACTTCCTGATTAGCAGAATTTATAAGATAATTATTTTCTAAGAAATGTGCTTTGAGTGTGAGGCAGAAATCTGGTTTATGTAATTCAACATATGTAAATCTGAACTAACCACTGTGTGCCATGGCAGCGCCAGGCCCATAAAGAGGCACTGACATGAGTGCACTGTGACTTTGCCAGGGCTTGCCAGCTGATAGTTTAAGTGCCACGCTACGTTTCAGCTTTGCTTGGTTCCATTTAATATTCAAGAATACTTCAGGAACTTTACTAAAGTATAAGGTGGAAGAGCAAAAAAGCATTTATAGTATGTCTTGATTTTGTGTCTATAAAGTCTAATCCTACACAGAGCTGAATTATATAAAATAGATGAGTTAGGTCTACGGCCACACCACCATGAACGCGCCCGATCTCGTCTGATCTCGGAAGCTAAGCAGGGTCGGGCCTGGTTAGTACTTGGATGGGAGACCGCCTGGGAATACCGGGTGCTGTAGGCTGCTGAAAAAGTAAAAAAAAAAAAAAAAAATAGATGAGTTAGAAGAGAGGGATAACGTCCTGACATAGACCTTCTGGAATCCTGGGCTTGTTTTTCCGTACAGCTACGTATATGTGTTGTGCTGCTGCTCTGGGTTTTGTGCAGTGCTGTCTACACTACTGAAGTGGCATTTCAAAAACCAGAGGTTAGGGTCGCTGTGCTTACTGTCTCAACAAATCTTGGGTATTGAAATCTGCTTTTGTCACTTTGTAAGACACTTAGCCTCAGTTTTCTCACCTAAGAAGTAGAAATTAAGTTGCATCTGCCTTGTCTACCTTACAGGACTAAAGTGCTGCCCAGTTGTGCTTTGTCTCCATCAAAACACAGGGCAAAAGTTTTATCCTGAGCCATTCTCAACATCATTATCTCAAACAAGTTTCTTGCCTTTTAGTAGACTCTTATCCCGAAGAGGGATTAGGGTAACACCTAGCACCAAAGAGGCTCGAATGCATAATTCTGTTAGCTGAGATTCACCTTTCAGCTGCTCTTCCTTCTGAAGTGCCTCTGCTCTAAACCACTGGGCAGGGTGATGTGGAATGAAAGGACGTGGGATGAAGGGCGTGTGAGGAAGGGAAAAGCACTAACCGTCACACATACTTCTGATTTTTCCTGAGTTGGTAAAGAATACTACCCTCTGGTGAGGACTGATGGACATGTTTTCTTAAGAGCAAACTCGGTGGCAAATTTTCAGCAATTTCAGTACACTATTAAATAAGTGGCTGATACTAACAACTCAGTTGTTAGTGAACTCTGGAGTCTGAAGAATTGTCGGATCCCGTTGTGACTGCCTTTTGGGGCTCTGAGGATGAAGGATGGGAGTGTTAATTAACATGCTTGTCACCCAAGCCTGCAAGTCTCTTTTTGTGCTGTGGGAGCCTTGGGTTCAGAGATGTCAGAATAGCATCTGATTCTAAGCCAGGAATGGCCTCTTAGGGACTGCTTATGACTCTGAGAACCTGGCCTGGCACTGTGACCCTGGTCTTCTGATGGCCAGTGACCTGTTCCTGGTCTGCAGTGAGACGGGCATAGAAAGCGAAAGAAAGCACTCACCAACTTTGGTAGCAATCCACCCTTGCTGCCGCGGCCTTACTGTGTTTTGTGGAAGTGTTGGGCAGCATAAAGGACTGATGGGGTTGTGGGAGGGCTATTCCTTCACTGGAGTAGTTTGAGAAGCAAACACTGAGAAATATCAAAGCTGATTGACCTGTAGCCACCTAAAAATCATCAGTAAAAGGTGGAATTTTAAACCTAGACCTTCATTTGAACCTGAGCTAAGAGGCACCGTATTGGCAGAAACCTTAATTTCTTAAATCTATCTTCCGCCTTATTAACACGGAACAATTTATACTATTCATGTGGAATGGAATACTAGCTCCTTCCTTCCCTCTTCCCTTCTTTCTTTCTTTTTTTTTTTTTAAAGCTATCCTTCATAGGGAGTCCAGGCTGGTATTTCACAACAATTGTGAACTAATGAAGTTAACATTTGTTTTTAGGTTGACTCGTAGGCACCTTCTTGCAGCGTTGTACTTCCAGGCGGGAGTGGCTGTGCCCTGCCCACTCTGCAGTGCTGTGTGCCTGCACATTTGCTGCTCTGCGCTTCCCCTCACTAGACTTGAGTCACAGGTCTTACCCTCCACGTGTGCTGTCCTTAAACACGTGTGTGAGCCACTTCATTCCTGTTTCCGAAAGTCTTTCTACTCACTTGGTGCCCAGGATTACTTGGGGGTTAGGATTTAGTAGACATTCATCACACCGAAGTCTAAAGGGAAAGGCCAAGTGTGTGTGCTTAGCCCTCTGAGTTTTGGATTTAGTAAGGAAGGTTTTGTTTATTCAGAAACTATATATCATTTCACATTTTTAAGCTTTTAATATGTTGGAACCGATTTTTCCAAAGAGTTAGGTTTTTTAGCAGCTAGATCAGGATTGTGCAGAGCAGTTTATTCTAGTTTATGCTAGTGCTTTCTGTCGATGCCTGGGCTCTGATTGATGACGTGTTTTCTTGCAGACACCAGTTGGCGCTCCGAGGCAACCTTTCAGTTCACTGTCGAGCGCTTCAGCAGACTGAGTGAGTCGGTCCTTAGCCCTCCATGTTTTGTGCGAAATCTGCCATGGAAGATTATGGTGATGCCACGCTTTTATCCAGACAGACCACACCAAAAAAGCGTGGGATTCTTTCTACAGTGCAATGCTGAATCTGATTCCACGTAAGACCGTTTAAATGATGCAACTACAAATTCACGAATAGTTGTATTATATTATTAGAAGCCAAATTTGCTCAGCCTCACTCAAATTTCATTTTAAACTGTCTTGCTGCCTCTGTATAGCCCTTTGATTTTAAGTTAGATTAGATGTTTCCCACTGGTATGTATAAGGCCCAAACAAACAAGAAAAGTATGTTTTTGTCTGGCAAATAAGAAACCAAAGATCGTGTGTTAGACTCTCCCAGCTCATGGAACCAGGGCCCGTCTGGACTAGCTCACCATTGAGCTGCCAGGCTCAGTTCTTACCTACCTACCCAGTGACAGCTGCCCAAGGGGGAGATTGTAGTTGTCGGGGCCAGACATCCTTTTCATTGTGTGATACCCATTTCCTGCGGGTCACTCAGTAAGTATAAAAAAAAAACATTCTTTGAGGGATTTGCAATGTGGGCCTCTGACTTTAGGAACATTTAAAAATGCCTGTAATTTCTTAAAGGAGATATGTTTTATGGTATTATATGATACAGAGGCATGTTATACAATTTCTTAATATTGAGAAAAATCTTGATGGTCCCTCTTTAGATGAAAGCAAAGATTAATCACATTTTCATGAGTATTTCAAACCTCATACCTATTGAATCATTCTCAGACATTTATGAATCGCCTCATAATCAGTAACAGTAACTGTTGACTGTTGGACTTTTATCAAAGCCCAGTTGACAGAGATCGAGGGGAGTGTAAATCACTTTGTCTCTCTGTCTACATGGACGAGCCAGGAGAAGCTGCTTGTTTGGATCACATCTGTCCTTGTTTCCTGCCAACCCCAGATAGTGGCCCTTCGGAGCCCTCAATAAAAATGTTCTCAGAAGGACGATGGCTCTGGCTGTTCTGTAAATGCCCCAGGGAATACAACTCATTTTCTTTTAATGTTTAAGAAGTACCAAGCCGTTTTTATTATGCAGCCAGGACCTGTTTAGTGGATAAAGTTTGTTTTTTTTTCTCTGATCACAGTGTGGTATAATCCAATGAGTATTAGGGCTAGAATTGTTTTAGCCTAATAGACAATGTTAGCCTCAGCTGTAGCTTGGACAAAGTGAGCTGTTCATACCCAGTGTAGGCCACACAAGGTGGCTCATGCTTGTAATCCTAGCGTTCTGGGAGGGTGCAGGATCCCTTGAGGTCAGGAGTTCAAAACCAGCCTGAGCAAGAATGAGAACTCTGTCTCTCCTAAAAATAGAAAAAATTACCTGGGCATGGTAGCATGTGCTTATAGTCCTAGCTACTTGGGAGGTTAAGGCAAGGAGGGATCACTTGAGCCCAGGAGTCTGAGGTTGCTATGAGCTAGGCTGACCCCAAAGCACTCTAGCCTGGGCAATAGAGCAAGACTGTCTTAAAAACAAACAAACAAACAAAAACCCCACAAAAGACCAGTGTAAGCATCCTGAGCAAGCAACAAATGACACTGTTCAAAAGTCTCAAACTATTTGAGTTCAATGGTGACATTTGTTTATAAAGCCCTACTTTGATTGCAAACCTTTACTTTAATCAGCTTTAAAGCGGTGTATGTTTGATTTTTTTTTTTTTTTTAAAGCATTGATCCACAGTCCTTTTTGTGCTCTACCCATGCTAAAATGCATGCATAGTAGCACTCCGGTGGTTGTAGTTTGGTGCCCATGCTCGATGAATTTCAGCCTGCCAACAGATTCCTCCATGCCCAGGCAGGACAGCACAGCTGTGAGGTAGCAGAGCTCCCCTGGTGCAGCGCTGGCCACAAGCCCACATTGTGGTGCTGGTCCTTCCTCAGCGTTTGGGGGAGGGCATTCCCAGAGCGCTTGAGAGGCGCAGTCCCTGTGAGTTCCAGGAGCAGAAGTGATGCTAAGAAGTGACACCTTTATCAGAACTGAGGTTCACTATTTGTGTACTCTTTCTTTGCTGTTCAAGTCTATAATCAGTATTCATAACTCAGAAACTTGTATAGATACAATGAAAAATTTGGCTTTAAGCTATTTTTTTTTTAGGAATTAAAAATTAAAACCATGGGTTAAAAAATCACTACAGACAGTATTGGGGCACCCCCCAAAACACTATATTCAAGGTAAATAACCTCCACCTCACCTTGTCTCCCTTCCCCCCAGCCATAAAGGAGAGCCAGAGAAGACACAAGTGGGAATTTTGGTGTGCTCGTTCGTAGTGTCTTTTAAAGTGTATAAACATCAGTTAAAAGTGTGCACTAAGGCTTAGATTGTTGGTTTTTTTAAACAGGTCGTGGTCTTGTCACGCACAAGCAGTGCTGAAGATAATAAATTACAGAGATGATGATAAGTCTTTCAGTCGTCGTATTAGTCATTTGTTCTTCCATAAAGAAAATGATTGGGGATTTTCCAACTTTATGGCCTGGAGTGTAAGTAATAGCATATTTAGCCTGAATATTCTGCACATTGTAGCTTGTTCCCATGATTCTTTTGATTCTTGAAATCCTTCTAATCATTTTTTTTTTCTTTTCTTTTTTTTTTTTTTAATTTTTTTTCTTTTTTATTTTGCCAAAAATCAAGTTTTAGGGACCTTCTAATCATTTTAGAGTAAGATTTTTGCTTTGTAGATTGGACAGGTGTTTGTAAACTTACATTTTCTCCAGTTTCCTAGCTTAGGTTTTTATCAGCCACTTGAGCTGGGCATGGTGGTGCATGCCTGTGGTCCCAGCCATTTGGGAGGCTGAGGCAGGAGGAGCACTTGAGCCCAGGAGTTGGAGGCTGCTCTGAGCTAGGCTGACACTGCGCTCTAGCCCGGGTGACAAAGTGAGACCTCATCTCAAAAAAAAAAAAAAAAAAAAAAAAAAATACAGCCATCTGGATTCAAGTCTCAACTTTTAGTTAAACGTTAGCCAGTTCCCAATAGGCCATATTTCACTAACAGGTGTAATACTGTTTGTGGCCATTTCCTCACTCAGGTGTAGTCCGTCCTGGGTGGTTTATTAACTTTATTCAGTTCATTTTGTTTCCTTTTTGCAGAAGTGGTACCATTGTAACATTCTTAGGGATGTTACTGCTTCATGGCTTACCCCTCTAGCCTGAGTTTGTTCTCTGGAACCTTCCCAAGCCCTGCTCTGATTCGCAGACAGTGCTTTCTCCTGTCCATCCTGCGCCATTGAGCCCCTTGGACACCTCTGCTTTTGCTGTTTTTGTTCATAGACCACAGTTTAAAACAAATTGAAACACTACAAAATTGGAAGCCTGTAGTCCCAGCTACTCAGGAGGCTGAGGCAGGAGGATTGCTTGAGCCCAGGAGTTGGAGGTTGCTGTGAGCGAGGCTGACAGCACGGCACTCTAGCCTGGGCAACAACAGAGTGAGACTCTGCCTCAAAAAACAAAATTTGAAAGTGTAATCAGGATGTTTAAAAAAGTAATATTTGAATCTATTAAGTACAGGGGACTTGTTTCTTTTGTAATTGTTTCTTTGGAATAAAGTGAGTGAGTGTTCTTGTGCAAGTTGGATGTTCTTTTTTTTTTTTTTAATAGGAAGTGACTGATCCTGAGAAAGGATTTATAGATGATGACAAAGTTACCTTTGAAGTCTTTGTACAGGCGGATGCTCCCCATGGAGTTGCGTAAGTCTTTCTTTAATTGAGTGCTATTAAAAACGTCTTCTGCGCTGCAGTGACAGCCGCATGTAGCGCACGCGGGACAGAAATGCGTGCGTTCAGCATCAGCCCCTCTCCGCGCCTGTCCCGCGGCCCGCACATTCGTGCCTGCTTCCCGTTCCCTTGTCTGTGTGTTGGACGAGTGGAATATAGTTACGGTCAACTAGACAGCCGTGGTTTTCCGTTCTTAAAGAACATATAGACTGCTCTCTTGGAGGAGCTCAGAACAGTACATAAATAACCACAGCAGAGGTGCCCGTTATTTTGAAGAGAGCAGGGTCGTGACAGCCCCCCTCAGTGTGTGAGGATGGAGGGGGAAGGGAGAGGTGAGCCCCCATGCTGGTCCGGGGCCGGGGGTATGTTCCCAAGGCCGTGGGCCGAAGGCTGGGACCACAGCACTATGGGCTGTCACTGCGCCGGAAATGTCTCCTGCCTGTCGTGAGTGTTTGCTGTCGTCTCTGGCTTCCTGTTACTACCTCAGGGGTGGAGGATAGGATGCAATTAACTCAGGATCTGTTTCTCCCAGGTGACCACCAAAATAACAAAAGAAAAGTGCTAGGAGTTAAAAGTCTGAAGTAAAGCTGGCCAAATAGACATCCTGGTTTTTTCTTGTGCATTTATGTCTCTCTCCAGAAAAGACGAGTTTTAGCCCTTTCCATTTCTTGCTGACCCTACGTGTGGCTTCTGTAACATGTATGTTAAGGAAATCCACACTGCAGGCCGCATTGAGTGTGAGTGCTAGGGCTCCCTGAGCGTCTGAGTGCAAGCAGACTGGAATAGGCGGCCACTGAAGGGAGCCATGTACTAAGTCCTCTTGGCCTCGGTTTCCCTGATGGCAGGGCCCTCGGTCCTGTCAGGGATGGCGGAAAGAGGCGATGTCACGTGACAGTGGCATGTTGGCCCTGTTGCCCACGTCAAGTCGGAAAGTTCCACACGTGCGGCGGAAGTGAGGAGGAGTGTGCATGTTACTCTCAACCTTGAACTTGCCTTTTTTAGGTGGGATTCGAAGAAGCACACAGGCTATGTTGGTTTAAAGAATCAGGGAGCTACTTGCTATATGAACAGCCTGCTGCAGACGTTATTTTTCACAAATCAACTACGAAAGGTAAATGGGTAGTACCTCTCTCCTGTGGCCTTCCACCCACCCTTACCTCTCAGGTGTATTAAGGGACAAGCAAAGTCCTGGCAGTAGACACGATAGGGCCCCCTGCCTAACCACAGTGCCATCTCCATAGAGGCTTGGACCCCTGCTCTTTGTGCTCATTAGTGATCAAATGTTTAATGCACCTTATGTAACCTTACAGACTTGTGTTAGAAATAACTTTATGGAGGGTTTTTTATTTTATGCAAGCCATTGGCAGCAACATTTGAAAAAATTCATACCAAAATTGAATTGAAAATTGCCGGCTGTGCAGTCTGATTTTCACTTATTCTGAATGCAACTTATTTCCATCAAATATTTTATTAGGAGTTTTGGGAATTATATATGACTGGTAGTGAAGCGGTACAGGCCACACGATACCCAGCTGTGCTGGGGGACCACTGGCTGGCCCGTCCATCCCTCATAGTCTCTCTGCACTTCTGACCCAGGGAGGCTACTGTGATAGGGTCACATCGTGGGGATAGCTGAATGCGGGGAAATTTAGTAGTGTTTATGTTTTCATCAAATCTTTTGTTCACAAGTAATGGTAAGTGCTCCAAGATTTATAAAATAAAAGTGTTTCTCTTTGGGTGGTGAGCTATAAGGAATTTTTAAAAATTCTTCTTTAATGTCCAGATTGTCTCTAAGGACTTTCATGATTTTAAACTTTCTGACCTATTTAATACAGATTAAAGCCCTACTATTTACCATAGCTATTGTGTTGTTAGAAATGATACTTCTACATGAAAATTAAATTCTTATTTCTAAATTAATCTTTTAGGCTGTGTACATGATGCCAACTGAGGGCGATGATTCCTCTAAAAGTGTCCCGTTAGCATTACAAAGAGTGTTCTATGAACTGCAGCACAGCGATAAACCTGTAGGAACGAAAAAGCTAACAAAGTCATTTGGGTATGTATTAGCGGTCTGCCTTCCCCTCGTGCTTCCTGCTTTTTAAAGGAAGAGTGAGTGGAGAATAGAAGAATTAATAGAGCATACTGTAGGCATTCATTTTAGGGAGCCTTGGGCATTTAATTATGTCAGTGTTTTTATCATTGTATTTTGTGTCACGTCTTTGGAAATAACAAGCTTTGTTTTAAACTTTTGCTTTAGAAATAATTTATCACTTAAAGTCTTTACTTTTCAAGGAAAGAACATGTGTAGCTTTCAAATGTATCAGATTTTCTTATAAACACCACCTCCCCTAGCAGTAAGATCATCAGACCAAGAGAAAGTTGTGAGCATTTTGCTTGCCACAGAATTAATTATAATCCCCCCAAAAAGAATTAAAGAATAATGGCTAATTTTTCAGTTCTTAAATCGAACTTGCTTTTAATTTAGTCTTTTGAAATTTGGATGTTTAAATGTAGTTGTTTGTTTTATCTTTGAAAGGTGGGAAACTTTAGATAGCTTCATGCAACATGATGTTCAAGAGCTATGTCGAGTGGTAAGTGTCAAGCAATACTTGTATAATTCTTACAATTAATAATTTGAAGTAGTGTCAGAAATTCTTAGGAAGATAAACTTCAGACCTAATTTAAAGAATGCCCATATTCATTTGGGACCAAAGTTAGGCTTGGAAGGAAAGATAGCACCTATCTAGTGTTAAAAGCTAGAAAAATTATTTGAATAAGTATTTGAAGCTGAAGTATTGTAGGAAGTAATATTAGTAATTTTAGTAATAGTAGGTAGTAGGCTTCTAATTTGTTAAATTGGCATATATACATGAGTTATCAAAGAACCAACAGATTTGCTCAGTTCACTCTTCTGTTGGTCCTGAATCATGTCAGAGAAGTGACTACCTTTTTAAGTGCCACAAGTTATATTTCAGTTTATAAAATAAATTATACAAACTTACCTTTATTGTTAGTATTAACGTCAAGCAGCGTAACCCTCTCAGAAAGCAGTCTGGTCATGGTAGAGCAGTGACTTCTGTTATTAAGCTAGCAGCCAGACTGTCCTGTGCTCAGAAATTCTCACTAAAGGAGTCCTTGTCCGTTCTCCCCCTAATCATTAGTTATTAGAAATTCTCATTCTTCCAGTTTTAATAAAAGACACAGACACACACATATACTCACACAACATGACATGGCTGTTCAAGGTGATTGGCTGGGCAAGGTGTGTTTTCTTTTTTGCAGCACTAGCTGGATTGAATCCAGTTCATTAAATATCCATGGACAAACCAGTCAATCCTGTTGACAGGCTCAACCTCATTAATCTCTTGGTGTGGACCATTACGAGTTAAGTTTAGTGAACAGTTTACATGCTTTTCCACAGAGGTAAAATAAATATAAAAAAATGCTTCTAAAGGCACTACAGATTACTAATTCATTCCAAAGGCTGTATAAAAGGTTAACCTCAACTGTTGCATGTAGATATTTTGTAAAAATCCAACCAAGAAAGGAGATTTTGTATGTTTTTTATAATTGCATGCCAAAGGTCATATGTTTAATAGTCTAGTACATCTTTGACCATTGATATTTCCTAATCATGTATAAAATTACTATATATTGCTTAATCATAAAAATTTTCATTAAAGCCAAAAATGTTCTCTTTCAGTTGCTTGATAATGTGGAAAATAAGATGAAAGGCACGTGTGTAGAAGGCACCATTCCTAAATTATTCAGAGGCAAAATGGTGGTATGTGATCACCAATTTTAAAGCATGACTTTTAAAATGAGTTGTTTTTGACTACTAATACTTATGCTGCCTTACTTTCCTTATAGTCCTACATCCAGTGTAAAGAAGTGGACTATCGGTCTGACAGAAGAGAAGATTATTATGACATCCAGCTAAGTATAAAGGGAAAGAAAAATAGTAAGTTTGTGTGTATGTTTATGGCATGAGCTTTTGATAATTTCTATTTTGGCTTATTTACACAATTGATATTTTTGAAACATAGCCTAGATGCAGAGAATGGCTCATATATTAAGCGCACAGCTCACTGAGTTGAACACATGCTCGTAGCCCCCACCCGGCACTAGAAATAGAATTTTGGGCCAGACCCCACAGCCCTTCCCACTCACCTGCCTCCACCTCCTCCAGGGAATCCACTCCTAGAGCTTCTGACATCTGAGGTTAATTTTGCATGTCTTAAGTGCTCAACACAATACATTCGTGCTGTAGGATATATTCTTTGTTTCTGATTTCTTTTGCTCAACATTGTATTTCTGAATACATCCATTGCAAGCGGCAGTAATTTGATCATCTTCATTGCTCCAGAGTATATTCATTTTAAGAATATACCACAAAAATTTTGAAACTTGACATTTGGGTGGTTTTCAGATCGAGGTTGTCAGGTGTAAGGCAGATTGACCATTCAGGTGCTCATGTGCACTTATGGCAGGAGGAATCGAATTGCTACCCATCGGGCACGCATATGTTCAGCCTCATGGGTAAAGCTAGCGAGACTTCCAGAGTGAGTGATCAGCTTTTCACCTCCATCCTCACTGTGTCATAGTCGCAGTTGCTTTACACCCACACCAGAAGTGTTTTGGTGGGAAAATGGTGCTGTCTTGGTTTTAGTTTGTATTTCGTTGAAGATCAGTGAAGTTGTCTTTTCAGACACTTAAAATATGGAGATCTCTTGTAAAATGCCTGTTTAAGTATTTTATCCATTTTTGTGTTGGTTCCTCAGTTCTTAATTGGTTTATAGGCGTTGATGTTAAAAACAGGGGCTGGGGGAGTTTCATATTTACACCCATATATACAACTGTGGTGCTTGTTTTAATTTAGATCCAGGTTTCCATTGGTATAATTTTCCTATTTCCTATAGTACAGGTGTGCTGAGATGAATTCTTTGACCATGTATGCTTGGAGAGGTCTTAATTCATCTTCATTTCTGAAAGACACATTAACTGGGTAGAGACTTCTGATGGGGGCAGCATGTTAGAGGATTCCACTGTGTTCTTGATGGCATTGCTTCTGACCAGTCTGTTGTGTTGTCACAGTATGTCTCTTCCTCTCTGGGTTATATGTGCTGTCTCTGTCCCAACGCCGGTGCCGCACCACCCCTCTCCTCCTGCCCACGCCCTGGATTTTAAGATTTTCTATTTCTCACTGATTGTAAGCTGTTAGATTATATTTATTGCTCTCTACTGTAATCTTTGTTTCTTCTGCTCAGTGTACACCAAACTTCTTGGATTTGTGGGTTTATAGTTTTAGTGATTGTTAAATTTGGAAAACTTTTGGCCACCTTTCATACATCCCCTCCACTCCCCTGCCTGAAGTCACCCCCCCCTTCCCATGTCGGTTTGACATTGTGGTTTTTATTGCTCTGACATCTGCATTGTCAAGTTTGCTGTGAATCCTATCCAGGATGTTTTCATTTCTAGAGGTTTGATTTGGATCTTTTAATAAAAATCTTCTGTTTCTTAATATGCTCTTGTTTTCTTCTGTGCTCTTGAACATGTGGAATATAGTTAATAATAACTTCATACTAATTCTGTCATCTGTGATTTCTGGGTCTGTTTCCCTTCATGGGTGCTTTCCGGCTTCTTTGCATGCATTGTAATATTTTGTTGATAGCAGGTACTGTGGTTTCTATGTTGCTGGGTGTTGCATTCTTAACCTTTTTTGGGGGGGGCACAGATCAAGTTACTTGGAAGAAGTTTGGCTCTTTTGCCTGTTTTAGGCTGTGTTTGGTGGGGGCACAGCAGGTTTTATTTTAGGTCTAATTTGTTTCCTCCATGAATTTTCAGACCAGTCTACCATGTATCAGGAGGTATTTTTTGTGGCTGGTGGGAGCACAGACTATTCTAGCCCCTTTGAGCGATGAAGATTAGGATCCCCCAGTCTTGGTTCCCTCCAGTTGGTTCTTTCCTTGGCCTCAGGTACATTTCCTCACACTCATCTGCTGACCAGTACTCACCTGTGGCTCAAGGGAGAGCCTTGTGCAAATCTCCAGACCTCTTGCTCTGCGCAGCTTTCAGCTCTTGGGTACTGTGCCCTTATAGATTCTAGCTGCCCTGGGCTCCTCAAACGCCCACTCCCTCTTCTGGACTCGTCTGGGTTTCCCTCCCCAGAGCTGCAGCCTGGTCACAAAGCAGTGAGCTGGGCCCACCGTAGGCTCGGGAGGGTCACTGTCCCATACTGCCTGTAGAGCAGAGCATCACAGTTTTGTTTTGTTCTTTTTCTTTTACTTGCTGGCAAAGTGATACAGTTGTTGTTTTCAGTATTATCCACTTGTGTTATTCCAGAATGGCCAGAGCATCGGTAGTTCTTTATATGTCCTGGATGCACGTTCTGTGTTGAGTTGCAGAGATTCTCCCCGTTGGTGTCTCTTGCTCTTCACCCTTTAATGTTGCCATTCTTAGTGGCAGTGAAATCCAGCATGTCAGTTTTGCTTTTTTGCGTCCTAAGATACTCTGTTACCTGTTGGTGTCTTTCTGTTGATCTGCAATCCACCTGGGACAGCTGTGTGCATGGTAGGATGTCCTGACCGACCCCCGTCTGTGGTCTCCTGCTGACCTGCGCTGCCTGTTGCTCTGTGTTTTGCTCAGAATCCCAGTTACTAAAACCTTAACTCTTCCTTGCATATTGTTTTAATACCCTTTAGAAACATTACTGTGCTTGGCTGATGAGTGAGGGTGGTAAAGCCACATTAACTGCAGTCTAGAGTGGAGGGTGTTACTGCTCACAGCTGCAGTTAGTGATGTTCTCTTCTCTGGCATTCCTAAATAGATTGGCGTACATAATTTACATCTGGTTTATATTTAAATAATTGTATCTGGGTTGAAGCTTTAGTGATCAGTTTGGTTTGACTTTTTCTCCTCTCCCTTTAAAGTATTTGAATCATTTGTGGATTATGTGGCTGTAGAACAACTGGACGGAGACAATAAATACGACGCCGGGGAGCACGGCTTGCAGGTAACTCGGGGGTTTTGCACCGGTGTCCTACTGCGCCTTTTGTCTCTATTTTCAATCCTTTTCCTTAAATGCTGATTAAAACTTTACTGGTACCTTTTCATGTGTTTCTGGCATTAAGAACATTCATGCTGGGCACGGTGGCTCTCTCCTGTAATCCTAGCACTCTCAGAGGCCAAGGCAAGAGGATTGCTCGAGGTCAGGAGCAGGAGACCAGCCTGAGCAAGAGCGAGACACCGTCTCTACTGAAAATAGAAAGAAATTAGCTGGGCAACTAAAAATATATAGAAAAAATTAGCCAGGCATGGTGGCACATGCCTGTACTCTCAGCTTCTCAGGAGGCTAAGGCAGGAGGATCACCAGAACCCAGGAGTCTGAGGTTGCTGTGAGCTAGGCTGATGCCACTGCACTCTAGCTCGGGCAACAGAGTGAGACTCTGTGTCTCAAAAAACAAAACAAAACCCAGTAAGTTTGGTAACTGAATGTGATGTGCTTAAGAAACATTTCACTCAGCTCATAAGCATTGCTCTTACGCTGGCTGTTGTGGGGTCTGGGGAAGCAATATGTTTTCTGGAGTGAAAGCCTGCATGGTTAGTGGTGGAGGAACAGAACACTTTATCTTCCAAGTTAAAACTATGCCCTTCATGGATTTGGAGCAGATTCTTGGGTTTTGTTTTGTCTTTCCTCAGATAACCCTGTTGTCTTAAACATGTTCATGTACATACACTAAACAAAGTTGCTTAAATAGGTATTTCTTGTCACAGCCCCCAATTCCTGTAGGTCTGTGGCTGGTCATTGGACAGGTTTAAGGACTAAGGCAAGGTCCATACTGGAAGTACAGCTGTGAGTCTGATGGATGAAGGCCACTGATGGCCTGTTAGTGGCTTAGATGGACAAGGCCTCATTTCAGCGAGAGCCAGCTGAGCTGGAGCAGAGGTGCAGGGAGAGGTGTGAGGGCTGGAGGGACCTGGGCTCCTCCAGAGAAGGCCTTCGTTAGAAGTTGGGGTGTGGGGGTGTCCTGTGGCTCAGAGGCTGGCAGGTGCAGGAGGATGGCCATGTTGGGTGTTGAAAGGGCCTTGCTGATAGTGAATCAGGACATTTTGGGTCTCCTTGAAGTGATACTGAACAGCCAGGACTGCATGTGTGCTCTACAATATGTGGGTTCTTTGGTCAACATAGAAGAGCCCGAGGGAATGAAGCTGTTCACTTACAGTCCTCCCAACTCGTGGATGTGTTCATTTGTGCTCAGTCCCTGTAGGTGCTTCGGAGGCATGCCTACTCCTACCTAATTGAAATACAGTTTTCTGCTTTTCTAACTGATGTTTTTTTCCCGTGGATCCCCACAATTTTGGTCACATTTAATGATCATAACGTGGTAGCAAATGACTGTCTTAATTTATTTCCTCATCCCCCATTGTTAGGCATCAAGTTAGAACATAATCCCATCTAAGAGGAGTCTCTCTCACATGCTGGTGCAGCAATTTTAAATAAAGAAGAGGCCTAATGACAGACCTAAACAAAACATTTTAGAGGTGCCCAAATGGATAGCTACACTTCCCCACCTCTGCACTCCAAACTTCCCCACCTCTGCACTCCAAACTTCCCCAAACACTTTCCACTCCTGCTGAAACATGTTGCTTTCTTGCTTCAAGGACTAAATTTGCGATTCTTTTTTAATGTTTAGGAAGCAGAGAAAGGTGTGAAATTCCTAACATTGCCACCAGTGTTACATCTGCAACTGATGAGATTTATGTATGACCCACAGACGGACCAAAATATCAAGATCAATGATAGGTAATCTATAGCATAATGTGAAAGTTAAAAATTCATCGTCATTCTTACGGGACTGATCTCAGTGCTCTTGTTCAGTCTTTGCCTATTTAGTTTCCTCTCTGATTTTGAGTTCTCTTCTAACTCAGTGTTTTAAGAGTTGTAATGTCAGAGGGATAATTTTACTTAAGAGATTTCGGAGGCTGCTCCCTCTGAATGGATTTCTCCCTCTAAAGGATACTTCACCTGACTCCAGCCCTACTCTGCCGTGGGGACTGAAGTTCTGGATGATAAGCGTGGGTTAAATGTGTGTCATAGATTTTGCATTTACCAGGATTCCTTGTACATTTAATCTGAGCCAAACTGTAGATGTTATCTCAGATGTGGAATTTGATACTACCATGTTTCCCCCACAATAAGACAGGGTCTTATATTTATTTTTCCTCAAGAAGACACCCTAGGGCTTATTTTCAGGGGATGTGTTATTCTTTTTAAGTACAGTACAACAATCTACATTTATTCAAATGGAGTTAAGTCGTCGTCTTCTGGAACGTCATCATAACTCTCCAAATCCCGAATTCCACCCTGAATTTCTCGTGACTCTATTTCCTTTAGAACCATTGGCCCCAATTTCTCCTGTGGAGCAGTAGAGCTCTCATGGGGCAGATGAGAAGGGCTGCTCGTCGTCTTTACTGCTCCACGACGAAATGCATGGGTTGTGCAGACGCGCTGCATAGCCATGCCCATCGCTAGGGCTTATTTTTGGGGTAGGGCTTCTATTGCCCAGATGCTTAGAAATCCTGCTAGGGCTTATTTATGGATAGGTCTTATTTTTGGGGAAACAGAGTAGTGTATTTGTTTAAATAAGATCTCCAGTAATTTGTAATCTCTCAGTTGGCATTGACATCTAGAATTTGCTGGAATTTTCAAGAATGCTAAAGTAGGTGTTTGTGTGCCCTGTTATACACAATTTTTCCAGAGTACGATACCAGATTCAAGAGTTGACAGTACTTTGATGTGGCTCCCCTGATACTGAAATCTTATCAAGAAGATCAAATTTTATGAAGATAATAATTTAAAACCAAATCAATTTCATTATGTCTGTAGAAGTCGCAGGATGAGAAATTTCTGTTTACTTTGGTTTTTCCACACTTCTCAAATTGTAGTATATTGGCTGGGTGTAGTGGCTCAAGTCTGTAATCCTGGCATTCTGGGAGGCCACCGTGGAAGAATAGCTTGAGTGCATAATCCTTGGATTTAAAACTTTATTAGGAATCTCATTGCTTTATATGCATTTTCCTCATAAACTCTAAGTTCAGATATCATGTCGACATATGAAAAATTCTTATAAGTGGGGGCTACCTCAAGCAGCTCATGGGGTTTCTCAAATCTAATTCATACTTTTGTCGTTAATGTTGAACCATGAATTAGAAAACGTAACAATAAATCAAAAAGTACAATATTTTATGTGTGAATAAATTTCTTTTAAAATGTTTTTCAATAGGTTTGAGTTCCCAGAACAATTACCCCTTGATGAATTTTTGCAAAAAACCGATCCTAAGGACCCTGCAAATTACATCCTCCACGCAGTCCTGGTTCACAGTGGAGATAACCACGGTGGACATTATGTGGTTTATCTAAACCCCAAAGGGGATGGCAAAGTAAGTGTTGGCTCGGGTGGAACGCAGAGACTAACAGTGACGCCCCGCTGCAGCCATTTCTCCTTCCTCCTTGATGAGCTTGTTAGCCCAAGGTTCCTTCCTGGCCTCGCATTGATCTTTCTGTCCTCTGGCTGCTAAGTGCTGTTTTCCTGTCTATTTAATTGCTGAGACTTTAAAGGTAAATAATAAATTGATGATCGTACTTTGTTAGTAATGAACATTGGGCTTATATCTAATGTGAGATATCACATAATCCCTTATATGTTATGTGAGACCCAGCGTTGGCTGGCTCAGGGAGGCCATGTTGCTCATCTGACCCTCTGTGCCTGCCCTCCATGGTGTCTTCCGTGTGGCTTCCTCATGTGGTTTTTCATTATCTCCCTTGGGAGAAAAGAGGGCAGGATACCCATTTTGCAGATGAGGCTCTCAGAATGCTTTTCCAAGACCACAGGGCCAGCGAGTAACAGAACACCAGAGCCAGGGTTCAGGCCACTGGCTCCTGCCAAGGCAATATGGAGGAATCCTCACAGCATGAGACAGCAGTGAAGACCGCCTTCCACAACAGAGATTGGGCAGTAACTGTTATGTATGAGTTAGGTTGACTTTTTTAAAAGTCAGGCCCTCACTTGCATTGATATCGTGACAGATAAGGTGACATCCCCGGTCCTTTTATAACCACAGCATAAAATTTTATCATTAGATCAGGTATACTCAGTATGGCTTTCTTAATTTTGTAAAGAGCTGGTTGTGTCAGTGGGTTAAACTTAAGTGGAAAGTTGGCTTTCTGAGTAGACTACGAAAAAACGCCATTGAGTAAGTAGTAGCAGTTCCCGCACTGATGCATTTTATGAGAGGGATGCCTGAGACCAGTGCCTGGGCCGGCACACCACCAGCCTTCTAGTGCCAGCTTCCCGTCACTGCACTCCATCCCGCTGACGTTCTGTCGCTTCCCTTCCAGTGGTGTAAGTTTGACGACGACGTCGTGTCGAGGTGCACCAAAGAAGAAGCGATCGAGCACAATTACGGAGGCCACGACGACGACCTGTCTGTGCGGCACTGCACCAACGCTTATATGTTAGTTTATATCAGGGAATCAAAACTGAGTGAGTAGAGCGGGTTTTTGTTTCATCCTTTACTTTGGCAAACTTTTTTAGTTGTACCGTGAATCCACCAGCAGCCTTGCCTGCTGCCCAAACGCATTTTGTGCTTAGTCTGCCATGTTGTGAAGTGAGCTGGATTGGGCTTGTGTGTTCTGATGTAAACTCATGATACCAAGTAGTCTTACTGGAATAGATTATGTTATTAAAGATGACCTAGACTTTAGCCCTTCTACGGAAGGGAAAGTAGGTCTGCACAGAGGTGAAAGAGGATGCATTTGTCCTGCAGGTGAAGTTTTACAGGCTGTCACAGATCACGATATTCCTCAGCAGCTGGTGGAACGATTACAAGAAGAGAAAAGGATCGAGGCCCAGAAACGGAAGGAGCGGCAGGAGGCCCACCTCTACATGCAAGTGCAGGTCCGCCCCGCCCCGCCCCGCCCTGAGCTGCTCCGGGCAGCTCCATGAGCATTTTTAATATTTGGCCTCTTGGGTTGGCTGGTTTAGGTTAACTGGTGGATAGGTACTTCCTGCGTGACTGCTCAGGCCAGGTGGGGTCCTCAGACTTTTTAAACGGGGCCAGTTCACTGTCCCTCCGACCGTTGGAGGGCCGTTGGAGAGTGGGGCGCACATTCCACACATGCGCACTGCGGGCCCGGGATGAATTGGCTGCTAAGCAGGACAGGCAGCAGCGGCAAAAACACCCGGCGGGCCGGATAAATGTCCTTGGCGGCCGCGTATGGCCCATGGGCAGTAGTTTGAGGACGCCTGACTTAAATGTTAGTGTTTATGGAAAACGGGATTGGAGAGTGGGAGGAGACCACACAGTTGGAGCTCCAGCTGGTGCTCTATAGAGGAGTGATTATGTTGAAACACAGACTACTTTCCTAAATAAATACCTGAGTTAGTTTTGGTCATTTTATGAAGCTTTTCTTAATGATCTTCTGAAGAAATGTCTTTGGAACAAAAGACTAGTTTTTAGGCTTTTAGTATTTAAACTTGTTGAGCATGGACTCATACTTTTTGTCAGTTGTAAACTCTTGTGCTCTCAAATGTGTATTTAGATAGTTGCAGAGGACCAGTTTTGTGGCCACCAAGGAAATGACATGTACGATGAAGAGAAAGTGAAGTACACTGTGTTCAAAGTATTAAAGAACTCCTCGCTTGCCGAGTTCGTCCAGAACCTCTCCCAGACCATGGTGCGTGCCAGCCCTTCTGGTGGCTTTTCTTGGGCTGACTTCCAGGTTCCACCTTTCCTCTGTGTAACTAGAAAAGACTAACTACCTTTGGGGATAGGCACTGTGTCCAGTCACTGCCTAGAAGTGAGGTAAATGTCCTGTCTGAGAAAAATACTGTTGATGTTCTAGAGCTCTTGACTCTAGTACAGGGGAATCCACGAGGTTTCAGAAACATGTTTCTGCCCTTTTGAGGTAGTCTTCCCATAGAATTTGCAAAGGTGGAAGTTACATGTGAATGTTAATATCCCCCTGCCCTGAGAATGGGCACTCAAGCCTTGGAATACAGCTGACCCTGAGCGGTGGGTCACAGTTGTCTAAGTCAGTAGGGAGAGTTGTAATTATGATTTTTTTCCTTGTAATAACAAAACCAGGCCTGTCACAGTGGCCCATGCCTGTAATCCCAGCACTTTGCGAGGCTCTGGTGGGAGGATCTCTTGAGGGGTTCAGGACCAGCTTGGGGAACATAGCAAGACCCTGTATCTACAAAAATAAAATCACCTGTGCATGATGGCATGTGCCTATAGTTCCAGCTACATGGGAGGCTGAGGCAGCAGGATCACTGCCTCATGAGTTTGAGGCTGCAGTGAGCTATGACGATACCACTACACTCTAGCCTGGATGACAGAGGGAGACCCTCTCTCTCTTTAAAAAAAAACAATCATTAAGTTGATGATATAGGACTAAAATATGAACTTACTACTCATTTTGAATGTTTTTTTCAGGGATTTCCACAAGATCAAATTCGATTATGGCCCATGCAAGCAAGGAGTAATGGAACAAAGCGACCAGCAATGTTAGATAATGAAGCAGACGGCAATAAAACAGTAAATATTGTTGATAATAGCATATCTCATTTGGGACCGTGCAGAAGGCTTCGTCCTCTGCAGTTAGTGCACCGTGTTTCGTTTTTGGTCCAGTTAAATAGAATGGACATTTTCTTCAGTACTTGAGTATAGTTTTTCGATCTGTCACCTAAGCCATTAGAACCTTCTAAAATCAGCGTCTCTTTTGGAAATAGATGATTGAACTCAGTGACAATGAAAACCCTTGGACAATATTCCTGGAAACAGTTGATCCCGAGCTGGCTGCTAGTGGAGCGACATTACCCAAGTTTGACAAAGATCGTAAGTGCCCATGAGACTCCTGACTGTGCTTAGAGCATAGGGCTGGATTCTTGGATGGTTGTTCAAACACACGGGTTAAGCAGAGAGAGCTGTCGCTTAATCCCACAGCTGCTCCTTCCCATGTTCAAGGCTTCCTGGTGAAGTCTAGTAAGACTGGGCTGAGGTGGGGAGATGGCGGCGGCAGCGTGGGGCTGTTCTGTTCCTGGCCTCGGCCTCTGTGTTGTGCTGCCCACCGTGATCAGTCACATAGAGCAGGCTCGCAAGATGTCACAGGCCAGATAGTAACTGTCTCCACCTTTTCTGGCTGTAAATCTGTCTGCCATGGTAGCAGTACAGCTGCCACACAGAATATGTAAACGACCGGCTGTCTGCCAGTAAGGTTTATTTACAAAACAGGTGGTTTGGAATTTGCTGACCCTTAATATAAAATGACAGAGGTTTTTTTTTTTTGTTTTTTTTTTTTTTTTTTACCACAAGTGGTCACGTTTAGCAAAGACTAAGCTGTTAACATGTCTCTGTGCGGTAACACTTGTCCCGCTCGTTGGTGCAAGGTCTCTATGAACTAGGGTTTCTAAATTCAGTGCACTTAATGCCTCAGATGTAGCCGTTCCCGTGAGTTTGATGTCATAGCATCAGCCTCTTGAGTAAACCTCCTCTGACCGTTAGGTCAGCATTAGGACCATAAGCTGTCATTTCCGTTGTCACTGAGCAGCCAGTGAACTTACCAGTAATCTTTTTCTTTAACGTTGTACGAGTGTTACGATACTAACAAAACTCGTTTATTAACCTTGTAGATGATGTAATGTTATTTTTGAAGATGTATGATCCCAAAACACGGAGCTTGAATTACTGCGGGCATATCTACACACCAATATCCTGTAAAATACGTAAGTCCTCACTGCTCTTGCCTTCTAAGGAGACTTTTGCTCAGCATGTTACAGCTGCGTATTTAAAAACTTCCTCCATCCTAGGTGACTTGCTCCCGGTTATGTGTGACAGAGCAGGATTTGGTCAAGATACTAACCTTATCCTCTATGAGGTTTGTGTGGTTCATTTTTTCATCAGTGCATAGCGTTAGTAGTTTGGGGGTGAAAGGCTGTTTATTTTGCTTTCTTTCAATTTGTTACCGTGTGAAGTCTATACCTGACCCCTGACTTGGGGGCCTTCAGGTAATTTTGAGGATCACATTTTTGGATTTGTGATTTATTAAAAAAAACACAAAACTAAGATCAGTAATTAATTTCATACTTAGGGATTTTTCCATTTGATATTTTCTATTAGCATTTTAACTAAAAATGTAGGTGGACAGAATTGGGGGTAGAGAAAATACTTAAAGCATAGGGAAGAGTATATGGCCATGTTAAACATTAAACAAACTGTGCCGTGTTACCATCTTGTATCTTTTACTATAGGAAGTTAAACCGAATTTAACAGAGCGAATTCAGGACTACGACGTGTCTCTTGATAAAGCCCTGGATGAACTAATGGATGGTGACATTATTGTGTTTCAAAAGTATGTACTTTTTTGAAGAATTTTCACTAATGTCAGAGGTTTTCTTGTCGTTGGAGCAAGAAACATTTGCGTGTAGACCCTGTGCCATGTTTGGCTGAGAGCACCTCAGTGCTGACATAGCTGGCCTTCTCTAGGTTTTGGAATCAGGGGTGGGGGACATCTTTAGCATGTGAAGCTCTAAAAATGTCAGTAAACGAGCATGGTAGCTATGGGGGGGGCTTTATGGAATAACAACTCGTTTTCCTTTCCCTAAATTACACGAAATTCCATAGAACGCACCTGCTTAGGTAATTCATTCAGACCTGTCTGCGCATAACCCAGCAGCTCTGTGGTCTCCGATGTTACATGAAGGCAGTGATTTGCTGACCCCTGGTCAGAGCCTGGGCTCTGCCTCCTGCCAGTCCCGTGGGCACGGCACTGCATCCTGGGCGCACTTGTTGTCTCAAGCATGTTCTGGTTTTGTAGGGACACTGAGAATGTGAAGCCGCCGGCACTGTGGGTGGCTCAGAGCACGTCCCCCAGCCGTCATTGCTACTCTTACTGTACCTTGCTCTCTCAGGGAGCTGAGGCGGCTCCCTGCAGCCTGGAAGTGAAGCCTGAGTTTATGTTGCAAGAGAACCTGTTGGTGTCACTGTTGCATAAAAGATCCCGTTTTTTACTGACGACTCCCCTCTGTGGACTTTGATTCAGTCTGTAAACCTTTCCCCCCAGGGATGACCCTGAAAATGATAACAGTGAATTGCCCACTGCAAAGGAATACTTCAGAGACCTCTACCATCGCGTCGATGTCATTTTCTGTGATAAAACAATCCCTAACGATCCTGGATTTGTGGTGACATTATCAAATAGAATGAATTATTTTCAGGTATTTAAGAAACATTCTTCTCCCCTTCAGATCTGTACCAGAAAGACCAATTTCTTTTTTGAAATGCTTGTTAAAGAGGTTGTCTAGGCTGGGTACGGTGGCTCATGCCTAATCCTAGCACTCTGGGAGGCCGAGGCAGGCGGATCTATTGAGCTCAGGAGTTTGAGACCAGCCTGAGCAAGAGTGAGACCCTGTCTCTGCCAAAAATAGAAAAAATTAGTCGGGCATGGTGGCACATGCCTGTAGTCCTGGCTACTCGGGAGGCTGAGGCAGGAGGATCACTTGAGCCCAGGAGTTTGAGGTTGCTGTGAGCTAGGCTGAAGCCACAGCACTCTATCCAGGGCAACAAGAGTGAGACTCTGTCTCCAAAAATAAATAGAAGTTGTTTAATGGGCTTAGTTCAGAAGGGGGCAGGGGGTTATAATCCTATGGACCACACTTCTGAAAGTGAAAATCCTTTAAAAAATGATGGTTAGATATGCGGGTCCGATGGTGCTATACTAAGACATATAGTTTATTTCATTAAATAGTAAATTTCTAGGGAATTTAAATTCAGGCTGCTCATACCACATTTTCAGTGATTAATCATGAAGTTTATTGAGCACATTTCAGTCCGTCCCTAATATGTGAACCTTGCTTTCTGTCTCCTGGCTTGCTTCTGTCTCACAGGTTGCAAAGACAGTTGCACAGAGGCTCAACACGGATCCAATGCTGCTCCAGTTTTTCAAGTCTCAAGGGTAAGCCACACTCACAGACCCCTGTCGTTTGGTCAGTGCCACATGCTTTCCATGGCTCATCAAAACATCTGGCAACTAATGTTAATAAGTAGCTAGTCTCATCACCTGACATGCCATTTCTTGCTTAGTTTCAGATTTAGCATTGTCACCACTCACAGCTTGACCACATTACTCTGAGATGTCAGAATAATCGTCAGCCCCATCTAAAGCCAGACTTACTCTAGATAACGTCATCAGTGCGCCTCCCATGTGTCCAGCTGGGTCAGTCCCTGCCAGGTTTCTGTGCACTATGCAGAGCACTCAGGTGTGGCAGCCAGGGGTGCTCAGGTCTCAAGATAGGAGTACAAAGCTGAGCCCTATGTCAGGTCCAAATTTCATGTCAAGGCGTAAGGGCAGTGGTTTGCATTTATGCTCACTCACAGATACTTGTTTTAGGCAAATAAGTCATTTATTTATACGCTGTTTTCTTGTGTAGTTATAGGGATGGCCCAGGTAATCCACTTAGACATAATTATGAAGGTACTTTAAGAGATCTTCTACAGTTCTTCAAGCCCAGACAACCTAAGAAACTTTACTATCAGCAGGTATGAGTCCAAATTAATGTAATTGTGGGTATAAAGAGAAGGCCTGGGTTTTTGTGGAAACGTATCTAAAATGAGTCTCTCTTTTCTTAATAGCTTAAGATGAAAATCACAGACTTTGAGAATAGGCGGAGTTTTAAGTGTATATGGTTAAACAGCCAATTTAGGGAAGAGGTAAGTTTTGTTTAAAATACCTTGAGTGTTTATTTTATTGGAGCTGTCGTTTCTGTATATCCCCAGCTCCCATGCGGAAATAACAAAAGCCCTGTCTAAATGATAGCAGGCATTAAATGCCCCCCGGCCCAGGGTCTTCCCTCCTCCTGCCTGGCACGATCCTCTCAGGCCTTTCGGGTGAAAACCAGTGTTGAGCTAACAGAGCTCCCTGTGATGCTTTTCTTACTGCTGGGGCGATGCTGCTGCGTGGCCCAGGGGAAGTGTGCCGCTCAGACGGTGCCTGCCCTGGCCGCTCCAGGCCGTGCGGCAGACATTGACTCTGCTGTGCACGCGCTTCCCACATTGCCAGCGCAGGCTGCTCTGTCGCCTGCCTGCTCCAGACAAGACGTGTCCAGCCGTGCCTTTAAGTGGTTCTTCTAGACAGTCTCTGCCCTCGCGGATACCGCGTTGTCACCTTTCTGGCTCTAGCAGCGTTGAAGGAAGATTTGAGCCATTCCAGCCCCCCACCCCACCCTACCCCCACCCCGTGTAGAGCGGGTCAGATGAAGCCCACCGTGTGCCTGGTCTGTTGCCTGGCCAGCGTCACTCTCTGTCTGCTGGGAATTGGGAAGGCTCTTGGACGGCCCCTCAGGGGATCACGTCCTGAGAAGCTGCTCTATAAACGGCAAGCTTTTTGCATAGAGCGTTTGTCTACAGAAATGAGTCTTTGCATCCTGACCTGCTAATACTGGGTGGGCCTCGGGTCAACGCTCATCTGCCCACCCTGAGTGAGCTCACAAGGGAGGGACCACCGCGTGGGAACATAGACAAGGACATGTTGGGCCAGCTGGGGACAATTTTTCCTCCTTCCTGTTTGTTAAAGTGCTTATTTCGTCTTTCCATTGCTTAGGAAATAACACTATATCCAGACAAGCACGGATGTGTCCGGGACCTATTAGAGGAATGTAAAAAGGCCGTAGAGCTCGGGGAGAAAGCATCAGGGAAACTCAGGCAAGTATTTCCTGAGCCCAAAGGTAGGGGTGGCGTGTGCTCCCCCTCACCGCTCCCCTCCCCCAGCTAATGGAGGTGGAGCACAGCCGGGGGCAGTGCGGTCCTGGCCCGGTGTGGAGAGACGGCGGTCTGGCAGAGGTTTATGGGCACTTCACAGCCATTTTTCCTCCTTTCCCCCTTATCTCCTGATGTTAATGAGCTGTAGAAAAAAGGTGAGATTCAGGTAGAAAAGCCAAGCAGAGGAAGGATATGAATCAAACTGTGAATGATCAGTGAGAGGTTGGGTCACCCTGAATCTGTTCAGCCAGCATGCAGGCCACAGGAAGAAGCCCCCAGTTAGATGATGAATGTTTATTTCAGAGAGGTGGGTACTCTTCCCAGCATTTTGCCTTGTAGTCAGCTTGTAGGACAAACAGCCTTTGGGGCTATTTGCTTTCAAATCTACTTTCTTGGGAATTTTAATAAAACAATGAATGAGACTGTAATCTGTTATCTAAAGAGTAAGTGAGGAAAACACCTGGTCCTGCCTACCTTGAGTTCCTTTTGGGAAAGGCTTACACAGGCTAGGAGCCTCAGTTTATCTCTGTGCCCCAGTGTGGCCACTTGCACTAAGACCAGCTGAGTCCTTTGATCTCATGCTCTGCGGGGACCACCTGGGCCATGTTCTGTCTGCTCCCCATGAGTACCTGCTTCTGACATTTCAAACCCTCTTAAAAATAAGAGGACAAACACATATTGTGGTGGTAGCTTTATAGATATAGTTTTCTAGAAAACTATTTGTGATCATTGTTTTATTCTTACATAAATGTATGTACCCATTTCACTTTCTTGTCCTTTTTTTCCCTGTGTTCAGGCTGCTAGAAATTGTAAGCTACAAAATTATTGGTGTGCATCAAGAAGATGAACTATTAGAATGTTTATCACCCGCCACGAGTCGAACGTTTCGAATAGAGGTAACTGTCCCTTTGTTGGCAGAGAGTTTGTGAGCCCTCTGGGTGGGACTGGGCCTGTCTGCTGCTTGCCGGAAGGTGGAAGCGAATTGTGTAAGCAGCTGAGTGTGTTCATGTACCAGTAGTCGAGGTGCGTTTTTTTTTTTTTTTTTTTTTTTTCCTTGAGACAGAGTCTCATTTTGTTGCCCAGGCTAGAGTGAGTGCCATGGCGTCAGCCTAGCTCACAGCACCTCAAATTCCTGGGCTCAAGCAATCCTGCTGCCTCAGCCTCCCAAGTAGCTGGGACTACAGGCATGCGCCACCATGCCCGGCTAATTTTTTCTATATATGTTAGTTGGCCAATTAATTTCTTTCTATTTATAGTAGAGACGGGGTCTCGCTCTTGCTCAGGGTGGTTTCGAACTCCTGACCTCGAGCAATCCGCCCGCCTCGGCCTCCCAGAGTGCTAGGATTACAAGCGTGAGCCACTGCGCCCGGCCTCTACTTTGGTTTTGAATTTGATAACTCTAGGTACCTCATAAGTGACAATCATGTAATATTTGTCCATAGAAATTAATCTTCAGTGTGGGCCACTAAGCACCTCCAGGCAGAATGTGTGGATTGCTTGAATTTAGAGCTGTTGGCATTTCCCCAGTACCTGGAATAATACATTATTTGGTCTCTATGCATAGTTTTCCTTTGAAAAATATTAGATATCTTTTGGCTCTGAACTCTCTGTCATTCTAGCTAGATCCAAGTGTGGCACTTTGTTTTGGCAAAAATAGTCTGTGTCCTTGTTGGAGTGGTAAGTCGTAATTTAAATGTGGCCGTGTTGTCTGCGTTAACCCTACTTACCCAAGCCTGTGTTTGATGCTGTGTCCCCAGGAAGTTCCTTTGGACCAGGTGGACATAGACAAGGAAAACGAGATGCTCATCACAGTGGCTCACTTCCACAAAGAGGTGTTCGGAACGTTTGGAATCCCGTTTTTGCTGAGGATACACCAGGTACGATGTTGGCGGCGGGTTGAGCAGCTCCAGTGGAAGCGTAAGTTCCCAGTGACCGCTCTTGCTACCTCGGGGTCCTGCTTGGGCGCTGGCCACGGTGCTGGCAGCACCAGGATGCCGGGGTGACACCTGTCCTCTGCTCTTCCAGGGCGAGCACTTCAGAGAAGTGATGAAGCGGATTCAGAGCCTGCTGGACATCCAGGAGAAGGAGTTCGAGAAGGTATGCGCCCGGGGACCTGGTGACGGCGCGCTCAAGCCCTGACTGGGAACGCGGCCTGGATGTTTTTTGCTGGAGATGTGAGTTTTGGAGATACCCAGAAATAATGGAGGAGTTTAAATTTTTTTTTTCTTTTAGTTTAAATTTGCAATTGTAATGATGGGCCGACACCAGTACATAAATGAAGACGAGTATGAAGTAAATTTGAAAGACTTTGAGCCACAGCCTGGTAAGTGCCTGCTCTGTGGTCTGGGGTCTTGGGGGGGGGGTGGCAATACCTGGTTGGGGGTGGGCAGCCCTGGGGGTCCAGTGGCAGCTCTTCTCTTTGCACACCTGGGTGACGTGTGACCTATGAATTCTTAGAGGAGTAAAGCTTTGGGTATGTAACCAGTGGTCAGTGGTGGCCAGAAACTTAGGACTGAGGTGGTGGTCCCAGGGGTGCAGGTCCTCTGACAGCACTGCATTCTGGAAGCCTCTGCGATGTCTGCTCAGGCTGTGGGCATCCTTGGCCCCAGCTGAGCATGCTGCTCGGACGCTCCTGGCCTCCCTGTGAACTTACACCTCAAGGCCGACAGGACCCACTCCTAGTGGTTGTGCATGTGCACGTTGGCCACTGCTGACCCAGGGGCTCCAGGGTTGCTCGGTGGTCTCAGTTGCTTTTCTTTGTCCCCACCAGGTAACATGTCTCATCCTCGGCCTTGGCTAGGGCTCGACCACTTCAACAAAGCCCCAAAGAGGAGTCGCTACACTTACCTTGAAAAGGCTATTAAGATCCACAACTGACTTCCTTACCCCATGTGTCGGAGGCGAGGGACGGTGCGTGGGTGTGTGCCCCTTTGAACAGCGGAGAACTCCGGCACACACGCACACTCCCCGGAGTCGTCAGCAAAAGGATTTGCTGCTGATGTTAATTTTATTTTGTTGAGGCTGTTCAGTTTGGCTTCTCTGTATCTATTGACTGCCCTTTTGAGCAAAATGAAGGTGTTTTTATAAAGCTTGGATGCCAATGAGAGTTATTTTATGGTAACCACAACGCAAGGCAGCTGTCAGCATGACGGGGGAGGAGGCTAGCGGGGCGCAGGGCCCGGCCGGGGCTCCGGGCTGCTTCCGGTCGCACGGGCGCCCGGCTGCCCCCGCGGCCCTGCAGCTATAAAGTCTTGTGTCTAGGCTCGTCTGACCTGTTCCTTCAGTTATACTTTCAGTGACCTTCTGTGCATCTGTAAAGGCAAAACAGAGAAACTCACACCTAATAAATAGCGCTCTTTCCGTCATTGTGTGCGTTGTCAGCCCTGCCTCGGTTCTTCTCTCCTCGGCTGCCGGCCCCCCGCCAGCCATGCTGTCCTGCAGCCCGGTCCCGACAGGTGTCTTGGGGTCTTTTTATTAAGCTGAAAACATTGTTAAGTACAATTAAGGTTTACTGTTGCCTTTCGGCAAACTTGATCTCAACAATTCATATGAGCAGGTGAAAGAATTATAAATAGGATTTCAATAAATGGAACAGAACAAACGAGAGAGCCTTTAGCAAGAGGGCATGCTCGCTAGTGGTTAGTAGGCTGTTGACTTTGTAAAAAAGCTTAAAAAAGGAAAAATGAAATTGTATATTTAATGAATGAACATGTACAATTTGCCACTGGGAGGAGGTTCCTTTTTGGTGGGTGAGTCTGCAAGTGAATCTCACTGATGTTGATATTCATTGTGTGTAGTTTTATTTCGGTCCCAGCCTGGTTTCCTTTCATTCTGGAGCTAATGCCAGCTGCGTGTCTAGTTCTGAGTGCAGTACAATAGAATCAGCAAATCACACTTATTTTTCAGCCTTTCCCCAAATTTTTTTTTTTAATTTTTTGTTTCTGTAGCAGCAGTGTACACCAACTCTTCCTGTATATTGCCTTTTTGCTGGAAAATGTTGTATGTTGAATAAAATTTTCTATAAAAATTATAATTCAGTGAGTGACGTGGAAGTTGAGGAAGATTTTTACTCTCCCTGGAAATAGGATCGGGAAACATTTCCTTTATAATCTTTCACTGAGGTGTCCTTTTCCGTCTCATTTCCATTTTTGGGGTGGTCTTTTGTTTTGGGTTTGTTTGTTTCCCCCTCCTAGTTACATTTGAGCTTAAGAAATCAAAGGTTTTCCAAGAGGGAACCATGTACAATGACTGGAAATATTATTTAACGTATAAGGCATAGTCCGGGAGGCAGGCACGCCGGCAGGTGGACGTGTGAGCCGGGAGTGGTTCACCTCCGTGGCCTCGTCCCACGTGCAGGGCGTGGACGTCCTGGTCTCTGGGCCAGTCTGGACCGTGGAGCGACTCCTCCCTCGGTGTCCACTGTAATTAATGTGTGTGCCTTCCCCCTCAGAGCTGCCTTCCGCCGAGTGACAGACGCAGGTGGCGAGGGCCCCCGGGTGGCCCGGCCCACTCTGGCCTTCCTCTCCTGCAGGAGGCGTAGTTGCGGGCAGGGCGACAGAGCCATTCACTGTGTGTGTGTCCCCGAATGAACGTTAAGGTGTTGACTCGCTTTAGTTTTGTTGGTGATAGTCTTAGGTGACTGAAAGTTCTACTTTCCCTTAAGATATTAAATGACTGTTTTTTTCAAAGAACTTGTTGCAGTGTGTCCGTCCTGTGCTGCATCTCCTTTTCCCTTCCCTCCCGGTGCTGGTGTCAGGAGCTCGAGTTCCCTGAGCTGGTTTTGGGGAGACAGGAGTGGAGCTTTTATGTCAAAGGAAGCGCTCTGCCTTTGGGTCAGCTCACCTGTGTCCTCTCCCTCGGGGTATGGCCGTGCCACCTGCTGGCGGCAGTGGGCCCTCCCAGCAGCGTGTCCCTTGGTGGCCCGTGTCGCACACAGACGCAGCGTGCTGAGACGGGCTCCTTTAGAAACTGGAAGAGCGTGTGAAGGCGCCTCTCGAGCAGCAGTCTCTGGGTGCAGGCTGCTCTGGGGCAGTCGCTGTCCTGTCCTCCCAGCACCCCGAGGGCCATCTTGGGGACCAGCACACGCAGCGATAAGAGTGCCTGCGGCGGCGCTGGCCAGGCGTCAATCCACTAAAAAAATAAAAAATAAATAAACGCGTGATTACATCAAGGGAGCCGAGTCTGTCACACACCAGTGGGGGGGTCTTTGTGTGTGAGGGGGCTCTGCAGCGTGGGCCTACGCCACGGCCACAGCAAGCCAAGCGCGGGGACCGTCTCTTCCTGGTGGGGGCCTTGGCCGGGCTCCCCACAGCTGGCGAGGGCGGGGTGCTTGGAACCATAGGCCGCTGTCACCGTTTGTCTTGAGGCCAACGTCCCTCCGTGGTGTCTGGGGTGGAGACCTGGGGGTAGCCGACTGAGGCCCCCCAGGGGCGCTGGGGCACCTTGGGCTCTGCGCTGCGGGTGGGGGGGGCTGTGAGAAAGACGAGTCTCTTGCGCTCTTGGCCTATTGGGTCTGGGTCGGCAAACTTTCCGTAAAGGGCCAGAGGGCAAACACTGCCCGCTCTGCGGGGCAGACGGCGGTCTCTGCTGCAGCCACTCAGCTGGCGCAGCAGGACAGCCCCGGCGACGCTCGCTCAGGTGGACAGGTGAGGCCGGACCCAGCACACCTCTACAAACAGGCCTTCCGTCTGCTGACGCCCGGGTTGGAGGGAAAGTAACGCACCTGTTTTGTGGCTTGATAGGCGGGTCTGCTGGGGGTGGGGTGCGAGTCAGTGACAGTGGCACCCAGCCTTGGCCCTTCCGAAAGATGCTGACACACACATTTCAGACACTGTCGAGTGGGGACTGTGCCTCCCCGTGATTTTGGTATGTGTAGCTCTCCTGGCCTTGCCGTGTTTGTTACTGCCCGCCCTGTCCCCTCCCTGACCTGCCATCCTGGGGGAGGCACTGTATCTGCTCTGTCCTGTGCAGTGGCCACTGGCCACGTGTGTCCCTGGACCTCGTGTGCGTCCCTGGGGCCGAGGGAGTAAAGTCTTCCGTTGGAGCCGGCGCGGGCGGCTCGTGCCCACCGCGGCGCGTGATGCAGTTCTAGCCTTGTGAATTGTTGATTAGCTCCTTCGCCGAGCTGCTGAGTTGACGTACGGAACTCGAGTGCACTGGGGCTGTCATTTTTACGGCCGGTTCATTAACAGAAGCTTTCAGGGGCATTCGTTTTCTCTGTTGGGAACGAAGTCAAATACAGGCAAAGCCCGCAGATTCCCGCGTCTTGCCACTGGGGGGAACGGGCGCTTTGCATCCTCTGCTGACGTTTCTTCACAGCCTCTGCCTCTGGGTGAGGCCTGGAAGCTGGGCGCCCCACCCCCACCCCTGACCTCGAGCGGTCTCGGAGCAAAATTGGCTGTGCTGGTTCTGGAGCGGAGGGTCCCCACTCTGCTCCTGGGGGCACCGGCCCACACAGGCTATGAACCGCCAGTGCCGGGTCTGGGTGTGGGCGCTCGGGTGTTCACAGCAGGGTGCTTGCAGGTCGGATGGGTGTAAAATACGGAGAGGGAAGGAGCTACCGGCTCCGCCCAGCAGCTCCTGCTACAAGGCTGGTCTCCTTCCCTCCAGTGTAGATCAGGGGCCACTCGGCCCTGCAAACTCGCTCCTGCACAGTAGGCTTCACAGCGGGGCAGGAGGCAGGGAAGGGTGGGCGGTGTCAGGCCCTCCGTGGCGACCAGGGGTGTTGGGGGGCGAGGGTTATAGTAGAAGCTGCTCAAGGATCCCATCCTGGCCTAGGTGGCCCCTCAGTGCCCCCCACCCCCCATGCACGGCTCAAGGTGAGACCCAGCAGCGTACCCTGCCCCCTGAGCTGAGCAGTGCAGGCTGGGACGGGCGTGGCTGACCCTGCTGGGAGGGAGGCTCCCAGCTGCTGATAGCAGAGCCTATCTGCTGTCCCGAACCAGCACCACACCCTCCTGTTGGCTCCCGAGATAAGGATGGGGGATGCTCTGTGTCCCAGTCCCGGCCAAGCTTGGGGATGGCAGGAGCAGCAAACCCGTGTCAGCACCCTGCGTAACGGCCACTGCCTCTGAGGAGGGCAGACCATAGTGCAGCACCGAGGCGCCTGGCAGCCCAGAGTAGACCAGAACCCGGACCCAGCAGGGCCTTGTCCTTGCCAACTGCACAGCGGGCATTTCAACCCCAACTCGCTGCCCCCCCTTCCCATTTAACACCCCGGCTCCGCCCTCCCTGGATGGCAGGATGGGAGCTGTCCCCAGTTTGAAACGAGAGGTCAGCCACTTGCCAAGCTCATCTGCCCAGGGCAGATACGGTATCCCTCTGAGCCGGGGGACTCTCCTGGCCACCCCTCCTGGGCTGCCCTCTTGACAGGCCCCAGGAGTGGCTGAAGGGCCAGAGAACGAGGCCATGACCCCAGCCCACTGCCAGCCTGGCCCTCCTGCTGGGTCTTGGCGCAGGAGCCCAGGCTGCCCTAGGACGAGTCCTCGGCTGGTGAAGAATGACAGGTGGCAGCAGTGGTTTGGGCCGTGTCCTCTAAGGCCGTGAGCGCAGAGACCCTGGGACTGGCTGAGGGGTCCCGTGCAGCTGCACTAACCAGGTGGGAAAAAGCTGAGAAGCCTTTTGAATTTCCAGCGTGAATTCTCCCACTTTGAAGAGCTGGCAAATGACACTGGGCAGTCTCAACCCAAGAGGCCAGAGGACCGGCCTGTGGAGTCACGGCGGAAGCATGCAGTCTCAGAAGTCTCAGTGGCAACCAACTCAGCAGCGACAGCTCTCCTGGGACGGGGGCGGCACAGCAGTGCATCTGCCGCGGCGAGCAGAGCCCCACGGAGCTGCAGCCGGCACCCTCAGTTTCTGTACAGGGAGGGTGTGGGCAGACCACCGTGAGACGCCGTCGCAGGACTGCAGACCCTGTCGCCTCTTGCTGTCTGGGAATCTGAGTCACAGCCGGCGCTGCCTGGAGTCTGAGCAAAGGGCTGGGGGTGGACCTGCAGGTGCAGGGTTCAGGCTGAAGGGTGGCTTTGGGCCGGGCCAGGTGGCTCACGCCTGTAATCCTACCACTCTGGGAGGCCGAGGCGGGCGGATTGCTCGAGGTCAGGAGTTCGAAACCAGCCTGAGCAAGAACGAGACCCTCGTCTCTACTATAAATAGAAAAGAAATTAATTGGCCAACTAAGATATATATAGAAAAAATTAGCCGGGCATGGTGGCGCATGCCTGTAGTCCCAGCTACTCGGGAGGCTGAGGCAGCAGGATTGCTTGAGCCCAGGAGTTTGAGGTTGCTGTGGGCTAGGCTGATGCCACGGCACTCACTCTAGCCTGGGCAACAGAGTGAAACTCTGTCTCAAAAAAAAAAAAAAAAAAAGGGTGGCTTTGCCGGCAGAAGCAGGTGGCCCCGTGACGGGTTGCCTCTGCAGGGCCACCAAGCCCTGTTTGGGACTGCAGGGCCTCACCTGTAGACACAGAGCTGAGGCCAGTGCCCCCTGTCTCGCCCACCTGGGCCTCCTCGGTCGCCCTGTGTTGACTCGGCACCCGGTATCCTGGTCACACACGGGAGGTCACTTCCCGCACCTTCAGGGACTCACCAGGGCTCCACAGACGGGCGCCTGATCGTGCCAGAAACGTCACCGTCTACTAAGGATCCTGTTGAGCCCGGTCTCTGTCTGGACCTGAAACGAGGCCCCCGGGCCCCGCAGCCAGTGCGGGCTGGGAAGTCGGTTCTCCCGATTCCTGGGGGCCGCTGCTGGTGGTGGGGCCTCTGGGGGTGGGGGGTGGCCGCGCTGCAGGCATGGGAGTTCACGTCCGGAGAAATCTGTCCTGGAGCTCGTCCTTGCTGGCCGGCCTGACCCGGCCTGGAGGCTCCCAGCCAGCCCCCTGGCACCCCTGCTGGAGACCGCCTGGCGGAAGCCGGGTAATGCCGCCGCCCCGCCCGGCCCTCAGCCGCACTGGCACCTCTGCACCTCCCCTCCCACCCCACCCCAGCCCATGCGGGAGCCTTCGCAGGCGACCCGAGTTTCCAGCGCTCATCTGGTGACTGGATTTGAATAACCCGTTCTCTCTGGGCCGGAGGGGTGGGGCAGTGCTGCCCCCTGGGGGTGGCCGTGAGCATTGCCGCGAACCCCGGCCAGGCTTAGGTAGAGACGGGCTTAGGTGGAGAGGGCTTAGGTGGAGACGGGCGGTCGGTTTCCTGCTTTTTCCTCTTCCCCCAACCTTCCCTTTCTCTGTGAAATTCATCTTAATTGAAAAGGTGATGGGGGGGGCAATATTATTTCTCTCTTGAATAATTAAGAAATCTTGGCCGGCCACAGTGACTCACACCTGTAATCCTAGCACTCTGGGAGGCCGAGACAGGAGCCTCGCTTGTGGTCAGGAGTTCAAGACCAGCCTGGGCAGGAGCGAGATCCCCGTCTCTACTAAAAATAGAAAAAATTAGCCAGGCGTGGTGGCTCATGCCTGTAGTCCCAGCTACTCGGGAGGCTGAGGCAGGAGGATTGCTTGAGCCCAGGAGTTTGAGGTTGCTGTGAGCGAGGCTGACGCCACGGCACTCACTCTAGTCGGGCAACAGAGTGAGACTCTGTCTCAAGTAAATAAATAAAAATGTAGCCCCCTGGTTGTGACACTGGATCTTAAGTCGTCCCAGCCCCTCCTTGACCTGGCCCCAGGCTGACCCCGTTTTGCCCAGAAGGGGTCTCATCCTCAAGTACTCTGGGGCCTTTGGACGGCCACCGTCCTCTGCAGCAGCCTGTGTGGGGTCTTTCGGGTCAGACCTCTGGGCAGGCAGCCCGGACAGGGACAGGGGCGTAGGACAATGTGGGGCTGCCTGCAGCCAAGCCCTGGGGCATGGGGTGAGCCCAGACCCCCCACGTGTGCCTGGGGAAGGTGACAGGCCAGAGGGTGGGTGGCCCTGGAGAGCCACGGGGAAGGGGCTGGATGGGTGTGGGTGACACTGGGGCTGGGGTGGGGGCAGGGAGGGCCTGGCTCACAGGTGGCCCCGGCGCGGAGTGTGGGCAGCACTGCTGCAGGTGGGGAAGGGAAGGAGCTGGCAGGACGTGTGGCCGGGAGGCCGGGAGGCCGGGGGACGTTGTCTCCTCTGAGGACAAGGCCGGGATGAAGGAGGAGAGGGGACAGGATGGTAGGACCACCCTGGAGGGTCGGGTGAGAGGCGATGGCAGCGCCGTTCCCAGCCACCCAGCCCACGCGAGGAGGGAGGCGCTCTGAGGCCTGCTGGGAGCCCAGGGTGCTGCAGGGGACGAGGCCAGAGGCAGGACGGGCAGATGGGGCAGGTGCAGACCCCCACCGGGAGGTGGCCCAGAGCAGAGGGGCTTGGGGACGGGCGTGCAGGTCAGCGCTGCAGAGAACGCAGCGAGCTGAGCCTGGGGAGGGTGGGAGGCGGGTGAGGCGGGGTCGCAGGAGTGCGGGAGGGGAGGGCGGGAGCCCGGAGCGGTGGAGGCTGCCCCGGGCGGGCGGCGAGGCCCCCACGCAGCAGACTCGGCCCCCGGCGGGCGCTGTCCCGGCGGCGCTGCCCGCACCTCCCACTGTGGCAGGCGGAAGGACACAGGGTGCGGAGGTGGTGGCGCCGGCGTTTATTTCGGGCGGCTCACAGGCGTTGGTGGTGGAAGAGCTGGTGCTGGCACACGGGGCACGAGTGCTTCACGTCCATCAGGCCCCGGATGCAGAAGGGGATGAAGCAGCAGCCCAGCGTGCACCTGCACCGCCGGGGGGCCTCTGTTCTAAAGCTCCTCGGTGACCCTCCGGGCCCACCGCGACGAGAGCGCCCTGAACCCACCCATTCTGGCCGCCCGTGGTCACGCCAGCCCAGGTGCCTGCCCTGAGCCCGCCACTTTGCAGGTACTGCCCCCCCCACGCAGCCCCCACCGTTCTGGGGAACCGGGCAAGGGGCCTTCTCCGAGGGAGGCAAGGACCTCCCTCTGGGCATGGTCCTGCCCTGCCCCCCTCACCCCTGCCACAGCCAGCCCTCCCCCACCCCGTGAGCCCCCCAACCCCCACCCCAAACGCTCAGGGCCTCTGCGGAGGCCGAGAGGCGGCCGCTCACCCTAACATGAAGATGCCCGCACACAGCAGCCAGGTGAGGACTCCTGGCACGTGTGAGGTCACCGTGATGACGGTGTTCCCGCAGTAGGGGCAGATGGTCTGTATCGGCAGGGCCGTCCTCGCCCTAGGCACTCTGGTGTACATCTCTGGGGGTGGGGAGGCAGGAGGGACCCCTGGGCGAGAGCCCCTGTGACCTCTCACCTCCTGCAGGCTCTCAGCGCTCACCTGAGCACCCGAAGCCAGCGCCCCGCCACCCTCCTGCCCACCCGCCTCAGGCTCCGCATCAGTCAAGTCCCCGGGCGGGCCAAGGCACAGACAGACGGGCCTGAGGGCTGCGAGCATCTCCGGGGTCAGCCCAGCGGGGTGCCCGGGATGCCCTGCCATGCAGGTCCCTAGCACTTCAGTCTCTGCACTTCGAGGGCTCTGACATCCTTGCTAGAGCAGCGGCGTGGAAGACAAGCAGGCAGCCCTTCCTGCCGTTTCCGCCCGAATGCCGCTCTCTGTGCTTGGGCCGTGGGACAAGCGTCTGGTTATTTCAACACTGCAGCCACTTCTGCATCCTCGGAGGTGGCTGGGTCTGAACGGCAGGCCCCCAGTGGTGGGGAGGGTGCGTGAAGGCTTCCTCCCAGGCCTGGGGTGAGAAGATGCTGGGATCTGGGGAGCGGCGGCCCTGATATGTGTGGGGTGCAAAGCGGACACCCCACCTGGGGGAAACCAAGGCACAGGCCCGTGTGTGGCTGGAAGGGGCATCCCAGGGGGCTCTCGGGGCGCTTCCCACCCTCGAGGCCGTCTTCCTGCGTTTTCCTCTCTGTGGTCTGGGTAGAGAGTTCACTCCATAAGCGTTTCCTGAGCACCTGCTGTATACCAGCCCTGGCCACCAGTGCCTCCACCTTGGAGATGCCCGGGTGTCCGTGGGCGACGGGAGCGCTGTGGAGCGCCCCAGCTGGCCAGCCGCGGGAGTCACACGGCCCGGGGAGGGGGGCGGGGGGGGGCGGGGGGGACACACACGCCCGTGCACAGCGGTCAGGAAAGCACCTTCCGGGCAGCCCCGAGCAGGAGGCAAAGCAGGGAGAGGCGGTGGCGGGAGGAGCTCACCTGTGGAGACAGCCTGTGAGGCTCCCAAGTGCCCCGGGGCGGAGCCTTGACCTCTCGGAGGAGGAGGTGGAGGATAAACGCGATGAGGATAATGAGTATCTTTAGGAGAGAGGCAGGAAAAACACCCTCAGATCTGAGGCTCCCCGTACACCGGGCACGAGCTGGCACTCGGCCAGCCTGAGGGAGGCGCCCATCTTTCAGAATAGAAAGCTGAGGCCGGAGGAACGAATTGAGTTGCCGATGGCTGTGCAGCCAGCAGGTAGGGGAGCTGGGATTTGAACCCCTGTGTCCTAGCATGTAAGCTCTTCCTGGAGGCAGGGCCAGGAAGTCCAGGGTGCAGAGACAGCCTGGGGCCCTGTGGTCTTTTTAGAAAACTACTGAGCATTTATCGCCCGCTGCACCCTGCGCTGAACACTGCACCACACTCACTCCTGCCAGAACATCAGCGAGGCAGGCGTGAGGCAATCCAGCTTTGCAGGTGTGAAGACTAGGCTCAGAGAGGTTAAGTAACTCCCCCGAGGTCACCCAGTAGATAAGCATCAGGCCCAGGATGGAGCCTCAGTGTGCCAGAGCCCACGTGCTGCCACGCCCCGGGCGGGCTGCGACCCAGCTACGCCTTTGGAGGAGGGCTGTTTGGGTCCCACTGCCACCCGCCACTTTCCCCAAGCGCGGCTCCATCCCGAGCGTGTGGACACCCCGGCTCACACCCTCGCCTCCCCGTAGCCGCCCCTGGCCAGCCCTCGGACCTCCAGAGCGTCCCCAGGCCGGCCTTGGAGTTCTGGGGTCCCGATGCCCAGCGGGTGGTCCAGGAGAGGGGAGGGTGGGGGCCGAGCCCACCTTCACTACGTGTGCGCGACAGGTCCCTGTGTGTTCCCTCCAAGAGCCACGTGGGCGCTGTGCACAGGGACCTGGGCCCTGTCTTTTTTTTTGAGACAGAGTCTCGCTCTGTTGCCCGGGCTAGAGTGCTATGGCATCAGCCTAGCTCACAGCAACCTCAAACTCCTGGGCTCAAGCGATCCTCCTGCCTCAGCCTCCCAAGTAGCTGGGACTACAGGCATGCGCCACCATGCCTAGCTAATTTTTTCTATATATTTTTAGTTGCCCAGCTAATTTCTTTCTATTTTTAGTAGAGACAGGGTCTTGCTCTTGCTCAGGCTGGTTTCGAACTCTTGACCTCGAGTGATCCACCGGCCTTGGCCTTCCAAAGTGCTAGGGTTACAGGCGTGAGCCGCCGCGCCCAGCCTGGGCCCTGTCTTGACACTAGATCCTCCTGCACTCCCGGGAAGGGCCTGGTGGCTCCACGGGGCCCATTGCCCCTCCCAGGGTGGGGCCCATCCAAGAGCAGGAGGGGCTCCCACTTCACGCCACACGGGCTGGACTCTGGGACAGCAAGAGGCTGCTCGCCCAGCCAGGGGTCCCGCACCCCTGCTTGGGACTGTTCCCTGGCCTTGTTTTACAGGCGAAGACGCTGAAGGCCGGAAAGGGCTCCCGGCCGGAAGATCAGTGGGGCCTCGAGCCCCTGTGTGGGCCTCTTTCCTCCTCTCAACCAGGGCATGTGGCCGGTCGCCCCGGCCAGAGTGCAGTGGCGTCATCACAGCTCACTGCCACCTCCAACTCCTGGGCTCCAGCGATCCTCCCACCTCAGCCTCCCAAGGAGCTGGGACGACAGGCACCTGCCACCACGCCCGGCAGAGTACCATTTTCCATATGAGAAAGAAACAGCTCAGAGGGAGTTGACGACTTTCCCAAGGCCACGTCAGCACGGCCAGGCGGAGGCCAGGACCCCCACTCCCACCCCACTCGGTCCAGGCGTTCTGCGACCACCCAGGGTTGGGGGTGTCATACCTTTTGTGGGGGAGTCATTGCTTGTCTTTGGCAAATTCCTTGGGAAACTTTAAGAGAAGGTACACGCTGTTGGAGGCCCCAGGGCCTGATCTCCCCTACCGCGCCCTGCGGCCCCTGGGTCGGCGGGGCCAGCAGGACTCGAGGGCAGGAGGTCAAGACTGGACTCGGCCCCCAGCTTGGCCAGGGGACCTGTGGTGGCCTCGCCTGCTTCTCCATGGGCCCCATCGTCGCCTTGCCCCTGGCCTGTCCCCAGCACCTAAGGGAAGGGAAGGAATCCTCACCCTGGGGCTTGTTCCATCCTTGGACCCTGGAGGGCTTTTGTCCTAGCAACGGTGTCTCGGCAGCCTCGGGTTCCGAGCTCTGAGAGGCCGGGCTCCTATCCCGAGGAACCCTCATGGTGAGGCCTGGTTGCCAGGAGGAGGCGGGGGCAGGGCCTCCCCCAGGCGCCTCCTGCAGGGTCTGGCTCGGGTGGAACAGCCATTGTGACCTGTGTCTTCACAGTGGTCGCACGGAGTGGGCCTCGTCCTCACTTCCGGCGGGAGTTGGGCCCGGGCGGGCCGCAGATGCAGCCCCAAGAACCCACGTTCCCACCGCCCCTGCCTCTGCGCGATCCAGAGCCTGGAAAAGGCCGGGCGTGGTGGTGGCTCACGCCTGTAATCCTAGCTCTCTGGGAGGCCGAGGCGGGAGGATCGCTTGAGCTCAGGAGTTCGAAACCAGCCTGAGCAAGGGCGATACCCCATCTCTGCTAAAAACAGAAAGAAATTAGCTGGACAACTAAAAACATGCAGAAAAAAATTACCCAGGCGTGGTGGCACATGCCTGTAGTGCCAGCTACTCGGGAGGCTGAGGCAGGAGGATTGCCTGAGCCCAGGAGTTTGAGGTTGGTGTGAGCGAGGCTGACGCCACGGCACTCACTCTAGCCTGGGCAACAGAGTGAGACTCTGTCTCAAAAAAAGAAAAAGAGAGAGGCTGAAAAATATGAATCCTGTTGGAGCCGGCCGTCCTCCTCTGAGGGGCTCGCCCCGACGGCGTCACCTGGCGTGTGCAACGACCTCGCTGTGTATATGTTGGCGTCCTCCTTGTAGAAACGCACATTCGTGCAGGTTCGTACGCCCACGCATGCTCACGCGTGTCCCTGCACACGCGCATGTGCGTCTCCCTGCTCTCGCGTGCAGGCCGCCTCCTGCTGATCCGGCCGCAGGAGCGTGGGCCAGACCCCTGACGCCTCCAACTCCTCACTTCCTCTTTCTTTTTATTTTGAGACAGCGTCTCACTCTGTTGCCCAGGCTAGAGTGAGTGCCCTGGCGTCAGCCTCGCTCACAGCAACCTCAAACTCCTGGGCTCAAGCAATCCTCCTGCCTCAGCCTCCCGAGTAGCTGGGACTACAGGCATGCGCCACCGTGCCCGGCTAATTTTTTCTATATATATTAGTTGGGCAATTGATTTCTTTCTATTTATAGTAGAGACGGGGTCTCGCTCTAGCTCAGGCTGGTTTCGAACTCCTGAGCTCGAGCAATCCGCCCGCCTCGGCCTCCCAGAGTGCTGGGATTACAGGCGTGAGCCACCGCGCCCGGCCTCACTTCCTCTTTCTGTAACATGGGGGCGACAACCTTATAGAGTAGCTGTGAAGTCAAATGCCACGACGGCTTGCTCCAGATGTGGCCAGTGAAGCCGGCAGGGCTGCTGTTACACGCGATGTCCCGAGAGAGAAGCTCCCAGTGACAGCGGCGTCCTCTGTGCCAAGGACAGGCGGAGGGCTTCACCCCGGCCACAGCCAGTGACCGCCATGCCCAGGCCCATGCTGGCCCAGCTCCCGGCCGGGCTGCTAGACGCCTCCCCTCGCGCCAGAGGATGTCGGGGACCCTGAAGGTAGAGCCGCTTGGCTGTCGGCTTGGCAGACGCCGGACGTTACGCCAGTCTAGGAAACGGGCGGTTCTTACCCCTGGCCGCGGGCGTCCGCGGTGCCCAGCAGAGCTACAGACGTGGGACCCTCTGACGCGGGAACACCATTTCTACAAATCCGGCCAGAGACGGACTCGCAAAAACATCAAGTGATGCGGGGACGAAGCTGTTCAGTGCAGTAGCGAAAGAAAGGAAGGAAAGAAGGGAGATCTTATATCGCCGCCACGGAGGAGTCTCTCCAGGGTATACTGTTAAAGAGCAAGAAGAAGAAGAAACGTGTACATATGCATACACTGTAACATACGTATATGTAATATCTACATATGAAAGTGGTATATGGTGTGTGTACGTGTGTGTGTGTGTGTATGTATGTCACTACTTTTTGTGTAAGTAAAGGGGATTTATAGTTTCCAAAAAGAAACAAAGGAAGAATAAATTTAAGAACTGATTAAAGTGCTGGGAGGCCGAGGCAGGCGGGTTGCTCGAGGTCAGGAGTTCAAAACCATCCTGAGCAAGAGCGAGACCCCGTCTCTACTATAAATAGAAAGAAATTAATTGGCCAACTGATATATACAGAAAAAATTAGCCAGGCATGGTGGCGCATGCTTGTAGTCCCAGCTACTCGGGAGGCTGAGGCAGGAGGATCGCTTGAGCCCAGGAGTTTGAGGTTGCTGTGAGCTAGGCTGACGCCACAGCACTCTAGCCCGGGTAGCAGAGTGAGACTCTGTCTCAAAAACAGAAAGAATCGCTCGAGGTCAGGAGTTTGAGACCAGCATGAGCAAGAGTGAGACCCTGTCTCTACTATAAATAGAAAGAAATTAATTGGCCATCTAAAAATATATAGAAAAAATTAGCCGGGCATGGTGGCGCATGCCTGTAGTCCCAGCTACTCGGGAGGCTGAGGCAGCAGGATCGCTTGAGCCTAGGAGTTTGAGGTTGCTGTGAGCTAGGCTGATGCCACGGCACTCTAGCCTGGGTAACATAGTGAGACTCTGTCTCAAGAAACAAACAAAACACAAAAAGAAAAAGAAAAACGAAAGAAAAACTAAAAAAAAAGAAAATAGTCCATTGGGCTGCTACAGCAAAGAATACCATAGGCTATGCACGTTATAAACAACAGAAATTCATTTCCCACAGTCCTGGAAGCTGAGAAGTCCAAGATCAAGGCACCAGCAGATTCCTGGTGTCTGGGGAGGACCCAACCCCTGGTTAATTGGTTAAGAGATGGCTGTCTTTTCACCTTGTCCTCAGAAGGTGGAAGGGGGGAGAGAGTTCTCTGAGGTCTCTTTTATTTTTGTTTTTACCTTCCTAATTTATCGTTGCTATTTTTAATTTTTGTTATTATAATTTTCCTTTTTTTTTTGGCTCCCTGTCAGGGAATCGAACCCTGATCTCTCATGTTATAATTTTCTTTTTCATGAGGACTCTGCCTTCATGACCCAATCACCTCCCAACACCATCACAGTGGGGTCTCGCTCTTGCTCAGGCTGGTTTCGAACTCCTGACCTGGAGCAATCCGCCCGCCTCGGCCTCCCAGAGTGCTAGGATTACAGGCGTGAGCCACCGCGCCCGGCCTTCCTGGGGTTTTGAGGGTGGCGGTGCCCCTAACGCGGGGTCGGGCGCCCAGGAGCTGAGTCTTGAGAGCGCTTAAAGAGAATGATGCCCTCCGGCTCGGTCCATCCCAGCCACCGCCACCAGGTGGCAGCACCAGGCTGCCGAGAGTCGCCGGCGCCCCCCATCTGCGGCTTGCGGGTCTAGAGCCCTGCACCCTGCCCAGGGCTGCGGACGCCTGTCCCACCTGGTCACTCACAGGCCAGGCTGGGGGAGTGCGGGGGCACCACAGCGCCTGTGAAGCCGGCCCAAGGCCACACGGCATGGCCGCGTCAGAGCCGAGCCGGACCCCAGCCCCTCTCAGCACCCCGTCTGGGCTCTCTAGTCCTCTGCCTGAAAATCAGCTGCCTTTGGGGTTCGGGGCTCCTGGAGGCCTGAGTGTTTGTTTTTTAAACCTCTGCACCCCTCAAAATAACGCCTGGCGCAGAGGGGGAAGAAAGTGGTTAAAGTCTGGGCTCCGTCACTCCCAGCTGTGTGACCCGGGCAGGCATCTTCACCTCTCTAAGCCTCAGTTTCCTCCCCTGCGAAATGGGTCTAGTAACACCGTCTGCCGAGAGCGTTAGGTGAATTCAGTGAGGCAGTCTCACTGCACGGGCTGGTCCTTCACACACCCACTCTCTGTTGCGCTCCAGCCCCAGGGCCTTTGCACTTGCCGTTCCTGCTGCCTGGAACCTCTTTCCTGAGGTACTGAGCTACCCGATGGCTCGTTGTCATCGTCATTTTCTCGGGGAGGGAACCGTGGCCCCTTTGTGGAGAGGACTTGGCCACCTCTATTGTATCACCTGGTTCCATTTGGACAACAGTTACCTTCTGGAATTATCCTGCTTCGGTATTCGTTGAACTAATGAGTCTCCCCTAAAATGTCAGCTCCTTGAGGGTAGGGATCTCAATTTTGTCCACAGCTGCCTTCCCAGTACCTAGCACAGTGCCTGGCATGCAGTAGATGCTCAATAAAGGTCGTTAAAGGAATGATGAATGAAAACTCCACATGAATCACTCAGCTCTGTGCCTGGCACATAGAAACTTGCGGTGAGTTAGCAACGAATGACAACAATCACCGTGACAATAACTCAACCAGCTCGGCCACGGAGGCCAGGGCGGGGCAGGCCACCCCAGGAATGCCATCAGCCTGGAGTTTTGTCAGCTGGGGGTCTGGGGAGGCCGCCTGGTCCCTCTCTGCCGTGTGACTCTGGGCAGCTTACTCCACCCTCTCTGTGCTGTGCTTTCTGTGTGTGCACAATCAGGAAGACTGTGCAGCCAGGGAACGGGGACGGGACTGTTTTCCCTTCCCGCTCGTCCTCTCTTCCCAGAGGGGCCAGCCTGGCCACCAGGCTTTGAGAGGACAAGGCGGGAGGAATTGGAGGAATGCCTGGCGACCGCAGTCATTGCACAAGGCCACAAGGCGTGTGGGGGCTGGGCTGTGGAGGCGCCTGGGGAGGGCTGGCTGCCCCAGAGCTCCCTTCCCCGCCTCCTCCCCCCCTCAGCAGTGGGGTCCCCTCTGCCCCGTCAGCACAGGGACCTGGAGCCCTGGGGTGGGCGGGTCCTGCTGGGCCATCCTGGCCCATCCACGTACCTCTCTGGGTTGAATTTCCTGCTCTGCCCACCAACCACCCTACCAGCCTTCTCTTCCTCCCAGCTGGTGGGAGGAGAGTACGCCTGCCTCAGCCCCCGTCCCCACCCTAACCCTGTTGGGGAGGAATTCTCTTTCCCAGCAGGGTGGAGGCCCTCCCCACAAAGGGGTGGGGTGTCAGGGCCACTTCTTCCCTAGCTGCTGCCCGGAGGCCTGCCTGGTGGAGGAGGGCGGGTCCTCTCTAGACCAGGAAGGTGTGTGGTGGGAGAGTGCGGTTGTGCATGTTTCCACCTGCGTGAGTTCGTGCAAGGTGAGTGTTGGGGGGATGTTTCTGCGGGGGGGGGGGCAGCAGCTCCCCACAGGTCCCCCAGGGGCCCCCACGGCCCAGGGGTAGTTCTCTCACCTGGAAGCTCTTCCCATGTCATTTCACAGGAGGAAAAATGGAGTCATCCACCAGGCCTAGTCCTGTGCCCTCTTGGGGACATGTGTCCCTAAGACATTGGGCTGGGAGACAGGCTGGTGGGAGGACAGAGGGGCATTGGGGGGACAGACAGGACAGCGCGGGCCGGGGTGTGGGGAGCTCATTTTCCCCCCAGGCTGCACAGTCAGACTGTCCCACCGGGGGAGCTCCTGCCGCACCAGGAAGCCCCGCCCGGCACCAGGAGTCCTCGGAGGGGCCCTCCCTGGCTGTGACAGTGGAGCTGAGAGGCGGGGACAGAGACAGAAGGGCGTTCTGGGGAAGGCGTGCAGGGGGTCCCCAGGCGCTCACAGCTTGCCTCTTCTGCTTAAGACAGCAGGTGGGGGGGGGCAGCCAGAGCTTTCTATTCCCCACGACTGGCTGTGCCCTTGTTTTTTGTTTTTTTTTTTTTTTAAATTAATATACTTTTTCTTTCTTTTTTTTTTCTAAAGCTATAATCCATGTAACCTAGAACCCTTGTTTTTTAAATGTGCACTTACTGAGCACCTAATGTACGCCAGGCACACGACGCTGAGCAAGGCAGACGGGATGCTCACCGCAGGATCCCACATTCCAGTGGGGAGAAGGGACGATGGTGACAGTGGCAGTGGGACCCACTGAATGGGAGGCAATTCTCCTGAGTTTCAATTTCAGTGTTAAACTGAAACTGGGGTTCCAGGTCAGGAGGAGTCAGGGTCTAGGACTTGGGCAACGCCACGTGCGTGCAGGGCCATGTGCCGGAAGCCGTGCAGATGGGGTGGTTCTTCATCCGCCCATGCTTTTGCAGAACCTCACAACCCTGCGCCCTTGCTCCATGCCAGGAGTGCCCCTGAGTCACTGGGCCAATCCTCGTGGCCGTCCACATTCCCAAAATGCCCCCCTGAGGGCGGTGGTGCCCCCTGAGTTGAAGGGAAGGAGGAGAGGAAGAGAGGAGTGGGCTGGGGTGACGGTGACACCTGTCTGGAATGCCCAGGGGCAGAGCCCCTGAGCCAGCCGCAGGACCTGGTTACAGGTTATCCACGTGGCTGCCCCACCTTGCCGGGCTGCAGACTCCTCGGGGGTGGGCACTTTTTATTCCTGCATGCCGGGTGCCCGGCACAGAGCCTGGCGTGGGTGACACACGCAGTGGTGGGTGTAGACCAGGACACCGCCCAGCCCGGGTGTGCGAGCCCGAGAGGATTCAGTGAGTTGAGAAGTTGAGAAGGGATTTGGGGAGCGAGGGAAGAAAGAGGGACAAGTTGCCCTACCCAGGGCCTACCAAATAGTGTTTACCCCAGGCCTAGCCTGGGTGGTTTTCAGGTCCTGATGTAATTCAGGGGAAAATATTTCCACTTTTCTTTCACATCATCAGTTTCCTTCTCTGAAAAATGGGGAGGTAGGACTCCATGGTGCTGCTGGGCCTTTAAAAAAAAGTATTATTAAAGAATACCCATGTCACCATGGCTGGATGGATTTTCATAAAGTGAACCCACCTGTGTACCCAGCCCCAGGTGGAGAGACAGAACCTTACTAGGTCCTTGAATCCCACCTGTGTCCTTTTGGTCCACCCCCCCACCTCAGGTCCCCACTTCCTGACTTCTTTATAAACAGCCTTTTGAGTCAGATCCACACATCATACAATTCACCCATTGAAGGCCTATGAGTCAATGGTTTTTAGAATATTCACAGAGTTGTGCAACTACCTACCACCACGTCAATTTTAGAACATTTTTGTCACTTCTAAAAAAAATCCCTGTACCCTTTTAGCTGTCAACCTCCTAACCCCCACCACGACCCACGCCCAGCTCTAAGCAAACCCCTAATCTACGTTTCTAACGAGCTACACTGTCTGTCTCTGCGGATCTGCCTATTCTGGAAATCACACAGGTGGAACCACACGACGTGGGCCTTTTGTGTCTGCCTTCTTCCGCCCAGCCTGTTTGCAGGGTTCCCCCCTCCCTAGCACACACCAGCACTTCGTTCCTTTTCATGACCGAGCCATTGTCTATTGTGCAGACACACATGTTGTTTACCCATCATCCCGCCATGGACATCTGGCTTGGTTCTGCCTCTTGGCTGTTCTGAGTAACACTGCTGCAAACATCTCCGTGCCAGTAAGTTTTGGTGGCACAAATATTTTCATTTCTCTTGGGTATGTATGTGCCCCGGAGGGGGACTGCCGAGCGGCAGGTAGACTGCGGGGTTAGCGGATTGAGGAACCGCCAGACTGTCTCCCACAGAGGTGGCCCCACCGTGAGTCAGGGGCTGCTCTGGGCTTGCTGTGGCCGTGGGTCGCTCACCTCCCTCTCTGTGCCTCAGTTTCCCCTCCTGTAAAATAGAAGTGACATCATGGACCTCCAGAAACAGAAGATACGAGGAGGGATACAAATACAAATTAAAAAAGAAAAAAGACAAAAGAAAACAGACAAAACCCATAGGCTTCCTCCTCGTTTTTCTCTCTTTTTTTTTTATGTTTTTGCACATTTTTCTTTTCCTTTTTCTCCCTCCTGTTTTTTGCGTGCTTCCCTTCTCTCTCTCCCTTCCTTCCTCTCTTCCTTTCTGCTTAAGCGTGGGCTCGCCGGGACTCGGGAGCCAAAGGCGGTGGGGCGGGGCAAGGCGCGGGTGTTTAGGGCAGGGACCCGCTCAGCGCACGGCCCCAGGTCTCACTTTCCCGGGGAGCGTTTGGACCCGCGCCCCGCGCCCCGCCGACCCCCGCGGACACAGACGTCCCGCCCAGGCTGTCCCGCCGCCCCGCCCGGCCGGCCCCCTTCCGGCCCGCGGCCCCATTGGCCGTGTGCTCCTGGGGCGGGGCCGCGGCGCCCCCTCCCCGCCGGCCACTCCCCTCCCCACAGACCACGCCCCTGCGGTGGCCACTCCCCTCCCCTGGGCCACGCCCCTTCCCGCAGGCCCCTCCCCTCCCGCGGGCCACGCCCCCGCCCCGTCTGGGTCTCGCAGTCGGAGCCGAGCAGCTGGCGGAGCAGAAGCGGTCGCCAGGTAGGGGCGTTTCCGGGGTCCGCAGGAGGGGCGTGGTGCGCTCCCCAGCCCCGGGGCGCCGGGAGCCGCAGGGACCGGGCCCGGCCTCCAGGGCCGCCGCTGCCCGGCTCAGCCCCTGGCGCGAGGCCCCAGCTGGGCGGCAGGGGCCCCGGGTAGGCCCCTGGGAAATGCCCGGCCGCCGTGGCCTGCTCGCCGAGCGCGGGCTTCTCCCGCCGGGGCTAGGGGTGGGGTGCGTGCGGTAGCCGCCGGGGGATTTGGGGCGGACGTCGGGGGCACTTCCCGCCCGGCCACCTGTTTCCTGCGCGCAGGGAGACCCCAGCCCGCCCTCCCGCTTTGCCAGCGGGCTGGAGCCTGAACGGGTGGCCCGTGCGCGGGGACCGCGCGGGAGTGGAGCCGACCCCCGCCCGCCCGCCCGCCCCGCCCCGCCCCGCCCCGGCCGCGCCCGCTGTGGGCTCGGCCGCGGGACGGTCGCCAGGCCTGGCGGGGAGCCGTCCTGGCGCCGCGCGATTAGCCGCATCTGGGGGGGGAGCCGCGGGGCGCGCTCGCCGCGGGTGTCCGCGCCCACACCTTCCCTCCCGCGGGCCGCGCCGGCAGCCCGGGTCTGCAGGCCGCGGACGCAGCGTTCTTCTTTGGTTTTTGAAAAGGAAGCCTCTGGCCGCGCAGCTTTTCTGGGGTTGGCGGGGATGTGTGTGTGCTGGGGGGAGGGGCCTCCATGCTCACTGCGAAATAGGAGAGCCTCTCAGAGCCTCAGTTTCCCCGTCTGCAGATTGGGGGTGTAACTGTTCCTTGCGTAAAGTGTGGGGGGGGGGCGTGAGAACAAAAGGAGATGGCCAGCCCAGTGCCAGGAGAAACGTGAGCTACTATCAGTATTTGTTTTTAACTTGCTATTTTGATACTTCCCAGCCTCTCTTTGTGCCCAGTCTGCGAGGTTAACGTATTTGCCACTCCAGAGCCAGGGAGAACTTGTGAAAACAATGGGTTCACATCAAGCCCTGGCTTCAGATCCTCCGTTGCTGTCCCCATTGTCATCTAAGTCCCAGACTTTCCAGCAGGGCTTCCTGTGGTCCCCCGCGACGCTCTCCGGCCGCGCTCTGCGCTTGCAGGTCCCTCTGCGGGTGATGTGTCCCCACCCTCGGAGTGGTCCTATCAGGCTCAGCTCAGCCCAGCCCTCCCCAGGGCCGGGCCGGGGCCTCCCCCTCCACTCCCAGGGCGCCCGTCTGCTCCCCTCCCCCACCACCCCGGAGCCCTTCCTGGGCTGGCACGGAGTCCCGCATCCGGGCGGGAATTGGCAATTGGCGCTTTGGGGTCGGGTGAGCCGAGATAGGCCCGGCGGGGGGTGGGGGGAGTGGTCTTGGGGTCCTGGGGTGGGATGATGGGTGCCCTGGGGTGGGATGATGGGAGGGGGGCGGGAGGGGAACGGTCTTTGTCCCGCGAAGTGGCAGCGTCAGGACATTTGGTTTGTGTCCCATCAGCACGGGCAGGAGTGGGAGGGGAGGATTATTTCAGATGGCCCCATGCCTGGCAGTTCCACCACCCGCCGCACAACTATTGTCGGCCGAGCCCGCCGCGTGCCTGGCATTGTAGCTGGCACCGTCTACACCCGCGGCCCCGGGGCGCGGCACCATTCCTGTCCCCTTTGTCAGATGAGGAAACTGAGGCCTGGAGCGGTGAGGTCCCTTGGCCAGGGGGCCGCAGAGGGAGTGGAGAGCGGAGTCGGGCGGGAAACTCCAGCGTGCCGATTCTGTAGGGACGACTGAATGGGGGCGGCGCAGGTCCTTGTTAGGAGCGGGCTTGGGCTCGGGCTGCCCAGCTGCGGGCGGGCGCGCGGGCGGCCAGCTCTCCGCTGCCAGGCGTGGCCGTCCGGGGGCTTCGGCGGCCCCCGCCCCCTCGGTGCCTGCTACGCTGGTGCTCGCGTTTCCGGCCTCTTCCCAGCAAGAGCTGTTCCCGGCGGGCTGGGCCTGGAGGGGTTGGGCGGGCGCCGCGCCCTCCCCGCGCGTGCTGGGCCCGGGTCGGTAGCTGGGGAGGGGAGCTCCGGCATGGCCGCCCCCGCCCCGCCCCCCCTTTCATCCTCTCCCCCCCTCCCCTCCCCTCCCTCGCGGACCCCCGCTCTCCCCGGAACAATGGAGGGGAATGTGGCGAGGCCGCCGGTGCTGCGTCAACCTCTGGCTGCTTCTCCGCCTCTGTCGCTTGCAGGACCCCTCGGTCCGGGCTCAGCTGACCCGCCCCTCCGCCCACGTGCCCTCAGTTCTGCCAGCCTGGCGCTCGGCTGGGGTGTGGGGTGGTCATGGGGGTGGGACAGCGTCTCTGCCTCAGTTTACAGAGCAGAACCCTGGTGCACTAGGGTAACTTTGTGATTCTTCTAGAGCCGCCCCCCTCTACCCCCTGCCCAGTTTCTCTCCCACCCTCTTGCACAGGTGAGCCTGGGGCTGGGGGCAGCTCCGTTCTCTGGACCAGCAGGCGGAGTGTCAGGCCCGTCCAGACCTGGTCCGCCCTAGTCCGCATGTGAACACGCTTCCCGAAGGTTCCTGACTGAGCTAAAGACACAGAAGCCTCGGTTTCCACCTCTCTGTGCCGCAGTAGTTTCCACACCTGTAGGATGGGGATGATAAACGTGTTGACTCGAAGCCTAAGTGCCCGGCATGGGCAGTGGGTGGAGGCCACCCCTCCCCGACCTCCCCTCCCGGGCTGGTCCTCTGCAGCCTGCCCCGTCCCCTGCCCTCAGTGTAGAGCTGTCCCGGCATGATGCCCAGCCCTGCCTTCCCCAGCCAGAAACCCAGAGCTCACGACACCCCCATTTTGTGCCCCCCACTCCCCTCCACCTTCCAGGAAGGGTGGGAAGCTACCAAGCGTGAGCCTCCTGAAATGAACCCCCTCTCTCCAAGGTGTGTGAGTGGCCCATGGCGCTGACAGGCTCCCCTCCGTGGCCTGAGCGCCTGGCTGTGGCTAAGGGGAGACACCCTCGATGCTGGGGGGCTCGCAGGCCAGGAGGGCGGGGGAGAGCAGGGTGGGTCAGCCGAGCCTGGACAGAGGGGCCCTGGAGGTTGACGCAGGGGCGCTGCACGACGGGTGCTAAGTCCCCAGATAAGGGGGTGAGCTGAGGAGGGTGGCAAGGCCACAGCCTTGTGCCTGCGGAACTCCCAGAACCTTCCAGGAGCTGCAGAGCTATGGAAAATTCCCAGGCTATTTTGGGCTGAGGCCCCCTTCTCCCACCAGTTCTTAGACTGAAGGCCCTGCTGACACACCCGTTCCCAGGGGCAGGGTGGGAGTGGCTTCCTGCCTCCCCTGGCCTGGACCCCCTCCCTTGGCCTGGCACTCAGCAAAACAGGGAGGGTGGGGGTTGGGGGATGCACATGGCCAGCTGCTCACCTATCCCGGCCACCTGCTTTGTATGTACAGTCCCGCCCCATCCCTGTCCCCCACTAGCTTTCTCCCCTGGCATTTCCACTGTCTGACACTCAGTATTTCACCAGTTTTTTAATTAGCTGCGTGACCCTGGGTGAGGTACTTGACACTTTGTGTCTAGGTTTTCCCATCAGTGACATGGGGATGAAAGGAGCCCAGTTGTGTGAAGCCTGGCTCCAGGAACAGGAGGCTGCATTTGTCAGGGTCCTCTGGTGCCACTGCAGGCCTCCAGCCACTGGCACCCAGCGTGGCCCCCCCACCCCGTCCCCAGGTGTGCGCATGCGCAGACAGCAGCATGGTTCACGTGTGGTTTCAGATGTGCTCATAGACATACCTCACACACACGGACACAGGAGCACACACCGACATACACGTGCAGATACAGATGTGCCCTGTAATGATGTGCACACGGACACCTGCACGCATGTGCACACACAACCCAGCCATCGTGACGTGCTGCCTTGGGTGTGACATTTGGTCTGAGTTGGTGGCAGGCCAGAGGCCCATCTCAGGTCTGGCCCAGAGTCTCCTGCCAGCAACCCTCCCCCTCCCCCAGCCATCCGGAGTTGAAGGCTGGTCACAGGGTGGGCCCTGCCTTCTCCTGGGGACACTCCAGGGTCACGCCTAGCATTGCTAGGAGCCTTCTCTAGCTGGGGCCGGGCCCATGCTGGCGGCTGGGGCTGGGGCTGCTGTGTGCCCCATCCTTGTGTGTGTGTGTGGGGGGGCAGACGTGGCGTGGCTCAGAGCCAGCTACTGGGTGCTGGGCCACCCACCCCCAGCTGTTTTCTCTGCAGCTGGACTCTGACCCAGCCCTCCCCCACGCCGAGGCCATCCACTGCTCCACTCTGTGCGGCCTGCTGGGGACGGGGCTGGCCCTCAGCCAGGCCCGCTCTGGCCGCCCCAGCTGCTCCCCAGCCCAGATGGCCACGGGAGGCTGGCTGGGTGGCGGTCAAGGCTCCCGCCCCCCAGTCACTTGTGCTCTCTGTGCCTCAGTTTCCTCCATTGTCTGGTGAGCGTGAGTGTAGCCATTTCCTGCTGCGCCGGCGAGGTGCTTGGCACATGCCAAGTGCACGGTGGATGGCAGCCAAGGCTTGGGGCTCCAATGCTGGTTAGGAAGGAGCCTTTGGGTCCCTCCTGGACCGTCCCCGAGACCCTGCTCTGTGCCAGTTCCTGTGCTGGGCCCTTGGGCTGTAGAGGGACCCGTACTGCCCTTGGCTACTCACCCCGAAGGCCGTGGGCTTCCACTGGCATCTCTGAGGGACTGGAGTGGAGGAAGAAGGGAGCCCCCCATTTTGAGCCTGCCTCATGGACCCAGGGGAGGTGTGCACAGTTGTGGGTGTGCAGACAGACAGGCAAATGGGTGAGAGAAAAGAAAGACACACATGATGATGATGAATGATGCATAGTTCGTGAGCTGCCTGCCTCCTTCCCACCACATCTCCTGCCTCTCAGCCCTCCGCCCCCGCACAGTCTCCTTGCTGGCCAACCCCAGGGCCTTTGCACAACCTCCCTCTGCTTTCAAATGGTTGACTCTTTCTCACCGTTCAGGGCCCAGCCTGCACCTTCATTAGAGCAGCACCCCACCCTGCTACTTCTTATCTCCCCTGTCCATTTCTTAAAGGCCCTTTTGGCAATCTGGAATGATCTTTTTTTCTTTTTTTATTGAGGCAGGGTCTCACTCTGTCGCCCAGGCTGGAGTGTAGTGGTGTGGTCATTGCCCTGGAACTCCTGGGCTCCAGTGGTCCTCCCACCTCAGCCTCCTGAGTAGCCGGGACCGCAGGCATGCGCCACCACGCCCAGCCTGTAATGATCTTTATTTACCTGTTATATATTATTTACCTGTTTATATATTTATTTACCTGTTTGTTCTCTGGCTCCAAGCTCGGCCCTGCGTCTCCAGTACCATGAACAGGGCCTGGTACTGGGCACGTACCTCTTGAGATGACAGTTATGACAGCAATCATAGCCGACAGGCACTGCCCCCAAAGCAGGGCAGGAAACCCTGGGCGGACGGCGTGGCGGAGGGCTCAGTGTGTGTTATTTCCTTTCAGCTTCATGATGGTGGTGCGAAGTGGGGACTGCTAAAATTCCTATTTTCCACATGCAGAACCGAGGCCCAGAGAGGTTACATAACCTGCCCGAGATCACACAGCTGCCAGGTGGTGGGATTTGACGTGAGATGTGTCTGACTGCAGGAGAAAAGAGGGAAGGGGGCTTGGGTAGAAGAGGAGAAGGCAGTGCCCTGTCTCACCCTGTTGTCGCCAGGCCACCGTGGTCCCACCTGCTGTCCTGGGAGGCCTGGGCGGGGCCCTTCCCTGTCTGGGCCAGCCACCTTCCGAGAACCCCGGTCCTTGGAACATTCTAGGACTCTATGACCTGTGCTGCTGGGGTCACGCTGGAGCCCTGGCCCCAGGCGAGCAGTCGGGGCCTTTATGAGCTGGGGGCTCCCTGGCCTCGCGGTCCTCCCTGGCCGCGGCTGCAGCTGAGACGAGGGTCGGGAGGTAGCTATGTCACTTCCTCCAGAAGGCCAGCCGGTCACCTCCCTTCCCAGCTGGACAGAACCGAGTCCTGACAGGGGAGTGTGGGGGAACGTGGAGAGAGAGGTTTTGTCCTTCTGGGGGAGGTGCCGGGCCTGGTTCTTGGGCAGTCGGGGTTGGAGGCAGAGGTGGCCCGGCTGGGTGCTGGTGGCAGAAGCCCCTGGAAACAAGGGAGTCGGGGAGCAGTGCGGGGTTCAGGCTTGCCAGAGCTTCCAGTTCTGTTCAAGAATAGCAGGAAACCTAGATCTTGAGGCACGTTCCTGGATGTCTAAAAGATAGTTCATATTTTGACTTTGAAAGCCCCAGGGGAGCTGGATCAACTCCCCACCCTAATCTGCTCCTGTCCCCTGGCTGTGTGAACTTGAGTGACCTCCCGAGTCCAGGCCCCTCCTCAGCCCAGCTGGCAAAGCCTCTTCTTTGGCCCCCATCGCCCACCCAGCTGCCCCACTTTGCAGATGGGGAAACTGAGCCCAGAGAGGAAAAGGACTTGCTTGAGGGCCTTTGCCTCCAGCTGTTGCTCTTTCCCGGGACCTTGACGTGGCTGTGTCAGAGCTGACACCTTCCTGGTGCACGCCGGGTGTTCCTTGTGGACCGCGGCGTGTCCTGCTCTTGCAGGACTGACAGAAGCAGGCGGCAGCTAGGGAGCCCCCCCTGCAGCCGCGGGTCTCCCCGAATTCTGGTGCACGCTGGCTGGGGTCACCGAGGGAATCCGGTTTCATAACAGGGACCCGTGAGCCGGGCCTGGATCTGTGGACAGGGCCTGGCGGCTGCAGCCCTCAAACTCCCCTTCCTTGGGGTCCTTCTGGCTGGCCTACCGGAGAAAGGCTTGTGACAGCCCTTAGGGGATCCAGACTGGGGGTGGAGCTCTTTCTGGTGTGCGTGTTCCGGAGTTTCCCGGAGGTAGCCCAGAGCAGGGCTGGGAGTGTTAGTGGGGGCTGGGGGCCGGCTGCAGGTGGCCGAGGCCTCTGCCCGCTCTCCTGCCCCGCCCCCTCCCTCTCACCAACCTCCCGAGTGTGCCAGGGTCTGCGCCTTGCGCTGGGGACATGGAGGGGACCTGTGCCGTCCTGGCGAGGGAAGACTTGGCGTTTTTGTGCAGAGCTATGATCAGGGCAGACCCGCGGCTGCTGCAGGTGCCCAGAGAAGGCACCTGACCCTGCTGGGCGTGTTCCCTGCAAGGTGACCTCCTCGGTGAGGAAGTCTCGAGGCATGTGTCCCCGGTGGAGGGCTCAGACCTGCAGGTCGGGCGCATCGGGCCCCTGCCTGGCAAGGTGTGAGCCCCTGAGAGCCCCCCATCTCTCTCCAGGTCAGCCATGTCATCTGAGCCTCCCCCACCGCCGCAGCCCCCCACCCAAGAGGCTTCGGTTGGGCTGCTGGATGTCCCCCAGGCCCACAATGTGGTCCCGAGCCCACTGCCCACTCGCCGGACAAGGACTTTCTCAGCGTGAGTCTGGGGCTGGCTGGGGACGCTGCTGGGATGGTCACCTGCCGGAGGCCAGAGCTTCACCGTGTCTCTGGCCATCTCGGGTTGTGTGTCCCTGCTGGCACACAGGGAGACTCGGGGCTGGGGCGAGGCTGACGGGGAGACACCGGGAAGCCGCCTTCTGGGCACCGAGGGTGCTGCCCCGCCCGCGAGAGCCTGCTCCGAGCCGGGAGTGGCGGTGAGTGGGAAATGGCTGCAGTCTGGAAATCACTGGGCTTTAGCCACACATGAGCCTCTTCCGCCGTGAGACCCTGGTTTCCTCAGCTGTAAAACCAGGACAGGAGCAGGGTGGCCACGGGGATGCAAAGGACCCACTCGACGCAGATCTCAGACCCAGGGAGTGGAGGCTGCTGCGGTTATTAATAATTGACAGTTAGTCTCTAGGGCCGGGCACCGGGGCTCACGCCTGTAATCCTAGCATCTGGGAGGCCAAGGCAGGAGGATGGCTTGAGCTCAGGAGTTAGAGACCAGCCTGAGCAAGAGCGAGACCCCGTCTCTACTAAAAATAGAGAAAATTAGCTGGGCATCCTGGTACGCACCTGTAGTCCCAGCTACTCGGGAGGCTGAGGCAGGAGGATTGCCTGAGCTCAGGAGTTTGGGGTTGCTGTGAGCTATGACGACACCATTGCACGCTAGCCTGGGTGACAGAGCAAGACTCTGTCTCAAAAAACAGAAAAACAAACAAAACTAATTAGCCTCTGGAAGGGTGCTTAGAGATCTTTTAGTTTAATTCTCTATTTTCTTTTTCTTTTTTTTTTTTTGAGACAGAGTCTCACTTTGTTGCCCAGGCTAGAGTGAGTGCCGTGGCGTCAGCCTAGCTCACAGCAACCTCAAACTCCTGGGCTCAAGCAATCCTCCTGCCTCAGCCTCCCCAGTAGCTGGGACTACAGGCATGCGCCACCATGCCCGGCTAATTTTTTCTATATATATCAGATGGCCAATTAATTTCTTTCTATTTATAGTAGAGACGGGGTCTTGCTCTTGCTCAGGCTGGTTTCGAACTCCTGACCTCGAGCAACCCGCCTGCCTCGGCCTCCCAGAGTGCCAGGATTACAGGCGTGAGCCACCGCGCCCGGCCTAGAGAGTCATTCTTACCAGAGGCTGTGTGAATGGCTCCCAGAGTGGTGCAGTGCACAACCTGTACAGCTGTACGTGGTGGCCCTGGCCGGGACTCCCCGAGGCACAGCTGTGGCAGGGGCTAGGATGAGTGGGATGTGCCCCAGGAGAGCGGGTGGCTGTCCTGGAGGGCTGACGGGGGTCCCCCACGCTTCCCTCTCTCTGCCAGGACGGTGCGGGCTTCCCAGGGCCCCGTCTACAAAGGAGTCTGCAAGTGCTTCTGCCGGTCCAAGGGCCACGGCTTCATCACCCCGGCTGATGGCGGCCCCGACATCTTCCTGCACATCTCTGAGTGAGTCCATGGCGGGTCTGGGCGGTCCGGCTGGGCATGGGCGCTGCCCTGGCCCCGCGGAGGTGGGGACAGTGTGTGCCTGAGACGGGCGCTGGGTGCGGGCATTCGTGGTTGTGTGGGGGTGAGACTGTACCTGGAGGTGTTGGGTGTGTGAGGCTGCAGGCGACACTGCATGTGTGATTGTGACTGGGAGTGTCTTTGGGAATGGTTGTGTAAGGTTTCGTGTGTGCGTGCGCGCCCAGGGGTGTCCGGCCATGCTTGTGGGGGGCAGCTGTGCGTGGTGTGTGTGTCTGTCTGTGTGTCTGTGAGTTGAGCCCTGCCGGGGTGAGTCTGAGCGCCCACATGTGTGTGGCCAGTGGCAAGGACGCCCCTGTGAGCTGGGGGAGGCACGTTTGGCCGGCGGCCTGGTTTCCTGCCGGGCCTTGGGGGCAGTGCCCGGTGAGGCGGGGGCTGCCCAGCGCCTTTGCCCCGGGAAGGAAGTGTGGGGCGGGACCCCTTCTGCCACTTGCTCCTTGACGTCCTTCCTTCCTGAGTGTCCGCAAGCCCTCGGGGAGCCCTGGGCGGGGCCCTCACAGCCCAGGCCTCGGGGCCTCACCGTTGAGCTTCTGGGCAGCCTTTAGGTGTTCGAGGACCCTCAGTCTGGCACCTCTCGACCCCACCCCCTTCTCTGGCCTAAGCACCCCCAGTCTTTGGAGGCAGTGGCGGGCACAGTCCTGCTCCGCACGCAGACCTGGCAAACAGCATCCACATTTTTATTTTTTATTTTTTTGAGACAGAGTCTCGCTTTGTTGCCTAGGCTAGGTGAGTGCCGTGGCGTCAGCCTACCTCACAGCAACCTCAAACTCCTGGGCTCGAGTGATCCTTCTGCCTCAGCCTCCCAGGTAGCTGGGACTACAGGCATGCGCCACCATGCCCAGCTAATTTTTTCTATATATATTAGTTGGCCAATTATTTTCTTTCTGTTTATAGTAGAGACGGGGTCTCGCTCTTGCTCAGGCTGGTTTTGAACTCCTGACCTCGAGCAATCTGCCCGCCTCGGCCTCCCAGAGAGCTAGGATTACAGGTGTGAGCCACCGCGCCCGGCCCACATTTTTTTAAAGTAGGATCCTGTTGCACAGCGTCGGCTGGGCCGCCCCTTCCCCCATGTCCTTACTTATCAGATCTACCAAAGGCCCCCGCACAGCGCGGGCACGAGAAAGATGCCAAAGCCATGTGTCGCATGTGCGCATGAATGCACACGGGTGTGTACGTGTGTTTCCACACAGCCTCTTCCAGGAAGAATTGGTAGTGGTTTGCAGTGAGTTCGTAAGGGAGGCGTGGGGGCAGGTAGGGAAGATGGAGACACTGTGGTGTGTGTGATGTTCTGCTGCTAGCAGTGGGCTGCACATTGGTTCCTGAGCTTCCTGGTGACCAGATCAAAGAGGGAAACGCTGAATGTTCACTGAATGATTCTATAATCACGCCAGTTCTGGGGGAGCTGGCTAGCCCTGGCCTTCAGGGTCCGAAGGGGAATTTCCTCCTGGGGTCCCAAGGGAACATCAAGATGCCAATGTCACTGTGAAATAGGGACTTGTGTCCCCTACAACGTAAGGGAACCTTCCTGGGGGTGCTCACAAGGGAGAAGACTGCCCCCCAGGAGAACTAGCTTTAAGCACAAAAGGGACTTATCTGGGGCTTTGAGAGCAGACACAGCTCAGTTTTGGGGATCCCCTGGTACTGGGGGCCGCTGTGCTGAGGAACTCGGGAAACCCTCACCCAGGCGGTCTCTCACCTCCGATCCTCATGCGTGGTGGCCTCGTCTCCCTGGCTCAGACTGGCTGTCTTTGCTCTTCCGTGCACGAGTGCAGGCTCTCACGTTGTGTGCCACAGCGTGACCACCCACAGGTGGCCGAGCTGTGTCTTGCCATCCCAGCATCGAGAGTCCCAGGCCAGGAGGTGACTGGGTCAGGAGCTCCTTGGCCAGGGCACGGGGCAGCGTGGCGGCTCCCGCTGGGGGGAGGGCAGTTCCAGGGGGCCAGTGAGACGGGTGTCCGCTCTGGTGGCCCTCTGAGCAGAAGGGTGCCGGCGTCCTGGGCGTGGGCGCTGACTGGTTTCTTTGCATTCCCGTAGTGTGGAAGGGGAGTATGTCCCGGTGGAAGGCGACGAGGTCACCTTTAAGATGTGCTCCATCCCGCCCAAGAACGAGAAGCTGCAGGCCGTGGAGGTAGTCATCACCCACCTGGCGCCCGGCACAAAGCACGAGACCTGGTCCGGACACGTCATCAGCTCCTAGGGGACGCTGGAGGCACCCCTTCTCTTGGGCTGGTGGGAGACTGTGGGGGAGGAGGCAGGACCACACTGGAGACGACGTTCTAGCACACGAGATGGGGCTTCGAGGGTGGGGCACGGTCACTTTCAAGTCCCTCCTGCAGAAAGGGGGGGCAGGTATGGGGGTGCTCGCGGCCACCAGTGCAGCCTCTGACCATCGCAACAAGCTCTCACCACCTGAAAAAGCATTAAAAGCATTTTGAAAGGAGAGGCGCCCGCCGGTGGCTGAGTGGAGGGGCCCGGCGCTGCCCAGGGTGTGGGTGGCAGGTGGTGTCCCCCCCCCCCCCCCCCCGCCACCCAGAGGAGCCCCCAGGGTCCCTCTTCCCACTGGAGTGGGAGGCTCCTGATCCCCAGATCTGGCCCGCGGGGATGCCATGGCCCCGCATGACTTCCCCAGGGTGGATTTCCACCCGAGTGCCCCTCCCGTGTGTCTCCTGCACCCTGGCCCGAGCATTCCTCTCACTCTCGGTTGGTTCTAGGGGAGCTGGCTTTAAGGGCGATCAGGGGGGTGGTTTTCTTTGGATCGGAGGGATTTTCCCTTTTGGTGCCTTTGCCTGTCTGGGGAAGATGCGTTGTCCCGGAGCCCTGACCCTGGGTGTTGGTGCCGGGAGGCTCCTCTTACAGCCGGATCTGTCCCTCTGTCTGCTGGTGGCTGGGGGGGTGACAGGTGACAGGTGGGTCACAGAAGGGCTCGTGGCGAGGGGGAGGGTCTTTGTTGAAAAGCAGGGAGTAGGCAGCGTCCTTCGCCATGGCCTTCTGGTCAAGTCAGGCGCTGCAGGAGAAATGCGCCCTTGGTGAGGGCTTGTCTTCACAACTGCTGTTAGGAAACGCTTAGGGACTTTTTTCCTCGTTTTTGATCACTTAAAGCTCTCGCCCAGAACCAGCTGTGTTCAGTCAACAGATCCTTAGGATTTTCTTTGCTGTGGGTTTCGGTTTGGCTTTAGTTGTGATTTAAAAGTAGAACTAGCTGGGTAGCACGTTTGGAAATACACGGCCTCTACGTAGCCAAGAATCCGCGCCTCAACGCAGGCAGCAAAAACCTTTTGAGACGGCGGCCCTGGGGCAGAGAACAGCGGGCACCGATGGCTTCGTCAGGGGTCCCCACCCTGTGGATGGATGTGCTCGTCCTCCCGCCCCAGAACCCCTTCCTTTGGGAGGGGTGGAAGGGAGTTGTGTTAAAACAGGCAAGTGAGTTGGTTGCGTGTGTGCAGTGAAACGCACAGGCAACGCGTGAGCCGTGCCGTTCCCCGTGGGGTTGAGTAGCGCGACCACTTTTCCCGGAGTCCCCCTCCACTCCCGACTCCACCTTGGCTGGGTCAAAGGTGGCCTTTCCCCCTCCAGCCTTGGCTTGTTCCCCAGGTGGCTCCCCGGGGCCTCTCCTCTCTGTTGGGTACAGACCACGCCCCAAAGCCCCTTCTGCCAAGAGTTCTCCCCAGCCTGGGAGCCTTGTCCGGCTCCCCCAGCTCCGCGCCGTTGTCTTGGCCTTGGCGCTGTCAGAGCCCATGGTGACCCCACCTGCCCGTGCCCCAGGAGGCTCTGGCCCACAGCGAGCCTGGGAGTCGCGTTCTGCTGTTCAGAGGTGACCTTTGGATTCTCATTAGGCAGAACCCTTTGTAAGCGGCTCTTGCTCTGTCCTGCCTGCGTGGCCACATCTTTTCCAGTCGATGAGCGTTCTAGAACGGCAGGGTGTTAGAGCCGGAAGGGACACAGACTGTCTACTGGGACAGATGGGAAACCCCTTGAGGCTCTGAGAGGGACACAGGGTGTTGGTGACCAAGTTGGAACTAGAATCTGGGTCTTTCCTCCCGCCAGCCACCTTTCTCTCAATAAAGTTTGTTTTTGTGCAAGGTTGTGTGTGTGTCTCGCTATGGGGCCCGGCTCACCTGGGAGCGGTTCCTTTAAGCCAGCAGGTGACAGTGTCTCCCCCTGACGGGGCTGACATATTCCACTTTGCAGTCTGGTTTTGTTTTGGGGGGAGCAGGGAACAAGAAGATGGGGTTGGTTTTTTCCTCGATCATCATCGTCTAGCGTAGGACAGTTGAGCCGCAGAACGTGGCTGCATGGTGTTTGCGTGGTTGGCTGTGGCCATTGCCCTGTCGAAGCGTTTAGGATGTGGTGGGAGGGTGGGAGGGGAGGGGCTCTTGCCCAGGTAGAAGATGAAGGCTCGCTGCCCCCAGGCACTCAGGTGAGGCTGCCCCCACCCCAGGGTCCAGGGGCTGGCAGGAGAGTGCCAGGATGGATGTCCCACAGCACGGGTGCTGGCCAGCTCTTGGGGTGGGGACAGTGGGCTGATGGGGCAGCAGGAGCCAGGGCCCAGGCAGCTGGGAGGCATGAGAGCCCCTGTCCTTCACGTCCAGGACAGTAGTGAGGGCGTCGGGGCAGTGCAGGGGGCTGGGGCGACCACGGCCGGCAGAGGCTGTTCTGGGAGGGACTTTGTGACCTGCTAGGAACGCTTCGCCCTGGCCATTGTTTCCCAAGGAAGGTAGTGATTTTTGGTGGTGCAGAGATGCATACATATATTGTTAATAATATGATTTTCAGAGCATTTGGAGAAACATTATAACCAGCCCATCGAACCCGTGTAGGGAGAGGCCAAAGCAGGTGCTTTGCTGGAAACGGTGAGAGTTGCTGATCGCTGTGCTGGGTGCTGCGAGGGTGGCATGAGCAGGGGCGTGGCGCAACGTTTGGGGAAACAGCGTCGGTGAAGGAGGTGGAGTGAGTTCTAGCACTTGACTTTGGGGTGCTGTGGGGGGCAGAGTGGGGGCAGGAGGCAGCCTGGAGGCCTGGCTGCCTCTGTTTGGAGTGGGAGGCGCCTGCCTGGGCTGAGGTGGCCAGGTGGGGCCGGGATCCAGGGGTGCGGAGGAAGAAGAGGAAAGAGGAAGTGATTCAAAGCCACACACACCTGGATTGCACCCGCGTTATGGCAACATCTGCCCAACACATTCCTCTCCCGGCCCCTCTGCTCACTGCCCACCCGTAGCTGGAGAGACCGTCCCAAGTGTGGGCAGATCTCAGGTCTCCCCGCCCCGCCTTCCAGACCACGTGCAAGCTCCTTCCCCGGCCGGCCCCTGCCCTCTACTCTCGAGCTGCTCAGGTTCAACCTGGGCCTTTCCCCGGAGGCTTCTTAAACCTGGGTGACGTCGAGCCCAGGGTTAGCTTCTGCAGTGCCTGGGTGGGGCGGCCTGGGCGCAGCCTCGGTGACCTGCCTTGGCTCCGCACTTACTGCCTGCACTTCGGTTTCCTGTGATGGTGTCTTCATCCTGCCAACTCCCCAAGGCCCAGGGGATGACTGTACCTCTGGGTGGCGGTTGGGCGGTTCGGCGGTTCACACCCAGTGTTCCAAGTGCTTTACAGAAATTAGCTTGCTTAATTCCCTATGTGGTGAGGACCATCCCATTTACAGATGAGCAAGCTGAAGCCCAGGTGAACTTGGCTCGGGTCACAGCCGCTGGGCCGTGGAACTAGGCTTTAAGCCGTGGCTACCGGCTCTTACCTGCCACATGCTGCACCTGCCACTCTGTAAGGGCCGCGTACGTGTCATCGAGCCATCATTGCCGTATGTAACCAGCACGGTGCCTCTGAAGGTGGACTGTGGCAATGGGATGACAAGACGGAAGGAGGTGCAGGAAATTCCTTTTTTTTTTTTAAATGACTCAGATGTTTTTTTCCAATGAATTGACCATTACACTTCCAAAGTTTTGAAATGGCCAACAGAACATAGAAACAGAATTCTTTAGGCTCCTGCTTGAAACCAACAGCTCCAGCAAACTGCTGGCTGTAGTTCAGGGCCAAAAATGGGGAGGGAATTCTGACCGTGTAGAGGGAGGGTGCGGGGAAGGGCGAGCTGGGCTCGAGGGGTCTGGCAGGGTCTGAGACGGCCACTGTGGGAACTGGGGAAGGACCGTGGTGGCCCAGCTGGCAGCCTCAGGCAGTGGGTTACAGGGAGGGTTAAGATTCAGTTGAGTATGACTCAGTTGTGTTGCTTTGACACAACAAGGAAATATTTAGGGAATTTAGGCAGAAAAGCAGGGGAGGGGGAGTGTATGTGTCAGGAACAGAAACGTGAAATGTGGACAGAGTGAGGGGCTCCTGGCATTAGAGAAATACCAGAGCAAGGAAGAGGGGCTCTCAGATCTAGAAGGGCTGAGGTTTCCATCCAGAACCTAAGAAGATACAACTGCAAATCTCTCGCTTGACCACTCACTTGCCAATCAACAGAGGAGAATGTAATCAATTAGAAATAGGAAATAAAATCGTTTTAATGTGCTGCCTTTCATCTGGAAGGGTCATTACAGTATTATTTGCAACATTCAACATGGGGAGATGCCACCGGCTGGCCACGTCTTAGGGATCACCAAGATGAGGAGCTTCTTGCTTTCTCCCCACCTGCCCCGAGTGAGCCCAGACAGTCGGGAGGAGTGGCTGGGCCGTCTGGAGGGGCCTGGCTGCGGGCTGGGTGGCGGGAGGTGCAGAGTGGCAGGCTCAGGCCGCCCCAGCACCAGGCTGCGGAGGGTGCAAGGGCCCCAGGGTTTCCACACCCTGGACAGCAGCATTCGAACCGTTTCTGTGGCAAGTTCTCTTCCACCGTGTTCTGGACAAGGCCTGCGAACTTCCTTCCTGCTTCCCAAAGAACTTGCAGAATGTGGAAGGGGGGAGTGAGGGGAGCAGGCTGGTCTGGGCGAGAGCCGGGTGGGTGGACGCGCTTACAGGAAAGCGCAGCTCCTGCTCTCCAGCCACGGTGTCCCCACCCCTGAGACACCAGGCCAGCCCCTGGGAAGGCCAACGAGAAGGTCCTTTTGGTGAAGTCTGGCCTCCCAAGTTGGCTTCTCTGAACCCGCCAGGGGAGGGGCCGTTTTGCCAGTGCCAGTTCTCCACTGAGTCGCTGGTTCTCCACTGAGTCGCTGGTTCCGATTTCCACCCGTCTTGACGGTTACCGGACAGCAGCCAGGCCGCTCGAGGTGCAGTGGCCTGAGCTCTGGGCCAGCCGAGTGCAAACGCCTCGGGCCCACAGTCCCGGGACAGCCGTCTGCCGGGCAGCCTCGGCCCCACCAACAGGAAGGGGCTGGGCAGATGGCGCACGCAGCCTCAGCCCCACGCTGCCCCACGGCCACAGCCCTGTCCTGCCACGTGGAGGGAGCTTCGTCCGTTGGTGTTTCTAACCTGTCACCCGTTGGGTCGCTGCAGATGCCCTACCCTTTCTCTCTCACAGCAGAGCTGCCTTTTTGGGGCTGACACGGGTCCAAACACCAGCCCCTCTTACCTCTTCGTGAGGCCCGTAAAGAGGGAGGGTCAGACACATTCCTTCTGCGTCACCCTAGGATGCTGGGAAGTTGGGGGCTTACACTGGGGGTGGGGACGAATCTTGTGCTGGAGATAGCCCTTGAGCCACTCCCGAGAGTCTTTCCTCCTCCCTCTGGCTGCTCCTGGCACGGGGATGGGGGGGGCGGGTTCCCTGAGGCACTAGAGGTGCAGACCCTGGTGACCAGGTGGCCAGGGCTGACGGGTGTGCAGGTGTGGGAGGGCCCTGGGCTGCCGCCACCACATGACCCTTTCGGGCCGGGAGCCAGGGCCCGTCCCCCCATCAGGAGAAGAGCTCCTCACAGATCCTGCGCGTGTCCTCGGGCGCCGTCACGGCGAAGCCCACGGTTCTCGGGTCCGTGAAGATCTCGTGGTCGTTGCCGCCCTGCAGAGACACGAAGCGCAGATGAAGGCTTCGCCCTGTCAGTCCTGGGCCCTTGCTGCGACCCTGGGGCCTGACTGCCAGAGAAATGAGGAACCTGAGGTTTTACGGGGCCGCCAGAATTTCTTCAGTTACCTTTCTCTTGGTTTCCAGGAGAGGAACAACACGAGTGCGGTATTACTGAGAAGGGATTTATAACCTTCTCCTGAACTGCAATTTGACTTGGAACATGTAATTATGCCTGTGAAAGAAATCACGACATTCTTGCAAAGATCCAAGGCTTATTTTTCTATAAAGCAAGCAAGCACAGCAAGTGACAGAATCCTTACAGCCATCAGCCTGCTCTAGCTGTGCCCCAACGTCCCTAACAAGCCACAGGGAGCACTGGGGGGGCACGGCCTGGAGCAGGGCTGCCCGTGGCGCTTCCCGTGTTGGTGGACACAGGCAGTGTCGTGGTGACGGCAGCCAGTGGCCGTGTGTGACTACTGCCACTTGATGTGGCTAGTGTGACAGAGGAACTGAGTTGATCTGGTTTCAGTTTAAACCTGCTCCCCCACGCCCCCGAGGCTGGTGTCTGAGCTGCTGGTTAGGAGCAGGGTCTCCGGAGTGGGTGGCCGGGTTAGTTCCTGGTTCTGCCACTGACTAGCATGTCGCTGCGGCACCTCCTAACTGGGGATAATGGTGGAACCTCGCCCAGAGCACTGTTGCGGGAAGTCACCGAGAGGATCGATGGGGACAAGGCGCCTCACCTGGCACCAGCAGAAACACCTTGGCCAGGGCAGCTGTCTAAGCATGATTTCACCTGGTGTCCTCCCAGGGTTCAGAGCAAGGGCGGGTCATACCTTGGTAAAGACGGGAAACAGCGGCCTCGGAAATGCCTGGCGCGGGCTGTCCCTTGCCTGAGTCATGTGCTCTAGTCTGTGTCCCCACCACCCCCAACCCTGAGGTCTCAGGTTAACCACTTCAGTACCAGCATCCACTATAGTCGATAGCCACAGATGAATGCACACAGCGATTTTAGTCGACAGCCGTGATATGATTTTTCTAATTTTTCATGTATCAAAATAAAATTGTGAACATTTAAAAATAACGTAATGAAAACATATATGTATATGTTACCTATTCTGATTTACATTACAAGTAAAGCTGCCTGTAAAGTAAAACAAGCTTTCAGTGCTTTAAAGCTTTCCTCATCACACAAGAGCAAAACGGAATCGTCGCCAATGCACAGCACAAGCTACCGTGCGGACTGTGAGTGCCGGCTGTGGGCAAGGTTTCACGCCGGTGAGCGCCGTACGGAAGTGGTTAATGATTCAGGCTACCTGCACCCCTGAGCCCCGCAGGAAAACCTCTGCTGTTCTTGTCATGGAATTTTCTATATTGTCCTCATAAAATTGCAAAACACTCTAGTTCAAAACTTTGAAAAAAATCAATTAGTTGATAATATGAGGAAAATAACTGCAGAGAAATTGGATTTCTCATAAGGCACAGAGAATGAAGCCAATATGGAGAAAAGCTGTGATTCTGTAGGAAAACCTGACATCTTTCGAAAGAACTGACACTTGAAATTGCCAGCGCTCTCACTTTTGTAGGAACGACCCAGCCCTGAGTAGACCCTCCCCAAGTGGGGTGAAGCCCCAGACTCCACATAGGAACATCGCCCGGGTGGAGTCACGTTAGGAGGCCACGACTGGGGCCATTCACACAGCCCTGAGTCACGGCCACCATCTGCTACCTACACAATACCTGTGAAGTCAGGCTTCTCTCGGGAGTGGCATGATGGGTAAAAGCCACAGAACCTAATAGGCAAAATCAACTCTTGCAGGCTCCGAAGAGCATCTATCTGGGGCACGTGCACTCCCTTGTCACTCACCGACTAGGAGGAAGGAGTCAGTATTCAAGCATTAACTGGACGAGCCTTCGTGGGGCTCCCACCCCTGCCAGGCGTGGTTTCAGAGGCTGCAGACACAGCACAAACCAAACCCGCATCAGGGCTGCCCTGGAGCCTGGGGGCCACTTGGGGAGACCAGCCATGACACACAGTTCTGGGATGTCTTGTGGGGCGAGGGGACCCAAAACGCCAGGGAGGGCTTCTGAGCAGGGACCTTAGGAGAGGGGACAGGCCATGTGATAGTCCGGGGAAGGCAGCAAGTGTGAACCTGCCCGGACGGGCTGGAAGGGTCAGCAGATCACGCAAGGACTTGGGATCCCCTGGGAAGCCACCAGAAGGCTACAAGACTGGGACACGATCACATTTCTTTATAACAGGATGTCTCTGGAAAATGGACAGGACACGAGTGTGTCCTAACACACACGAGTTAGGAGGCTCCTGCGGCCAGGCAGGTGCACCTCGGGCAGAGCCATTACCAGGAAGACACCTTGGAAGCAAAAGGGTTTGATGTGGTCCCGTGACAGCTGCCAGGCCTCTCCTTCCCTGAGATGCGACATGCAGGGGAAAGGTGTGACTGACGCAGGCCTACTGTGGCAGGAGTCTGCCATGGTCCGGCTGGTGGCAGGGGGATTGTCTGTGGCATCCGAGGGCGAGCTTTGAGTTAGTGTAACTCACTGACACTTCATAAAGCCAGGTCCAGAGGGTAAAACACATCCAGGGAGGTGAACACCTCCCCCACCCTGGCTAGGTCCCTTCTTGGCCGGACTCGAGTTCTGGGGGCTGGCCAGGTGCAAGGCTGGTGGGAGCATCTGTGCCACCACACAGCCACCTCGACCTTCCTGTTCCTCCTGCCAAGGGACCTGCTTCCTCCTTTGTGACTCTCAAGAGCAGCAGCCAGTTCCTGGGGTGCAGGTACACATGCCAGAGTGGGTGTGAAGCCAGGACTGAACTCAGCTAGTGGAAGCCTGCTGTCCTCTGGAATAACAAGGCCTCAGAGAACCGAAATTTCAAACGCTGGATTTGCATATGCACTAAAGGTTACTCAATTCCGGTTGGGGAAACTCAGCCACCCGCCCAAGCTGCCAGAACAAAAACTCTATTCCTGAGAGAAGATACAGGGAGGGCGGGAGGGGAGGGATGAATGAAGGATCAGATTCCTGTCACAGGGCACCTGACAGGCCCAAAGGTGAGGCCACAGCTCAGTGAACCAGCTGATTAATATTTAAATCTGCAAAAGGCCCAAGGTCTGAGGATGAAACAGAGGGGCTGGGGGCTGTGGCGTCCCCCAGCCCTTCTCTGCACACGCTGGTGCAGACTCCAACAGCGCAGGACTGAGCGCAGATCACCTGGCTGATGTCAGGGCCAAGGGGGAAATGGTGTCCCACCTGTGTGGCCGGCTCGGCCTGCCGGACTGCCAACTGGTACCCACTGCATGCGACATTTATCTCGGCTCAGTTTAACAAGCATTTATCAAATTTCTAGGTATTAATGGGTACAGAGGCCAACAAGACAAGAGGCTGCACTCAAAGCATCTAGCTTTGACAGGCAGCTCTCCCCGGGTGCAGAGTCCCCGGGGAGGCCCAGGCCCAAGGTCATGATGTTTGGAAAGTGATTCCAACACACACTGGGGGTGAGCAGCAGTGGGGGGTGGGGACACCAGCAGGTCACCAGGCCTCCAAGGAGTCTGCTGCGGGCTGAAAGCACAGGCCCCTCCTCCTGCCTCTTCAGCTCTGGAGGGCAGAGGGGACCAGCTACGCAATGGGCCTTGGCACACAGCACAGGCAGGAGAAGCCCAATCCACGGACACCAGTGACCGTGCAGGGGACTCCCAGGGGCCAACGCCTGTGTCTCCCTGAGCAGAAGAGCACAGAGGGAGGGATGCTTATTCCTTGGGCTGGTCCAGTCAGCCACCGTCCTGTTCTCAGGACCAACGGGGCCATGGGCTCCATGCAGTCTGGGCTCCAGGAGCAAGGCAGGCTAGCAGAGACCCCAGGGCACGGGAGCCGGCGGGTTTCTCCCTGGCTGGGCTGAGACCCTGTAATCTGCTTCAGCCTTCTCTAGTCTGTTCAGGAAGCAGCCTGTGGGGAGGAGCGATTCACTCAGGGTCCCCCTGGAGCAAGGGACTCACCATGCTAAGCCAAGCCTACACTGGTCAACTAGAAGACCTGGGGCTCAAATGATTCTGACCCAGAAACAAGTGAGTGATAAGACAGATCTATCCACAGAGTACATTCCGTGGCCTCATTAGCCCACAGGAGTCCTGAGAGCTGCAGAGGCCAGGCACAGGGCACGGGCCAGGATTGTGAAAGCCAATTCCCAACCAGAGCCTACCTGGGAACTCAAGGATAGAAGGATGTGGTCCACTGAGTAACACTTGCACCACGTAGGAAGGTGCTCACTCTTGAGGGCAACCCACCACCAAGGGACACCTGGCCAGCCCCAATCCCCTGTAATAGTCTCTATAACACAGGACCCTTTTGAGACAGAGTCTGGCTCTGTCACCCTGGGTAGAGTGCTGTGGTGTCATCAGAGCTCACTGTAACCTCCAACTCCTGGGCTCAAGCGATCCTCCTGCCTCAGCCTCCGAGAGTGCTAGGATTACAGGCACGAGCCACCGCACCAGTTTTAACAGACAAGCATTTTCATAACTTTCTCACAAAGTTAAAGGCCGCAGGTTGTGGACCAGGACCCCTGCTAGGAAAGCACGTCCCAACTGCCTCACTTGAGCTGGGCCCCATGATGACCACTTTCCTCGCATGACCTCACTTCATTCTCACACAACCCCTTCAGAAGAGGAACTGCGTCCTCACTGGGTTTCTGGGTGGGGGGGTCAGATCTGGGTCGTCGTGGTTTCAAAGCCACTCCACTGCCCCTCGACTCCGTGCTGATACGGGCCTCTCCTAAGCTAATTTCACAGGAAGATCTTCCTTTTAACATTTCTGGAGAATAAAATGTTGCACAATTTAATATGAAAGGCAGGCAGGTCTTAGCATGTTAGAAGTGACGTAGGCGTTCAGATCCCAGTGCAGTCTCCCGCCAGCTGAGACTCTGCGGTAGGAGGGAGGGTACCGCAGTCCTACGGGCTGCCCTAAGGACCGCAGGACATCACGCACTATGTATGCGTCCAGCTCAGGGTCTGACCCTGACAAGTGCTGGAAGAGTTTAGTTTCCTTCCTTTTCTCAATTTGACTTTAAGATTTTATTTTCTAATAGACAGCACATTCACATAGTTCAAAAATTAGAAAAAAAAAGATAAGCTCTTTTGGCAGGTCTCTCTCCCATCCTGTCCCCACCCCCACAGTAACTTCTGTCATTTTTTAATCTGTTCATTACCTGTATGCACTTACATGTTAACATGAAGAGAGATCATTTTCCCCTCTCTAGACAAAAACATAGCACATTACTTATACATTGTTCTGCACTTTGCTTTGTTCACTTAACAAAAGCCCTAGAGAAGGGTTCATGTCAGCTGTGTTTACAGCCACAAGGCAGCCCACTGGGGAGACGGGCCAGCCTCCCCAGGAGTGCCAGGGCCCTGCCCATCCCTGAACCCCCTGTGCACATCTCACAGACGCCCAGCACACCCGCAGCCGGATTACCCGAAAAGGAAATGCTGAGTCAAAAAGTAAATCAGGGCCGGGCGCGGTGGCTCACGCCTGTAATCCTAGCACTCTGGGAGGCCGAGGTGGGCGGATTGCTCAAGATCAGGAGTTCGAAACCAGCCTGAGCAAGAGCGAGACCCCATCTCTACTATAAATACAAAGAAATTAATTGGCCAACTAATATATAGAAAAAATTAGCCAGGCATGGTGGCACATGCCTGTAGTCCCAGCTACTCGGGAGGCTGAGGCAGGATGATCGCTTGAGCCCAGGAGTTTGAGGTTGCTGTGAGCTAGGCTGATGCCACGGCACTCACTCTAGCCTAGGCAACAAAGCGAGACTCTGTCTTCAAAAAAAAAAAAAAATTAAATCAGTTGCTGATGTTCGTGAAGTGTTAAAGTATTTTCACGTTGCAACTGCCTTAAACCAAGATGCTGTTTACAAAAAGTATCGATAAACAGAGGCTCCCCTGCCTGCCACTTCAGAGTGGCTGACGGGCGATCCAGCCAGCGTGGCCCCCGAAAGCCACTCAGAGCAGCGTGCCACACACCCTCGCCTCCCTCCCTGCAGCAGACCAAGGCACTCCAGGTTGTGCCCAGGACCCACGCTGAACTCAGAGCCAGCTTGTTGTGGCTGACAGGAAAGATGAGGGGGTTTCTGGGGCTGACAGGCACTTTGAAAAGAAAAGGACAACACCCCGTTTCTTCCCTCTGCTCTCCCAGTTGCTCAGAGCAGAGTCATCCTTTGTGCAACTCCAGACACCGCCCGCTGGAGGCAAAAAATCCTTAAACAACCCAAATGAGCCTCTTGTATGGAAATGGGCAAACTATGCATAAATGAGAGAATATTATACAGCCATTAAAAATCTTGTTTTCAAAGAATATTCACTAATATGAGAAAAATAAAACACATATGAACATGTATTAATTTACAATTAGCAGCCAGGCACAGTGGCTCCTGCCTGTAATCCTAGCACTCTGGGAGACCAAGGTGGGAGGATCGCTTGAGCTCAGGAGTTCGAGATCAGCCTGAGCAAGAGCGAGACCCCGTCTCTACTAAAAATACAAAAATTAGCCAGGCATGGTGGCTTGCAACTGCAGTCCCACCTACTTGGGAGGCTGAGGCAGGAAGATCACTTCCCAGGAGTTTGAGGTTGCTGTGAGCTAGGCTGACATCACAGCACTCTACTCAGGGCAATGAAATGAGATTCTGTCTCAAAAAAAAAAAAAATTTACAATTGGAGGAAAAAACCCTCCATTTATATAGTATCCCTAGGTTGGGCACAGTGGCTCATCTCTGTAATCCTAGCACATTGGGAGGCCAATGCAGGAGGATCTATTGAGGCCAGGAGTTTGAGACCACCCTGGGCAACATAGCGAGACCCTGTGTCTACAACAAGTTTTTAAAAAAATTGCTGAGTGTGGTGGCATGCCCCTGTAGTCCCAGCTACTCAGGAGGCTGAGCCAGGAGGATTGCTTGAGCCCAGGAGTTTGAGGTTGCTGTGAGCTACGACTGTGCCACTGTACTCTCACCCAGGGGACAGAATGAGACCCTGTCTCTTTAAAAGAAAAAAAAAAAGTACTCCTTTAAAAAAAGTAAGCATGATTAAAAAAAACAACAACACAGAATAATGCATGGTAATGTAATGCAATGGTTAAACAGAATAGAAAACCCTCTAGTTCCTAAATGAACAATTTCCAAAAGAAGTCATTTTCTGATCATCTAAGAATGGCATTCCATTCTACAAAGTCCCAACTGAGGCTTCTAAGATGGTTATTTACATGACGCAAGAATGTTATCATTACAGAAAAATTTGTTGTAGCATGTCTTTAATTTTTTGAGACAGGGTCTCGCTTTGTTGCCTGTACTACAGTGCAGTGGTGTCATCATAGCTCACTGCAACCTCAAACTCCTGGACTCAAGCAATCCTTCTACCCCAGCCTCCCGAGTAGCTGGGACTACAAATGGGCACCACCACACCTAGCTAATTTTTCTATTTTTGTAGAGATGGGGGTCTTGTTGATTGCTCAAGCTAGTCTCAAACTCTTGGCCTCAAGTGACCTTCCCACCTCAGCCTTGCGAAGTACAACACACCCAGCCTGTAGCATGTCTTAATAGCTCTCTTCTTTTTTTTTTTTTTTTTTTTTTGAGACAGAGTCTCACTTTGTTGCCCAAGCTAGAGTGAGTGCCGTGGCTCAGCCTAGCTCACAGCAACCTCAAACTCCTGGGCTCAGGCGATCCTCCTGCCTCAGCCTCCCGAGTAGCTGGGACTACAGGCATGTGCCACCATGCCCAGCTAATTTTTTCTATATATATTAGTTGGCCAATTAATTTCTTTGTATTTATAGTAGAGATGGGGTCTCGCTCTTGCTCAGGCTGGTTTCGAACTCCTGACCCTGAGCAATCCGCCCGCCTTGGCCTCCCAGAGAGCTAGGACTACAGGAGTGAGCCACCGCGCCCGGCCAAATAGCTCTCTTCTATGTGAGAAATGGCACCAAGTGGAATGACTGAAGAAGCTTTTGGGCTTCCTTAGATCCTGGGTGTAATTTCATTAGCTTAATTTTTTTAAAGACATCAAGTCAGATAGTGACTTTTTTCAAAGGTTGCATTCAAAGCATTTCCGCATCCAAAGTGTTTCCACAGAAGGATGTGGTTATAAAACCATTTCTGTCATTAAGAACACAGCTGAATGCTATACTTCCTTAAAAGTATGTCCCATTCATTTGGGAATTAGATTTTTCCCACCCCACTGGAGAGACAGCTTGTGGTAGTGGAAAGCATACTCATTTAAAGAACAGGTTATATCTCTTTGAGATCCTGATTTCACTTATTTTGGATATACCACTCAGAAGTGGAATTGCTGGATCATATGGTAGTTATATTTTTAATTTTTTGAGGAACCTTTATACAGTTTTCCATCATGGCTGCACCATTTAACATTCCCACCAACAGTGTACAAGGGTTCTAACTTCTCCATACCTTGCCAATTTTTTTTCTTAACAATAGCCATCCTAGTAGGTGTGAGGCGATGCCTTATTGTGGTTTTGATTTGCATTTCTCTGGTGATCAGTGATATTGAGACTCTTTTCATATATCTGTTGGCCATTTGAATGTCTTCTTTGGAGAAATGTCTACTCAAGCCCTTTGCCCATTTTATAATTAGGTTTTTTTACTATTGAGTTGTAGGAGTTTCTTACATACAAGTGGGTACAAGTGCATTGTTAGATATATGGTTTGCAAATATTTCCCCCCATTTTGTAGGTTGCCTTTTCATTCTGATTATTTCCTTTACTGTGTAGAAGCTTTTTAGTTCGATGTAGTCTCACTTGTTTATTTTGCTTTTGTTATTTGTGCTTTTGGTATCATATTTAAAAAAATCATTGCTTTTCCCCCATGTTTTCTTCGAGGAGTTTTATAGTTTAACATCTATGTTTAAGTCTTTAATTCACAGGTATATAGCCAAAAGGATGAAGTCAGGATCTCAAGGAGATATCTACACCTCCATGTTCACTAAAGCATTATTAACAAGGGCCAAGATATGGATACAACCCACATGACTACCCACAGATGAATGAGTAAAGACAATGTGGTATATTCATATAATGGAACACTATTAAGCCTTATAAAAGGGGAAAATCTTGCTATTTGCAATGGCACAGATGAACTTGAAGGACATTATACTACATGAAATAAGCCAGTTACAGAAGGACAAATATTGCATGATTCCACTTATATGAGATATCTAAAATTGTCAAACTCACAGAAGCAGAGAGTAGAATGGTGGTTTCTGGGGGCTTGGGGGGGGAGTAAATGGGGAGTTGTTGTTCAATAGGTATAAAGTTTCAGTATGCAAGATGAGTAAGTTCTGGACATTTGCTGGACAACACAGTGCCTATAGTAACAATACTGCATTATACACTTAAAATGTGTCAAGAGGGTAAATATCACATTAAGTGTTTTTTGTTTGTTCATTTGATTGTTGGGTTTTTGTGTTTTTTAGAGACAAGATCTTGCTCTGTTGCCCAGGCTGGAGCGCAATGGCATGATCATAGCTCACTGCAGCTTCAAACTCCTGGGCTCCAGCAATTCTCCTGCCTCAGCCTCCCAGGTAGGTGGGACTGCAGGTGCATGCCGCCATGCCTAGCTAATTTTTCTTATTTTCTGTAAGGACAGGGTCTCACTATTGCCCAGGCTGGTCTCGAACTCCTGGCCTCAAGCGATCCTCCCACCTCGGCCTCCCTAGGATTATAGGCTTGAGCCACAGCACCCAGTCTTAAGTGTTCTTCTAACAATAAAAACAACCCTCCCCTCCCCTCAAAACCAAAGAGGCACAAAGACATCCAAACTCATCAAATTGTATATATTAAATATGTACAGCTTTTGTATATCAATTATACTTCAATAAAGCTAGTTAAAACCAAACAAAAAGAGCAGGCAGATTTGTTTTGGTGCCACCAGCTCTCTCATTAGCTGTGTGATCCTGGGCAAGTCACTCACTCTTTATGAGTAACCAGTTTTATCATTTCCAAAGTAAGAAACGGGTGTATACCATCCCCGAGTGCCTTTCACAATGGAAGACTATGACGTGGGGACTTGCTGAAAGGCAGGCCTTTCATGGGGTAGATCTCAGCAGAGCAGGAGTGGACCAGAGATCAGAGAGATGGGAAACTCTGTATTTGCAGCATTTATGATGCACCTACCAGTTGCAGGATGGCCACAGAGCCAGGAATGGGACTCCTGATGGGGACTCCTCATACCCCTGGGCAGCATGTCAGGAGGCAGGAGAGGGTAACAGAGGACCACAGGAATTTAAAGAGAGATGAGGTCAGCATGTTGTCTCATACCTGTAATTCTAGCACTCTGGTAGGCCAGGGTGGGAGGACTGCTTGAGCTCAGGAGTTTGAGACCAGCCTGAGCAAGAACAAGACCCTGTGTCTACTAAAAATAGAGAAATTAGTTGGGTGTGGTGGTGTGTGCCTGTAGTCCCAGCTACTCGGGAGGCTGAGGCAGGAGGATCACTTGAGTCCAGGAGTTTAAGGTTTCAGTGAGCTGTGATGATGCCACTACACTCTAGCTGGGGTGACAGAATGAGAATGAATGAATGAATAAACAAACAAACAAATAAATAGAGATGGCCCAGAGACGCTAAGCCCGAGGCTGGGCTGAGCAATTAGAGCTGAGCCTCCTCTCAGGCTGGATGGTAGCAACGCCTCTCTGACCTACTGGGGACCCACCTGTCCCAGGGACAGCCTCACTGTTGCCTAGGTGACTCTGGGAAATGTCTTCCATGTACGCCTCCCGCTGACACTGGCCTTTTCACCGGGCTCTGCTCTTAGTTCCCAATTTAGATTTGGTCCTGGACTTGGGATTATGACACCCCTGGGGACAGCACCCCCTATGCTGCGTGTGTGATGCCGAGGACTGTGCCCCACCTGAGTTTCAGACTCAGGGGATTCCCTGTCCTCCAACACATATGGCTCCCTGCGCTCACTTTACAACGATCCCCGGCAGGGCGGGGGCGGGGTGGGAATGCAGTGGAAAAAGAAAATGAAAACGGCAAGGGCTCAGAAGTGCAGAGAGGGTTTGAAGCAACACTGGTATTCTGGAAGGCACCTGAAGTAGCCAATATTTAATTCAAAAGCCGAACAGAAAAGGATTGACTAACATGCAGTATGATCCTGTAGCATCGGGTGTCTGGGCTCAGAAGGGAGGGGGGCTTCGTCAATCACACCCCACCCAGCACAGAAGCCATCACTCAGTTTGAGCTGGGCTGCTGGGTGAACTGTGGGTGAGGGGGAAGATAGCTCATTCGTCAGGTTTTCCCATCCAAACCCAAACTGAACAACAAAACTGCAAAAACACTTCCATACTTACTGGCATGGTTTTGTCTCCAAAGAAATAAATGGTCTTATAACCATCATTTTCCACGTGTCTCAGGCAATACCTCTTGTCCCATCCGTCAGGAAAGACATCAAAGCTGATCTGGCCTCCTGCCGGGTGGGGGGGGCACATAAAAGCTAAAGGTGAAGAAGAGGCTAATGACATGTCATTGAAAGAAATTTTTAATTTACTCTTTTGTCAGCAACTGGACTGCCAGGGCTGATTTTTAACAACGTGGTTTGCTATTATACTACATTACAAACAGGTTCTAGAAATTAATTCTACCTCATGTTTTTTTCCAACATTATTTCATCTGGGTCTAAAAATCAGACATTAGAATGCCAATTCAGGATGAAAAGTGTATTTGCATTTGAGTGCTCTGTCAAGCAAGTGGTTTAAATGAAGCATGCTTATGAAAAATCTGATAATGGCTTCATTCTGTCGCATTTGTCTTGAGCTTTAACACACCCTCAGTGGAAAATGCCTGGAAGCAGGCTACATCCAGCTTCTCTTGCAGGAAAAATAAAAACCACATTGAAGGTGATTTACAGGCAGCTTTCATGGGCAACAAAAACCCTCTGAAGCTTTGTCAGGAAGATGTCCATCTCACGGTTCAGGAATACTTAAAACTCCGCCCGTTCATCTGTTATACATGATTCCTTTGCAATTCTTCTTTTCCTACAACCTGTACCTTAATTTAAGCTAGCAAAACGAGACAGCTTTGAGCAATGACTCATCAGCATTGACAAGAGAAATCAGTTTGCAAAGAACTTGACAGGAATATTCTACCAAGAGACAAGTCAGAGAACATCTATGCTGCACGAAGAACTCTTCATGAGACACCAGAAACATTCATACACTGGCTGTCACAATAAATAAAAGCTTTGTTGGCCGGGCACAGTGGCTCACACCTGTAATCCTAGCACTCTGGGAGGCCGAGGCAGGCGGACTGCTCGAGGTCAGGAGTTCGAAACCACCCTGAGCAAGAGCGAGACCCCGTCTCCACTGTAAATAGAAAGACATTAATTGGCCAACTAATATATATAGAAAAAATTAGCCAGGCATGGTGGCGCATGCCTGTAGTCCCAGCTACTCAGGAGGCTGAGGCAGAAGGATTGCTTGAGCACAGGACTTTGAGGTTGCTGTGAGCTAGGCTGATGCCATGGCACTCACTCTAGCCTGGGCAACAAAGCAAGACTCTGTCTCCAAAAAAAGAGCTTTGTAACTTGAGCAAATCTCTTCTCCTTTCTGGGCCTCAGTTTCTTTTTTTTTTTTTTTTGAGAAAGTGTCTCACTCTGTCATCCCGGCTAGAGTGCATTGGTGTCATTGTAGCTCACTGCAGCAGCCTCAAACTCCCAAGCTCAAGTGATTCTACTGCCTTAGCCTCCAGAGTAGCTGGGACTACAGGCACACACCACCATGACCGGCTAATTTTTCTATTTTTAGTAGAGACGAGGTCTCGCTCTTGCGCAGGCTGGTCTCAAACTCCTGAGCTGAAGCGATCCTCCCATCTCAGACTCTCACAGTGCTAGGATTACAGGTGTGAGCCACAGCACATGGCTGGCCGTGGTTTCTTGACCTGTGAAAGCAACCAACTGACTCCTAAGGTTCCTTGCCATTGAAATATGATTCCAAAACATAATCAGTCTAGTTTATCTAAGAGGTTCACATTCCATCTCTCTCTTATGGAGTCCACTATGGTGTTTCTCTTCCGTCCAAAGGTGTGAGGATAAGTTCTTATTCTTCATTAATCAAAGTGCTTCTCTTTTGAGTAGAAGTGCAGGTAGGAAGAATCCTGCTAAGAATTTTAGAACAAAGCCAATAGTCTGGAAGCTACTTCCTGACAGGGCACGTCCTGCTATGGCTGATTATGCAGAAGAGAGAGTGGCTGCATTTCCTCTACTGATCAGACTATTTAACCCTCTGCCCACCTTAAAATGAGGCGCAGTCCAATCTCAACAGCTCATTGGCCTATAACAAACTCTTTGTAAATGGGTACCAAAGTCTGGAATACATTTAAATATACAATACCTATGGAAAACGTGAGGCCTTTTCCTGCAAACTCTTTCCGTAGATCCGCTACAAATTTTTGTCTTATATTTTCTTTCTGAGAAAGACAGAGATACTCATTGTGTATTGTATTGCAATTTAGAAAAGATGCTTCAACTACTGGCCACAAAGTAGCATGTCTTATCTTACTTTCATAAACCCAGTCATTCAGCAAGAATATTTCAGAAAGACTCACTTTATCGAGTTCGTAGAACTCAATGCGTTCTTCTTGGCTGCAGCTCCTTCCAATAGGGGACACGTTTAACATCCCATTTCGGAATTCAATGAAAGTACCCCTGGGGAGAAGAGGGCGACAGAGGGTGCCCAAAACACATCATTTATTTGGATGACATTATAGATAGATAAACAATCTCAAAGGTTGGGAAATTCTAAAAAGCAGAGCCTGATGTGATCAATGTTTCTCAGAACTGTGCTGTGCAACACAACAGCCATGAACTACATGACTATTGTGGCTACCATACTGCACAGCACAATCTAGAAATGCCACGAATCCACATTGAGATTAGATTTGAAAGACTTAAGATGAAAAAGGAATGTGGTCATCAGTAACGTTCCATATTGACTTTTTGTTAAAATGGTTATATTTTGGGCTGGACATGGTGGCTCATGCCTGTAATCCTAGCACTCTGGAAGGCCGAGGTGGGAGGATCATTTTAGCTCAGGAGTTTGAGACCAGGCTGAGCAAGAGCGAGACCCCATCTCTACTAAAAAAAAAAAATAGAAAGAAATTAGCTGGACAACTAAAAAATATATATATAAAAATTAGCTGGGTACGGTGGCACATGCCTGTAGTCCCAGCTACTCGGGAGGCTGAGGCAGGAGGATCGCTTGAGCCCAGGAGTTTGAGGTTGCTGAGAGCTAGGCTGATGCCACAGCACTCTAGCCTGGGCAACAGAGTAAGACTCTGTCTCAAAAAAAAAAAAAAAAAAAGGACAGTGCTGCTGTAGGGCAGAGAATTCTAACGTTAATATAAGAACTATGAAAATGACTTCTAACACTACAAGAGCAGTAAGTTCCCCAAGGAGTTTCAAAATATATGCGGGAGACACCTATTTTGCTAGTGAAGTTTTGAACAGACTGATTGTACCAAGCAAAGCTACACAGAGAAAGGTTCTGAGAATTGTCCAATGAGCCTCAGTAATAACTGAGGAAATTTAATTTAACCAGTGGCAGACTGCTCCTACAGGTTTGATTTGATCACAGAAGAGGAGAACAGCCTAATTTTAGTTACTTTGAATGAAAATGTTTAAAAGCTGTTTTTTCCCACGTTTCCAGTTTGAATCTCAAAATGGTTTCTTAAAGACTGAGATAACTTGTAAGCTACACAATCATTCTGGCAGATGAAATGTAAGCATTTTGTGATAACTTATGCAGTGTAAAGTATCTTCTAGCTCTAAGCATTGATGCCTGGGAACTCTACAAAAACATTTTCCCTGGTCTCTTTCTGCTATTTTAATCACTCAGCCTGATCTCCACTGTAAATACTGGGAGGCCACATGCCAAGTGCAGGGCTGAGGACCTGATTCAAGGCCAACGTGGCCTCTCACTAGGCTGCTTGGCTCTGGGCATAGCTCCAACCCTGTTTATTCACCGACAGAAGAAAGGCGAATGGCACTTGCTCTGGTTACCTCTGAAGGGCCTTGTGAAAATGAAATGTACCAGTTTATGTAAAGGCACTTTGTAAACCAGGAGGCAATAAATACTCATCAAGTAAGGTAAAAACAATAAAATCCCAATCAGCTGTATCCTTTCCCCTGCTGTGCTCAACTTGTAGGGAAGGAAGCAAATGATTTAACAAAATATGCACGCCTATAAAAAAAACTTTCAAAAATCCCATGTCCAGGTTGTCCTCGAGTTGGCAGAGACCCAGCCCTGTCCTACATGTGAGGTGACCATACCCAGGGTGACCCTAGGGTTACGGGTCAGAAACAGAGCTCATTCCCAAGGCATGGGGGGAAGCTAATGCATTAGAAAACTTCTCAAAAATAAAGATTAGGGTGGTTTATCAGTTCCTCCCTGAAGACTTGGGCTCTGAGGTCTGACTGCACCTGCCTGACCTGTGTGGGGCGTGTGGTTAGTACTGACGTAAATGTGGACAGCGCTGCTCAAGGCCGGTCTCAGTTCTGCCTTCCAGACTCGCTGGGTATCTTATACTATTCTGAAATTAGAGCTCTGCACGGCCCTCTCCCTCACTAGAGGATAAACTCTTTGAGGACAGGATTATGCCTTGTCTTTTTTTTTTTTTTCTCCTTTATTCTTGCCCCTGCTTTTTCTTTTTTTGAGATAGGGTCTCACCCTGTCACCTGGGTACAGTGCAGTGGTGCCATCATAGCTCAAGGCAACCTCACGCTCCTGGGCTCAAGTGATCCTCCTGCCTCAGCCTCCTGAGTAGCTGGGACTACAGGCATGCACACCCATGTCTAGTTAATTTTTCTGTTTTTTTTTTTTTTTTGGTAGAGAGGGGGGTCTCACTCAGGCTGGTCTCAAACTCCTGGCCCCAGCGATCCTCCCACCTCAGCTTCCAAAAGTGCTGGGATCGTAGGCTTGCGCCACCGCGCCCGGCCTCTTATCCTCCCTTAATGTTTACTCCAGAGACGGAATGGACCTGGGATGTATGTATATTTTAACTTTATACTGAGAGAATTTCTAACATACACGAAGGTAAACAGAACAGGATAAGGACCCCTCACGCGCCCATCACCCATCTGCAACAACAGCCAGCTCTGGGTCCAACCGGCCCACCCAGGCCTCTCCTGGGCACAGGGACGCTCCTGCGCTCTGACCGCAGGTGCTGAGCAGGAGGCGCTGGTTTTATGGGCACTGACAGTCCGAAGCAGCCTCTGAAGTGCCTCATGCCCTGAAATTCAACTGCCACTTAAAAGACGTTTCTCACCCTGGTGATTAGGGTGTTACATAAGTGTTGAAAACTGGGGGGGAAAATGAGAAGTATTTTAAAGAAATCAGCTGTAACCTCACAAAATCAAAATATAGCCACGGGGCCGGGCGCAGTGGCTCACGCCTGTAATCCTAGCTCTCTGGTGAGGGCGAGGCAGGCGGATTGCTCGAGGTCAGGAGTTCAAAACCAGCCTGAGCAAGAGCGAGACTCCCGTCTCTACTATAAACAAAAAGAAATTAATTGGCCAACTAATATATATAGAAAAAATTAGCCGGGCATGGTGGCGCATGCCTGTAGTCTCAGCTACTTGGGAGGCTGAGGCAGGAGGATTGCTTGAGCCCAGGAGTTTGAGGTTGCTGTGAGCTAGGCTGACTCCACGGCACTCACTCTAGCCTGGGCAACAGAGTGAGACTCTGTCTCAAAAAAAAAAAAAAAAAATACAGCCACGGTTAGCATTTGGGTCCATTTCCTGCCAATCTTTTTACTGTGGGCATTATGTACATTATTATTATTATTTAAATAGGAATTGAGATAGCAAAAGTACCCAGACGATGAGAGGAGCAGCCTGTGAAAAGCTGCAACACATGGGGACCCAGAGTAGCCAGGTCTTCAGATTTGCCAACAAAAGCCAGAAGTCCAGATGTTTTAAAATGTAAAATTGTACTTTCAAACGATGGCAATTAATTCGGATTTCATTTAACAATGCAGGCCAACCAGATTTGGCTTTGCGTGGATGTGGCCCGGGATCCCAGTTTGAGACTTCCAGGTCTGGGGTTTCTGGGCTTTTTTCACGTGCTGTTCCGGGCCGTCCCTCTCGCTGACAGCCTCGGAAGGCTGACAGTTTCCAGTGGCTGTATACTCTTCCGTCCTGGGGACATGCCACCATTTATGCGATCACTCTTATACCGCTGGCTTTACAGACTATTTTCAATTACTCTCTACCGAATGCTGGGCTTTAGACTTAACTTAGCTGGCCCTTGAAGGCTACCAAACCTTGCAGTGAACCAGTAGCCCCAGGGCAGTAGGTGAAAATGTGGATTTCCAAGCTTTGCTCTCAGGCTTTCTGAATCAGAATAGTCAGGGGACAGGCTAAAGATCAGTATTTTTTTTAAAGTTCTTTAGGTGACTCTCATGCAGCCTAGAGCACAGTGGCATGATCACAGCTCACTGCAACCTCGAACTCCTGGGCTCCAGTGATCCTCCCACCTCAGACTCCTGAGTATCGGGGAATATATGTACCACCATGCTCAGCAAAATCTTTTTTTGTAGAGATAGGGTCTTGCTATGTTGTCCACTGTGATCTCAAAATCCTGGCCTCAAGTGATCCTCCTGACCTGGCCTCCCAAAGTCCTGGGACTACAGGCATGAGTCACCATGCCTGGCCTAGGTGATTCTTATAATCAGTCAGATTTGGAGACTACCCACATGAACCTACCAAATGACATTACTCCATATTCCAGCAAAGCTTCTTGCTAAAAGCAAACTCACCTCTTCTTCGGGAGTTTAATTTTTGCAATGTAGCTGAGACAGTAGTTGATTAAATCTTGGATTAAGGCCTCACCCAGGTGACCTTGAATATTCTAGATAAAGAAAATACGGGAGTTATGTGATTCAGCAGGAGGCATTTTCAGCTTTACAGCAAGCCCAGATTGTTCGGAAGTCACTAGGCTGATGTAGCAGTGACGGTGACATGCCCCACTGTATTAATTCTTTCTCTTTTTTTCTCTGGTTGAAAACATTAGGCAAACCAGAAAGGCTTCAGTCAAAAGCATTTTCTGCTTCATTAATCAAGATTTTTGTATTCATTATTTTTGAAACGCTTTCTGGAAGGCCCAAAGATTTTATTGCTGCTGCTTTTATTCAATTAAAATATCTACGGGCACTGACAGAAAATATATTTGTTCCACTTCAGCTTTCTCTCATGTGTGAACAGAATGATCTTACTAAGAGCTAAATACTACCTTTTAAAAATGCTTATAGTGAGGCAGCCTGTCCTAGTTTGTGTTATAATAGAAACATTAGATTTAAATATCCTTAAAAATTATGAAAATTTAGTTATTGATTTGGAATATGTAATGGTGACATAGTTCAAAGTTCAAACCTGAAGAACCTACCTGTTTACACATGAGTTTCCCATTCTTGTATGCTACCAAGCCATTTTCTGGAAACACGTAATCATATTTTTCAACCACTACAATTAAAACAAAAGAAGACTCAGAATGCAATGAATCAAAACCTAACACTTTTTTTTTTTTTTTTTTGCAGAGACAGGGTTCTTGCTATGTTACTCAGACTGGTCTCCAGCTCCTGGCCTCAAGCAATGCTCCCACATGGGCTTCCCAAAGTGCTGGGATTACAAGCATGAGGCACTGTGCCGGCCCTCTGTTTCTACTTCTTGATTAATACCACCAATAAAACTGCTAAACTTCGGTAAGGACTGTGAAAGACTATCTCATCTTAACGGACAGGGAGAGGAGAAAAATCTCATATTTTTTTTTTTTAAAAGGCTCTTTTGGTTACAAATGTAAATGCTGACGATGGGGTTAGACATGATACTCAGTGATGGGTTATTTCGTGTCCCTGGCTTCAGCCTGCCAGTCTGTAAAGGAAGACGCAGCCTGTGACGGATTCCCAAACCCCACCGTGAACCAGCAGCAACAGCAGGGCAGTGACTGCAAATCTAGATTTCCAAGCTCTGCTCTTAGGATTGCTGAATCAGAATCACCAGGGACGGGCTAAAAACCAGGTTTGTTTTCTTTAAAAAAAAGTTCTACAGGTGATTCATATAACCAATCACTCAAATTTGGAGACTACCCACATAAACCTTAATGAAGGGATCCTCAAACTTTAGGCAATTGTTAAAATGCAGATACCCCTATGTGCTGGGTAAGGCCCCATCTGTTTTTAATAAGCCCCCCCCACCCCAACCCCCCGGGATGATTCTGACACAGGTGGGCCTTCAGCTTTCTTTTAGCCTGTGAATGTTTTGATACTGTTGTTGCATATTCTCTGGAACGTACAGACTATGCTACTCTGACAAAAACCTTCTCTGTGTATGTGGTTAAATATATGACTAGAGGCGGAAAGGCCAATCATGGCCAGGTAATAGGATTTCTGGGGCTTAATGTGCCCCATTATGTTGTTTATAGTGTTTCTAAGAGGAACACTTACAAGGAAAATTAAATGTAAGTGGAACAGAGAATTTCAAAAGGATTACATAAATTACTCTTTCAGTAATCGTGATCCAATAAATACAGTCTACACAGATTTGTACTGTAAGATATTACATCTAGAACAGTAGTTCTCAAATGGGGTGATTTTATTCCCAGAGGACACGTGGCAATGTCTGGAGACATTTCTGGTTGTCACCACTGTGTGTGTGTGAGTACACTGCTGGCACCTAGTGGATAAAGGTAAAGGATGGTGCTAAATGCCCTACAATGCCCAGGACAGCCCCATAACAGAATTATCTGGTCCAAAATGTCAGTGGCAGAGAGGCTGAGAAATCTTGTTCTAGAGGAGCTGGTTCCAAGATGTGAAGACTCTTGGGGCAACGGGGGTTGAAAGATCAATTCATTCATCTCCCCACCTACTTTTTCTTATAGGCCGGGCAGCCCAGAGGCCCTGGGCCTATGGAGATGAATAACCCTTGTCCTGGTCTTCAAGACAAACATATAACCAGACACTTTTCAACAATTAGAGAGTGCCACATCAGTAGGGTCGTGTACTAGAATCTCCTGGGGGTGCTTGCTAAATTTCGATTCCCAGGTCCCGTAGACCTATCAAATCAGAACCTCCAGTAGGGTCAGTAAGACATCCCAGCTTCCCAGGGTCCTGTGCTGGAGACTGGTTCAGTATGGGGGAGGTGCCTGGGTGAGTCATGATTAGGGAACGCTGGGAAACGCCATGTGAAGGCAACAGGAAGAAGGACTTAGACCCAGAGGGCACCTCCCCTCCTGGTGAGAAGGACATCAGCACGTGCAGCCTGAGCTGAGGCTTGAAGGGCAGTGAATGGGGACAAGAAGTGTTCCAGGCAGAGAGATTACCATAAGTAAAGACATGGACACTCCCCTTTCTGGGTAAATCTACCCACACATCTGAGTACCAAGTGCTCTATCAGCAACTCCAGAAATTTACAGGATTAAAAGCAGAGGAATGAATTGGGAACGAACATATGTGGGATTAAAAAAAAAAAAAAAAAAGGCAGAGGAAAAATAAAGGCAGAGAAAATGTTTCCCCAAAGACAAAAACAGAAAGAATGGAAGTTTCAGGGCTGCCTATGCTACCTGGCTACAGGCCCCAATATTCTCGTAAGAAGTTAATCTTTTACCAAAATGTAATTAGCAACATATCATTTACCGTCATTTCCCAGCTGCTCCTGTACTTTCTCAAAGTCTGACCCGCCTACCACTCCGATTTTGATCTTCTGCCTCAAGTTTTGTAGAAAGCCATCCATTTCCTTGGTAATTTTCTACATTTCAAGAAGGAAAATACAACAGTCATGAGCCACAAAATAATCAGGAGACTAAAACTTCAAGAGTAATGCCAGCCTTATTTTTCTACACACCAATTCAGTTACTAGGTCTGTAGATAAGTTCAAATTTTCAGTCGTAATTTTTGGCCATCAACTTTCTGCTAGAATAAACTTCTTAAATGTCACTTATTTTTACCAATTTTAAATATTCAAGTAATATATTAACAGCCTTGTGTGTTGTTCTGACTATTTTTCTACGAAGTTCTGTCTATATGCACAATACTAACAGGTCTTATTTTTGAAACGTAAATGGGATCATTCTATGTCCTGTGCAGTAACTTGCTTTTTCAGCACTATATGTGGTGATCTTTTCATGCCAACACAAAAATCTAGCTCATTTCTTTTAAATGCTACACTGTATTCCATTTGTGGATTTAACTTGTTGACTATGAAACAAAATAACAAGATTAATGAGGAAATTCAGAACTGATTATAATTATATAAAAAATGCATAAGACTAGCCTGAGCAACATAGCCAGACCCATCTCTACAGATAATTTAAAAATTAGCTATATGTGGTGGCACCTGCCTGTAGTCCCAGCTACGCAGGAGGCTGAGCCAGGAGGATTGCTTGAGCCCAGGAGTTTGAGGTTGCAGTGAGCTATGACTCTGCCACTGTATTCTAGCCCGGGCAACAGATTGAGACCCTGTCTCAAAAAAAAAAAAAAAAAAGAAAAGAAAAAGAAAAAAGCATAAGAGTAAGATGACTAGATTTTTTTAGTCTCTCCTGAAAGAAAAGCTCCTATCTATAAGCAGTTGTCTTAATGTTATAATTTTAGGCTAGTTAAATCCCAAACTGTGTGATAATTTTTAAAAAGTTATAAACTAAGATGCAAAGATATCTCTATATTAAGACAAATCGCAATGAATTTTTAAGTCTTAATTCAGTATTTCGAGCAGTCTTTTTTTTTCTTGGAGTCAGAGTCTGGCTCTGTTGCCCTGGGTAGAGAGTGGTATCATGATAGCTCACTGCAACCTCAAACTCCTGGGCTCAAGCAAGCCTCCTGCCTTAGCCTTTCAAGTAGCTGGGACTACAGGCATGTGCCACCATGCCCAGCCAATTGAGCAATCTTTTTTTTTTTTTAAAAAAAAAACTCCATTCACCATCATTCCCAAGAGCAATCTTTTTTTTTTTTTGAGACAGAGTCTCGCTTTGTTGCCCAGGCTAGAGTGAGTGCCGTGGTGTCAGCCTAGCTCACAGCAACCTCAAACTCCTGGGCTCGAGTGATCCTTCTGCCTCAGCCTCCCGGGTAGCTGGGACTACAGGCATGCGCCACCATGCCCGGCTAATTTTTTTTTTTTATATATATATCAGCTGGCCAATTAATTTCTTTCTATTTATAGTAGAGACGGGGTCTCGCTCTTGCTCAGGCTGGTTTTGAACTCCTGACCTTGAGCAATCCGCCCGCCTCGGCCTCCCAAGAGCTAGGATTACAGGCGTGAGCCACAGCGCCCGGCCCCAAGAGCAATCTTAATTGTCCTTTTTTATTGAATATCTTTACCAAAAAAGTTATTAGAAATTTAAAAAACCCACTTGATTCAATCTCAGTATATAAACCTCAGCATATAAACATCTGGGGTTCAATCTTTTTTCTTTAAAAGAATTTTTTTTTTTTTTTCTTTTTTTCTTTTCAAGGGGAGAGAGATGTGAAAAAGAATTTTTTAAGAGTAATATATGCATATGATTACAATAAAATTGTACAGAAGAGCAACATTTTCTATCTTTTATAATCCTCGACCTATTAGACAAAATCTAGAATTGCGCTAATGGCCTCTAAGAGTCAGTGAGAACTGTGAAAAGCGGTCCCAGAGTCCCCAAATGGTTTGTTCAGACTTAACATCAGAATGGGAGGAAGTGAGGAAGACACGTTTGATGACAAATAAAAATGCAATACTAAAAACAAGAGCAGCGATACACCCTTAGGCTTGAAACACAAGCCTAAGGGTACACTTTATTTTTTCATTATTAAAAGATTTTTTTTTCTTGCTATCTTGCCCAGTCTGTATCAGAATCCCTGTGTTCCCTGAGTTCAAGTGAGCCTCCTGCCTCAGCCTCCCAAGTAGCTATGACTACAGATGTGTGCCTCCTTGCCCAGCTAACTAACAATTTATTATATCTTAACCCTTGTACATGTTGGTGAGCTAAATGGTATTGTGGTCAGACATCATGACATGTTCTTCAATATGAATGGGTTGCAGAAGGCAAATTTTTGCTTCTATGTGGAAGCAAATATTATTTGACAGGAAATAAGACCCAGATGCTGCAACCACAAAAGAATATCTGAACTACAGCCCACTACAGTGGAAATCTTTACAGCAAAACAACTGCATACCAAAATTGTTTTGATGTTCCCAAATAACTGTTGTGCTGATAATTACCAAGAATCCTTTATAAATCACTCCAGACAAAATAAATCCCAGAGAAAGATCCAAAAGCTTGAAATTAAGGTGGAAAAAGTTAAAAATACACCTTCTGGAAAAAAAAAGCCAATTATAAATGACATTTTTGGGGGACCATTAAGGAAATTTTAGTATGGACTAAAGGAGGAGTCAGCAAACTAGGGGCTAGGGGCCATAATCAGGGCTGCTGCCTGTTTCTGTAAAGTATTATTGGGACACAGCCACGTCCATTCGTGTATATGGTGCCCATGGACGCTTTAATTCTATGACAACAGAGTTGAGTTGTTGTGACTAAGACTCCATGACCTGCGAAGCCTCAAATATTTACTATCTGGCCTTTTACAGAAAGAAGTCTGCTGACCCCTGGGCTATGGATGGTATGAAAAATTAGGGAACTCGTGATAATTCTTTTAGGTGTAATGATACTGTGGTTACAAAGGAGGATGTCTTTGCTCTTAAGAGAGGCAGTTTAAAATTTACAGAAGTGAAGTACTGTGATGACTGCAGCATAGGAAGTTGTTCGCTAAAAGAAAAAAATGTCAGCATCAAGTTAGTATGTCAACATGTCAACCATTTTTGAATCTAAGTGGAGGGGACGTGGTGTTCTGTGTTTGGAATTTTTCATGATACAAAGTTGGAAAACAATTCACCTACATTTGTGCCCCTCTCTTTTTATAGGCTTTTATTCTAAGTCCCAACTGTTTTTAGGTAGAATGGCATTTTTAGGAAAGGACTCAGCACAATAAACTTCTACTAAAACAGTGAAATGTCTTTGTGATGGAAAGAATTAAGAAAAAGCAAAATGCACAAATCTCTGGAATCCAATCTAATCAGATTTTATTTGTTTAGGTCATATCACTTCAGCAACTGCAAGAAAAGATAACCCATTCTGCTTCCAGACTGTATTGTGCTTATCAGTGTTTTAGATATTGAGGAAGGTAAAGGCAGTATAATGAATAGATCTGTTGCTAAAATATTTTTCATTTTTCACCTAGAGTACCCAGCATACAGAAACAATTCCTTTTTTTTTTTTTTTTGAGACAGAGTCTCGCTTTGTTGCCCAGGCAAGAGTGAGTGCCGTGGTGTTAGCCTAGCTCACAGCAACCTCAAACTCCTGGGGTCAAGCGGTCCTGCTGCCTCAGCCTCCTGAGTAGCTTGGACTACAGGCATGTGCCACCATGCCCGGCTAATTTTTTCTATATATATTAGTTGGCCAATTAATTTCTTTCTATTTTTAGTAGAGACGGGGTCTCGCCCTTGCTCAGGCTGGTTTCGAACTCCTGACCTCAAGTGATCCTCCTGCCTCAGCCTCCCAGAGTGCTAGGATTACAAACAATTCCTTTTAAATTATAAATTTTGAGTGTTAAAATTACTTACATTCACTGCAAAAAAATCCTGTTTCAAATGCTTCAGAGGAATACTTTCTGGGTTGCCTGGTTTCTTTGCTATTTTATTGTTTACGCTTATACATTCTGCTTGGTTCTGAGAATCAGAAGCACTTTCCTGAATAGCATAACCAGCAACTAGAATACCTTCCACCCTAGCTCACAAACTTGACAAATAACAATTCCCTGAGGCCCAGGGACTTGTACCAGGTCTGCTATGTGAAACTGAGGAGGTCAGGGCTTCCCTGTATCTGAGTTTCCTTATATCTAAAATGGTAATAAAAATTATCGTACCTGGGATGAAAGATGAGGGAAGGTTGAGAGGGTCTAATGATATCATGTAAAAAGGCTTCACAATGTAAACAGTAGACCACTACAGCCCATGGGCCAAATTGAACTGTTTGTTTTTTGAATAAATAAAGTTTTATTGGAACACAGCCACTCTGTGTTTACATATGGTCTATGGCTACTTTTGCAGTAAAGTTGAGTATTATAGTTACTGTATACCATATGGACTGGTGTATAGTCCAAACAAAAGTATTTACTATATGACCCTGTACAAAAAATGAATTATTGATCCCCCTATAGACCACAATGGGCTTTTAACAACCCACAAGTGTGTGTTGACTGATCAATCTCAAAGTCAGAAAGGGCCTTTGGAGAACTTGGAGTTGACTGTCATCACTGGACAGATCAAAACTGTGGCTGAGAAGGGTAAAAAGGTATGTCCAAGGTCACAAAGATTTGACATGGTCTTCTGGAACACAGCACTACCACCCAGCCAAAATTAAGGGAGGTGGGATGGAAGTTGAAGACAGTGAGGCCATTTGGGCCCAGTCTCAAGTTCGAATGGCTGGCGTTCAGTGACCACTTTGTGAAAGGGAGACAGAGAGAGCCTCATAACTGAAACTTATCTGTGCCAGTAGCAGCAAAATCTGGGAGTGGGAAGCCAGTTTCCAAGAGCCCAAGGAGCCTCTAAGCAGGTATCCTGTAATGGTGTAGAACTCCTCCATCACCCCAGTCCACTGCAGGGGCTGAAAGGGGAGCGATGGAGGTGGCTAATATTTATTGAGGCTTAGTGTGTGCACGATACTTTCATGAACTTACATATTTTCATCTCATCTTCACAAACACCATAGGGAACAGGTAATATGCCTATTTAAAGCTGTAAATGTTTAGGCTCACAGAGGTTAACTGCCTTGTTCAAGGTCACACAGCTGCCAAGAGGTGAAGCTGAGACTCCGCCAGGTCTGTTTGACCCGGAAACCTATGTTTTTAATATCATGCTTCACGGCACAGCCCCTTGGTGACAGGCCCGAAGGAGGGCGCATAGCTGGTAAGGAGACCTTAGCTGGGGTTCAAATCCTGGTCCATCATTCCCGATGGCTTGCGGGGAGAGTCCAGAACTGCATTTTACAACCCGCTAAAAGTCTCCTGCTCTGAAGTTTTTCAGCCCCGCCTCCTCTCTCCGAGCACCCTGAGGTCTTGAAGGGCTGGTTAGGGCTCCCGTCTCATTCCTCCGGGGCACCGCAGAGTAGGGTTCAGCCCCCTCCGGAGGAGGCAGGCGGTTCTCAGCCGCCTCTTGGAGCCCACCCCGGCGGTTGTTAGCCCCTTCTGGGAGCGGCAGGGGCTCTGCACCCGCTGCCACCAGCCCGCCGGGATCCACCTACCTGCCGCGGGGCTGTCAGGGTCCCATCCACGTCGAAGAGGCAGAGCGTTGGGCCGGACGCCGCCATGACCCTACTTTCTACCCGTACCTGTCAGGACTCGTTGGCACCAGGAAACTCGACCCGGAACTTCCGGGGTCGGCCCCTACACCGCAGGGCATGTCGGGAGGAGGAGAATCCACTCCCACAATGCCTGGGACCAGCGCCAGCCACAGTCGCCAGATCACAACTCCCAGAATGCAACGCGTATTACGCGCTCCGCGTACACCCGAGCGTGCGCTCCTGGAGGTTCCGGGGCAGGTGGGATTTACTTCCGGCGGCGGATGGCGGAGCCATGGTAAGAAAGTAGGTGGTGGAACTGGAGGTCGGGATCGGGTTTGGGGCTGGAGTAGGCAGGCGGGACGCATGGGTTTCTGACTTGGAGAATCCGCGGGAGGAAGCTCCAGTGTGGGTTAAAATTTGCCATTGCCCGGCTTTCTCCGCCCTCCTCGGGGCACGCGGGCCAGCTGTAGTCGCTAAAACTCTCTGTGCGCTCGCCGTGCATCAGGTACTGAGTTGAGGGCTTTAAAACCATCGTCTCGTTCAGTATCTTCTGAGTCCCCGTTTTGAAAGGTGAGGAAACGGAGGCTCAGAGAGATGGGGTAAGTTGCCCAAGGGTACACAGCTAGTGACTTTTGGAGCCAGGGTTGGAAGCCATGTCTAGTTCCAAAGCCTTTCAGAGCTTTTCCCACTGCGCTGCTCACCTAATAAAATCCCTGTGCTGCGAGTTGGGGCCTCCCTGACTAACTCGTCTTCCTCTCCTGTTCCTCCTTCCCCAAACTAGGCTAAGAGAAAACAGCAGTTCCCTCCAGCACCCCAAATCACGCATAAACCAGGCAGAAAACTAGAAAGTTGTTGTGATAAACACTTTAAGGATTTGTTGCTCGAATTCCCCGCTAGGACATTGATTATTTTGTTTTTTGCTTGGGGCAATGTTCACACAGCCCTGTGGATCCAGTGTCCAGCCCAGAGTTGGTCCTGCCTAGGTATTTGTTAAGAAAAGACTGCATTTCTTTTCTTATAGTTAGTTGGAACTGCCTAGAGGAAGGAGGACCAGTCTGAAAGTCAGACTCTGCTACACTCACTGACTGTGTGTCCTTGGGTAAACTTCTTACCCTTTCTGGGCTTAGTTTCCTTAGTGGTAAAGTGGAAATGATACCTGTCTCACATAGCTTTTGTATGCTCACGTGAGATAAAGCGTCTGGCTTTACCTTTCCTTCCTCTGGCTGTAATGGTGATCTCGAAGGATTGGAAGAACCCTCTCTGTGCAATGCTTTGTAGCTGTTCATTGTGTGATTGGCATGGTTGAGTTCCATGAGAGAAATGGTCTCCTGTTTTCCTTCCAGGCTGCCCTCCTCCACGGTGTGCTGAGGTTGCGGGGGCAAGGGCCAGCTGCATGGGGGAGGCCTCTTCATGGGCTGTGGTGCTGCAGTGGGCAGGAGCATCACAGGAGGTGGATGGGGGGCAGGTCACCCACCTCGAAGGAGAAACCACCAGGTACAGAGACTGAGAAATTCCAAATGGTCTACCGTTTTGATTTCATAAGGTCCTGTGCATATGTGTCTCGGCTGAAGGTGGCACAGACTGCCCTGACAGTGGTGGCCTTGCCGCCAGGCTTCTACTGGTACTCCCATGGTATGTTGACTTTCCACTCCCTGTGCCTCCTGAGTGGGATAGCTGGCTTTGCCCTAGCCATGCTGTGTTGGATGAGCCATTTCTTCCGGAGACTGGTGGGCATCCTGTATGTGAACGAGTCTGGCACTATGCTACGGGTGGCTCACCTGACCTTCTGGGGCTGGCGGCAGGATACATACTGTCCCGTGGCAGATGTGATACCTCTGACGGAAACCGGGGACCGGCCCCAGGAACTGTTCGTGCGTGTCAAGCAGTACAGTGGGAAGAAGACCTTCTACCTCACCCTGCGCTACGGACGGATCCTGGACAAAGAACGTTTCACACAGGTGTTTGGGATGCTGGACAGGTGCAGGTGAACAACTGGCAGCCAGGCCTCTGGGTGGATTTGGGCTACTGGAACTCTTACAGGAAGGCCAAGGGTGTGAGCAAGGTTGAGGAAGGGGATTGAGTTCCTGGAGAGTTTGCCCCCTAGGAACTTGTCTTTAGGCATGAAGCAATTCATGAGGCAGAAGCTGGTAACCAGGTTTAGGGAAAAGACTCTTCATGCAAATTCTTAACTGCACTTGTGTATGACAGTCAGATAATGCCAGAAGTTTCTGTTAAGAGCGAGTTCTTGGAGGAAGTTGTGATGAAGTCACCCAGACTGCTGCTGAGAAATCGGAAGACAGAACTGTGGGAGGAGTTGATGGGATTTGGAGTCAGAGGCTTGGGTTCTGTCAGTAATCAGCTTCCTGTCCTGGGGCAGGTTATTGAGTCTCACTGAACCTTGGTTTTCACATCTGTAAAATGGGAAGTCCTGCCTGTCTCATGGGATTGGTGTGAGAATAAACAATAAATGTCAAGTGTTTTGCAAGCTCAGCAGCCCAGAGCAAATATGAAGCGTTTGGTCAGAGGCTATGGTATGGTAAAAGGTTTCCAGGCAGTCCATGGCGATTTCCAGAGCCCTGCGCTGTGCCCCCTCCTATACCCAGCAGCAGAAGGGACAGAGATGAAGCTGAGAGTGGGGGGCCATTTTATCCCACCAGGATGTTAACTGCACGCGGACCTGGACAGGAATGTCATCCAAGTGAGCACAACACCCAGCTGAGATTTTGTTCACCACCCAGAGGTCTAGGGGCTCTCAGTTTGGAAGGCTTTGCAGAGTAGTAAAGCCAGATCAGGAGACTGAGGCCTGAAGATCTCTTGAGCTCAGCCGTTCCAGCCTGGGTGGCAGAGTGAGACTTTGTCTTTAAAAATAAATAATTAAAGCCAGATGGACTGTGTGCTGGTGCATTATTTTATAAACTAAGGCCAGTTATGTATAGTGCCCCCTATAATTAATAATATACGTTAATTAAACAATTTGTAAAAGTGAAGAGGAAGGAAAGTTTGATCTTTATTATTTTGCCACTCAAAAGTCAATAACTAGGTCGCAGTGGCTCATGCCTGTAATCCTAGCACTCTGGGAGGCTGAGGCGGGCAGATTGCTCAAGGTCAGGAGTTCAAGACCAGCCTGAGCAAGAGCGAGACCCCGTCTCTACTAAAAATAGAAAGAAAGTAATTGGGCAACTAAAAATATATAGAAAAAATTAGCTGGGCATGGTGGCGCATGCCTGTAGTTCCAGCTACTCGGGAGGCTGAGGCAGAAGGATTGCTTGAGCCCAGGAGTTTGAGGTTGCTGTGAGCTAGGCTAATGCCCATGGCACTGTAGCCTGGGCAACAGAGTAAGACTGTCTCAAAAAAAAAAAAGTCAATAACTAAATGTTTTATTGTGTAGTCTTCCAGTTTTTTTTTTAAATTGTAAAGTATATGTAAGTTTATCGTTTTAACCATTTTTAAGTGTACAATTCAGGGACATTAAGTACATTTATAATGTTGTGCTACCATCACCACTATCCATTTCCATAACTTTTTCATCATCCCAAACAGAATCTCTGTACGCATTAAACAGTCATTGACCCCCTCTCCCTATCCCCTAGCAACCACTCATTTAGTTTCTGTCTCTTTGGATTTGCCTATTCTGCATATTTTATATAAACAGGGTCATGCAATGTGTGTCCTTTTGTCTTGGCTTCTTTCACATGGCATGATGTTTTCAAGGTGCATCCATGTTATAGCATGTCCCAGTGCTTCATTGCTTTTTTTTTTTTTTTTTTTTGTTTTTTTTTTTTTTTTTGAGACAGAGTCTCGCTTTGTTGCCCAGGCTAGAGTGAGTGCCGTGGCGTCAGCCTAGCTCACAGCAACCTCAAACTCCTGGGCTCCAGTGATCCTTCTGCCTCAGCCTCCCGGGTAGCTGGGACTACAGGCATGCGCCACCATGCCCGGCTAATTTTTTTATATATATATCAGTTGGCCAAATTAATTTCTTTCTATTTATAGTAGAGACAGGGTCTCGCTCTTGCTCAGGCTGGTTTTGAACTCCTGACCTTGAGCAATCCGCCCGCCTCGGCCTCCCAAGAGCTAGGATTACAGGCGTGAGCCACAGCGCCCGGCCTTCATTGCTTTTTTATGGTTGAATCATACTGTATTTATATACCACATTTTGTTATCCATTCATCTGTTGACGGACATTTGGGTTGTTTCCATCTTTTGGCTATTGGTTATTACTGTAAACATTGTGTACAAGTTTCTGTTTGAGTCTCTGCTTTCAGTTCTTTTGGGTACATAAGGAGCAGTGGAATTACTGGATCCTCTGGCAATTCTATGCTTAACTTTTGGGGGACCTGCCATTTTTCCATGGCAGCTGCAGCATTTTACATTCCCACCAGCAATGTGCAAGGGTGCTACATCCTCGCCAATGGTAGTTATTTTCCGTTGTTTTGGTAATGGCCATCCTAATGGGCGTGAAGTGGTATCTCACTGTGCATTCAGGCTTTTCATAGACATACTGGACCTGGGATTGTTTGGGTTTTTACTTCATGTTATGATACAAAGCTGTCTCATATCCTGAATATTAAGAATATTCAGGAATTAAAAATATTCCACTGAGTGGATATAGCTGGTGCTTTTAACCTGTACTATTTAGGTTATTTCCATTTTTTCATTATTATAAACAATGTGGTAAATATCAAATATATATTGTGATATCCTTCCATGGAGACTGAAATGGCCTTTTGAGAAAAGTGACTTATAATCAAGTAACACGAAGTTAGAGTTTCTTGGTTAATTTATTTCATTTCTGAGAAGCAGGTAAAGCTTGTATTAATAATTCAAGACAGTTTGCAGGCTTCTGAATCATTCATTCATGCCACCCAACACTCTTGAGTATCTGCCTTGTGCCAGACACTGCTTGGTTAATTACAGAGGTTAATAGAAGAGGAGGATTTTTGCCTCTGTGGAGCTTACAGTGGAGGTCTTGGTGGGGGCCACAGGGAGGAAGAGCAGACATTAAAAAAATAATGCACGTAATTACAGATTGTGACAAGTGTAATGAAGGAGGAGGAGGCTTGAGGCTGGATGTTGGGAGAGGCATGCAAGGCCCTGGTGGAGACGGTTAAGCAGAGACCTTAGGTGTAAGTGGGAGGAGGCCCAAGCTTGTTTCAGGCTCAGGGAACTGCAATTGTGTGCTTCTGTGCTGCACAAGAACTTGGTGCATTTGCTAAGAAGAGCCTGAATTTTATCCTAATCACTGTGGGAAGCCTTTGAAAGTAAGGGAAAGGAAAGAGAATGGTGAAAGTAAGTTTGGGAGTTTTTAAGAACAAGAAGAAACAGCTCCTTTTAATTTTTATTTTTCATTTGAAGATATAAATGAAAGGGCATAGGCTTACAGATACGTTTCATTGGTTGAATTCTCACTGCACGTTAATTCCTGCCAGCTGGAGAAGGTGGTCTGGGGAGTGAGTGGGACTGGGTCCCTCAGGTGCTTGGAGACACTGGGCATCCACTGTCCCTGGGGGTACAGCTGTGGCTTTCCTACCCGGAGGGGCTCTGTGTGCAGGAGCAGCTCTTGGCCTGCATTGATTGAGTGAGGGTGGCCCAGAGCCTGCGGGTGGGCCTTAAACCCATGCCCAACTGCTGGCTCTTTTTTCAGGCTAAATGACATGTGTTATGCTTTTATGATAGCCCTACTTTATTTTTTTTATTTTTTTTTTTTAAGGTGTTTGGAGTTTTTATTGGGATAAAAGGGAAAAAATAATTACCGCTGCAAAATGATAACAGGAGGCAGCTGTGAAGCCAGCTGTGTTTGTCATTTTTTTTCCCTCTTCTGTGACACTAGCTTTGTCACTCTCCTTGGAATGTGATCTGGTGGATGTGGGAGGGAGTTTGCACCTCTGCTGTCTGCTTGGGAACTCTTCAAGTGCTGCCAAAACAAATTCTTAAAGACAAGGAGTTAAGCCCCAGGTGGTTAATCAAACAGGCAGTTGTGTGCTGTGATCTTTCTTTTCTGTTAGTTTATTAGCAATGCCATCCTGTCACCTGTCTCCAATAATAAAAAAAAAAAAGAAGCCAGGCTTGTTTTCCTGGACCCATCTGTGGGTGAGGTCACTCTCCTGGTCAGGGTGGCAAACATTGGCAACAGACCCCTCTCCTGGGATGAAAAGGCCAATCTCCATGCATGCCCAGGGTGCAGCTGGTCCTGGCAGATTTCCCAAAGACTAACAGTTTGGGTCAGTGCATAGCACAACACTGTGGTATCATGCATTATGTAGTGAAGTGGGGGTGCCTCCCCTCTAGGAAGAAATAAGCAAGCAATGCCCCCAACACCCTCTGGTTGAGAGGCAGAGGGGTAAGAAATTCCAACAAAGACAGAATCTAGAGAGGCCCAGTGGCCAAAGCAAAGGAGACTGTTCAGGACAGAATTGATGGTGTAAATTTATTCCTTTAAAAATGTTACCAAAGGCCGGGCGTGGTGGCTCACGCCTGTAATCCTAGCACTTTGGGAGGCTGAGGCGGGCGGATTGCTCAAGGTCAGGAGTTCAAAACCAGCCTGAGCGAGACCCCGTCTCTACCAAAAATAGAAAGAAATTAATTGACCAACTAAAAATATATATACAAAAAAAAAAATTAGCCGGGCATGGTGGCGCATGCCTGTAGTCCCAGCTACTCGGGAGGCTGAGGCAGTAGGATCGCTGAGCCCCGGAGATTGAGGTTGCTGTGAGCCAGGCTGACGCCAAGGCACTCACTCTAGCCTGGGCAACAAAGTGAGACTCTGTCTCAAAAAAAAAAAAAAATGTTACCAAAATACACTTTGGAAGGGTGAGACGGGAGGGTGGCTTGAGGCAGGAGTTTGAGACCATCCTGAGTCACATGGCAAGACCCTGTCTATACAAGAAACAGAAAAATTAGGCAGGTGTGGTGGTGCCTGCCTGCAGTCCCAACCACTCCGGAGGCCAAGCAGGGAGTATTGCTTGAGCCCAGGAGTTCCAGGCTGCAGTGAGCTGTGTTTGACCTACTACACTGCAGCCTGGGAGACAGAGCAGGACCTTCTCTCTAAAAAAACATAAAAATAAAAAAATAAAAATGCTACCAACACATAATGTAAATATATTGTTTTTAAAGCAATTGATTAAACGTGCAACTGCACGCAATTTAACTGTTTTTCTCTTATAATTTTTTTTTTCTCCCCAACGTAAATCAAGTCGTAAATTAAGAGCACTGGAAGTATTCGTCAGCGCAATCCCCCATAGGTCCGGGGCCCATCCGTCGAGGGAGGTCTGGACGCGGTCCCGTCTCCAGGCAGCTCTGCGCACTCCTGGGGCCCAGGCACCAAGGCGACGGGCGCAGGGCCAGCGCCGTCTCCACAACACGCCGCGCCCCTCCTCGCCCCTCCCTGCACCCGACCCGCCCGGGGCGCAGCGGAAGCCATGCGCTCCCCCCGCCGGACCGCGAGGGCGGCGGGCGCGGGGACCGGGGACGGGGAGCAGGAGCCCGCGGGCTCCCGCCACGCTCCGCTGCTCTGGGGGCAGCGTCCCCCACCCCAAGAACATCCCGGTCGCGGCGGCGCCACCCCCACTCCGGCACCTGAGCTCCGGTTCCTCCCTCGGAGACCCCCGGGCTCGCCCCGCGCCAGGCGGGGCCGCCACCCCGTGACCCCGCGCGGCCCGCAGAGTGGCTGCGGGGCGCCCCTTCGCTCCGCGCGGGGAGGTCGGGTCCCGTCGCTCCGCGACAGCGGCCTCGGAGAAGGCGCACGGCGGGGACCCCGGATCGCCCCAGTACTCTCGAACCATCCTTCCGGGCTCGGCCTATAGCCCTACTTTAAAAATATGACCAGAACCTGACGCCCACTTCTCACCCACTCCACCCCAACCATCAGATCCAAGCTGTCCCCATACCTCCCCTGGGTTATTGCAGTCCAGGGCTTCTATCCTGGACTCACTAGAGTCTGTTTGTACAGTAGCCAAAGTGACCCTTGGGGAAAAAGAATGAATTATGTCAACTCTGCTATAAAAGCTGATCTTCTTGTGATGGCCTTCCCTACCCTCACCACCACTCTGCTGTACATCACTTCTCTAGGTCAAGTTCACCTTGTCCCTTCAGTGTCAAGGACGCTCCAGCCTCAGGACCTTTGCATTGACAGTCCCTCTGCCTGGAAACTTCTCTCCCTAGATATCTGCATAGAGGACTGACTGACCGCCCTGTTTCAGTTTCTTGTTCATGCTGAGTAAGTTGTAGTGAAGATTCAATTATGTAAAGAGGCAATTGTGTAGCTATTACATATGGGTGTGTGTTCCCTTCCGTACCTTTCTTTCTGGTTGCCAGTTCCTTAGTGACTGTGAATTCCTTCCCCTTGAAGACATATAGTCTGTGGCTAAACGATGTATTTAGAGGTAGTAATGAGGCTGGGTTCAGCAGCTCACACCTGTAACCCCAGCACTTTGGGAGGGCAAGGCAGGAGGATTGCTTGAGACCAGGAATTGGAGACCAGCCTGGGCGATATAGTGAGATTCTGTCTCTACCAAAAAAAAAAGTAGTAATGATTTGACCTTAACCTCATTAAAACCAAAAATTTGGGCTAGTTCTAAGCAATGACCTGAAAGAACCTCACCCCTGGAGATTCTGATTGAGTATGTCTGTCTTTTTGACAGGCCTGAAGCCAACTATGAGATGTGAGCAGGTTGAGAATTTCTGAAACAGACTATAGAAGACACCAGAGTGACACGTGCTTCTGTGGACTTTGTGTTTCTGGGCCAATTTTCTGCCTAAGGAATAGGTTCCTGGCTCCACATGTAGAATCACCTGGAGGGCATTTGAGAAATCCCATTGCCCAGGCCCATGACCAGGCATCGCTCTTTTCAAGGCTTCCCAGGTGATCTGATGTCAGCCAGGGTTGGCCATGGATATCCTGAAGTACCACCACACAGTTAAGCCTGCAAGGGGCTTGCCCTGAGAGGGGAGCCCAGGTTCTCTCCAGTGTAGGCAGGATCTGCGAGGTCTGCCCACACAGCACCAGCAGAGGGCACACAGAACAAAGGCTTGTTCCATCCCCTTATTCCAGAGCTGAAATCACGGCTCTCCACCAGACAACCGGAACTGGGTTAGCGCTTCCACAAGGCACCAGTAGGGCAGTACGTGGGAGTTGTTACAAAACCCAAATCAACAACAAAAGCAAAAGTCAGTTGTAGGACCTGTGTGTATCTGTGTTTTTATGCTCTCAAGGTAATTGCAAGGCACCCACATTCTGAGATCACTCAAAGCCATGCAATAGACGGTAAAGCAGCACAGAAAACGGAAGTGGTCTTTAGATTTGGGTGGTAGATATATTGGCAACTGCCCCCTTTAACGATGTTCCAAGATAATAATTGTCTTAATTCAGGCTGCTGTAACAAAAATACCATAGACTGGTGGCTCAAGCAACAGACATCTGTTTGTCACAGTTCTGGAGGCTGGCAAGTCCAAGATCAAGGTGCTGGCAGATTAGGGGTTTGGTCAGAGCCCATTTCCTGGTTCATACACAACCACTTTCTTGCTCTGCTCACTAGTAGAAGGGGTGAGGGAGCTGTCTGGGGTCCCTTATAAGGGTACTCAACCCACTCATGAGGGCTTCACCCTTCAGACCTAATCATCGCCAAAAGGTCCCACCACCAAATACCAATCACACAGGGGATTAAGTTTCAATGTATGAATTTGGGGGATATAAATATTCAGTCTATAATAAAAATCTAATAGAAATACCCAAACCTACATATGAGGATGTTCACTGAAATATTTCTAATAGCAAAAATACTGGAAATAAGCTAAGTTTTCATTAGGAAGCAACACAGTTAATAAATGTTGATAGATCCATACTGTGGAATATGTGTAGCCCTTAAAAAAGAATAAGATTGAAATATATCTGCTCATGTGGAAAGATGGCTATGGGGTGGTAAGTGAAAAAAGCAAATCTCAGAACAATGTGGTTCTCTGTGATCTTGTATGTTTTTAAAAAAATGCACACATTGCAAATTGTTAACTGTGGCTATCCCTGGGGAGGCTCTTGGGTGGGAGGGGCAGATGAGATGGGGTAAGTCTTCCACTTGCAACTTTATAACCTAGTATTATTTAACATTTTCAACATGAGCATGTTCATCTTAACAAATGAAGAAAAATGCTGTAATGACAGTCTCCCCTTCCATCCCTTTCTTCTCCCTCCAGCTTTCCAGGCAAGGGGGAGAGTTTCTCAACTGTGAATTCTGATTCTGGACTGAGAAGCCGAGTAGGTAGAAGGAAACATGCAGTTGAAAAGCATCTGCACACTGATGCGGGGGTTCATGCCTGTAATCCCAGCACTTTGGGAAGCCAAGGTGGGAGGATCACTTGAGGCCAGGAGTTTGACACCAGCACATAGTAAGACCCTATCTCTACAGACAAATTCTGTTTAAAATTAGTCAGGCATGGTGGCACACACCTATAGTCCCAGCTACTTGGGAGGCTAAGGCAGGAGGATTGCTTGAGCCCAGGAGTTTGAGACCAGCCAGGCAACATAGCAAGACCCCGTCTCTATAATAAAACAAAGAAAGAAAAGGATCTACGGTACAACCATGTTTGTCCCTTGCAGCATGGCTTCACTTCCTGTCTGCTGAGAACTGTGTGGACTTGCCCCCCACCCAGGCATGCCTTGGCTGTGTATAATTTAGATGTAGGGGACAGGGTGGTCTGTAGCCTGGTAGCTTTCCTGTGACGGTCATCCAAATGTGATGAGGTCTGCTCTACGTGGTGATGACGCCCCTGGTGTGCACAGCTTGTAGCCCATGGAAAGCACAGCCCAATGGTAGCTGTGGTCCTTTCCACACTGGTCACCAAAAATGAGACTGACCTTGTCACAGGGCCAGAAGTCTATCACATCCCTCACCCCATCATTAAATAACCATGTTTAATGCACCCCCCAGAGGAAGATCTGGTGGGCTTAGCTGCTTGCAAGGGACAGCCTGGGATGCATTGCCAAGATAACTAGGGTCGGAAGCTTTCTTTTTGTTGCAGCTTTAGGACTTCGGGACTCATGAGTTTCTAAATGGAAAGCAACAGGGTCCCTTTGAACACGAGGCAGAGTCCAACTTTTATGGCCTTGTTTTGATCCTGCAGCATTCAACTGTAAAATCTTGCCTGATTAGGGTTAATCAGGTGGGGCCGATGCCATCTGGCCATGTTTGTACCAGCTCTAGGGACAGAATATTCGTTTTACTGATTAACAGTTGAAGTATACCCCCAGATTCCAGTTGGACTTGTACCTGTGTTTACAAGTGAGAACTTAACTGCAACAAGTGTAATATTGTCATGTAGAACCACATATGAGACACACTTATTCGTGGAGAACAAGCGGCAAAAGAAACTACTATATATCAACCATGCACTACGTGCCTGGCAATTACTACATGATTGTATTTAATCCTGCCAGCACCACTTGGAGTTAGAGAGCCCCAGAGAGGCAGCACAGGGTCAGGGTGGAGCGCGTGGCTTCTGAGGCAAGACTTCTTGCCTGCTTGAAACCCCAGCCCTGCAACTTCCTAGCTGTTTCTTTGGGTTAGTTTTGTAACCTCTCTCTGCCTTGGTTTCTTCATCTGTGAAGTGAAGATAATAGTGCTTCCTTCCCAGGGTTGTTGGGAGGCTTAAATGACTTTACTTGCATGAAAAGCACTTAAAATAATGCTTGGTCCAGGCAAGCACTCAATAAACGCTAGTTAGCGTTACTACAGTCATCCTCATTTTGCAGAATGAGGCTCAGAGAGAGATGAAGTGACTTGCCCAGGGTCACCCAGCTAGAAGCAGCAGAGCTGAGTCATTCCACTTCCTTAGAGGGGAAGGACAGAATACATAAAACAGTGAGTCTTTAACAAAGACTTTACTGACCTTGAAGTTCTAGCACCTTCAGCCCATCTATCTGCCTTTGGAATGTGCATTTGGGAACTCACACATAGGGGCTGACAAATTCAAGTTGACCTTCCAAGGCCAGAGGCCAGGCTGGTCAGGAGCAAGTTCAAGCCAGTCCTGAGCTGACTGCACACACATGCACTGACACACACATCTGTCCACACAATAATATGTCGTTTTTCATGCATCTTTGTGTATCAGTCCCAGTTTCTAGGCTGTGTGATTTTTATCTTTTTTTTTTTTTTTTTTTTTTTGAGACAGAGTCTCGCTTTGTTGCCCAGGCTAGAGTGAGTGCCGTGGCATCAGCCTAGCTCACAGCAACCTCAAACTCCTGGGCTCAAGCGATCCTCCTGCCTCAGCCTCCCGAGTAGCTGGGACTATAGGCATGTACCACCATGCCTGGCTAATTTTTTCCTATATATATTAGTTGGCCAATTAATTTCTTTCTATTTATAGTAGAGACAGGTCTCACTGTTGCTCAGGCTGGTTTTGAACTCCTGACCTCAAGCAATCCGCCCGCCTCGGCCTCCCAGAGTGCTAGGATTACAGGCGTGAGCCACCACGCCCGGCCTTAGGCTGTGTGAGTTTGAGCAGGTTCCCTTAACCTCTTTACACTTCCGTTTCCTCATTTTAAAAATAGGCATACAAATACAGTGAGCCCCCGCTTCAATGTTGTTAGGTTCTCAGAAATTACAACTTTAATATGTGATTATTTAGAAAATACATTTATTGGTAAGTATTGCCTTCCAAGTCCATTGTCGTTTCGTGGGCTTGTTGGATGTTGGAGCTGGAAGGAGCCTTGGAAAGATATGGTCCAAATCATATGTCTTCCACGTGAGGAAAGGGCACTAGAGGGCCACTGAGGCAGCTGGGAGCAGCGGTGAGACAGGGACCCGTGGTTCTAGTTCCTGGTCGGGTCAAAGGGAGGACCGAGGAGGCAGCTCATCCCCGTGGGTGCTCACTGAGCACCTCTCTTGGCTTTCCCTTTGCTTCTGCCTCCCAGTTTATTCCAGTCAGGGGTCAACTCACTACCTCAACCAGCGAGTAAGAGGACCTGGTTTAATGGTTTTGCCTGAGCGCTAGGATTTTTTTTTTTTTTTTTTTTTTGAGACGGAGTCTCGCTTTGTTGCCCAGGCTAGAGTGAGTGCCGTGGCGTCAGCCTAGCTCACAGCAACCTCAAACTCCTGGGCTCAAGCGATCCTTCTGTCTCAGCCTCCCGAGTAGCTGGGACTACAGGCATGCGCCACCATGCCCGGCTAATTTTTTCTATATATATTAGTTGGCCAATTAGTTTCTTTCTATTTATAGTAGAGACGGGGTCTCGCTCTTGCTCAGGCTGGTTTCGAACTCCTGACCTCGAGCAATCCGCCCGCCTCGGCCTCCCAGAGAGCTAGGATTACAGGCGTGAGCCACCGCGCCCGGCCAAGCGCTAGGATTTTTAAAAAGCTCTTTGGGGTGATCCATAAGCACACCTAGTGCTGAGAATCACAGTCCTTCATGTTTTGGATTCCAGGATTTTCTTTCCCTCTCCCTCCCCATTGTCATTGCCCTAGTCCAGTCCACCATGACTGCACTAGGTTCCTAACCGACCCCCCCCCTCCTGTTCTTCGCAGTGAACACTCAGGACAATTTTCTGCCCTCCAAGTGGCACAGAAGGGCCTGGGGGACTGAGCCCTGCCTGCTTCTCTGGCCTCGCCTCCCGGCATGCTGGTCTCCCTCTCTTTGTGTTCTAGTAACACCGAACTGAGAGACGCCCACCCTGCCTTTGTGCTTGCGTTTAGCTCTTCTCTTGTCCTGGAATGCCCTCCATCCCACCGGAGCTATTCCCGCTCAGCCTTGAAGACACGGCTCAGGGGCCTAACTTAACCCAAGGGCTCTGGACCTGGCCTTTGTGCGTCCCAGTCCTTACGCTGGGTTGTTGTGACCTTAACCTCACTAGAATGCGAGCTGAGGGTAAGGACCACACCTTGCCCACTCTGTGTCCCTGTCACGTGGTATGCTTCATGAACTTAGTGAAATGAATGGCCCCATTGTGCTTCTATATGCAGATTTATACAGATAGAGTGTCCCCCCAAGATATCTCTAAGAGGCATATGAGAGGTACTTAATAAGTAGTGGCAAACAATTGTTGAGCAAAACCATTTCGAACGCCAAAAAGTCCACATTCACTCTGATGTTTCCATTATAAATTCTTTTAAATTTAAGAATACTGATTAACACAGGAAACAGATTTAATTCATGGAATTGTGCATATGTTCAGTTACATTGGGACATGTTCATTTCTTTATCATTTATTGGCACTATCAACAGAATACTGTAAACCAGACCACTTTGTATGCGTAAGTCTGCGATGCTCCCTAGCTATGGTTTTCTACCATGAGCTGATATATATATAGATAGATAGGTATAGATATATAGATATATTAATGCTGTGCACAATTTTGCATGGTTACTGAGCGTCAGTAAAAATTATAAAAAAAACACCCATTTATAATAAAAGTGAGGATGTGCTAAGACTTGCTGTTATTGGACCTTGTTTTCTGTAAAAGAGACAAGACTTGCTAGACAGTTACTAAACTCCATGGCACTGATGTATGACGGATTCATTTCCAGACCACTGGCCACAGAAGCACGTCTTCCTGGGCCTTGCCCTAGACAGCAGCCTGTCCACTGGACTCCCCATGTTTTCACCAACTTCTGAGTCTCTACAACCTTGAGCTCTGCTGAGAATTCTTTTTCCTTGAAATTCTTCCAGCTAAACTCCCACCCCCCAAAAGAGGATGTCTCGGGAACTTGTTATGCCCCGAATCAACAAGAACTTGGTAAATGGCTTAAAAATTTTGTAGAGGAACTAACTTCTCTTGGTAAGGAGTGAATAATCTATCTGGAAATGGCTTTCCAGATAAAATGATCTCATCCCTCTGTCAGTGCCCCTTGGGGAGAGAACAAAATAGTGGAGCCACTCTCTCCACCGAAGAGAGCCAACTTTCTGGTTGTGCCCTGCCTTAGAACCCTTTGGACTCCAAGAACCTCATTCAGTATTTGCACCCAATGCTGACGTTCTCAGGAGAAAGCATACTGAAGTCAATGAATGAATGATGGTTTGGTTTACACTTGGCATGTTTGTCAAGTAAGGCCTTGGACCTTGGGATGTTGTCTGGAATGTGCTGGAGACCGCGGGCTGACGTGCCTTCACACGTGCCATTCCCTTCTGCAACACCCTCCTTTGCCCTGTCAGCTTGGTGAGCTCTTCCTCGTTCTGCAGAACCCTGCTCCAATGTCACTTTCGCAGAAACCTCCTCTGACCCTCAGGTGGCTTGCGGGACTCCCTCTGCTCTCCTGATGCACGTGCACCTCGGTCATAGCGCTCGCCACTCCACTCTGTTAGCTTGAGTCTGTTTCCAACGGCATGTGAGTCCCTGAGGGCAGGGACTACGTTTTATCTCACCTTTGTGTTCCTAGCGCTTAGCACAGGGCCTGGGATGGTGCGGGTACTTAATGAAAGTTTGATGAATGACTGAATGTTGAACAAATGAATATACAAATGAGACAGAGAGGGAGCTGCAGAGAGAGGGGGTCATACATCTCTCCTTAGTCGGCAGCGCAAATGACCTTAACATGGCAGAACTTATCAAAAGCCACAGATCAGCACTGACTGCAGGAATGTGAAGTGAACTGGAATGCCTGGACCTGTCCGTGTCTGTTAAACACGTCGGTGTCTTTCATTCTTCAACAAAAATACCTGGATGACCAGGTCTGCTGAAGAGTGAAAGCTAAAGGAAAAACCCACTTTGAGATCTTTGGATGGTTCGTTATTAAAGAGCAAAGTGCTGAATCAGGAACCTGGTTATGCTCATCTTCCAAAACAGCCAACCAAGCCACCAGGAGATGAAGTGGCTTCCTTTTGGACAGAGAATACAGCCACTTTCTCAGTCTACCCACTAAATAATACTTCGGGGCTCTCAGACTATCAAGTGCTCCTTTTAGGAGCATTTGAGGTCAAATCACTTCCACCAGTGTCTCACCTCCAGCAGAGAAGCTGTCGCCTCAGCCACAGCCCCACGTAAGCATTTAAGGACCATCTGCTGGGCAATCTCCACACTCAGTCATCTCAGGAAAAGCTAATTTCAGGAGGACAAGCACAAGGGAACTGCCTTAAACCAATGTACCCCATGCACGGAGCTCCGGTGCCTTTAATTCATGGCACTTCCCTCAAGACAAGAAGAAATTCAGTCCAGCAGGGAGTGCCCCGATGGCACAGCCGAGCCACTCATGCGTCCACTCAGTGGTGGAGGGAATGTGGATGAGCAAGAGCCTCCCGGGATAAGGGGTCCACGAGCCCAGGCCCCCAGGTGCCCGGGGAGACGGGGTGTGTGGTTCTGCCACCCGGGCCCCTGGGCCTGCGCTCCTGGGGCGACAGGCGTGTGCTTCTGACCTTTCAGCTCAAGCGTGTCCCGTGGACTCTCAGGCTGCAGGCCCAGGCTGACATTTACCAGGGAGGACAGAGTTTGGGGCATGGAGGCTGTCGAGTGGGAACTGACAGTGATGCCACCTAGACATCCTCCAAGGGTGGAGCCCCGTGAAGGACAGAATTCGGTTTGGAGGAACCCCAGGGGCACTGAGAGGGGTGGTCCTGGTCTCCAGGAGGCCAGGAGACCCCTTCCGCCACCTCTGAGCTCAGTCCTCATGTCCCCACTTCTCTGCCCTCCTAGGCTCTGTCCTGTCCCTCGCTGAGGTGTGCCGGGGGCGTGCTCAGAGCGTGGGGGCTGGGTGAGGAGGTGAGGGCTGTTCGCTTGCATAGGGCAGGGGCAGCCGGCATCCTCATTACAGAATATGGCACTTGAGATGGACTGGAACCCCTAAGTCCCAGCCACCAGTCCCAGGAGCATGTGTGACTCCCTTGCCTGGCTTCCAGAACCATTACTGGGTCGGTCAAGGGTGGGCAGAAATATGGCCACGATCCCAGTGGCCCTTCCCAAGACTACGTCCGGGCTCTAGCAGAATTTCTGGGCTTAAACCAACGTGCACCCTTAGCTCTGCAGGAGGAAAATCGAAAGCAGCCCTCCCCTGCTCTCTCCCCCTCCCGCAAACCACCACACATGTTCCCTCCTCACAAAAAACCCTTCCGTGTATGCATTCACCTCTGATACTTTTAAGTGAAAACATGAATTAGGCAAACTAATCAATTTGACAACTGTTGAGATCGGGGCTTCCTCAGAGAGCAGTGGAAATGGCGTCTTTACTTGAAGTCTGCTAGGATGTCGCTGAAGATATTGAGGAACAGGTGAGCATGGTGGTCCCTGAAGACCAGCGTGGGGCGGAAACGAATGGACTTGTCGCCGCAGCCCCCCAACACCACACCTGGAAGAAGAGACAGCAGGAGGTTAGGAGCTCGGCTCTCGGGGCCGCCTGCTGGGCGGGCTGGAGGGGAAGTGACACCCACTGGTACACTGTCCGTCCACACGCCACTCTTCCCGCCCGGGCTGCCGCCTGGGCTTTCCATCCACCGTCCAGCCTGCGTTTCCTCTGTCTGCCTCCATCTCGTCCGTCATTCTCTTCTTTCCCTCTCTCCCTCCCTCTTAAGTTCGATTGCTCTGCTGCCCCCGAACTAGGTTTGGTGTCAGAGAAACCCTGAGATGAGTCCTCCCCTTCCAGAAACTCATGGAGGAGTGGGCAAAGAAAATGGGCAAATAAATCCCAAAAGCCCAGGCTAAGACGGAAGCACACAGGAGGTGCTGAGCTATCATCACTGCAGAGGGTCAGACCCTGCTCGTTTTGAAGGGCGACTTCCTCACGCACAGCCGGGCATCCTTGCCGAGGGTGTTTGGATCTTTGAGACTGAGTTTTCTCATTTTAAAAGGGAGGCTGATTATCGCTGCCCTTGCAGGACTACTGCGAGGATTCTGTAAGATGGTACAAGACAAGTACCCGACATGGTGGTTGACACATAGTAGGTTCTCTGATCACACAGCAGTATCCCTCCCACCTACGACTCTTCACCAGCCTCCCATGCCTCCTAGGGTAAGTCTGGAGCGTGCAACCTGATCCGCAGCTCGGCATGATGTGGGCCAGGCCGCCCCTCCCCCAGCCGCATCCCCTCCCGTGTCTGTCCCACCGTGTCTGTCCCACCGCCCTCCATCCTCTCCCTTTCTGCACCTCCACAAGCTCCATCCTGCCCCGGGGAAGTACACAAATTCCTCCCTCTGCCCAGAATGCTCCTCTCACCTTCTTCACCTGGCCAACCTCTGTTCATCTGTCAAGACTTAAGGTAAAATGCCATTTCCCCAAGGAAGCCTTCCCTGATTTCCTGGCCTAGACACCCTTGCCAGTTTTGCTCTCTGTCTCCTTTCCTCCTTCCTGGGACTTAACATCACAGTGGATTGCGTGTGGAATGCTGAGTTTGATGTCACCCCTTCCTGCTAGACTGCAGGCTTCCTGGAGGAAGGGGCCTGATGGGCTTCTGCACAGTGACTCAGTGCACACAAAATTCGTCTCAGTGAATACTCACGGCAGTGCACACACAACTCAGCTCAGCGAATACTCACGGCAGTGCACTCACAACTCAGCGAATACTCACGGCAGAGCACTCACAACTCAGCTCTGAATACTCACCGCAGTGCATGTACAACTCAGCTCAGTGAATACTCACCGCAGTGCATACACAGCTCAGCTCAGCGAATACTCACTGCAGTGCACACACAACTCAGCTCAGCGAATACTCACTGCAGTGCACGCACAACTCAGCTCAGCGAATACTCACTGCAGTGCACGCACAACTCAACTCAGCGAATGCTCTCCGCAGTGCACTCACAACTCAGCTCAGCGAATACTCACTGCAGTGCACACACAACTCAGCTCAGCGAATACTCACTGCAGTGCACACACAACTCAGCTCAGCGAATACTCACTGCAGTGCACGCACAACTCAACTCAGCGAATGCTCTCCGCAGTGCACTCACAACTCAGCTCAGCGAATGCTCACCGCAGTGCACTCACAACTCAGCTCAGCGAATGCTCACTGCAGTGCACGCACAACTCAGCTCAGTGAATACTCACCGCAGTGCACTCACAACTCAGCTCAGCGAATGCTCACTGCAGTGCACGCACAACTCAGCTCAGTGAATACTCACTGCAGTGCATGTACAACTCAGCTCAGTGAATGCTCACCGCAGTGCATACACAGCTCAGCTCAGCGAATGCTCACCGCAGTGCACGCACAACTCAGCTCAGTGAATACTCACCGCAGTGCACTCACAACTCAGCTCAGCGAATGCTCACTGCAGTGCACGCACAACTCAGCTCAGTGAATACTCACTGCAGTGCATGTACAACTCAGCTCAGTGAATGCTCACCGCAGTGCATACACAGCTCAGCTCAGCGAATGCTCACCGCAGTGCACGCACAACTCAGCTCAGTGAATACTTGTTGGATCCATATGTGAATAAAGAAACCCGACTGGTAACTTTCTCTTCTTTCAAGAAAGAGCATTCAGGCTACTTTTGTCCCTTGTTCCAACTGCCCCCACCCGAGGACCCGGCAGTATTTTGCACGCACTGCAGGCAATGCCCGGTCCCGTACCTTTGTTTCTGGCAATCAAGATGAGCTTATTCCGTACTGATTCATCTGGAGTGTCGAAGGAGCAGAAGGTGCCTCGGCCTCTCACTCTGCTGATGAACTGGGGGTACCGGGCCTGCGCGGGGGAGACAAGGCTGGCATCAAAGGCTGTCACCTGCGTACCAGCTCAGCTTAATGGCTGTGCCTCCTCCAGTGCTGCCCCTGGGCCAGCCGCTGGGCGCCTGCTATCAGGGAGGGGGCACCTGTTCGGGGCTCCACAGATGAGGAAACTAAGGCTCGAGGTCCCCCGGCACTTACTCTGCCCTGTTCTGGCACATGCTGATTGCTGAGGAGCCAGCGCGTGGCCTGGGGAGGCACGGAATAGGGTCTCTTCCGTCCGACACTCCTCCGTCCCTTGTGACACAAACTCACAGAGCAGGGCGTAGTAACTTAATGAGTTGATGCGGGGCATAGGGAACGCCACCCCCTCCTCACCTAGGGTGCTGTCACTGCCTCGGGGGACAGGTGCTTACGGGCAGGCAGACCTTCCTTCTCTCGCCTGTTTGTCCCACTGAGCCTTAGGGCCTTGCAGTAATCCCAACTCCTGCTTGCGTACGGCTTCCTGAGGTCCTGATGGGGACCCGTAGCCCCACCCCCCCTCTAAATTAGCTAACGCAGGGTCCCATAGCACGAGGCCAGGGGAATTTCCGTGGAGCCTTGCTGTGGCACCACCTGGCACATGGGAAACGCTGTCCTCCAACACGCCTACAGCCAAGTTGCCTCAGTCAGGGGCCGTCGGGCCCCTGCAGGGCTCGCCCCCGAGACCAGGGACGCGCGGCATTAACCCAGGCACTTTCGGAGACTCGGGCCTTGCGCTTGCTGGGGTATCGTGACCTCGCTGGGCTGGAGGCTCATTTCTTCTTTATTCTCCTGGGCCACCCTGCCATCCGGCAACGTGACCGTGACCCTCCCATCGTTCTGTCCCCTGGCCTGTGCAGGGACACCTCGCGTTCTGAACTTGTCTGCTTCCCTTTCTGCCCTAGTGCCCTGTTCTCTGTGTCCCCATCCCGGCCCTCTGCCAGGCTGTGGACTCTGCCTGTGCCTTCCTATCTCGAGAGCCTGCAGGACACCTGCCACGATGGGTGACAAGGAGGGACCAAGTCAGCGCAGGGCCAGGAGCAGTCCCCGAGCAACGCAGCCGCGTCCCGCAGTGGGCGCACAGACGACCGGCGCGAAAGGCTTCGGCGGAAGGAAGGTCGGCCCTGGGCAGAGGCGTCCCCACCCCGCCCCTGACCCCAGCTCCGCTTTGAGTCTAGTCCAGGAAAACCCGTCTCTGGATTCCGACCAGAGTGGTGTCGCGTGGAGGGGCTTAGCTGTCAACAGCTACCCGCAGAGTCTCTGGGATCAGCTGGGCTTTGTCACCTGGGCTTGGGTGACACACGCACCTCCCCAAGCCCCCATTTTCTTGTCCGGAAATGCAGATCACGTTTTTCTAATTTCCAATTGTTCTGAGTTAAGGTTGCCAGGTGAATACAGGACACCCAGTGGATTGGAATTTCAGATGAGTCATTTTTTTCAGTATCAAAATGTCCCAAATGTTGCATGGGATATACTTATACTAAAAAAGCAGCCTCTGTTCCTCAGGCTTGGCTGGGCGTCCTGCATCGCGGTTTGCTAAGTCTGGCAGTCCTAGTGGGGTGAAGTGAGGGAGCATCTTCTGGAACTCCTGCCTGCGCCGTGTCCCCAACTGTGTCCTGTACCTGCCCTTGGGCCCTGGAACTTCTGAAATTTAAATTTAATGGGGGGGGAGGGTCCCTGCCTTTTTTCTCCCCTAAAAGTGGCAAACACTAAGGATTAAATGAGTTAAGGCACTTAACACAATGCCTGGCACATAAGCGAGTTCTCAACTGATGGAAGTTGCCGTTACGGATATTACTAGTAGGTCCTTGATCCTGCCGGAGAGGCAAACACTGGCAAAGAACGTGACTTTGAAGTGCACCAGAATCAAGTTCAAATGTCAGCAGTGCCACGACGAAGCCACATAACTTTGGGGAAGTTAATAACACCTCCTTGCCTCAGTTTCCTCCTCTGTAAAATAGGGGTAATAATAGTGGGGAGACCCACAGCATTACTGTTTGATTTCCACATAAATAGAAGTTTTTACTGCTATCGTCTTCCCTGCTGTCATTATCACCACCACCATCACTATGAATGTCACCACCTGCCGGGGTTCTGCCCAAGCCACTGGGGCCTGGATGCTTCAAGATCTCAGGTGGCTCTTTGAGACCAGACACCTGGAGATGGTCATCGCTCCTCTCAACTTTGGGCTCTTCTGGCCACTTCTGGAAACACTGGGCCCCCCCAGCCACCAACCCCCCCTCCCCAAGTCTAGGAGAGTGATGCTTGTGAACCCAAAGTAATCGCAAAGGTTCTTTTTTTTTTTTTTTGAGACAGAGTCTCACTTTGTTGCCCAGGCTAGAGTGAGTGCCGTGGCGTCAGCCTGGCTCACAGCAACCTCAATCTCCTGGGCTCAAGCAATCCTTCTGCCTCAGCCTCCCGAGTAGCTGGGACTACAGGCATGTGCCACCATGCCCGGCTAATTTTTTCTATATATTCCTAGTTGTCCAGATAATTTCTGTCTATTTTTAGTAGAGACAGGGTCTTGCTCTTGCTCAGGCTGGTTTTGAACTCCTGACCTCGAGCAATCCACCTGCCTTGGCCTCTCAGAGTGCTAGGGTTACAGGCGTGAGCCACCGCACCCGGCAATAGAATATTTTATTAAAATGAATTTCACTTCCTTTCTTACATCTCATCTGGTTACTAGAACGTTCAAATGACTTGCGTGGCTTGCAAGCAGCCCGAGAGACAGCCCTACTGCCGAGCGGTGGTGTGGAGAAGGCGGCGCAGAGCGGGATGGCGCATCGCTGTGAGTGAGACGGGGTGCCAGGGAGGCTGCTCAAAGGAGGGACGTCTGAACGTGATGCCCAAAGACAGCCGGGAGTTCAGGAGCGGGGACTGGGATGGGGACGGGGACGGGAGCCATCTCTGCAGAGGGCACGGCACGTGCAAAGGCCAGGAGGCCAGGAGCAGCGCAGCGCCGCCACGATGGCTGGAACACCGAGTGCCACGCCATGCTGCAGACCGCCGGGCTTGCCCTGGGCTTGTGGGGCCTGTGGTGGGGGAGCCTCCGGGGTGCGGGGCCGCGTGGGGTACCTGGAGGTCCAGCAGCCCCGTGAGCAGCACCTTCCCGGCGTGCGCTGCGTTGTTCAGCAGGTCTTCCCGCTTGATGACGTCGATGACCTCGGCCAGGAGCAGGTTCTTGGATGGGTCCCCCAGCCAGGTGTTGAAGATCCGGTAGGGCTGGAGCGAGGAGGGGGTCAGGAGGGTCACACGTGGGCCCATCCCGAAGGGGCCATGGGACACGCCTTCTCGGCGCAGAGAGAAACTAACTCAGCGAGCATCCCCCAGGGCTGGGAGGAGAATGCGTCTTATCTCACTGAATTCTTCCAACAGTGACAACCCCGTAGGTAGCTACTGCTATCAGGGAGACCAAATCGTCCCATGCTCTGGGACATCCCTCAGTCCCGGGGAAGCTAGACAGCTGGTCCTCTAACTACGACACTTCCCAATTTACACAGGAGGAAGATGAGTGATTTCCCAGGGTAACTATGGCTGGTAGGTGGTAGAGTTGGGCTAGATCTCTAGCCGTCTGAAACAAAGATCACCCACTGGGCCAGGCACACAGCAAAGGCTCGGTCCCCGGCAGCCACTATTAGCAGTGTTACTGCGTGTGCACACAGAGAATCGGCGAAAGACTGACAAAGGACTGCCCCGGAGTTGGCCTTGAAGAGAGCTTGGGTGATCACCATGGGCTAATGAAACCGGTAAGAACAGGGCCCTCGGAAACTTCCGTGAGACGTTAGGTGTGCGCCCAGCTCCCCGTTTGTGAGGAAGGAGCAGCTATGAGAGGGACGTGCCCTGCTCTGCCCACGGACAGCGACTCACAGCATTAGGCCTGAACTCCTCCTTGTGGAAGAAGCCGCCAGTCATCATCTTCTTGCTGAAGGTCATCAGGTCTGCTGGGTCGTCCAAGCCCCAGTGCTCATGGGCCCAGAACTTGCCGGTGCAGCCCCCTCCAGTCTGGACCTCGTCCACCAAGAAGGCACAGCCGTGCTGGGGACGGAGATGGGTAATGAACATGCGCAGGCGGCTGGTGGAGCAGCCCCGCCCCCGCCCAGCCCACCACTGCCAAAGCCCAGCCCAGCCGCAACGGGCCTGTGTCCTGAACTGCAAGCCAAGGCCCCGTTCTCAGGCCACACAAAACAGAACAGACCCGTAAGCAGAGCTGTGTCTGGCTCCTAACACTGCCGAACCGGAACAGAAGACCCGGAGCGTCAAGTGCTCCCGGCACTAAACAAGGGCTCCGGGACAGAGCTGGAGCCAGCCCTTGGCCTAGGACCCACCCCAGGAGCCCCTGTAGTCCTGCCTGCCCTCGGCCGCGTCCACTGACCTTCCTGGCGATGTCCCTCAGCTTCCGGAAGAAATCGTCGGACGCATGGTTGTCTCCACCCTCGGACTGGATGGGCTCCACGATGATCCCGGCCACTGTCTTTTCCTTTTTCCGGTATTTCACGATGAGATCCTCCACCTAGATTCCGGATGGGGAAGAGACGATTGCTCGCTGAGGCTCTTGACCCGTATCCATGGGCGGGCATCTGGGGTTCCATGAGCCCCTTAAAGTGTTATAGAAAATGTGGGGTTTTTTTCTTTCTTTTTTAAAGAGACAGAGCCTCACCACGTTGCCCAGGCTGGTCTCAAAGCCCTGACTGATGCTCTCACCTCGCCTCCCAAAGTGCTGGGAGCATACACCTAGATAGACTAACGAGTGAAATCTCTCCTTATCATGCACAACTAACAAAAGCCTTCTGCTCGGATGGTGTGATTTTGGCCTTGGTCTCCACCACTCACCGCAGGGAAGCTCCAAGACACTTGTCTTCGCTTTCCATCATTTGCACTTCGTGGCTTTTTGCTTTGTAAAAAATGTGATTTCTAGAAAAGCTGTGATTACATCCCTGTGCTGGATTATATTCCTATCGGGCAGTGCCGTGCGTTACCCCATGATCTCCTTTCTTTCATTTGCCACTGATACCCAGCACCTAGCATCGTGCTTGACACCTAGTAGGTGCTCAGTAAACATTAATCCACTGGACATGATGATGAGCCTAAGAGGAAAACCACAGCCTTATTGGAGCTCAATCCAAACCTGAAGAGTGACAGTTATTTTTTTTTCCAGCAACAGAATCTTTCCAGCATCCTCCATGGAACCCCAGAACAGACCAAAGGTGGACTGTTTGGCCGAAGAGGAAGCCTGAGGCGACAGGGGCTGTGTGTCCCCAGTTTCTCCCAACACAACCCCCAAGGCGGCCCAACAAAGCCTTAGGACCTGGGGCAGGACAAAACCAGTGTGCCAGAGGATCCGTGGAACCACTGGTTCCTATGCGACACCCCATATTCTTTTTCTCTCATTGGAGGGTTACTGAAGCTGGCCCCCAAAGGAACTTCAGTGATACAGACATTGGTGCCCAATGGGGTGATGGATGCTGGGTGAGAAACAGTGTGTCACCCTGCCCTTCCCAATAGGGGGAATATTCGGGATACTTGTCTCCCTGTCCCCACCTCCCTCCCAGGGAGCACCACACAGGTCCCCGGGTAAACCCGTCATCTGCTCCTCTTCTCCTGGGCCAAGTCTTGGGGTGGCGAGCGTAAGGGGCTGGAGCGGGGAGGATCTGCGAGATCCGGGGTTACCTCTTCCAGACAGCGGGCTTCCTCTTGTTGGTTTTCTTTCACAAACTCTTCCAGAGGATATTTCAGCCGGGGGAAGGGCGCGATGGGCCAGTCGAAGGAGGGGATGTCGAGCTTGTGAATGGCTTTGGAGTGCGTGGTCGCTAGGCAACCTGAGTCCGGCAAAACAAAAAAGCAGATGCTAGGCTTGGGGAAGTGGGCTGGACAGCCTTTGAAAGGGAGGGGACAGGCTTTTCAGCCCAGGGCTTTCAATGCCCGGGGAGGCCGGTCGCCCGCAGAACTCCAGTTCTTACAACATTCTGAAGCTGAAGGGGAACCTGCGAACCTTTAATTTTCATGTGTGCTTGTGGGTGTGTGCGTGCATATGCGTGCGTGTGTGTGCATGTTTGCTTTGTGATTTATCACAGATTAAGCACAAGTATTGAAGACAGAGAGTCTAGAGTTCAGATCCTGGCTCTGTCACTGAATGGCCTGAGCCTTGATTCCCACATCTGCAGAGTAGGAATAATAACCCACACTTCCCAGGGGAGCTGTGTGGAGCCAATGAGACGACATGAACAGACGGCCAGGGCCACACGGAAGGCGGCCGTGGCTGCTGCCACTGCTGTGCCTCGGCCTCCTTACCCATGGTTCTCCCGTGGAACGCGCCCATGAAGGAGAGGATGCTGTACTCGGGGCACCCGGGGGCCTAGAACCGAGAAATACCAGTCGTCAGTCACCACTGTAGGGACGCCGGAGCTGTGCCGTTGACCCCGCAGACCCAGGGGGACGGAGACATCTGCCAGAAGGACTGGGAGCCCTTCTCAGGCGCATGCTACCAACTGGACCCCTGAGGTCTGTATTCAGGACACAGATGTTTTATTTTACCCACATACTTAAATTTTTTTTAACCCTTTGTACTCGGATGTCGAGTGTGGATAATGTCGAGTGGATGATGAGAAAAAAGCAAGCGAGTGCAAAGGGTTAAATCTATTGCCAAATTTAAAATAAAGAGATTTCACACAAATATCTGAGATTCCGGATTCTCACAAGCCCTGCACCATTTGGGCTCATTTTTCTCCTGTGGCAGCAGCAGGTGGCCAAGCAGCACTCCCTGCCTTTCTCCTTCCTGTTCCCACTTGGCGGGCAGGGGGCTGGGAGTTGTACCCCTGCTCTGCAGCTCTTCAAGCTCCTGTCTCAGGTGGGCCAGGTGCTAACGAGGGACACCTGCCTCCCAGGGTGACCTGAGACAGGGGCTGAGCTGGGTAGGCCCCTCCCAGGAAGTGGCTCTGGCCTTTGCAGGAGGTCTGCCCTTGATAGACCAGCTCTGAGTGCAGGGTGCATGATGTCCCAGTCCTCTCCCAGTCCCAAGCAGATGCCCAGCTGCCACCTGGTGCACGCATTCCTGCAGATATACTGGATTGTTCTAGACCCGTCAAATCCAGGCAGTCGTCCGTCCTGGGAAACCACGGAAAGCCCACCAGGGAGTGCTCCACTCAACCTTGACACCCAGGAAGCAGACCCCCAAATGGAAACGTGTGGGGACTCCCCCTAATCGAGAGGGACAGTGCCAGCCCCCCAGACGCACGCGATGGAAGCCCAGCCGCACTCGCCTGGTTAATCATGCAGGTCTCCAGCTCCTCTTTGGAGAAGCCCCTCTGCCCCCTTTCCTTGCTCTGCCAGGACAGAACAGAACAAAATGTCAGACGCGCTCTGGGGTGGGGCATCCCACCCACACCCCTGTCAGTCCGGACAGCAGGAAAGTACTTTCAGCAGCTGCTCTCATGTACTGATTGTCACATGGCTGTACTGAGGCATGAGACTGTTAGTTGTGCTTGCAACTAAATAAACAGTGGAATCCACAGGATGCACAATATTCTATCGCCAACAACTCAGATCTGTGGCGGGGGCTTAGGTTAGGCGAGGAAAAGTAGAGTAATAGTCACACTGCGTAGGTTTGATGCCGGCCTCCCTGGATTTTAACTCAGGTCACCGAAGTCTGCTACTCTAGCCGGTCAGGATGAACAGTCGGACAAGGGGCGAGTGTGTGGCTGGGTACACACAGGGGTGTGTGCGTGTGCATGTGTGTGTGTGTGTTCATGCCCCAAACCTCACCCGGTACCACATGAAGATGGTCTTGAATGCATTCTCATTGGAGCAGGAGCCACAGGCCATGGTGATGAGCTGGGACATCCCCTTGGGAGCCACCTGCAGTGAGGGAAACAGCTGTGACCCAGGCTTATACGGACTCAGCTTCCCAGGGCTGTATCTCCACAGGGTGGGGGTGGGGCACACCCTGGGCTCCGGGGCCTTGGGGAGGCAGAGGGAGGGCAGGAGGGAGCCAGGCTTGTCCTGGAAGCATGGGACGGGGAGGGTGGACTCAGGCTTGTCCAGGAGCTGAGACGCCCAGGAAGGCCCAGCCCCTGAGGCTGGCAGAGAGGAAAGAGGGGTGAAAAAGCCCCATCTGTCGCTGGTGACACAATGACTGCTCCCTAGGACACCCACGTCCCCCAGGTGGGAAGCTGAGGCTCCCAAAGACTTTTATCTTCGCAACAGCTGACATCAAGAAGCAGGGGAAAGACTGAGTAACATGCACAAAGCTCCTGTTGTAGGACACATGAATTTCCCAAGTTCCCTTTGTCCTGCACACAAAGAATCCCTCATTTTCTACAAAAGGAAAATTAAAAACACTCTGCATGAAAGCATAAGCACAAAGAGCTCAATTTCCCAAGCAGCGCCCATCCGTCATTGTCATGGCTCTGGGTCTTCTCCTCCCCGGGCGGGTGGCACCGTGTCTGAGCACAGCGGGGCTGCCACGGCGGCCAGGTGGTCCCCTGGGAACTCACCGAGAGCAAGGACGACCGGAGCTTCTCCACGAAGTTCTCCGGAGGCAGGATTCCCAGGGCAGGTCTGTTGATGAACGTGCTCTGCAAAAGGCCAGGAGACAAACGGTGACTTCTCAGCCCGGCCCAGCCCCCACCCACGGACCATGCCCTGCACAGACCCCGCGTTCCGACAGGCTCTGAGTGTCGCAGGTGGATGGCGCTCTGCAGTGTGGGGAACGGCAGGGTGCCCTGACATTTTAGAGAAATCCACTATGATTGCTCTGGATTTTTAAAATAGTGTCAATTTCCTGGTTGTGATACTGCATTATAGTCATAAAAGACGCTACTGATTGGGGGAAACTGAGTGAAGGGTACATGGGACCCCTTTATGCTATTTTTTGGTAACTTCTTGTGAATCTATAATTTTTCTTTTAAAAACCATCAGAATGGCTATAAGAGCCAAAAAATGTACACTAGCAAGTACCACTGAGGATGTGGAGCAAGTAGAACCCTCATTCGCGGCTGGTGAGAAGGCAAAATGCGCTGCCCCTTTGGAAAGCGGCTTGGTCGTTTCTCACAACGTGGGACGTCCCCTTCCCTGTCACCCAGCAATCCACTCCGGTGTTTGCCCAGGTGGGCTGAAAGCTCGTGTCCACACAAACATATGTGCGTGGATGTTTATTCTGGCTTTTGTTCTCAGTTGCCAAAAACTGGAAACGGCCCACGTGTCCCTCCACTGGGGAAAGAGAGACAAACGGCGGTTCCTGCACGCAACGGAACGCGACTCGGCGACAAAAAGGAGCCGTCTACCCGTGCGCACAGCAGCGCGGAAGAACCTGAGTCAGGACGCTGAGCGGCAGAGGCCGGAATCAAAGGGTTATGTGCCGTAGGGTTCCATGCCTATGACAGTCTGGAAAAGGCAACGCTGCTGGGACAGAAAACAGCTCGCGCTTGCCAGGGGCTGGAGTCAGATTCACTGAAAAAGGCCCGGGTACTATTTGGGGTGATAAACCCATTCTATCTAGGCTTCAGAAAAGTTTATAATAAAAAACACATAAATAAAACCTACCATCTTAACTATTTATTTATTTTTGAGACAGAGCCTCACTCTGTTGCCCAGGCTAGAGTGAGTGCCGTGGCGTCAGCCTAGCTCACAGCAACCTCAGACTCCTGGGCTCAAGCGATCCTACTGCCTCAGCCTCCCCAGTAGCTGGGACTACAGGCATGTGCCACCATGCCCGGCTAGTTTTTTCTATATATTTTTAGTTGGGCAACTAATTTCTTTCTGTTTTTAGTACAGACGGGGTCTCGCTCTTGCTCAGGCTGGTTTCGAACTCTTGAGCTCAAGCGGTCCTCCCGCCTCGGCCTCCCAGGGTGCTAGGCATCTTAACTATTTCTATATGTACAGTTCAGTAGAGATAACCACGCCCCACTGTTGTGCAACCATCGCCACCATCCATCTCTAGAACTTTTTCATCATCCTGAGTTGAAACTCCGCCCCCATTAAGCAGCTTCCCATTCCCACTCCCCCAGCCCTGGCAACCCATTCTACTTTCTGTCTCTGTGAGTTCAACTACTCTACATGCCTTGTCAAAGTGCAATCATATAGTATTTGTCTTTTTGTGACAGGCTTGTTTCCCTTAGCGTAATGTCCTCAGTGTTCATCCATGTTGTGGTATATGTTAGCATTTCCTTTCTCCTTAAGGCTAAATAATATTCCACTGCACGGATAGACCACGTCTTGTGTAGCCACCCACTGTCGATGGACAGGTGGGTTGCTGCCACCTGCTGGCCGCTGTGAATATCACTACTGGGAACACAGGTGTGCAAACGTGTCTGGATTTTGACTGTGCATTTGCTGAAACCTATAGGGAACCGTACACTAACAAAGGTGGATTTTACTGCATGTAAACTGCACCTTAATTTTTTTAAAGAAATAAAGAAGAAAAATAAGGCATGAGGAGACGGCGGCAGCTCTGGAATTTCTAAATAGACCGCGGGTCTGGGCGGGGGCGGTGGCTGGCTAAATACCCAGGGTAGACTGAGTGTGGAAAAGGCCGTGTTAGAAGATTACAAGATTCTGTCTGTCGCTCTTTCTTTCTCACTCTGATGGGTGTAGATCCAGAGAAACCCTTTCCTCTGCAAGGAAATCGGCAGTGTGGCCGGATGCTGAAGGGACGCTCCTGCCCGACGCCCGGGAGCGGGCGTGCCTGGTGGTGGCGGGGACGGAGCTGCCTGGCCGGGCCTGGGCCAGCGCTGCTCTGTGGCTGCCGGGCAGGAGCTCGGGCCCAGGGAGCCAGTGCCTCCGAATTTCAGAAGAAAAGAGGAGTGCAGATTTCAATGCGCATTAACTCTGAAATGCTGTCCAAAATACCTTTAAACAGCTGAGGGACAGTCCCCCACTACTGTGCTGGCTCTGAAACCCGGGCTTGGTCGCCAGCTGCCCACACAGCAGGGTGGCCGTCCCGAACCTCCCCTGCCAGGCTTGCTGCCATGTCCCCAGAGCGGAGCCGGACGAGGAAAACAAACCATAGAAATCTAATCCAGGAAGGACACCTGCCGTGGCAGAAGTCTCGACTGTGCTGGTTGTTGCTGTATCTTAAAAGCCTCACCGCATCTCATACTCTGATTGGGGCTGTCTCATCTCCTGACCGTCTCTAAAGAAAGGACTTCAAGTGTGGACAAAGGCTAGGAATTTAATTCTGTAGCAGTCTTTACAACAACAAAAAGGAGAAACACTCTTCAGTGCCCAATATTCGGTTAAGGGAAGGAAGGCACATTAACTCAAGGTAACATTATACGGCTACTAAAATGGTTTTTGTAAAAGTTGCAATCCCGTGGAAAGGCTGAGATTACAGTGGATTTTTTTTTCTTCTTTTTATAAAAAGCTAGTCAGGAAGGTTTGTACCCCCACCGTCCATTCTGTAACTTACTTACTAAGTGCCATTACGTAAACCGCTGCACTCTATTTCTGGACAGTAGAGCATTCACTCACACTGGAGTCATGTGCACTGCACAATGGCATCTTGGTTGAGTGTGCACTACCTATATGATGGTCCCATAAGATTATAATGATGCTGGCACAACAAAATTGCCCACTGAGAATGGATCCCTGTTGTTAAGCAACACATGACTGTATTTCATTCCAGAGACCACTTAAGGGAGTGCAAAAGTGCTAGATTAGGAGTTCAAACTATTAAGGTTAAGTCACTTAATGTTAATGAGCCTCAAGTATTTAGTCTTTATTTATTGATTTTTTTTTTTTTTTTTTTTTTTTTTTGAGACAGAGTCTCACTCTGTTGCCCAGGCTAGAGTGAGTGCTGTGGCATCAGCCTAGCTCACAGCAACCTCAATCTCCTGGGCTCAAGCGATCCTCCTGCCTCAGCCTCCTGAGTAGCTGGGACTACAGGCATGCGCCACCATGCCAGGCTGATTTTTTCTATATATTTTTAGTTGTCCAATTAATTTCTTTCTATTTTTAGTAGAGATGGGGTCTTGCTCTTGCTCAGGCTGCTTTCAAACTCCTGACCTTGAGCGATCCGCCAGCCTTGGCCTCCCAGAGTGCTAGGATTACAGGTGTGAGCCACCGCGCCCGGCCAAGTATTTAGTCTTTAAAAGGAGTGATGCTGCCACTGCACCTCTAGCCCAGGTGACCCTCTCTCTCTCTCTCTCTCTCAAAAAAAGGGAGAATAACACCTGCCCTTCGAGCTCACAGGGGTGCCACCAGCCTCCTGGCCCCATAGAAGGACGAGGTGCGCCCAGAGAGGGTGGAGCTGTGAGCCCCCAGAAGCCAGCAAGGGAAAGACAGCACTGGTGCCTCTTGGGCACCGACTTGTGGCAGGCATTGGGCAGGAACTTTACTTGTCCTTATAACCTTGTCACCCTTTACTGATCAGAAGAACAAGTTGTTATACTAGAGGAGAGATGCTTTAGATTTAGAGGCAAAATGTGTCAAGCCAGTGAATTCAGAAAAGTTCAGCTCTGCAAGAGACAGAGGTGGAAGCTGTGTGTGTGTGGGGGGGGGTTACTCCCGGACTCCAGGAGGGAGGGGAGCCAGGGCACAGCTGGGGGCTGCCCAGGAGCCCCAGGCCCTGCTGAGTTTGGCCCCTCCAGTGACTTGGTGATGAGAGCCCTTTCATGCTGATGAGAAGGGACCCGCTAATGGGCTAGGAGCAGGACAGCCGCTGGAGGTCCAGCCAGCAACCCCGGGCGGCGACTGGGAAGAGGCCTGGAGGGGTCTGGGATGGGGATAAGCAACGGGCTCACGAGGAAGTGGATTTGGGTTAGAAAAGGGGATTGTACTTAATGCAATTAGGCATCCTGGATCAGATCCTGGAACGACAAACGACATTAGTGTGAAAACCGGTGAAATCCAAGTAAAGCCTGCAGCGTGCCGTGTCCCAACGTTAATCTGTACAGAGTGCTTAGACAGACGTACCTGAGGTGAGATGCTGACACAGGGGACAGCTGGGGAAAGGTACGTGTGGCCTCTCTTTACAGCTCATCTGTGCATCCACAATTGTCTAAACAACAACCTAGTTATAAAGGGGGGAGGATAGCGCTGGGATGCGGGGACATCTTCAGTACCTCTCTCTTGGACATAATCAAAGCATTAATAATACACTCAGTGCAAATCCAAGCGGTGACATCACTGCATGGGGAAACCCACGGACAGAGAGGACCCAGACATCATTCTCCTCGTGGCTTGAGGACTCGGCTAGGACTGCTAGAAATCGTGGCAAATTCATATCTGGTACTTTTTCTGCTTGGTGACCACCCAGGTGGGTCTAAGGATAAGTAGTGGAGGAAGTTAACCCTCCTCTTTGTAGAGCTGGGGAAACTGAGGACCAGAGAAGTCAAGCAACTTGCCCCAAATCACACAGCCAGGAAGGAGCAGAACCACAACCCAGACCCAGGCTTACTGGCTGCAGCCGCCATTCTCTGTCTGACCCTCCAGGCAGCCTCCACCTGATAATTTAATGCTTGGCACAAGCTGGAGACCTTGGCTTGCCTGTGGGGGTCTGTAGGGAGCATTTCCTTCTGCCTCCGAGCTGCCAGCGGGGCTCCTACGAAGGCAGGCACAGCATGAGAAGGGGGTGGGAGCAAGCTGCCGTCAGTGGCAGCAGGGAAGTGGCTCCCAGAGGGGCACAGGCGGGCTGGCTGGCAGCTTGACTGCCTATCTGGGCCCAGGAAAGATGTGGGGGTGGTGTTCTTGCTCGACAAGGCGTGACATTAGGAACAGAAGATATCTGGGACATGGGGTAGTGGAATTAAATGAGGACAGGTTTCTCGAATCCTTGCCATCAGCTCGGCAGTCTTAAAGTGCAGTGTGAAGCTTTGGTTTCAATGGCTGTGCAACCTTGGGCAAGTCACTTAACCTCTCTGAGCTTTGGAGTCTTCACCTGCCAGGTGCTTGTAAGAAGCCAGGGAGATGACAAGGCATACAGAGGATGCAGCAGCTGGCAAGGCCCTGGTCATGTGTCTTACCTGGCCAGGCCTGCTGTGCTACGAGCATTCACTGCAACCTGACTGGGCAAAAGCAGTGCCTGGTAATTATTGCATAGCTTGGGGGCAATGTAATGAGATGGCCATGGTGACATAAGGAATCGTAACTGGAAGCCACATATTAGCTCCTGGGGACATGGTCTCATTGCTTGCACTCACAGGAAGTAATTACGGTGGAGTTTCAGGGTGGTGCAAAAGGGTTGAAGCCACTTCTCAGGAGCCAGATGACCTGGAGGAGCCTGCCCTGGCCAGGTGAAATACCCTAACCTCCTCCTGAGCCCATCTCCAGCCAAGGATTTGGAATACCCAAGACGCCAGTCAACAGCCCCTAGCCTGCTGCCCCAGGTGGACCCTACTGAAAAGGTCCCTCTAGCCCACTGCCACTTCTCCAAGACTGTGTCAGGGAACCGCTCTCCCCAGGCCCCCGACCCAAGTCCTCTGCGGAAACACTCAGCATAGACAGGGATGGAACTCGGACTCCCGCCAAACCCAGCACCCAGCGCCGCGCCTGTGCGGGGGAGGCATGCAGCCACGAACCGGCGACTGAACCAGCGTCAAGCAATAAGGCCGAAGAAGAAAGCAGGTGCCGATCACCGAGGCCTGGCATGTGAAGCGGGGGAGTTCGGATGCATCCTGAGGGCAGCCGTGCGGGGGTGCGGGGGGCGCTCCCTTCCCTGGTAGGGACGGGGTGCAGCCATCTCCTGAAATCAGAATCCCTGGGCCCGACGTCACGTGCCCGTTGGGGACGACTCTGCCTCCGGAGGCGGTTGACACTGCAAATGTGTCTGACATGTTTGTTGACACATTTTTTTGTCAGCACCAACTGCCAAAGCATCTGGGATCTGCACAGCGTTTCGAAACAAAGCCGTGCTTCGAATGTAAACACACCCGCCGCGCAGGCCCGGGCTGCAAAGGGGCCCTCAGACACCTTCCGCAGGACGCGGTTCCTCGACAGCCGCCCTGAACCCGCCCTGAACCTGCCCGCCACTGGAGGCAAGCATGTCCCCAGCCTCTCCCACGCAGGGCACGCCTATCTACAAAGAGGGAAGTTGGCTTTTCTCCTGTTATCTTTTCAACTCTGCTGGTAAGACTGGAGCAAAGTTTTAAGGCCAGGGATTCAGTTTCTGGCCAGGATTGGGCGTTGCTTCCTCCTGCCTTTCTTAGAATCCTTTCGTAAGTCCCACTCTGCGCCGATGGAAAATTCTCCAGCGATACTCGGGGCTGGCGAGGATGTGGAGCACCTGGAACTCTCACGCACGGCCGGCGGGGGTGGAAACCAGCACAACCCATGTGGAAAACCGTCCGGCAGCGTCCGCTGGAGCTGCAAGTGCGCACACTGTGGCCAGCGGTCCCACTCCTGGCTTTGTGTCCCACGGAAAAGCATGAACGTGTTCGCCAACAGACACACGCTCAATGGCTCCCAGCAGCAGTGCTCGCCAGAGCCCCAGACTGGGACCGCCCACGTGCCCAGCAGCAGCAGAACGGGCAGGCTGAGTGCGGCGTGCTCGCACAGGGGATACTGCAGAGCCACGAGACCCCCTCATCTGCGGCCACACACAATAAGGACACGGTTTCGAGTTAAATAAGCCAAACAAGATAAAGAGTACTCACTTTGCAATGCCACTTACGTGGCCACAAACAACAGGAGAAACGCATCTGTCTGTTTTCTAACAGGGGCTGTGGTCTGCCTGATTTGGCTGGGGGAAATAGTAGCTGTGTGGGACGCGATTTGAGTCCCTGTTACAATCCCTGCATTCTCGTCGGGGGCAAAACCATCTCACCCTGTTACCATACAAAGCACAGACTTCAGTGCAACGGCATACCTGTGTGCCGTGGCTGCAATTAGAGCCCCGAGAAGATGCCACACCCTCATCCCATCCCTGGGACCGTGAACATGTCACACGGCAAAAGGGACTTGGCTGATGTATAGTAATTAAGGTTCCTAATCGGTTCAGATAGGGAGATTAATCTGCAATCCCAGTGCAACCACACGAGCCCTTAGTAGCAGGCGTAGGAGAGGAAGACAGAGAAGGACTCAGCCGCTAGCTTGAAGATGGAGGGGCCACGTGGAAACAGAATGAAACGAATTTGCCACCAACCTTAACGTGCCCAAGGCAGATTCCCCACCAGACCCTCCACCTGAGAGCCCAGGTGGGTCACCTCATTGATTTCAGCTTTGAGAAGCCTCAAGCTGAGTACCCAACTGGGCCCAGCAGGCTCCCAGCCCACAAAGACTGCGAGACATTACGTGGGTGTTGTTCTAAACCATTAAGTTGTGGTGATTTGCCGTGGTAGCAACAGAAAACTAATAAGGTGATATTAAAAGATGGGGAACAGGGCCAGGCGCGGTGGCTCAGGCCTGTAATCCTAGCACTCTGGGAGGCCGAGGCGGGCGGATTGCTCGAGGCCAGGAGTTCGAAACCAGCCTGAGCAAGAGCGAGACCCCGTCTCTACTATAAATAGAAAGAAATTAATTGGCCAACTAATATATATAGAAAAAATTAGCCGGGCATGGTGGCGCATGCCTGTAGTCCCAGCTACTCGGGAGGCTGAGGCAGAAGGATCGCTTGAGCCCAGGTGTTTCTGTGAGCTAGGCTGACGCCACAGCACTCATTCTAGCCTGGGCAACACAGCGAGACTCTGTCTCAAAAAGAAAAATAAAAAATAAATAAATAAAAGATGGGGAACAGTTAGGAAAATAATGTCACCCCCAGCTTCTTAACAGCATAATAATGAAAAAAAAATTCAAGAAACACCAGTGACATGGGAAAATCCGTTGAGCGTGCGTTCGGGCTGCATGCACATGCGTGCGTGCTATACTTCAGTGTGACCACGCAATGGCTTTCCGCCTTGCTCAGGCGGAAAGCCATTGGTAGAAACTGGTCTTCTACCAAAAGGGTTCTCGTTGGGTGAATGTGCCCCCCAGGGGACACTTGCCCATGGCTGTAGGCAATTTTGGTTGTCACAACAGAGGGAGGGGGTGCTGCTGGCATCTAGCGGGTAAAAGATGTTGCTAAACACAACACACGGGACACACCTTCACAGTAAGGAATAATCTGGCCCCAGATGTCAAAAGTACCGAGGTGGAGAACCGTAGTCTAGCGGGCATGTAAACGCTGTGTCCCTCACTAAGCACACAGGAGGGTGAAACAAAACGAAACAAGACAAAGGGCCGGGTCCCCTTGCTGCTGCTCCGGTCCTCCTCGGAGCCCTCCCTGCTGTCTGCTCCTGCCGATGCCGCCCTCCCGCTGCCCTGTTCTCCTGGCTGGGCCCACTCCTGACCCACACCTATCAGACCTTCCTCTCCTCCAGCTCTCAGCTCAAACGTCACTTCTCTGGGAAGTCCTTCCCGCCCTCCATCCCCCGAATAGTTCAGCTCCTGTGGGTTCATTCTCAGCACCTCCATTGGCTGTGTGGCCTTGGGCAAATACTTAGCCTCTCTGGGCCCCAGTTTCTGCATCTGCAAAATGGGGATAACAAGAGTACTTGCTTGGGGACTTGTCAACATTGCAGCTGTAACGTGCCACACACAGTGTTGGGTACATATTATACTCTTCTTAAACACTACCCATCATTACCATCGTTATTTTACGCCCACACAGCAGTGCCTGTCTTATCTGCAGGACTCGATACGGTTGCTGTGCTCTATTAGGTGTCTGGTTAATGGACCGGCTCCACGGGGATGGGACACTGTGTTTTCGCCCACCAAGGCATTCCAAGTGTCTGTCACATAGTATGGTCCCGATAAATACTTATGGAATGAAAGAATAAATGAATAGAGTGTTTCCAAGGTCACCCAAGAGATTCTGTGCATGGCCGTGAGCACATCTGGTCTTTAGTCTGAGTAACCCGGAGACGTACCACGTTCTGAGGCTGTTGGATGAGCTTCGCCAGGGCGGGGTGGCTGTAGCCTGGGGAGAGGACGGAGTGTCAGACATCAACATCACATCCGGGGGCACCCAGCCCTGCCCCCCTTCCTGCCCAACCCTGCAACTCTCTCCACTCCGCAAAGGATCTTTTGTCCTTTGCAGACAAGGAGAGATTCCTGGGCCCCACCCAAGGACCCTGACTCAGAATCTCTTCAGGAGCAGCCCAGAAGCCTTCACCAAATGCTCTACCACATTCTGAGGCTTGCTCAGGTTTGAGAGCTCCTGGATTAGATAGACACAGAGGAGATAAATGCAAGGTCAAAGCAATGTCACGACTAGGGCTGGGGTGTGGATCAGCAGTGAAGAGTTGCAAAGACAGTCCTCGACTTCTCCAGAGCTCACTGGCTGAGTCAAGTCTCAGTAAATGTTTGCTCAGGGACTGAGTGGGCGGGTGACGCCACCTGCAACCTGCGGCCAGCAGGCCTCCCGCTGCGCTTGCCTACTCCCCAAGGCCATCTGCATTCACTGGGCCGGGGCTGACGTTGCACTATGAGGCTTAGGGCACGCTTTGATGTAGCAATTGCTCTCCTACCAATTTGTCTCACAAATGTGTGTAAAGACCTATGTACATGGGTCTTAATTATGACACTCCAATATGTCAAGACTTGAAAGCAATGTAACGTCCATCAATGGCAGGTCCGAGGAAATAAACTAAGATTTATCCACACGATGAAAGCCTTCTCCTGTGACTGTGCAGCTGCAGAAGAGGATGAGACAGATTTATTTGTGCTGAGTTAGAATAATCTCTGATATCTGCTCAGTAAAAAGGGGGACATTTGATATATATGTATGTACACTTATATATGCACTGAATGTCTCTAGAAGAGACCAATAAGTATGGTTGCTTCTGGGAGGAGAACTGGGGACATGGCTCAGGCTTGGGAATGACACTGGTTCCGTCCACCCCATTAAAAAATTTTTGTTTTTTTTTTTGAGACAGAGTCTTGCTTTGTTGTCCAGGCTAGGGTGAGTGCTGTGGCGTCAGCCTAGCTCACAGCAACCTCAAACTTCTGGGCTCAAGCGATCCTCCTGCCTCAGCCTCCCGAGTAGCTGGGACTACAGGCATGTGCCACCATGCCCGGCTGATTTTTTCTATATATATTAGTTGGCCCATTAATTTTTTTCTATTTATAGTAGAGACGGGGTCTCGCTCTTGCTCAGGCTGGTTTCGGACTCCTGACCTCGAGCAATCCGCCCGCCTCGGCCTCCCAGAGTGCTAGGATTACAGGCGTGAGCCACCGCGCCCGGCCCCCATTAAAATTTAACAAAAAATTTTTAAAAGTTAATTTAGAAGGCTTATTCTGTAGTCACAGTAGATTTTAGCAAGATTGTTTTCGTCTTCTAGGGCCTTTTTTGAAGACACACTCTACAATTATATCACGTGTTGGCTTCCTGAGCAAGAACTCAAAAATGTTGCCTATGATAAAATCAAGAATCTTGGAGTAGGAAGTCAACTTTAGAGAAAAACTCCCAATCTTTAAGTATCACACACCTTGTACCTAGTTTCTATAAATACATTTACTTTGAAAGAGACTTTGTATCACTGTGGTCCGAGGCTGAATGCAGCAGGAACAATCCGTATGTTGCTGGCACGAGGCTCCAGTCCTGGGGCCCGACCTGCTGCCGCAGTAAGATATGAGCAAGTGTAGACAGCTGTGAAAGACCCAGCACTGGCTGGGCACAGTGGCTCACACCTGCAGCCCTAGCACTCTGGGGGGCGGAGGCAGGAGGATCGCCGGACCATGAGATTAAGATTGCAATGAGCAAAGATGATGCCACCACACTTTAGCCAGAGTGACAGATGAGACACAGTCTCAAAAAACAAAAACAAAAAGGGAAAGAAAGAAACACCCTCACAAAGACTACAAGCATGAAATGAAAGGTGGCCAGGGAGATGCTTTTAGAACTTCAAGTCTTTTAACAAATGCTGCCCCCCACCCCCGTGCTGGCTGGCTGGGGCGGCCCTGGGGAGGGGCTCACAGTCCCACCGCTGCTGTATGGTGGAGGCAGGATTTGAACCCAGGGTAAATTGGGAGCCAGTCCCTTCCACTCCAACCCAAAGGGGAGATGGGGTTTTGCAAATCTTTGAATCTACAATGCTGTTCAGAGGCAGAGGCATCCCTGAATGATGGACTTCCCCGAAAGAATGAGCCATCTGCCTACTGTCTGATTGCATCTTAATGGAAACAAACAGGTTTGAGGAAATGTGCCGGGGGACATCAAGGAGGAGGAGACACCCAGGGCTGGGTCAGGGAAGGCCTCAGGCTGGGTGGGGAGAGAGTGAGGGGAGCAAGGACGCCTTGTCCCCTCTGCGACAGAGGAGCCAGCACCCTCTGCGAAGGGACAGGCTTCAGGCCGCTGGATGCGGCCAGGAATCGATCAAGCAAAGAAGCATTAGCCATGCAAGCTGCAAATAACAGCTTCCTGCGTTTCCTAGTCAGCCCTGTCTGCCACAGCCCGCCCAGGAGCCCTCTGCCCTGCATGGCTGGGGGCTGCTGCCTCCATGGCGTCCCACGAGGTCAATTCCGCAGGGCGGGTCATCGCCCGTCTCCCAGTTGCTGAGTGTGTTGGCTGATAGCGGCTGCAGCTGCCTCGCGTCGGGAAAACCAAGGGAAGCCGCTCTGCCTCAGAGACCACACACGTCCTCCCCTCCGGCAGCTGGTGGGCGCCGGCCGGCTGGCACAGGGGCAGCAAAAGGCCGGGCCCTTTCCCTCTGTCTGGGACCACGTCTGGGTGCAACTCACACTCCAGAGCCGCTGTGCCGTCAGGCTGTGGACAGTCTCCAGCTGACACTTCATCCTTTTTGTCTTCTTCCCTCTGCCCTAGGCTGTTTCCTTCCTCCCTTTTCTCCAGACTGCTCTGCCCCTGCAAACAACGTTCACAACAATCCCCGACTCAGGCCCTTTCCAGGAAACCCAACCTAAGACACGTAAATTGTGGGCACTGTGGTCGCACGGACATGGGGCCACGTCCTGGCCGATTCCTCTGCGAGCTACTCAGCCTCTCCAAGCTTTCTTTACTCATCTGCAAAATGGGCATGTTAATGCACACTGTCTTGCAAGGTTTTGGGGAGGAGGAAATGAGAGGAGACGTGTAATGTGCCTCATAAGGTACCCTGCACACGTTACTTGTTCTTCTCCCTGCCCTTGAAGGAGGTGTCTGGGAGGAGCATCTAAAGCCGGGACGGCCACAACTATGAGAGAGAGAGAGAGAGAGAGAGAGAGAGAGAGAGAGAGAGAGAGATCACACTCAAGGCCGCGTTTCCAGCTCTCACCAATGGGCACAGAGGAGATCTGTGAATACAGGTCCAGCATCCGGTTGCCATCCACATCGACCAGGTAGTTGCCTCGGCTCTCTTCATAATTGCAGAAAAAATGCACAGCCTCTGCGTTCTTGGGGAGAGAAGAGACCGACTCAGCCTTGCTACAACTCCCTGCATTCTCAGTCTGTTCAACATGAAGCTTGAATTGGCGAAGTAAGCCGTGTCCTGCCGTCCTGTGGGCACGTGGGAGTGGGCGTGGGGGCTGCCGATGTTGTGCTTCCTGCTCTGGGGTAATTACACGGGTGGTTTGTTTTGTAATAGCCCATCAAGCTGTGATTTTATATTTCGCTGACTTTTCTGTCTATGTTTTCTATATCAGAACAAAAAGGTCAAGATACAGATCTGAAGCAGATTCTGAGAAGCTAAGCTATATGGTCATTACCTACAGGGTGCAACAGACACTACTTTGGTGACGGGTACACTGACAGCCCAGACTCCACCACTGTACAACGTGTACATGTAACTGAATTCAACTTGTACCCCCTAAACCTATTTTTTTTTAAATAATATATATGGTAAGCCTTAGAGCAACCACTAAGGAAACTAAAAATATATAGTAATCATTAAAGAAACAAAAATGTTACACTAGAAAATATTTACCTAATGCAAAATAAAAACAGTAAAAGAGGGACAAAAGACACCCAAGACATACAGAGACCAAAAGGTAAAATGGCAGGTGTAAACACAACCATATCAATGACATTAACTGAGAATGGATTCCAATCAAAAGTCAGAGATTGTCCTACTGGATAAAAAGAACCAACTACCTGCTGTTTATAGCAGACGTACTTTTGATTCAAGAATATAAACACGTTGAAAATAAAAGGATGGAAAAAGTTGCTGTGTGATGCACACAGCAGGCATGAGAAAGCTGGACAGGTTTATACTACTACCAGACTATAGACTATAAAAACAGACTATAAAACGAAACTGCTAGTGATAACGAGAGATGTTATATAATGATAAAAGGGTCAATCCAGAATGCAGGACAATTGTAAACGTATTTGTACCTAACAACAGAGCCCCAAACTATATGAAGCAAAAAGGGACAGAGTTAGAGAGAAAAACGGTTGTGCAATAATAGCTGGAGACTTCAATACCTGGCATTCAGCAATGGGTTGGAAAACTAGGCAGGGGATTAGCAAGGAAACAAAGGCTTGAACAACGCTATACAAGCAATCAGACCCGACAAACCTCCACACACTCATTCCATAGCCGCAGAATACGCACTCCTCAAGTAAACACAGAACATTCTCTAGGCTGGACCATGTGCTAGCCCATCAAAGAAAGCTCAATAAATTTAACAGGATTGAAATCACACAAAATGTGTTTGCCAACCACAGTGGAATGAACCCAGAAATCAATAACAGAAAGAAATTTTGGAGATTTACAAAAATGTGAAAATTAAACAACACATAAATCGCCAATGGGTCAAAGAAAAAAATCACGAGGAAATTTAGAAAAAAGGGTTTAGAACAAAAGTCAACTACATTTTTTTTTTAAAGAGCCAGAACAGAGGAAGCATCTGTCCCTGAGCTAACTGTGATAAAGGAACAACAGAAGGATGTCACTGAGTCACCACTTACCTGAATCATATTCAGCTGTTTCATTAACTCCTGCCGGCAAGAAGAACAAAAGCATTAACAGCAAGTGCACACTCTTGCCAAACAGTTTAAAATCATTCATGTAGTCCCAAGTCTTGGCATTTTTTCTCTTTTGTCAATAAATTAATAGTTTATTAGTCAACAATATTGCACATATTTTAAGAATTACTTAATATAAATAGTTGACAGGAAACTATTCCATTACACAGGTAAATTATCAGTACAACAGACTGGATATTTAGATACCTGGAACTTAATAATATAAATATTGGCCGGGCGTGGTGGCTCACACCTGTAATCCTAGCACTCCGGGAGGCCGAGGCAGGTGGATCGCTCGAGGTCAGGAGTTCAAAACCAGCCTGAGCGAGAGCGAGACCCCGTGTCTACTAAAAATACAAAGAAATTAATTGGCCAACTAAAAATATATAGAAAAAATTAGCTGGGCATGGTGGCGCATGCCTGTAGTCCCAGCCACTCGGGAGGGTGAGGCAGGAGGATCACTTAAGCACAGGAGTTTGAGGTTGCTGTGAGCTAGGCTGACGCCATGGCACTCTAGCCCAGGGAAGAGAGTGAGACTCTGACTCAAAAAAAAAAAATATATATAAATATTTAGCAAAAAAATTAAGCTGAAGGAGTTTAGTATCCCTAAAAAGATAGGTTCTCTTTTCTATTTAGAAAAGTAAAAAGACTTTAACACCCCATTAGGAATATAAAACACTGAAAATATTAATTTGCATATCACAGAACCATTTATAATTACAATCCAATCATTCCATAAACCACTTGTAAAATTCTATGCAGACACTGGGAATTAGAAACTAGTCACTTTGATAATACAAAGATTCCAGCTCCATAAATAAGTCAATGTAAAATAAGCTTTAGTAATTATATTTCCATATAAAAATACAGAATATTAATGGCATGAATATTAAAAGTTATTTCATAATTTTACTATGGTTAAATTAAAATCCACTCCTACAATGGAAATTTGCTTGAAGGAAAGTCTCCCTTTTTGTTAGCAAAACATGATCCCAAATAACTGTGAATATAATCATTTACAATACTACAAAGATTTCTGGATTTATAAAATAGTTGCAATGACAAAACTGAGGTTTTGTGGTTGTGTGTTATGCAGCGTTATTGTGACAACAGATAACTGATACATCTGCTCTGCGAACCCTTCTTTGATGCCGTACAGCAGAACGGCCTAGTTTTTAACATACCGGATCTCTAGTAGTGAACTCTCTGCAAGCAGCTAACAATACATGCTGTGTTCTCCTCTCCTAAGCCCCTTTCTCCCTTTTCCAAAGCGCACCACTCAGGGGGCCTCCACTCACCTGAGACCTAGGCCCCGGGACTTCTGTCTTCATCAGAGGCCCATCGTAATCAAACTCAATATCGACTTTGGCTGCGGCTTGACTGATCTGTCTGGATCCTGCAGGAAACAGAGACAGTGACAACCCCTGGTGATGGCAGATACGAGGATTCTGCTGTCCCTAACAGAGGTGGTGCCAGGGTCTCAACCCCATCCCAGCCAAACCACCCGAGAACACTGGTCTGGACAGACTTGAGCACTACAAGGACACTGCAGATTTAAAAACCAGGAAAACCCAGTGTTGGTGAGGTTACAGGCAAACAGGCACGCTCCTGTTTTATTGGTATGAGTATAAGCTGATGCCAACCTCCTAGTCCTTTCTACTGAGCAATTTTGTTATTTAGGATTCATCTCAGGAAAAAAATGGGAGCAGTGCACAAAGATGTAGGTCAAAAATATTCACTGTAGTAGTGTCTATATAAGACCGAAGAGGAAACAATGTCTAACACTGGCGAGTAGCTAAGTAGCATACGACACAGTCAACCATTTTGTGGAGTATTGTACGACCACTGTTTTGAGATCAAAATTTTGAATATTTATGGACATGGAAAGATGCCCATGGGGTTATCATGTGAAAAATAAGTTTGTAAAAATTATTGAAATGTTGTAGGCTGGGTGCAGTGGCCCACGCCTATAATCCTAGCACTCTGGGAGGCCGAGGTGGGTGGATCATTTGAGCTCAGGGGTTCAAGACCAGCCTGAGCAAGACCGAGACCCTGTCTCTACTAAGAAATAGAAAGAAATTAGCTGGAGAACTAAAAATATATATATATAAAAAAATTAGCCGGGCATGGTGGCACATGCCTGTTTAGTCCTAGCTACTTGGGAGGCTGAGGCAGAAGATTTCTTGAGCCCAGGAGTTTGAGGTTGCAGTTAGCCACTATGATGCCACTGCACTCTAGCCCAGGTGACAGAGCGAGACTGTCTCAAACACCAAACTGAACCAAGATAAAATAATTTTTTGTAGAGATGGGGTCTCGGTATGTTGCCCAGGCTGATCTTGAACTCCTGGGCTCAAGCAATCCTCCCACTTCGCCTCCCAAAGTGCTGGGATCACAACGTGAGCCATTGCACACAGTCAGTTTTCTTAGATCTTTTATATCAAGTCACACGAGCAGAGAGATGTCCAGTGTGCATTGAGCACTTAGGGTGAACATACCAGGAATTATCCTGAGCGATTAATGTGGCTTATCTTGTTTAAATCTTATAGCCCCCATGAGATAAATGTTATCATTCTCTTGTTACAGAAAAAGACATTGAGGCTCAGGGAGGTTAATTCATTTGCCCAAGATCACACAGCTAGCAACTAGTTAAACTAGAAATTTACCCATCTGACTTCTACCTAGATCCTGTGAATGTGCCTGATGCTATCTTTGATCTCATCTAGTGCCGGCCTTTGAAAGGAACATTTGCAGCAAAACACCTCGCTTCCCCTAAAGGCAAATTACTATCAAAAGAATAGAGATGCAGGAAAAAAAATATGGAATGATCTAGCATTTTCGTTCAAGAATAAAATAGCACACCCAGAAGGCCAGGGTGTGTCACTGACACAGAAGACGGGACACAGTGAGCAAACCATGATGGTCACAACCTTCGTGGCCACACCAATCCAGAGCCTATTTTTAACTCCAAACTATAAAGCAGCCAGCAAACATTTTTAATGTCCTCTTGATATTTACACTGAGAGTAATAAATGAGTGTCATGTTCCTAGTCAGCAAAGGTTCCTTAAGTGAGCCTGGCTGAAGTCAATGTAAAGTCCAACTGGAGCTGTTTGCCCTGCTTTTCTGTTAAAGAAAAAAATCTGATCTGCCTCTGCAACTGTCCTTCCCATTTATTTTATTTATTTATTTATTTATTTTTTGAGACAGAGTCTCGCTTGTTGACCAGGCTAGAGTGAGTGCCGTGGCGTCAGCCTAGCTCACAGCAACCTCAAACTCCTGGGCTCAAGCAATCCTCCTGCCTCAGCCTCCCGAGTAGCTGGGACTACAGGCATGTGCCACCATGCCCGGCTAATTTTATATATATATTAGTTGGCCAATTAATTTCTTTCTATTTATAGTAGAGACGGGGTCTTGCTCTTGCTCAGGCTGGTTTTGAACTCCTGACCTCGAGCAATCCGCCCGCCTCAGCCTCCCAGAGTGCTTATTTATTTATTTTGAGACAGAGTCTCACTCTGTTGCCCAGGCTAGAGTGAGTGCCGTGGCATCAGCCTAGCTCACAGCAATCTCAATCTCCTAGGCTCAAGCAATCCTGCTGCCTCAGCCTCCCAAGTAGCTGGGACTACAGGCATGTGCCACCATGCCTGGCTAATTTTTTTTTTGTATATATATTTTTAGTTGGTCAATTAATTTCTTTCCATTTTTACTAGAGACAGGGTCTCCCTCTTGCTCAGGCTGGTTTCGAACTCCTGACCTTGAGCGATCTACCTGTCTCGGCCTCCCATTTCCCATTTATTTTTGATAACATGATCATTGAGGAAGAGACCAACAAGCAACATGGAAAAAAAAAAACACTTTTAATTTTCTACCCAGAGATAACCACTTTGATGTCTAGTTCTAGTCTCCCGGTCTCTTACCTTCTTTACCAATGTAAGATTATAACTGAGGGGCGGGGGAGGGCATGAACAATGCCATTGGGAACATTATCTTGGGCCATTGTCCGTCATGTTTAATGGCTTTATTGTGACTCGAAGGGTGCAGGCACCCCAGGACGTGGGTGTGGTAGCACGACATGCCTTCCGTGTTGGGTACCTGCTCCTGCTCTGAAGAAGCAGTTGCCACTTGTGAGCTGCCCTGCAAAGGGGCCCACACATCAAGGAACTGAGAGTAGCCTCTGGCCAACAGCCCTAAGGAACTGAATCCAGCTACAGCCACATGAGTGACCTTGGAGGCCAGTCCTCCAGTCCCTAGTTGAGCCTTCAGATGAGACCGCAGCCCAGGCTAACAGCTCAACTGCACCCTTGTGACAGATCTGGAGCCAGAGGACCCAGCTGAGCCATCCCTGGTTTCCTGATCCCCAGAAACTGCGAGACAAATGTATCATCTTAAGCTGCTACGTTTGGGGGCGTTTGTTATGTGGCAACAGATAACCCCTACACTGGTGCAGGTGCTGCAGCCAGACTGGCCTCACCCAATGCCTGGCTCAGCCAGTGGCTGGCTCTGTGACTCTGGAAAGTTAGTTTATTTCTCTGGGTCTCAGTTTTCTTTGCCTTATGGTACAGAAAGTGTTCAGGACTAAATGGGTTAAAAGTAAGCATTTAACCATCATTTCTAAGCTATTCTCCTGTTGCTGCTTATGCCAGATATGCCAAATCAATACGCCAAAAGAAAAGAAAAAAAATTCACTGCATGGTTGTCTAAATCTGGCACAAGTGTGCCAAAAAAGATCCAACTCCAGCCAAGTAAATAGAGAGGAAAGAAACTCTGTGATTTAGCAATTTTCTTTTCTTTCTTTCTTCTTCTTCTTTGCATCGCACTTCTATTTCCATGCTTGCAAAATGTGAGTTAGGATACTTCCCACCTTCATAAACATAAACCAAGTGCTTCCACTTCCGATGCAAGAAATCTGTGAAGTAGGAAGGGTGCTATTATTATCTCTTATTATCTCCACTTTTCTGCTGAGAAAACGGAGGCTGGAGATGGTCTGTCCCTTGCTGAGGCTCAGGTGGCCAACAGGGGGTGAAGCCAGTAGCCTAACTGTATGAGTCTTCATCTACTGCTCTTTCCACGTTGTCTACTGGGAGGGCGCAGACGTCCTTCAGAATGACCTCCAAGGATGGTGCCAGGTGTGGCCCAGGCTCGCGCACTGCCCCCAAGGGCTGCGTCTCTTTCTTCACTGGCCCCTCCGTGGCACCCAGCACGGCGTGGGGCAGGTGACGGGCGCGCAACAGCATTCGCTGTGGAACGCAGGCCTCTCCCGTGCCGAGGGCTCTCTCCAACCCGGGACTCACCGTTCTTGCATCTTTCCAGTTCTGGTTTATTTTAACCTAATTACGAGTTAACACCGGTATGCTTCTCTCATGAGCAAAACAAAAACAGAACCTCCAAAGCTGTTTGCTCCCATCTCCTCAACACTATCAAGGTCAAGAAGAATACGACTGAGAAACTGTCACAGTCCAGAGACCAGGGGAAACGTGACAAGTAAACACAATGGATCCCCGGACAGAAAAAGACAGCAAGGGGGAAACTGGTGAAATCTGAATAGAAGCCAGGAGTTTGGTTAATGATAACCAGGGGCAGTTTCTTAGTTTCGACAAACGCGCTGTGGTGACGGTAAGATGTTAACAATGGAGGAAACCGGTGAGTGCCATGTGGGTCTCTCTGTGCTGTCTTTGCAACTGCTCACTAAATCTAAAGCTATTCCAAAATAAAATGTTTATTTTAAAATAAAGCCTGGGAGTGGGAAAACACTCCTACTCTTTATCCCGCCCAGGACATAAACACCAGCATTTGATGTGCATGCCAAGGACACGGCTAGCAGTTTGTCTTCAGAAGGCAGACGTTTCCTATAGCAAAGGGACACCGCGGTGACAGCTACGGGGCCCTGAGAGAGCTGGAGACACACTGGCAGCTCATTGGTCTTTCTAAGCCTAGAAAGGCCAGAGGCCAGAGCCAGGACTGCTCATGTCTCCGCAGGAGGCCGATCTCGGGGTGTCCGTAGATAGGAGGCTCCTGTTAGCCACTCTCTGTCCCAGAGCCACATGGGGGAACAGCGAGGGAGCTTAAGAACTCAGCATTTGGAGCCAGATGGGCTTGCATTCAAGGGGCTGCGTTGATCTTGGGCAGATAACTCTGCTTCTCTGAGACTCAGTTTTCTCACCTGTAAAGTGGTATTCACTTGAGTCTCCCTTGTGGGACTCGGGCAGGTCTTGCTGAGGTCATGCGATCAGGGCTCAGTTAGCCATGCTGCCTGAGAGGCGCAGAACAACGAGCCCACCTGAGACCCCAGGAAGGAGCCAGCAGGTGGCCAGTGGGTGTGGGGTAAGGGGATGAGGGAGGGGGCATTCCTGGGACAGTACCTCCTGACTGTGCCTGGGAAGCACAGCTGGCCTTTAGGGTTGGCGGTGCCTCCAGCTGTGTGTCCTCCCCAACAGTTCCTGTGAGCATGGCCTGGCCCTTCTGGCTACAGAGGCCACCACCTACCCACTGGCAGAGCGGCTGTGGGACGGATCAGCTCCCTGTCCCCTGCACACCTGTCTGCCAGGGACAAGAGCAGATGGCAGAGATGGGCAGTGGGAAGGGGATGGCCTCGGTGACAGTCTTATGGGGGACAGCGGCACAGCTCTGGGGGCACTGGCCGTCGGTCCCTTTATCCCCAAGGACTCTTCCAGCCCAGGAATCCCCGGTCTGGGTTGTGTCTCCCATCAGCACCTGTTCTTGCCAAGTCCCCCGGGGCTTACCTGGCGCCCGCAGGCGGTGGCTGTGTGGGAAGCGGCAGGCCAGCCGCCGGGCGAGCAGCATGGAGGCCATGACCCCTTCCTCCAGGCACCGAGGACCCCTCCCTCGCTGCCGCCCTGAAAGAGACCAGAAACACAGACTCAGGCCCGCGAAGCCCACTCCCCAGCCGGCCGGGCGTCCCTTCCGCCACCATTTCCCACCTAACGGAGAAGATTCTTTGAACTCAAATCCTTGGCTTTTATGCCGAATAATAATAATAAAAAACGTATATTCAACCAAAGAGTATATTATAAGCAAACACATACTTTAAATCAGATGCATTTTCAAGTAACCTTTACCGCACCCCAGGGAGGACTGTCACACCCATTTAAATGGAAAAAAACAGAGAAAGGGACAGAGTTGGGTTCAGACCCCTGGAAGCAAGAGCAAGTCTGTGCTCTCTGGGATGGAAGGACTCAGACGGGAGAAACTTCGCAGCAAACCTCTTGGCAGCCACTCGCTGTGGGAAGCGGGGGTCCCTCCGCTCTGTTCTCCCACGGAATACAGCCCCTAGGCTGTCGGGAGTCCACGGCAGCCAGGGGCCCACTCTGGGGGTACAGAGCCCAGGCACCACCAAGCGTCCCTGTCTGCTCAGGACTGCGAGGTTCCAGGATGTGGCACTTTCCATTTTGAAGCCAGGACAGTCCCAGGCAAGTTGGGACGGCCACCTTCCACAAGCCCAGAGCGGCGGGGCCCTCGGCTGCCATTTCTCTTGTGTGTTCGCCCTCTCAAGCCGCCTCTGCATCTTGCCCTCAAGTCCCCGGGCCCTGGCTCCTGTTTGTCTCGTGGGCCTGGAGCACCCACACCCAACAGTTTGTTTCTTTCCACGGCCTCTCCCGCTCCCTGTCCCCTCTCCCCAGGCCACCGTCCAAATGCGTTCTCTGTGGATCTTTCTTCTAAACACCTGTTTTGTTATTTGGCACGTGTATTTTTAGTTTGCATAAACAGCGCTGCATCATCCAATAATGATGGAGCCATTCACGTGTCTTTTCCTCTGTGGCCCCTGTTTCCTGAGCCCTGTGTGCCACATGCCGTATACACAGTACTACTAATATCTATTACTCTTATCGTTAACTCCCGCAACAATGCTATGTGGTCTCCTTTTTACAGGTAAGGAAACTGAGGCACAGAGAGGTTAAGGGGTGCATCTCAAAACCACACAGATCCAGGTGTTAGCCAAGTCCTCCACCATGCGATACAAGTCCAAACGCTCCACAGAAGTCTGTCCGTTTGTTCCGCAGCACGCTGGGCACCGACGTACCGAGTACTGTTTCTCAGGCTGGACAAACAGGGGTGAATGCCACGGGCATGGACACGACGTGCCCATGGGGAACAAAGACAATGAAAAGAATGAACACGAACAAGGACAAAATTATGGTTGGAGAAAGTGCCTTGAGGGTCAAGTAGGAGGTGCCAGGAGTGTGGTTTGTGAAGCCCCCTCTATGCACTGCAAGAACACGCACAGCAGGCACGAGTATCCCCATTTTACAGATGAGGACACTGAGGCTCAGATGTGATTTAACCAGTGTTCACTGCAGCATTATTCACAGTAGCCAAGAGGTGGGAGCAATCTCGCTCTCCGCTGACAGAAGACTGGGGGGAAATGTGGTTTGGCCACACAGGGGAATATTATCTGGCCTTAGAAAGAAGCAGCTCCTGTCATATGCTGCAACGCGGATGAACCCGGGGCACAGGAAGCCCAGTGAAATGAACCAGGTGCAGAAGGTCTAACACTGTGTGACTGCTCTTATACGAGGTATCTAAAGCAGTCAGCCTCTTAGAGAGAGGAATGGTGGTTGCCAGGGGGAGGAGAAAAATGAGAGTGTTGAAGGTACAGAGTTTCAGACTGCAAGATGAAAAAGTTCTGGAGATCCACTGCACAACAGAGTTATACAGTTAACACTACTACTGCACACTTAAAAATGGTTAAGTCTACTTTGAGATTCAATGTATGAAAAAAAAAGTTAAGATGGTAAATTTATGTTATGTTTTTTTTTTTTTAATCACAATTAAACAAGAAATGACATGATCTACTCAAAGACATGGCAATGCAGCAGCGGATCCAGGGTTCAGAAACTCCCCTGCACGACCCCCTACCTTTTTTCACTTGGTTGTGCTACCTTGAGTTGGTTTTCTGTTGCTTGCAAAAACAGAGTCGCTGCTATACTAATACCAGGGTTTTAGAGCTTCAGACTGATCACCCCTAAATCTTGGGAGTACATGGGAAGTAACAATGTCTCTTCTAAATCAACTCTGCAGGTAGAGCAGGGGCCATTGGATAGCTAAAGATAAACACCTCCAAGCCCACAAATCCTTCTTCAATCAATTCTCTCTCCTGGTGGGGGATCTAGACCCCAGCACCTGCTTGCTCTAGAAAGTTGCTCTAGACCCTGCCCCCTGGGTGGAAGTGGCTGTAGTATGAGTGTATGTCCCCTTCCAGAGATGAGGACATGGAAGCTCAGAGAGGTCATGGTATTTGGCCTCTGTCACAGGCTTGCCTGGGGCTACCCGATCCCAAAGCCACTATACCTTTACTCATTGTAACATATCAATTAATTCAGCTAGTAACAAAACATCTTGCTGTAGCCAATACTGGGCTTGCTGAATAAAATGACATAGTTCAGAGAATAAATTGTATTGCTTTTCACCAGGGGAAGTTTTTTTTGAGAAACTGTGGGCTCAGAAAGCGTGACTATAAATTAACTGAGAAACCAAACTCTTTTCTTAATAACTCAATGGATCTTTTTTTAATCTATTGCAACATATTCAACTCAATGCTAGCCTGTTAATTTAGCAACACAATAACTAAGTAGAGAGAGCAGTTACTGTCTCTCCCATAAAACCATTTGTTTCAAATGGGAACACTAAGACGTCACAGGATTCAATTTCCATTTAACATGTTTTTGAAAATGCTAGTAGGAGAACTCAAAACAATAGCATCTGAACACTCTGTGAAAGTGAGGGCCACACCCACACGCACACTTTCAATTACAAAATGTCACATTGGAATATATAGCATGCTGGCATTTTGGTGGCCTGCAGTTGAAATTGACCTTATAACAAAACCTAATCTCTGCCAGACATTAATTCCTAACACAATGTATTTCACACCATCAGAAGAGCTAATGTCATTCATCCACTTTCCTCCCGCCCACTAATTCAATCAACAAAAGTTAATTAGTTGCCTGCTACAGGCAAGGCACCGTGCGTTTAGGTGTCATTTCTCTTAGGAGAGACTAAGTCGGATGAAACACTGCTCTCTTACTGAAGCTCACAATTTAGTGGCAGAGGACGATGAAGGGGAAAATGGGAGAATTTAATGCGCCTGGGCTGCTTTACCCATCATGTGAATAATTTCTTAAAATAACCCAGCAAGATATGTATACAAAAATATTCCAGCTCAGTGTCAACAACGAATTCCGTGCAAGACAGAATGGAACCGTGACGTTCCGCCTGTGACTGAAGTCCTGGAACGAGATAGCGGTGGTGGCCGCACAACACTGCGCAATGTGCTAAAAGGCACCGGATAGGTCACTTAAAATGGTTGATGGTTACTTCTGTTATGTTTACCTCCATAATAATAAATTAAGAGAGTTACGGAGTTGGCTCTCCTCTTTTGAAGGTGAGGGGAGAGAGGAGCAGAGCAGGGCGTGTGGAGTCGGGGCACACTCGGATAGTGCAGACCCATGTTTGAATCCCTGCGGGCTGCGGGCTCTGTGGCCCCCACGGCTGTCGCTCAACCTCTATCTGCTCCATCTGTTCACTCGGTAGATAATATGGAGCCCCTGTCATGCACCAGGCACTAAGTGTAAATGCTGGGGATGAATGGAGAATAAAACCGCCATTAGTATCTTCTCCTTACAGGGCTAACATTCCAGTAGCCCGCCTCAGTTTCCTCAATGCAACATGGGGGATAGTAATGGTTCCTGCCTCAGCTTCTTACAAGGATTAAATGAGATAAGTTGCATAACGCACCTGGCCCAGAGTAAGGATTGATGCTGCTGCTGCGGTTGTTGCTTAATGTTACAGAAAGACAGGTCTAGAGCTCACCTGCTCCACTGACTTTCTCATGCTGCCTCTCTGCCAGGAGCAGCACCCAGACCCAGCGTAAGGGAAAAGCGAATCTTCTGGGTTCTGTGTGGTGTTGGAATAAATATCACATTACATGTGCTAGTGCTAATCAATGTGGATTACCTGTAACAGTGAGCTCAAAGATCTTATGGCCTCTTTCAGGCTCTGCGGGGAAAGAGTTGTGATGGACTAGTGGTGTCCGTCACGTGCACCATAAGAGATAGTAAAGGTATGTGCATTGTGCGTGGAGCTGGCATCTGACCTTGGGCTTTAGAAAGCAAAGCTCGGGTCCTGGTGTATCCCTGCCTCTGAGAATCATCTTAGAGGTTCATAGCTTACTGAGAATCTGCCACAACACTGTTTCCAATGCCTGCTCCCACTCAAAAGTGGCATTAGTGTCTTCCTGTTATTTCCACCAGGCTTTTAGAAATCTGCTGGACCTTGGATTTGCACATCTGCAAAAGTAGGGGGTGGCATGAAGGATCCCAGGTTTCAGGAGTACTTTTGGGGCACTGGCATGACCTGGGGGTTGTGACCAATGAGATTGGGGAAATCCCCAAATCTGAAAGGACAGCGGGCTGGTTGCTGGCACTCCTGGTCTCTGAAATCCCAAATCTTCCCCTTTGCATTTTCCAAACCTCAGTTCTTAACACAGCATGCTACTTGTCCTTTGAGTTCTATTTTTTTTTTTTTTTTTTTTGAGACAGAGTCTAGCTCTGTTGCCCCAGCTAGAGTATCATGGCATTAGCTTAGCTCACAGCAATCTCAAACTCCTGGGCTCAAGCAATCTCCTGCCTCAGCCTCCCGAATAGCTGGGGCTACAGGCAGGTGCCACCACAGCCAGCTAATTTTTCTATTTTAGTAGAGACGGGGGGGGGGGGGGGGGGGGGCTTGCTCAGGTTGGTCTCAACTCCTGAGCTCAAGTAATCCTCTTGCCTTGGCCTCCCAGAATGCTAGGATTACAGGTGTGAGCCACCATGCCTGGCCTGTCCTTTGAGTTCTTAATTTTCACATTACTTGTGTTTACTTAACATTTTTCTTGAAATCAACTTGCCTTTTAAATTTAAACAAAGTTATTTCCCTAGAATCCTTTCCAATCTCCACCCTCCCTCAAAGTCTCATTTGCTACAAACAAAGGCAACTGGGGAACAGATAATAAAACCAAAACAGGTTATTCCATTTAAAAAGCTGGACAGAATTGACCGCCCAAGGCTGGGACCTCAAGCCTGACCCTCTCCTTGGGTCAGAGACTAGCAGCTGTCAAAGCAAGGCCAGCATCAGATGGGAACTTTTTCCTTGACAAGATCAGAACTGAAAGAGAAATTTAAATCAATATTCTGAACAGAATAGAGATTGTCAGGGTACACAGCAAATGAGGGTAGTTTTTGTTTCAGCCCTACAGTGGTGGGCCTGTGACAAGTTCTCTCCTTCCATATGTCTCAGTCAAAACAAGTCGAAACCCCTGGTCTCACCAGATAGGGAGCTCTTAATTAAAATGCCAATTAGTTCTCTGTCCTTGCTCTTATCTGCCTTGTGCATTAGGATGGGGGTGGGGGTGGGTGGAATAGACAAAGAGGCTGAGTTCGATGTTTAAATCAAGGTGAGTGGAATTCAGGTGAAAGGAGAAAAAGTCCTTCCGGTTTGCTCTGGAGGGAGAATAATAGTAGTCGAAGTGCCAGCTGCTATTTGTTTGTTGCTCACTTACGACATGCAAATGGGCTTTCCATCTGTAATTTCAGGCATCTTCAGGACTGGCTTTGTACAACCGGGTCAGAAGTCTGACAGGCGTGTCCAAAGTTTTGGGGCTTAAAAGCCGGAGCTTCGTAGCCTCGGCTGCAGCTGGCACTCACCCAGAGCTATACAGTCGTGCCAGGGCCCCAGCAGACCTGCTGAACCCGAGTCTCACAGCTCTGGCCTGGCCCTGGGGGGGAGGGGTGCGGGGGATGGGGGAAGGGGAGGGTGGGCTAAGAACTGCTTTTAACTGCCATAGGGGGTGAGCAGTGGGCCCTGCGCATGGCCACAGGTCCGTGTGACTCTCAAATCCCTACAAGTGCAGGGGCAAACTTCCCAGAGATGCAGAGAGAAAGAAGCTTGTGGGGGTCTCGTGCTTCCACCCAGCATCTCCCCAGTCTTTGCATCCTCCGAAAGGATCACACCACCAGACTAGCCACCCCTGGCTAGTCATTTAAGTGCTGTGTGACCTTGGGCACAATCAGTACCCTCTCCGGGGGCCTCAGTTTCCTCATCTGTAAAATGGGGGATAATATCAACTGAACCTACTTCATGGGCTAGCGGAGGGCGAACCAAGACCTGGGACTTGGCTCCCTGCTGTATCCCAGCTCCGGAGCAGCGCCTGGCTGCAAACAGTCACTGAATGAAAGCAAACGCGCCACAGGCGTCCTAGGAAAGATGGTGTCTGACTCATCTTTCCACGGAGCTGCTGCCCAATCCTGTGAACATGAAGCCTTTGCACACATCCCGGGCTAGAAATGGACCCCCTCAAACCTCTTGGGGGCCCCAAAGATGCTCCCTCTCATTCTCCTATCTGCCCTGGGACCAAGACAAAGAGTGCTGGCAGGCGCTGGGGACATTCCTTTCCCGCCTGCAGCCCCAGCCGCTGGCTTTTCTGCAGACTCAATGGGACACAAAGACACACTCTGCCAACTGCACCTCCGTTGTCAAGGCCAGGGGTCGCCATGGCAACCCATAAAGCCGGAGGCCTGGGCTGCCACAGACGGGGCTAACAGGGCCCCATTCACGGGGCGAGGGCGCAGGGACAGAAGGCTTTATCTCAGATCTGGCTTCCCTCCGCCAGCTCCCCGAGGGTGGGCCGGGGCCTCCCTGCCTCCCGCCCTGCAGGCGTGATTCCTGTAACCTCTTCCTGGGGGCCTTATACGATCATCAGTGACCTGTATACGGAGACAGGAACGCTGTTCTGGGAAACATGCAAGTGTCGACTCTTCAGAAAGGCTGAAGGCGAAGTCGAGGGAGTGACATGGGCCCGAAACTGGGTCTACATCATGGCTGGGCCATGCGTTACAGCTTGATGACCCTGGGCAGTTGGTCAACTCATCGGGGGCTCAGTTTCCCCATCTGTAAAATAGGCAGAATGAAACCTATCCATGAGGTCACGCGGCACTCAGTTGGTCAGGGCCAACTGAAGAATGTACACAGGATGTGGGAGGGATGGCTCGTTGCAGGTCATTTTCTGTTCCTGAAGAGCTGTCTAAGCTTGTAGGGAAGGCATTTCCTCTACGGCCCGACGAGCTGGGGAAGACGCTTTGCTCACGCAGCGGCTCTGCTACGAGCCGGCGCGCCCAGGGTCCACGAGAGGGCAGCTGGCCTGCCTCAGCCTCTGTCATCCTCATGCCCCACCCCTGCCCGGGCTCCCGTCAGCAAGGATCAGGGGAAGTGACATCAGGGAAGCAGTGAGCACGAGCAGGACATTGCTCACAGGCAGGTAGTCACCCAGCCTGCGAAAAGGAGGAGAGAGAAAGAGGAACAGAGAAGGCTTCAACTTCAAGCCCTCGGAATGTGAGAGACAGAGGAGAGGGCCTTGGTGGCGGGGGTAGGAGACATGCGGAGAGAAACGTCTGCAGAAGGATGAGCTAGTCTGGGAATTCTGCTCCAGCGAGGAAGGAGGAGTGGCAGAATGGAATCTGGCGCAGGAAGGATGCCTGTGTCCGCCAGGCCAAAGCCACACAAGGTCCAGCTTTGCAAGTCTGTTTGCCCAGGTCCACAAATGTTTGCTCAGCACCTGTGCTAAGCCCTGGAGACACCTCCGTAAACAAGGACACGTGCTGCTCTCTGTCCTACGGGACTGCGTGTTCGGGGGGAGGACGGGGGAGACACACTTCCCATTCGGAGAGAAAACAAACCACTTTTAAGGGCTCCAGGAACTGCTAAGTACCCAAATATGTCAGCGTCTAACAAACGAAACATTTGTATCTCCTTCAAGGACTGCACAGCTCGTGACTTGGAAACGCTTTCTTGGTGGCTGGAGTCGTGGTGTGCGCCTGACAGCATTCCTTTGCGAATATTTTAACTCTTCTGTAATTCGAAGGATCTTGCATTTACGTGTGTATGTAAGCGTCTGCTCTGGTTTAATGAACGAAAGCCTACTGTGTCAAGGTTTCACACATGCCATCCCATCCAGTCCTGGGAGGCAAACACCGCCCGCTATTCCCACTTTTCTCAGAGGAGGAAACAGGCTCAGAGAGGCTGTGCCACTTGCACAGGGACACACAGCTGGAGACAGTGGAGCTGGTTCGGCACCAAGTCAAGTCTGTCTGGGTCTGAGAACCACGATCCGGGCACATTACCTGGTCGGTGGCTTTAGTCCTTACCCAGAAACTTTAGACAACTCAGACCAACACACAGCCCTTCTCCAGGAAGCAGAAACCCCGACGGTGAGCACTGTCTGCGGCTTCCTGCAGGCTCGTCCTCTGGCCACACACTCATCTTCAGGGCCGACTGCTGCCCGCATTGAGCAATTCCCACCCCAGCCCACGCTTGGCCCTTTCCCCAAACCCAACTCTGTCCCCCTGTCCCTTCCAGGATGCAGAGACCCAAATTCCATGAGGACCCCTCCCTTGCCCTCTCCATGGAATGCCAGGTGCTTGCACCAGCCTCCATGTTTTTTTTTTGTGTCGTGGAGTCAGCCTAGCTCACAGCAACCTCAAACTCCTGGGCTCAAGCAATCCTCCTGCCTCAGCCTCCCGAGTAGCTGGGACTACAGGCATGCGCCACCATGCCCGGCTGATTTTTTCTATATATTTTTTAGTTGGCCAATTAATTTCTTTCTAATTTTAGTAGAGACAGGGGTCTTGCTCTTACTCAGGCTGGTTTCGAGCTCCTGACCTTGAGCGATCCGCCAGGCCCAGAGTGCTAGGATTACAGGCGTGAGCCACCGTGCCCTGCCCTAGACTCCATATTTGTGTCCTCCCAAAATCCGTATGTTGAAACCTAGTGACAACATGATGATATTGAGGGGAGGGGCCTTTGCGAGGTGATAAGGTCACCCTCACAAATGAGATTGGTGCCCTTAAAGAGACCCCAGAGAGCTTCAGTGCCCCTTCTACTATGTGAGGACACAGCTAGGAGACACCGGCTATGAACCAGAAAGTTCGTCCTCAGACACCGAATGTGCGGGTGACTTTATCTCAGACGTCCCAGCCTCCAGAACTGCGAGAAATAACTTTCTGTTGTTCACAAGCCACTCTGTCTAGCATACCCTCCCATACAGTCCAAAAGACTAAGATGGTCCTTTGAATGCAAGAACTGACGTCTTTATAGCTCTAGGTAATGGAGAATATTTAATGGATATTTAAAAAATTATCTGTGATAAAGAGTTTGCCTCATTTTTCTGGCCTCCTATTCTTCTAGCCAACCCTTATTTATTTATTTATTTATTTGTTTATTTGAGACAGAATGCTACTCTGTTGCCTAGGCTAGATTGTCATGGCATTAGCCTAGCTCACAGCAACCTCAAACTCCTGGGCTCAAGCAATCCTTCTGCCTCAGCCTCCCAAGTAGCTGGGACTACAGGCATGCACCGCCACATCCGGCTAATTTTTTCTATATATTTTTAGTTGGCCAATTAATTTCTTTCTATTTTTAGTAGAGATGGGTTCTTGCTCTTGCTCAGGCTGGGTTCGAACTCCTGACCTTGAGTGATCCTCCCGCACTGGCCTCCCAGAGTGCTAGGGTTACAGGCGTGAGCCACCACGCCCGGCCTAAGTCAACCCTTATTTAAACATTTGGGAGCAGAAGAGCTAGTGAAGGGGGGGTCCAGGAATAAAGAAGTGTCTCGCTATGCAAGGCATTGCCTTCCATGGAAAACTTTCAACCAGACAGCTGGGCTCACCCTTTGCTTCTCAGGTGGCCATCGTGGCCGCCAATCATAGGACCCTGGCCAAAGGTTTGGGACTTTTGGATGGCACTTGGGTGTTCATTTTGAAGAGCCCCACTTCCCCGTTCAGTGATGTGTGTGTGTGTGTGTGTGTGTGTGTGTGTGTGTTTTGAAACAGTATCACTCTGTTGCTCAGGCTAGAGTGAGTGCTGTGGCATCAGCCTAGCTCACAGCAACCTCAAACTCCTGGGCTCAAGCGATCCGCCCGCATCGGCCTCCCAGAGTGCTAGGATTGCAGGCGTGAGCCACCGCGCCCGGCCAGGTGGCATGTTTTGATGAGTTATAAAACTCAAGCACTTAGGGAGCGCTTGGAGTCTTCCCAGGGCACAGCAGCGGGGGGTGGCAGGAGTGGGGACAGTATGCTGACGATGCCTTTCCAGCTTGATTAGTTCAGGTGTGCTTAGGGAAGGAGTGGGCCTGGGTGACAAAAAGTGGCACCAAAGACAGGGCTGGGATGTGGAGCTTTCTTTGGGGAGGAGGGCTGGTCACAGGACGCTCCCGGCCACTTGATGCGCCTCCGCCTCCCCAGTGTTTTGTCCACACAGCACCAAGTATCCATAGGGAACAAAGTGACAGGATTTGTCCTGGGGTGGTATCCTCTATGGGAGGGGACGGTAACCTAGCAAGGTGCCCAAATCTACCCGGGCTCCTCCCTCTCATCAGGAGGCATTCTCCACCTTCGCTTTGAAAAGGGTCTCCATTTCATGACTTCTTGATACTTTTAGAGGAAAACAAACTTACTCAGTAAAAAAAGCAAATCTCTAAAATGACACTCCTTGGGAAAATGTACAAAAACCCCAGCTGTCCTCCCGGCAAAAAGAGCAGGGTTGCAGGAACAGCTCCAGAGCTTTAATTGAACCATTCACTTCTTCTGAATAGCAAACCAGACACAGCCACTCTCTTGCTTGAACGCTCCCTGGCTCCTGGCTCCCCCAGAGTGGAGCGCAGCTGCACGCTGGACACACACAGCCCCGCCTCCCTCAGCCGCTCCTCCTGCCTGGACTGCGCACACTGCCCTCTCACGCTTCTGTCTGTTGGAATGTCCCCTCCGTCCGGCCTCCTGTTGACATTCCTGGAACTCTTGTGCAATTTTTCATGGCATACCTCCAGTCACCTCCTCCAGGAGGCCTTCCTGACCCCACAATGCAGGGTTCAATGCTGCTCACTAGTAAGCCATCTGTTCTTTTTAATTATGAAAACTTTCAAACACTCAGGATGGCTGAATGAACCTGGCTATCTCCACCACCTAGTTTGTCAACATTTGCCATGTTTAGGGTGTCTATAAACTTATATACATATTCTTTTATGGTTTACCTGTAATGTGTTCCCCTCTGCCTCTCCCTTTTAGCCTGTGAACTTCATTAATTCATTCATTGTTAGGCACTGGTATTGGCTGGTCACCTGTTGCCTGAAGACACAATATTAAATCCTAAGGACCCCGGTGAGGATGGTGGAACCAGACTGCAAAGTCTCTGTGTGTATTCCGTTCCAGTGCAGGAGGCTTACAACAAATAAGGAAACACATAACATAACCCCACAGGCTGATACATCTCGGCACCCCCAGCGTTTAGCACCATGCCACACCCAGAGAAGGCTCCATACATGTTTGCAGCGCTCCACGAACTGAACACCTCTACTAGGAGTCCCGCTGCCAGTGCCCACGTCCCGCGGTCACTCTGGCAACAATCCTTTCCTTTCCACGCCCTTGGAAGGGGGATGAGGAGAGTGAACCAGATGACCGTTGAGGATCCAGCCCACCTGCCTGCCAGCCCACCTGCCCACCTGCTGGGGACCGAAGCCACCCCTCCTTAGGCATTCTACTCTCGGGATGGCTCTTCATGTGTGAACATCTGGCTCACTGAGACTGAAGAGCTCGGAGTGAATTTATAAACACTCCCTATCGGGGTTCTTTTGTGATGGCTCTGAGGAGCTGTAATGTCAAGCAGGGGAAACAACACAACCCAAAGAAACAAACAAGCAAAATATGGAGGCTCATTCCAGCCCTCTGGGGTGGACTTTGGGAGGCCCTGGTGAGCTCGTGTGTCTACGTGGCTTTTGCACAGATGTGCATTTCCTTGGAGGTCTTCACTGAGCACCTGGGAGGGCGGGTTCCCCATCATGGAGCAGGGACCTGGAAGCTGAGTGACTGGCCTGCAGGGAAGTGGCACCGGGCAGCCCTGTGCTGGAAGTCTGTGGGATTAGGAGGACTCTAACACTGTGCCCCCAATCTGAGCTCTCTGGAGGCTGCTGCTTAGGGGTCACCTGCCCAGAGGCATAGGCTGGCTCAGGGGACCTCAGGATCCAGAATGGAGCCTGGCAATACATACTTGTCGAATTCAGTAATAGAGTTCCAGCCCCACATTGCAATAACCACCGAAGTCAGAACTGAAAAGCTATCTCGGCCCTGTGTCCATCAGATTAATATGATGTTTCTCAACCTTTTCTTCATTCTTGTTCAACTAAGGATTCTTTATTAGACAAATCCCCCATGAAATTTTAACTCCTCAGATAAACTGTTTTAGCTATTTATATGTTGCATTGTCTATCTACTTTATTCATAAAGACTAAGATTTTTTGCTTCCTCATAAATCAGTGTTCACCCTCATGGGGGCAATATTGATCCCCTGTTGGGAATGCAGGGATTAAGGGCACACCTGTCGTGTGCAAGTTGCTAGGTTGGGCATTTCCTCTGCTTGGTCTTATTCGACCCTTGCAACTGTCTCACACAGTAGGCATCACCTGCCCCACTGCACAAGTAAGACTTAAGTTCAGAGAGGGTAAGTGACTTGTCCTGTGTCACACAGCTTGTCAATGGCACAGTCAGACTTCAAGCCCTAATCTGTGAGGCTCTAAAGCTAGTGCTCGTCTGTTTCTCTGCACAGAAGTTAAGGAAGCTCACCCCATTTAGATGTTACCCCATTTTAGATTTTAATTTAATTCGTAAGTTAATTTTTCTGATTCCAACTTCAGTTTCTTTTAAAATATCTTTAGGGCCGGGCGCGGTGGCTCACACCTGTAATCCTAACACTCTGGGAGGCCGAGGTGGGTGGATCGCTCAAGGTCAGGAGTTCGAAACCAGCCTGCGCAAGAGCAAGACCCCGTCTCTACTCAAAATAGAAAGAAATTAATTGGCCAACTAAAAATACATCGAAAAAAATTAGTTGAGCATGGTGGTGCATGCCTGTAGTCCTAGCTACTTGGGAGGCTGAGGCAGGAGGATCGCTTGAGCCCAGGAGTTTGAGGTTGCTGTGAGTGAGGCTGTTGCCACAGCACTCTAGCCCAGGCAACAGAGTGAGATTCTGTCTCAAAAAAATATATCTATATCTATATCTATCTATATCTATATCTATCTTTAGACTACTTGAAAAATTCTCTGGGTATAAAAATCACTGTCTTGGGGTATCTCAAAAAGGAAAGTAAGAGGAAAAAAGAAGGCCAGCAAGCAGCAGTAACCCCACCAGAGAGAGGTGCCTGACGGATTGTTTGGCAGACTCAGGTCTCAGCCAGATCCCCAGGCGTGATGTGTAGTTAAAGTACCTTGGAATTCTATTCGCCAGGCTGTCACCTGCTGGTCTGGTTCAGTTTAGAGTCATGATGAAGTCACAGGGATTTTGGTCTAAGGCAGTGCTGCTCGACAGAAATATAATGTGACCCCCAAATGCCAGCCACATAGATAATTTTACATTTTCTAGTTGCCACATGATAAAAACAAAAATAATTGAGACTAACTTTAATAATTTATCTTATTTAACCAGTGGTATCTAAAAATATAATTTCAACACATAATCAGCATAGTTATTAATAAGATATTTTACATTCTTTTTTTGGTTAAAAACAATCCGGTATGAGTTTCCCACTCAGCATCTCAATTTGGACTAACCACATCTCAAGCGCTCAGTAGCCAGATAGGGGGAATGGCTATTGCACGGGACCGTGCAGGTTAATGGGTCGTGGCAGGGCTGGAGTGTGGCTATGGGAACATACAGCCTGATCTGCTGAAATGCCACCAGCCTGCTTGCTGCTATGATCCACAAACAAGTCACTTAGTCTAGGAGCTGCTCTCAATGAGGTCCAGTAAGAAGGGAGTGCAGGTGGGGCTGGCTACATGATTTGTGGAACCCAGTGCAAAAGAAAAAAATGGATATTTGAGGGCCCTTGTCAAAAAATGAGTAATAATTGCAAGCTGATGCCCGCAGAGCAACAAACCAAGCGTGAGGTGCTTCTGAGCTCAGGTTGTAAGCCCCTGGGCATAAGAGAGAAAGACCCTCCAGGTCTACCCATCACTGGCCAAAGCAGGGAGTGCTCAGATTACAATAACAGCGATAAATATACTAGTAACAGTAACAGCAACAGAAGTAGCAGCGCAATAAACACTTATCGATCACTTACTTTGTGCCAAAACCGGTTCTAAGTCCTTCATCTACAAAAACACCCTTCATTTTCAGAACAACCCTCTGAAGTAGACACTATTACTATCCACGCTTACAAAAAAAAAAAAAAAAAAAAGAAACAGACAGAGAGGTTAAGTGACCTGCCTACCATCACAGAGCCATTTAGTAGCTGAATGTGGACATAAATGCAAGCCGGCTCAAGATCCAGTGCTCCTAACTACCCCACGGTGGAGTCACAGTCATTCACGTTCAAACCAAGGCAGCTTCTTGTGGAGGAACAAGACTGTTGAGTTATCTTAATGAAGTAATTTCACCATAATATGGGGTGGGGGCCTAAGGCGGGTTTTGAACCTGGGCTTGAATCTGGCTGTGCTTGTTTTCTTAACTGGAAAATGGGTATGACAGAGCGCTGCTGTGCCCAGGCTGCTGGGGATTAAATGAGATAACCCACGTGCAAAGCTAGGCAGAGTGCACAGCACGTAGCGGGCACTTAAAAATTTTCAAACCTATACAAAAGTTATAAATAGTGGAACAACCACCTGTAATCCTAAAACCACCAAGCGTTAACACTGTGCCACATTTACACCCACTTTCTTTATCTATCTACTCATCCATCGATCATCATTACCTATCTTTTGAATTATTTGAAAGTTAGTTGCAGACACTGATATTTCAGCCCTAAATCTTTCAGCCTGTATCTTCTAAGATACAAGGACATTCTCCTACACAACCTCAGTACACAAACTGTCTGAGATACAAAGTATTTCACTTTCAGCAAACACCATCATTGCTACTATTATCTTACACACAGTCTATGTTCAAATTTCCCCACTTGTCCCCGAAATGGCTCTTGAATCTCTTTTTAGCCCAGAAGCATTTCTCAGCCCTTTTGCCTTTTAAGACATTGACAATTTAAGAATCCTGACCAGTCACCTTGCATGCATTTGCACTGATTTTTTTTTTTACGTCCTTGCAAAATAAACTGCAGGTACTAGGCAAGGGAAAGAGATCAGTGGACACAGGATGCCAGAGGCCTCAGGTACTTGGGGCAGGTACAGGGGGGTGTACAGTGTTAGCTGTACCTTGGTGGAAGTTAAAGGCTTCCCGGAAGCAGCAGTAGCAGGTGTTTAAAGATGATGAGAGCTTTGGCAAATGGACAAAGGCGGCCGTGGTAGGCAGATGCCAGGGCCAGGGAAGAGGATGGCATCTTGGTGGAAATGCAGGTGGCAGCAATATCTCTGTGTATGATGGTGCCATGTGTGATTGGGTCTAGTCCTACTTGGACTGCAAAATTCCTTGGCTAGTCCTCGTCTCTGGCTATCCTTTCTGCGAACGCAAGTGCCTTCTCTACAGTCAGAGTTCACCTAGAGTGACAGGTAGACAAGTTTTCCCAAATGTCTGTGGACAGGCAAAGCACAAAGGACTCCCTTCCAGAGGTGACCTGGCTGCCAGCTCCCACACACCGACTACAGGACCGTCAGTGGCAACCTGGCAGACTCCCACATCCTGCCCTGCAAATGAAGTTTCGTTTTCTAAAATTGCCTCCTTCTGGCTGCCTCTTGGGGCATGGGCTGCTTCTCCGAAAAAATTCAAAATGAACTTCTAATCGGTCACAGGATGTGAAGGGAAAGGCTATGCAAAGCTTCTTCACCCCGCGCTTGGCATGAGCCACCCGGGCTGTCTGCTGAGATTCTCACTGCAAACTCCCGAAATGCCCACTGACAGCGCGCCCTCAGCCCTCCCTTCCCCTGAGTTGCAAAGAGAAAGGGGTATACAAGCTGCTGTTTCAGCCCTTAGAATGAAAGGATTTATTTTGGGGCTTGAGCAAAAATGCCTTGTCAAGGTGACCCTACTTCATTTCCCGGGACCAGAGCATGCAGACAGTGGAGCTGCAAGCCTACTGATAAGTCCTTATCTGTCATTTTTATGTCCATCTTTTGTTATTTTGCTCCCACTTTCGAGGGGCTCATCCTGCTGTGTTGTCTTCACAAAGAAAGCCACACGCTTACACACCACACCATAGATAAATGCCACTGACACACACCTCCACATGCCAGCAGACATGAACGTGAGGATACACACACACACACACACACACAAAAACACATGCACACACAGCCCTGCACTCACGGTGCCTGGCAGTCGGGGTGCTGCCGCAAGCCCAGCTCTGCTGCTTAAAACGCCTCCTTTATGTCATTCTGCAGAGACCCAGGAACGTAGCTGTCTGGGTTCCTCCTAAGAGATGCCTCTGGGTACCAGCTCCCCACTCCGGAGGGTGCTCCAGACTTCCAGACTGTCCCCAGAACATGGGCGCAGGCATAGGAGAGAGAAAAGGGTCCCCAGGAGCAAAGCAGGTTTGGGAAAAGGGCGCGCTCAGCTGGTGCCCAGCAAGTGCTCCGGGGTGGGGGTGGGGGTATGGAGAGAAGGTGAAGGGGAGGAGGACAAGAAAGACTGAAAGATGGACTCAGAAAGGGGGGGGGGATTTTAAGACAGAAACAAGAAGGAAAAGATTCACACAGAAACAAAGAGAAACAGAGGCAGGAAGAAAGATATAAACAGAAAGGGAAAACAGATTTTTAAATACAAATTTTTTAAAAAGATGTTTTAAGCCTGGCTTGGTTTAAGCCAGAAAGATGAACCACATCATCTCAGACCTTCTGAGACAGGCTGTTCCCCTCCCCTTTCCCCTTGCAGGGGCCTCTTCCTAGATTTTTCTTTAATAGGCTCAGGAAGCCCTGAAGGGACAAGGCAGAGATCCGAGGCTTTAGGTCCCCAGGTCTCTCCAGCGGCAGCCATGACAAGGGTCTTAGGGGCACTAAGTCATCTCCCAAGGCCTCCAGGCCAGAGGGGCTGCCCTGATCCCATCTATGGGGTGGGGGAGGAACCTGGGGGGGGACCAATTATTCTAGACCCCCCCATTGCAGCCTGTCCACAGGGGGCCCAGAAGAGGAAGTGGCAATGATGATCACAAGATGGGGGAGGGGGACACAGAGCTTTTCGGTCATGTGCTGCTCATCAGTTGCCATGACGACAGCAAGGGGGTGGGGGCACCCAGATTGGAGGCTGCAAGAGAGACATGTTGCTTCTAAATCACTGTGACAGCGCTTCAGTCGAGCCATTACGCCGTTGCTGGGGCAACCAATGGGATCAAGTCGCTGAGGAAATCTATAATTATTACAAGCCAGATACCGGCATCCTCAGCGCAGTAATCAGCACGTTAGGACAATTCAACCTGAAGAAACGTCAGCCCCCGGCCCCCAAATCTGGGATGAATAAGGCCAAAGGAGATTGCACAAAGCAGATCTATTGATGCTACAGATTGGGAACCTGGAAGCCTCTCTTGGCCAAATGAGAAATAAATATTAGGGGAACCACATGAAAGTGCCAATTATTTACCAGTGAAAACCATTTCCCACGGACTTATGGAAATTTCTAATGTAAAGCAAAGTTGAAAGGTACAGGTACAGTGAATACCTGTACACCCACCACCTAGTTTCTAGTCAACATTGTCACTGTGCTCGCTTTGCCACATACTACCCATCCATCTATCCCTTAATCCTTTCCCTTTTTTGATGCCTTTCAAAGTAAATTGCAGACATCAGTTCTCTTGTCCCAAAATACTTCAGCCTGCATAAAAGTAAGTATTTGATAATTTCTGAACAAAACAGCCATTTCATATGATTCCATCTAAATAGAATAAAATGAAGGTTTCTCTTTTTCTGTCAGTCTGTCCATTCATTCATCCATTTCTCCATCCACCCACCTATCCACTCCATCTTCCCATCCATTCATCCATTCATCCATCCACTCCATCTATCCACCCACCCACCCACTCCATTTTCCCATCCACTCATCCATCTGTCCATCTGTCTATACTTCCATCCACTCCATCCATCCATCCACCCACCCCACCCCAACTCTGGGAGATCTCATGCACACTCATGATTTCCACAAGTGAGTCACTAAGCCCAGGCCTTCCTCCCTGGTCCACAGATTCCTCTAACAGGATGTCCTGCATATCAAGGTCAGTATGTTCTCACCAGCTCTGGGCTCCATCCTGTCCTCTCTCTTGCCCTCTCGTTCAGGTACCCATCATTTCCTACTTGCCCAGCCTCCTGCCTGGCCTCCTTGCTGCCATCTCCCCTTCCCTCTGCTTCCTCCACACTGACTTGTTATTACGAAATATCTGGCCATGTTGGTGGGGGCGGGGGACTGGTTTTTCATACATTGCTGGAAGGAGGGAAAATCTATAAAATTTTAAACACACAAACCATTTTTTCCCCAGAATAATTCTACTTAAAGGAATTTGTCTCACTGAGATAAACCGAGAATAATCAAAATGTCCATCAGTAGGAACTGGTTTAAAAAATTTTGGTATACCCATCATGTAGAATAACATGCATCCAATAAAAAAGATTGATGTAGTGATTTATGTACTGACATGGAAAGTGTTCAACATAATAGGCTAAGACAAGTTCCAAATGGGTATGTGTAGTCTGACGTCTCCCAGGTCATACTGGTTTAAGACATCGTAGGGACTAGGGCATCCAGGGAACATGGCTTCATGGGCTACCTCTTTCTTGTCACAGGTATCAACACTAATCCTCTACCAGGGTGGGGAAGAAAAGTCGAGGCCCAGGCATAGCATTCCTGCCCTTCAAGTCTCCTTAGACAATACACGGTGCTCTGCCAGCACCATCAGGGAAGGTGGGCCCTGCAGGTTGCTAGGGTATACTGAATATTGGTGGTCTCTCTTGCTCTGGGAACCACAGTGGAAACTACTTAACCAGAGGGTGGAATAAACACAGAGACACACCAAGGAGGCTTGGACAGTTTCCAAGGAACCCAACAGACCTGGTTCCAGTTCCTGCTCAGACCTGGAAGTGCTCCTGAGCCTGTCTCCTCTCTCCAAGGGACTATCCTTACCTCCCAAGGTCATTCTGAAGATCAAACATAGCCATGGAGGTGCACGCAAAAGTCTGTCTTGCTAAACAAATGAGAGTTATTGTTATTCGTTTATCTTCAGGATTTACTTAGCCCACTTCTGAATACTAGGCATGCCTGACCCGTAGCCAAAGCTATAGCCTTCGTTTGGGTTTGAGTATCTTGCGGACAGGACTTGACTAAGCACTTTACATACATGATCTCACGGAAACCTCAACACAATGCTTTTGTGGCGGGGTTTTTGCTTCCATTTTACAGATGTTAGTGGAGGCAAGCAGAGGCTAGATGAGTCCTCTAATAGCACACAGGGAGTGGTGCTGCTACCCAGACCAGCCCCTAAGTCTTTCTGGCTGCCAAGCCCATACTTTTCCCATTTCTTAATCATTCCTACTTCTTACACCATGACTTCAGATCCATGCTGTCGAAAAGAAACGCAAATGCGAGTCACATGTGCAATTTAAATTTTTCTAGTGGTCACATTAAAAAAAGAAAAGAAACAGGTGCAATTACTGTTAATTCTATTTAACCTGATCTGTCCAACATCTCATCTTTTCAACATGAAAGTTATATGAAAACGAATTAACAACATTTTAATATTCTTCTTGGCATGCTAAGTCTTCAAAATCAGGTGTGTATTTCATGCTTCCAGCACCTCTCAATTCAGACCAGCTGCGTTCCAGGTACTGAGTGGCTGTGTGTGACTCACGGGAGAATGCAGCTCGGTGGTTCTGATATACGAGGGCCGTCCAGAAAGTGTCCAGCCATTGTTAACATAGTGAGAACGTATTACATGGCTGGATACTTTCCGGACAGCCCTCGTATACCTGGTGTGAGTGTAAACCTTAACTAATGATATTGGCCACCATTTAATGAGCAGCTGGCATTTATTCTCATGACCCTGCTGAGGGTAAGTAGGTGCTCTTATGAGCTACAGAGGAGAGGTATTTTAGGAATATGCCCCAAGATCATAGAGCTAATGACCTCGAGGAGCTGGAGTTTGAAACAAAGTTCACCCAAAAACCTGGCCTCTCCTTGCTGTCGCCAGTGAATATTCTTTTGTCAGTCACACGTGCCTGTAAAAACTAAACCTCCATGAAAAGGATTTAAATTGTGGCACTTTAATTTTAGGGAATTTGATTAGTCAATACATAAGATCGTTCAAGCATTAGTTTAAAAGTACACAGCTAACTCTGAACTTCTTACTAGTGTGAGACTTTAAGAGTTGATAATAAACTGGACAACGAATATACCCCTCAACCCCCCTCCCTGCGACCACAGCAATGCTTTGTCCCCATGGGATGAGAATTAGGAGGGATGGAGTTCAGGTTTCCACTCGTTCAGGGCGGCTACCTGTCGGAAGCCCAGGCTGGCTTCACCCATTCCTGGGAGCATCTGGGAAGACACCGTGGGAGGGCCAGCTGGCTCCTGCTCTCTCCAACGCAGGCCAAGTCTGACCACCGATTTTAATTATGACACAAGAGTACTGGCCGTAGTCTCTTCCGGATGGGGATGGTGGCGATGGTTTACGGCAGGTTCTGGCATGATCCCGGGCCAGTCTGAAGCCTGGGCAATACATAACCTGCAGCTGCCGACATGCTGACTGCTGGCCAGCACACAATGGGGTCAAGTCCAGCCAGCTTTTTGGTTCCATAGAGTGGCTGCTGCCTTGCAAATGCGGGCTTCTCTCTTGCCGCTCGCCTACTGGCATAAAAGTAACCACGCTTGAGCCCTGACTTCTTGGGCATGAACCTGAGGATGAAACCAGGAAGAGGGGCAGACAGGTGACTCTATTTTGCCTCTCTCTAAAATGTCTCTAATTCACCCGATTCTCTCCCTCATTTCCATGACTCCCTCCAGACCACCAGTCATCGCTCACCGGGACTACTGCAGGGATAGTCATCTTCCTGCCTCCACAGTCCTAGCTTGTCCCTCTCCAGCTTCAAGGTGGCCCCCAGCCTTTCACGAGGCCCCTGATATGCTGCCTAAGCCACCTCTGCCTGCTTCTCTCCCGCCTCCTAACTCATGGCATGCCACTGCACCCATTCCAGCCTCTGCTTCCTGGAAGATGCAGCTCCATGGCCTCAGGGCCTTTGCACTGGCCATTCTTCCTGCCTGCACTGCTTCCCTCACTCCTCCTTGTCCAGTTCCATGAATCATCTCAATTATTCCATGTTATCTCTTTAGAGAAACCTTTTTAACCTTAATCTTCTTGCAGAAATAAATATAATTTTTTATAGCTCCTTGTGAAATTCTTTCCATTTATCACACTTTGTACCTACACACTTATTTGCATATCTGTTTAATGCATGCCTTCTGTGCAAGCCAGTCCCTTCCCAAGAGATGGGCTGCACAGTGCCTGGCACACATGATGGGCAGATTGGGTATTTGTTGCATTTTTATTATTCCTATTTTACAGATGAGGGAGCTGAGAGCTCAGAAGAAAAGTAACTTCTCCAAATGCCACAATTATAAAACAAAATTATTATGGTCACATTGTGTGCAAAGTCCTAATCCAAGGGCATAGAGCTGCTACTGAGAAACATGGGCAAATGGCTAGCACAGTTATACACAAGCAATAGCATCATTTGGACCATGAAATCTGACTTCTCAACTATGTGAATTTGAGGATGTGTGCTGAGTGTGGAGTAATCTCCTTTCTTGGACATGAGACCCAAAAGAAAAGAAAAAAAAAACAGCCAACCGACCGACCAACCACCTGGGAGCTATACTATCCGCAAGTCTGATCCCAGGCCTGAGTGTCAGAACATTACCCCGGCTCTCTCCAAACAGACACTGCTGGGGAGTATCTCAGCCCAACCCTTCTGGAAAACAATATAGCCCACAAAGGATAAAGAGATATTAAATACTCTGACCTCAAATAATCCCAACTGTAAATATTTAGCTAACGTAAGTAAAGGAATAAAGGAATGTTCTATGCTCAGAGATGTTCAGAGCAGCAGCATTTAAAAAGCGTGCACAGCTGAAAACAATGTAACCAACCAACAGTAGGGGATTGCTCAAATAAGTTGGGGTACAACTTGATTATATGACACTTATGGAAAAACTATGTGAAAAAGACAATAAGATGGTTTTTGAAGCAATGTAATGAGAGGGAAAAAAAGACCATAAAATTTTACATGCAGTCTGTCTATAATTTTGTAGAGGCACAAAAACAAAACCATAAATCAATAAAGGAAGGCTGGAAAGAAGTGTCTTTTCTGTTTAGCACTGTTTTATCTTGGATGTGAGGCTAGGAAATGGCTTCTACTTGTTTCTACCTTTTTATAGTTTTTGATTCTTCATCAATAACCTGCATTATTAATTTTATCACACGTTTGGAGCGTCTCTAGCTTTCTCAAGTAATGTGCACAGAGAACTTGAACAGCACACGGGAGTGACTTCGGTTGATGACAGCCGCGTGTGTCTAGACATTTAATTACAGGAAAACAACTATTGAATAACTTGACATGGCATTAACAGAGAGCCCAGAGGCACTTCAAAATTGATCTGTGTTCAGTTCGGTTTCCGAAGGTGTGGAAAGAGGAGATGAGCTTCCAAATGGATTATAACAAGGACATTAGTTTTCTGGCATTGAACCAGGTCAAATTGGATTCCAATCCCTAGGTGGAAATACTTAAAGCTGAAAGTAGGTCAGCACAATCAGGGAGTTTAGTGCATTTACAGTTGACACAAAGTGAAACTTCTCTACTCATCCAAAGATAGTGAAGGAAAAGAGAAGCTCGGAGGTTAGAAGTCTAGAATTCCCGGAAGGCCAGGAAAGAGGATGATCTTTGAGGCTATGCTGCTCTGGGATTCAAATTCTAGGCAAGGGGTCTGCAACTATGGCATTAGCCTGATTTTGTAAATATAAGGTTTTATTAAAACACGGCTAAACCCATCCAATTTATTCATTCATGGTTGCTTATGCGCAACCCCTGCAGAGTTGAGTATTTGCAAGAGGAACCATGGGGCCCGTGTGGCTGAAAATATTGACCATCTGGCCCTTTACAGAAACAGTTTGTTGACCCCTGAGCTAGGCATTCTCAGCCTTCAAACCATAGGTGTGTCCGGTGTCTAGAGAAAGCACCAGACCCTGCTGTGGCGGAGCCACTTTCGGCCTCAGACACTGTGTCCTTTTTCTGCTAACACGTCAGCAACACAGAGTTGCGTGTTTCTCCAAAGTCAGCATTTGCAGTCTCCCTAAATGGTCTGTATTTACCAACATTTATAAGACATGTGCATGAATTTCTCTTGCTTTTTAACGGCAGCAAATTCAAGTGGAAACTTTTATATCACTATCGTATCTAGAAAGCTAGTCATTTCCTATAAACAGAAAGTACCTGTGAAAGCAGCACAATGACACCAGAGCTGTGTTCTTCAAGTCTACCTGAATTCTGGGGCCTGCACGAGGCTCTCTAAGCCACTGCACCTGCCAGACACCCTCTGGTGCATCACACCTGGTCCACCTTTGTAAATCCTGTTGGCTCCACCTTAAAAGCCGCCCCAGAATCTGTCTGCTTCACTCACCCCTACCATTCCCTCACATCCCTGCCCCAGGTTCCCTGCTGTGGTCTCCTCATTTTCCTGCAGGCTGTAGCAATCAACTCAGCAGCTAGAGCGGGTCCTTTGCAAATGTCAGGCCAGATGACATCAGCCCTCCCTCTGGTCAAAACCCTCCAATGGCCCCCACCCCAGAGAGAAACCAAAGCTGCCACCATGGCCCCCAGGAGGCCTCCCAGGACTCCCTCACCTCCCCCTCTTTGCCCTCTTCCTGCCCACACCCTCCCCCTGTGCTCCAGCCTCTGGCCCCCTGGAGTTTCCTCCAACTGCCAGGCAAGCCTGACCCAGCTCTTACCCTTTCTGCTGCCCGAAAATCCCCAGAGACTCAGGTGGCTCCTGGCCTGTCTTCCTCGGGTCCTGGGCATCCGATTTTACATTGCCCCTGTCCTCCCTGTTCCTCCCCTTTCCCTGCTTGCAGGCCTCCCCGATCTTGCCTGTCTCCCCCACATCCCCAGCAGAATGCAAGCTCCGTGTTCATTGTTCACTCAGATTTGTGCAATGATGATTTTTGTATAAAAGGAAACTGAGGCACAGAGAGGTAAAGTCACCTGCTCAGAGTCACAGCGGAGAGTAAAGAGCACCGGGGGTGGGGGGAAGTGTTCGACCCCATCTTGGCCCAGAGCCTACAGCGCTGGCCGTGCTGATGTTGCCCCCACGCTACACGGGCAGGGCCCGCCCAATGGCACGTCCCTAGTGAGGGCGGGCTCCTGTCCCTAGCAATCCTGTTCGCCCCAGACTTGGAGGCTTCGCTACTCCGTGCTCCTGTGGCACAAAACCTGTTTTCTTCACGGCCCTCCCTGCAGTTGCAAATTGAAGAATTAATTGTGGGATTTCACACGCAGCGCTGAGCGGGGTGCCCTACCGCACGACTCCACGTATGCCAAGTTGAAAAACGGGCAAAGGCCATCCCCGGTGACAGCTGTTACACGGCAGTTGCCCTCTGAGGCACGGAGGCACTCTCTGGGCACTGGGGATGGTCTATAGCTTGATCTGGGTGCTGGTGGCACGGTTGTTTTCACAGGTAAAAACTCATGGAGTTTTAGGTTTAGTGCAGTTTGCTACATTAAGGTATTCATCAATTTTAAAAATAGGCAAAAGTGAGAAGAGAATATCAAGAAAGCAGTGCCCCCTTTCGCCAAAATTAATTTCATAATTTTAGCTAATGGCTGTTCTCCAAGTAACTGCATGTTCCTGTGAGAGGCAAGAACCACAGGTACATGGTCCCGTCCGCACCCCACCCGCACCTGCCTGTGCAGAGACGGAGACCCACTGGAAGAATGAGTGGAGTCGTTAGTGCTCAGGGTGGTGAGTTGCACATTCCAAAGACAGCGGCACCAGTATCACCCTCCCATCTCCTCCGTCTGTGACCCTGTCACTCCCATTGGAGGTGGCATCTGTCTCCGATGGGAATGATTGGATCTGAGGCGGCCCTGTGACTCTGACCCAAACTATATGGCACACAGTGGAAAAAAGCAGAAAACAGTTTGGCATTTCTCAAAAAGTTAGACTTAGAATTCCCACATGACCCAGCGATTCTACTTATGTACAAAAGAATTGAAAGCAGGGACTTGAACAGATACTTTCGCCATTATTCATCGTAGCACTGTTCATAATAACCAAAAGGTGGAAACAAACCAAGGGTCCATCAACAAATGAAAGGAGGAACAGAGTGTGGTCTGTCCCAGGAGACAGAACAAAGCGACGCTGGAAGGGAAGGGAACCCTGAGTCCTCGGTTCCTGCCCTGGCAGCAGACAAGATGGGAGGCCCAGAGCCTTTGGCGAGGGGGGCCCTGCTGACACGCGCATGTCGGCCTCCAGAACTGCAACAGAATGAGTCTCCGTCGTGTCGAGTCACCCGTTTGTGGGAACCTGTTACAGCAGCCCTAGGAGTTGATGCCTGTACTATTATCTCCATGAATACTCGTTAACAGTCACGTCCGATGGGTTCTATAGCCACCACTTCCGATGATCGCCTCCCGCAATTTAGAATTTACACAGGAGGAAGGAAGTCTCAAGCACCCGTGTCCTCACACAGGCTGGGATCTGGACCAGGCACAGACTACACTTCCTGGTGTCCGGACTTCGTCCCTCACATTTCCGGGTCATCCTCTTCCCATCTCCACCTGAATCCAAGCCACCTGCACTTGGCTGCAGCAGCCTCCTAAGTCCTCTCCCTGCTTCCACTGTGCACGGGGCAGCCAGAGGCATTACTTTACAGCAAAACACATCATCATGTCACTCCCTAGGTAATAAGCTGGCACAGGCCTCTGATTGCAAAGAGAATAGAACCCCACCTTCCAACTATGACATCAAGCCTTCCCGACGGGGCTGGGCGAGGAGCTTGCCCCAGGCTTGGAGAGGAACGCGGCAACGGGGGCCTGGATTGCAGAAGTGACAGGGACCAGGGCTTACAGGGATGAGCTGTGCACTCAGACCTGGGTTCGAGTCTCAGCTCTGTCTTGTATAACTAAGGCGGATTTGGGCTCAATATCTAAGAAAGCTCCTTTCCTTGGAATGAGATCATCTCCGGAGACTGGCCACCTTCTTGAGTAGGGTGCAGGAGAGGCCCCAAGTATTAGGTGACAGGACTTAGTTCAGACTCAGTCAGCTCAAAGACTCCTTGTGGGCTCAGGTGCTGAGATTCTGTGCACTATTTGATGGACCACTGCCTTGGGTCAACTGCTCAGCCCTAAAGAATGGCAGGTCATTGAGCTGGTGTCCCAGGGGTCTTCAGTTACCTGAAAACTGCTCTGTGTCTCTCCACTGACCACAAGTGCTGTTTGTTCTGAGTCTTAGCATCACTCCATTACAGGCATAATTTCCTCCCACTTAGCAGATGAGAAAACTGAGGCAATGAAAGCTGAAAGGCTTTTTGGTGGACCAGGTTTTATCTATCCTCACCCTATGCTAACTGATTTCCAGGCACCATCAGTACTCTTAAACATCTTACAATACAATGGTGGGGCCATTTGGCAGATAGGGAAACTGAGGCTCAGAGAAGATTAAGCAGAACTGATCGTGTTCTTGCAGCAAGCAAGTAGCGGCTGGGACCTGAATCAGGTTTGCCTGGCCGCCTAGTTTTTCTGCGGAGTCACGAGCACAGTGCTTAGGGGTGATTCTGCAGAGGCGGAGAAATACAATCTTTACAATCGTTTGGCTTCTTCAGAAAATTCAAACTACAGCAAGGCACGGGCCTCTTATCACAACCAGGATGAACCATCTGCTTCTCATCCCGGTCTTTTGAGGACTTATCCTCTCCCCCCGCAATGCCAACTCAAGTGGGGAGATGTGTCTTGTAGACTCAGCAACTCCCCCCGCCCCCGAAACCATGTGGCTTCGACGTGCCACTCTTGTTTCCAAAGGATGCCCCCCAAGCAAAGCCGGGACTCTCCACTTCATGGACTCGAGTCTCAGAACAAAGAACTGAGCTCATGGGGACACAGGCACTGGTCAGACAAGGACAAATGCCACCGTCCCCAGGTGCCAGCGGCTCATCAACTCTCAGGCTCCCTGGGCCGGTGGCACCAGCAGATTGCTGCTGCTGGGCCTGGTGTTCAAGCGAAATACCAGAGGAGGTCGGGGGAGGCAGCCTGTGGGTGCAGATGGGAGCAGAGGCTCCGTGGTCCCCAAACTGGAACGCAGGTGCCAGGATGTGGCGGCCCACTTTCCTTCCCCTGTGCTTCCTTCTCTGCCTGGACAGAGCCCAGGACTGATATCTGAGGTTACTGCGGGACAGCTCAGCCTTAGAAGTGCACCCATCACAACCAACTCCGTCAAACCACTGGGACATGAGCCCCTCTTTGAGCAAAGTGCCGGTGGCCACTGGGAACCTCGAATCAGAGATTTTCAGAGCTGGGGAGAGACCTTAAAGGGATCTTGTCCAACTCTCCCACCTAAGAGAGTAAGAACACAGGCTCAGAGTAGACTAGCGACTTGCCTCGTGACTCACAGGAGCCTCTTGGCAGGGGACAGGGCTACATTTCCCGAGAGCCCACTGCACACCTTGACGACCACACTTCACATCACTTTCTGTGAGGCGGGCTTTATTACTGCGCCCATTCTCCATTTGAGGAAACTGAGGCTCGGAGTCATGCGCCTTTGCCCAACACACACACACATGCACACACAAGAAGGCATCGACCAAGCCACTTGGATCCCAGGGTCTTCAACTGCAGTTCCCGAGACGTGGTAACAGATGGCATGTAAGTTGACATTTATCTTAATACCAATGTTTTTACTTCAAGGTATATTAAGAAAAAACACTACATGAAACCTATTAATGCATAGATTAATGCTTAGGACAAAGCTCAGTAAATAAAGCAGATCGACTTAATTTAAAGAGATAATGGATAACAGGAATAGCTCTGATGTCAATCAGTCGATTATCACGCGTCGGGCGTGCTGCTGTGCATTTCCCGCGTGCTACCTCATTTAATCCTCATGGCAGCTTAAGAGGTCCATGTGATTATTACCCCTTTACAGATGAGACACAGAGAAGTCAACTAACTTGCCTGTGTTTTCATTTCCGGGAAGCAGCTGAGCTGGGATTCAAACCCGTCAACAAGGGTTTAGGTGGCGCTCAGATGAGACGAAACTCTGGAGTGTGGCATGAGAGGGATGAAGCTTCAGAAATAAAAGAGCTGTATCTTCGGGAATTAGCCAGACGGCGCCTCAAATCCGACTGACTCTCAGGTAACCAGGCACCTGCGGGGCTGCCCTGCCTGACCGTCCACAGCACCCAGCTCCGAGGGACCCCTGAAGACGGTGTCACCTTCTGGTTTTAACCGGCACCCTTTGTGAGGCCAGCAATCATTGTTTAAAAATGCACATGGTGAATGCATGTGAAACTGGGGAAATCTGAACAAGATGGGTGGATTGTATCAACACTAATTTCTGTACTATCCACAGGTCAGCAAGGTGGTGCCACGGGGGGAAACCGGATGAAAGGCACACGGGAGCTCTGTATTATTATTTCTTACAACTGTGTGAACCTACAATAATCTCAGAACAAAAAGTTTACTTAAAGAATGGGCAATGTGAAACAAAACGAAGCACTCCAAGCAAATTCAAGGCCTAAATAAATACACACCAAACCTTCTTCTTCTTCTTTTTTTTTTTTTAATTTTAAAGAGATTTATTTTGAGTCAAATTTGAGGACCATGATCTGGAGCCACTGCCAAGAGGCCTTGGGCAAATGGACCCAAACCTTCTTGAAAACGTCTCAGAAAAAGTTAATCCAAGTAACATATTCATGTATTCATTCAACAAACACTGACCACACATTCACCTTATGCCAGACCCTGGGATAATATCAGGGACACAGAAAGGATATAGACAGCATCCTCAAGGGACTCACAGTCTAGTGCCATACCCAGAAATGAATGGAGAGTTACAACACAGAGTGGTAATCCCGTTTGAGGAGGAGGCTGAGGACAATAACTTCAAAGAGAAGGAGACAGCCCAGCCTGGGGCATCGGAAGGCTTTTTTGTGAGGGGGCTGCCCCAAACTAGAGGGGTCTAAGATGCCCCTGAACAATTCTAATTCAATTCTCTGATGGGAATTTCAGCTACATATAATCTTGAGCAAGTACTTAACCTCTTTGCGACTTGCTATTGCGACTTGCTATTGCGACTTGTTAACCTCTTTGTGACTACTTATTGACAACAGGACCTACCTTGAGGGTGGCTGTGAGGGTTAAATGGTAATACAGATGAGGCTCAGAACAGTTGAAATGTTTCCTGTGCCCTTTGGTTCCCTATTAAAGCAGAACCCTGAGCAGCCTTCCTCCTACCAGCCTTGCTTTCGGGGCGTGCCCGGGTGTGGTAAGCTTCATGTGCAGGCCTTCCTCGGTCCTGCACCTGGCCTTACTCAAGTTGGGGGACAGGATACTGAGGGGTGCCTGCAGCTCCCCGAGAGCCTTTAAGGGAACTTTGCCAGCAAGCCTGGCAGAGGAGCATGCCCCATCTTACAAGCTTCTCCAGGTTAAAGATTACCAGTCTTGGTGAAATTCAGTATCTCCTATGAAATACCTTTGGATCCCTCAAAGGTCTGACTTAGCAAATCTCTCTTTAAATGTACCCAGCAAAGTGTTCATTCAATTGGGCAAGGTAGCAAAACCTCTATACAAAGGGCAACAGGTGTGCACGTTTGCTCGTTCTTTCAAAATAGACATGCAGATGGCTAACCTGGACAATCGCAATGACCTTTGGCATCACGAGTTCAGCAGCACAGTTGTGAATTTATGAATATGCTCCATTCCCATAAGAAGGAAAAGAATATGACGTGGCAAGTGCTAAGGGTTTCAGGCCCCTATTGGGAGGGTGGATTTTCCTCTCAAACCCCCAGCAACAAAGGTGGAATCTGCAGTATTGCAGACGTCCCGGAATGCAGCTTCCGAGAGCTGAACCGTCACTGCTTCCTCCTTACCGAGGCTGCCTACTGACTCTGACATGCAGCCAGGGTCCTGCCACCCTCCTGGAAGAAAAACCCAGAAACCTGGTAAGAACCAATCACCATGGTCAAGACGCTGAACAGAAACTTCCTGCAAAAACACCAGAAAGGGAACTGACAAGCTGTGCTCTCTTGGGCGGTGTTTTTCAACGATCGACTTCTGGGGCCCGATAATTCTTTGTTGGGGGTGGTTAGAATGTTGAGCAGCGCCCTGGCCTCTACCCACTGGGGGCCAGTGACATCCTTCCCTGCCCCACCAGTTATAACAACCACAGATATCTCCAGACCTTGCCAGTGTCCCCTGAGAAGGCAGTCGAGAACCTCTGCTCTTCAGGAACAGGGGCAGGCCACCTGCTGGGTGACGCATTAACACCAGGATGCAGGTGCAATGCACAGGGAAGCAGCTCAAACCCCAACTCCCTTACTTCCTTTCTGAGGACCTGGCACAAGTTTTGTGACGGCTTCTCGCCTATAAAAATGGGTCTGAAATCACATCAAAGGGTTGCTGTGGGGTTCCAAGAGAAGGTACACACGGCACCCCGAACACTGCCAAGGACTGAGGACATACTCAGTGAGCACAAGAGGCATGGCCACAGTAACGAGCTGTGTGACAATACAGGCAAGTGTGGTTTGACAAAGGAAGGGACTAACTGAAATCTGTGCTCTGGTTTCTTTTTTCTCCCCTAA